>NC_057426.1:3127500-3752500 GCF_019457755.1 Venturia canescens
CCTGTTGGGGTTTTTTCTCATTTTTGAGCCTTAATGTCAATTCCAAATACATATTTTATTGAGAGAGAACGTTTTATGACGAAATTTGAAAAAGGGAGTGAGCGTTTAAGGTAGTTCGATAGCTAAGTGCCGTATAAAAAGTAGGGTGCAGCCCCCTTCCTGTGTGAACATTACTCGTTGTGAAATGTGTTCCAAAAATCATTGAAATTATCGTCAATGATCAGTAAAAAAATCTATGGTCAAGATATTTTACTAAAATTTCATAATTGCTCGTGATTTTCGAATTTTTATATTTTTTCTTTTGCGTACGCCCCTGCTAGAATGCATCTATCTCACGCGACAGCGTTGCCAGCACGTTGCGAACCTTGAAATTCTCCCACTCAAATTCTCATACGATTTTTATTACAAAGATTTTTTTCTCAAAAACCATACGGTAGATCATGTTTTTTTTTCAATTTTTTTTTTTTCAGAAGATACTCTAACGCTATGTTTTTCAAAATAAAAATCCTAACAACCTTCCTCGAGTCATTTCGATCCACATTTTTTGTTCGACAATTACCACGTGTTCAGACGGAGAAACCATAGAACTTTAACTTGCAATATCTGAAAAACTATTTTTTTTTTTTTTTTTTTTTTTAATCGATTCGTTAGATTTTTCTGTGCGACAATTTTTTTCAAAATTTCCCTAAGAAATCGGGCTTTGCTATCGAACAACCTTGATCGATTTGGGTGGTTCAACTTCGGTAGAAACTTTGCAATGCTCAAGTTTATGGATTTCCTAAAAAACAATGAATAATTGATGACTGCTGAATATTAATCGGTTTTCTTCTGCATCGATAAAGGTGCGATCCCGAAATGGAGTGGTGGCAGGGAAATTTATTCTACGAGATATTTCCAGCGTCGTTTCAAGACTCGTCGAAGGAAGGTCACGGCATTGGCGACTTGCGCGGAATAACGATGCGGCTGGACTATCTGAAGGATCTGGGAGTGAAGGGGGTGCGACTGAATTCGATATTTCGATCGGAACATTATCCAGAAAACTACGGGAGCATAACGAGTCTGACGTTGATAGATGAGAATTTGGGCTCCCTGGAGGACTTTGATTCGCTCGTGTCCAATCTCCACAGCAGGAACATGAGCCTCATCCTCGATCTGCCACTCTACCCTTTCGTGAAGAGCCTCGCCGGAGGAACAATGCGCAGGACTAGAAACGAGAACAACGAAACTTTATCGTTTCGCGATAAAAGAGAAAACGACGACGGAACAACGAATTCGACGAATGGGATGGAGCGCGAAACGACTATTGTTCCAGACGTAGCGACGAGCCTGTCGTCGGGAATATTGACCACTTTGATCCCTCAGCCGATCGATTTCTCATCGACGAACTTGCCGAACCTTTCCGACTCCCACCAAGAAGCCTATTCAGCGTCGAACTACGCGAACCCTAAACTCGACGAGCACATGGTCACAGCTGCCATAAGATATTGGATTAAAAAAGGCGTCGATGGGTTTTATCTCAAAGGACTGAAGAATTATTTGAAGGACGAGAATTTCGTCGAGCTACTAAACGACTGGCGAACCGTTGCTGATCCACAGAAAATTTTTATTTCCGATTGGGAAAGCCTCGAGGCTGCCGAAGGACCAGCGAGAGACACGCTCTTCCGTGTTCTCGATCTCGTCGATGTTAATTTAAGAATTTCCAACGGAACTAAAGACATAAAGTCGCAAATCGAACGCGTCACCAAAAGCACCTTGTTCGATCGACAGCGCTCCGGGCAACCGTGGGTTCAATGGTCGATCGGTGGCCTCGACAAACCCAGAATCGCATCGACTCTAAAAGTATCCAATGCCAGTGCGGCTGTCACTCTTTTGGGCATGATGTTGCCTGGCACTCCTAATATTTTCTACGGCGACGAGGTGAGTTCCTCAATTCCTACAAACTTCGCTCTTCCATTTTACGTTTCACTTCATTTTACATTTCCCGTTTCCGTTTTAATCTGCAGATCGGTATGACCAATTGCGACTGCAAGGATCACCAGGAGCTCAAACATTTGCAAAATTTGTCACCAATGTACTGGGAAGCCGTTGCGGGCTCGACGGAAAACTTTTCTTCTCAAGGGGTCGTACCTTGGTTGCCGGTTTCCATGCAACCGGCCAAATCGGACATGGCCAGAGCGGTGCCGGAAATGGCCAAGCTTCGCCGAGCAACGACTCCGATATTCGTGGAGGCTGCTGCAAAGCATGACAGCATTACTGCCAACTTGGGGATCAGGTAAAGCTGCCAAAAATCGAGAGAAAATCCTGGAAACAAAAAATCAGTTGACCAGAAATTCCTCGGAAAATATGTACACTATTTCAATTGGACTAAAAACCATTTTATTATCGAGAAAAATCAAAATTCAAAGATAGTTCATGCACGAAACAATTTTATTAAGAAAGTCTTGAAATTTGTACAGGGTTTAAGTGGATTGTCGACTGACACGCGTATCAAATTTCAAAGGGTTCGTCTTATTGGTTATTTAGATAAACGTGCTTAAATATGAAGAAAAATACACGAAGGTATAGGGACTATGCGTAAAAAATCGTTTATCTTTCCATGTAACGAATGAACGCTTCTTACGAAGTTTATGAAAAAGTACACAATGACAATGAAGTATGTAATGAAGGTCTGATAGAAAATTCGTGACGATTGTCTTACTAGTAACAATAAGATATATGACGTTAAGAGTGTGGATCAGTCGACTAACCTCACTTGGAATTTTCGAAATTGAAATTCTCTGACACAGTTTGACCGATTAAAAAAAAGGCTCTGTCAGTCTACGCAGAACGATGGCAAAAATCGACTGACAGAGCCCTTTTTTAATCGGTCAAACTGTATCAAAGAATTTCGATTTCGAAATTTGCATCCTCTTAAGAGGATGGATCAATCGGTATATCGCAACCGTGAGTGCGAGAGAGATGCAAATTTCGAAATCGAAATTCTTTGAGACAGTTTGATCGATTAAAAAAAGGCCCTGTCAGTCGATTTTTGCCATCGTTCTGCGTAGCCTGACAGAGCCTTTTTTTAATTGATCAAACTGTGTCAAAGAATTTCGATTTCGAAAATTCCAAGTGAGGTTAGTCGACTGATCCATGCTCTTAAAGATTGAACGAAATTGGTAATGTGCACTCGTAACCTCACATTTGCTTATTTTGGCATTTTGTGTCTTCTTGGCTTGGGCCATTCCTGTCTTTTTATTGACACATTTTTTGATCCATTTCCCTTCGCCTAAACGACTCTAAAGGGATTTTTGACGTAAAAAAATACTTAACCAGGGACGAATAAAATTTTGGGTTCAGTCAGTGACGGATAATAACTCTGACCTTAATTTAGATTGATAATATCTTCAATTAGGAAGTGAAAATCGAACCAATTTAGACACCCATAAAATACGATCGTTCGGGCATGATCTACCTCAAGCTCCAATTAATTACTCGATTAATCACGAATTTAAAAAATTCTTAAACCTTCAACTCAGCCAATTAAATAAATGTAATTTTTAATCGACCTTCCAGGTACTCGGAGGACGAATTGATAGTGATTGAGAGATGGTATCCTCGGCAAAACTCATACGTTTACATAGCGAATCTCGGCAAGACTCGTCAGACGAAGGATCTCTCGTCACTTTATTACGACGGGCACGTGGTCGTGGGTCCTCCGAGGATGATAAACCAGGATATTTTCTTCAAGCGTTTATCGGTTGCGCCAGGGGAAGCTTACGTGATTAAACTCGACAAGTGATGAGTGAGTCACCGAAGCTCGTAAGACGTAAAGGAAAGAAAACCAAAAATCGGTAACTGAGCTGAAAAAGTTGGCGCAAAGAAGAAGCAAAAAAAATGCATTTTCCGAGGCTGCACGAACGAGGAAGAAATGCATTTAGCGCAACTTGTTCAATTGAGAGTAGCAGAGGAAGACATAATTGTAATTGGGAATTGATTATTGTCTCAATTGTTTTATAACGTTCATTTTTTTACAACCAAACGACTTTTGTCCCCCGATCGACATTCTTTCTCGGGCCACCTCGAGCCGTTTCCCGTTGCACAAAGTGGCCCTCGAATCGATTGAACGAATTTGCGGGCACGAGGAGAAAAAAGCATTGTGAATTTCATTACTTTTTTCTCGGAAGAACGATCCTTGATGAAAATATTGTCATTGCTGCGCAACGATCGAAACATTTTATCCACAAGCTTGTCCGTGCCGAGCTCAAAACTTGTATTTCATTGTTGAATTATGCAAAGTGACGAATCTAACGTTACGAGTGTGTTGTTGCAGAGATGAACCCGCGATATCATTGTTGGGGAAACTCGTTACGCAATCTCGTTAAAGTTGCTCAAAACAACGAAATTGAGAAAGGAAGGAAATAAGTAATACGAAAATGAGAGACCTCGCTTTTCAATTGTTTTATACCATTGACAATTTTACAAGAAAAACTCGATCACCCAAAATGACGAGCAAACACATATTTTTCGTTATATTTTTTCGTGAAACAACGGAGAGAAAGTATTTTATTAAAAATGATAAAAAAAAAAATAAAATAAAAAAAAAAAAAACAACAAACCAAGGGAAATACGAATTTTCTGAATTTCTTACAGATATTGAACAAATATTGTGTATTTTTAAATCGCCAAGTTAATGTTAACAAAAAAATATACTTACGTATTATCAAATGGATGGTATAATTTTTTTCCTCAAAATAGATTTGCACTTGGAAAACAAATTGACTTAAAGATCCTCGAGTTTCTCGCAAACGGTACGTTTGCCCAAAGTTTCTATATAAGAGACCGACCTCGCGATGCTCAGTACGAGATTCACTCGAGCAACACTGCGGAGCCACCGTCGGAGTTCTTGGTAACTCGGTGATTATTCACCGCATAGCTCTGAGGAAGGTCCCTGGATCCCGGGCAGAAAGTGTCGTAGCATAAATTTGCTATTAGCCACCGTCGTCTTCTCGAACTTGGGATGGGACTCGTGGTCTCTCGGGGCCTCTTCACCGGGGCTTCGGGAGATCCAAAGGATCCTTCGAGTCGGACGTGTGCGTATTGGTCAAAGCAAAGTAATGTGTTTGAATCTTTCACGATTAACTCAACAGGGCCTCTTCCGAGGGAATCTCAATATTTTTTGCCAAATACGAGACAGACCAAAAGTTCTCAGTGACACGGTTGTTGATGGAAATTTTGAGATTTTAGGAATATTCGTCATCGCCCGGTTCTCGGGAGACGGAAAACACCTCGGGGGAAATTGACGAATTTCATTTTTTTTATTATTCATGATCTTCGTAGGAAGATCTCAGCATTGAATACGCAAGTGAAACGAAGAATTTTGACGTTGCGTTTTAAGTGTCACGTTTTTTAAATGAAACTTGGGAATTCCACATGATTTACAACCTTTTTGACTTCGAGGACTTTACGAATTCACTGTTTTAAAGTCCAGAATGCCGATGATACCGAGCTACAATGATTACTATTTTTTATGCAATTATTTTCATGTGACAAACGAGCTTCTCACACCGTTTTCAAAATAGTTATCACGATTATGATAAAAGCCTAGGAATAGAGGTACGAGCTCGTGTTTCATCGATTGAATTTTTTACATGATCATTAAATTATCAATTGAAGTCAATATTAGCACGGTTTTGTCGATCGAAACGAGTGCTAGCGCGGGCCTGCATGACCCGAAGAGTTCTTCGTACTTGTAACTCTCCAGGGAATTGATATTTTTCGAATAACTTATCGAAAAGCCTCGCTTCTTAATTTTTTGTCACTGCGCACCGACCCGAAACACTGCAAGTTAATGAAAATGCTACTTTTCTTATTATATTGCGACACGAAGATTGACGTTGTGATATTTTTGTTATTGAAATACATATTCAATCGATGTTTGAATAATAAAAAGAAACTTGTGGCACGATTGACGATTGTGGGTGTGCCATGAGCGATGTAAATCCTTGAAATAAAATAGTCAGGAAAAAATGCTTCTCGAATTTCTTCTCCAAATTTCTTTCTACTCGCAGCAGTCTGCATTCGAGTTTTGCTCAGAAACTGCAAGCTCAACGGAAAGCTGCTACTTCGCCTTGCTGTGAGATAATCGCACGAAGAATTACGAGGCTTTGGGACCAAAATAGTCAAACGATTGCAGCGTTTCGCTTCCGCTCTTGAGCCCAATGACACAAGCCACGAAAAAATTGCTCTATTTCAGCAAGTAATCTCAATAATATAGAGAAAAAGAAATATTCCTGTGAACTTAAGAAGCTCGGAGGTAATCTCGTGAATTGATACATCGAAAAATGTCTGATCGCTGATGCTCCATGTACTTATTTCAATTTACTTCGAGCATGAATATTTGATCTAAGCCAATCACGATTACGAGTTGAGCCGGAGCTTTCTTCGGGACCAGCGATCGTGTCGACGTCTCAGTGCTCCGACAACTATCCGCGTCGTGAAATATCGGTGAAAAAATATGGCTGTACGACGTAACAAAGCCGCTAATACAAATTCGTCTTGAAACAGAAACGAAAAATATGTTTTTTCTTTACTTGCTTAGGACGACGACTTTAAAGGGGTCGGTGAAATTTTTGTATGGAATCGAAGATTTTTGACGATCGGGGGAGCTTGGCCCTTGGAATCGACGTACATTCGATCGAGCATCTGGATCGTTTATCTTACGATTCACGTGGGCATGCAGTACGCCGAATTGTATGCGAACATCGGCGACCTCGAGCTCCTTGTCAACAGCGCGGTCGAATCCGTTTTTCAATCGATGGTCCTCGCCAAACTCGTCATCATACGATACAGCACCACCCTCCGGAAACTCATCGTTGCCATCCACGAAGATTATGCAATCGAAAACTTCGACAGTCTCGAAGAAAGACAAATTTATCTGAAGTACAACAATATGGCGAAATTTTTTTACAAAATCACGATACCGACCATTTCAGCAGGATCGCTCATGTACTACGTCGTACCGTTGGAACATTTTTTACGTACGAGTGAGTAACCGTTTCGTTCGTTATTGATCTTATTCTTTTTGAACAAAATATAAAAATGGGAGATCGAAAAATTGCTTGTTTCTGAGATGAAAAGATGATGCTTCGAGGCATCGACAATAGCCTGGTGTAAAAAATTAAAAAACGACCAAATTTTGTCGAAGTTTGGGCTTTTGATTTAGACATTTGTTTATTGTTGCTGTAAATTGTGAAGAGCTGAAATGTCATTTTCCCGTCGACATTGGGAGGGTGCGCAGCGTCAGAATTTTTCGTCGGAAATTCCTTTCATATCGTTTCTAGATAATTGTGGTAATAGACAGAAACTGCATTGGTGCGGAAAGGAAAAAAGTTGGAATGTGTTCCGATTCGAATAAGCAACAAGTTTTTGACAAATAATTGTTAGAAACTTTGACTGAGAGTTTTCGAAATAGTCGATAAGTTGACAGTGGAATCAACCGAATTTTCATCGATCATCGTTTTTTTAAACAAAAAAAAACAGTGCACAGGAATGATACAAATCCGTTCGTTCTTCCGTTCGGTACGCGTCTCTTCTTTGAAATCAACGACTCGCGTACCTACCTCATGGTGTACGCGTATCAGTCTCCGATGATTTACGTCCTCGTGTGTCACAGCGCTTGGTTTTGCCTCTTGACCACTATGGTGTTTCATATTTGTGGACAATTAGCAATCGTGGAATACAGAATAAGAACGATCAGAGTTCCGCTGCTCAATGAAACTGACGATAGCAACGCGGTCTTTCGACGAATCGCTCAAAAACATTTGAGGGCTATCTGGTGAGCATTTTTTTCCAAGTAGAAACTTTTAAACGGTTTGTCTGATTACGAAAAAAGTTTCAGCCCGCTCAGGAAGATGGCAAAAATGGGCTGAAACCTTTTTATCATCATCCGTCAATTTTTCACTTTCGGTTTAAAGTATTCGATCGTATCTTTCAATGAATAATGATGAAGAAATGAAAAATTGGATTTCGACGCCGCAGGATGGCCAAGTCAATGGATGATGCCTTCAACTTGGTCCTTTTGCAGGATCTTGCCGGAAGCACTTTGTTACTCGGTCTCACATCTTACCTCGTTATTGTGGTACGTTGCCATTGATATTTTCGCTGTTCTAAAATGCAGACAAAAATTCTTTCCAGAAGAGTCTGAAAAAATGAATGAAACGCCATTTTCATGTTCCCCTCAAAAATTAATTTCCTCGCTTCACTAATTTCTTGGAAATTTTTTCTATTCAAAGCGAACGCAAACGAGTTTCCTAGTATTTTGCCTTTCCATGGTTTGTTCAGTGACGATGCTGTGTTTGCTGTACGCTTATTGCATCGTAGGAGAGTGTCTCATAGAAGAGGTACGTACTTAAACCCCGAACTTGTTCAACTAATCACAAATTTCGAGTCGCAATGTTTCAGTTCATCATTAAACATAATTCCTTGGAATTGAAAAATGTCAATTATCAAAAAAATAAAAAATAAAAGTAAATAATTATTGTGTGAATGGGAAACTGAATCAAAATTTTATTGAAAACACTGCACAGAGTACGAAAATTCACGAGGCATATTATCAGTGCAACTGGTACGAATCTTCAATGAATTTTCGAAAGTGTCTGATTATTTCGATGGGAGCTACTCAGGAAGCACTTCACTTGTCTGCTGGCAAGACGTACATATTTTGTCTGAATGGATTTACAGACGTGCGTGAGAAAAAATTATTATACATTCACAAAAATTTATTTGTACGAAAAAATTGGTAAAAAAAATGTCATTTTCACGTGATTTTGACGTGTTACTTCACAGGTTTTGAGATCTGCAATGGGGTATCTTTCGCTACTGCGAAATTTCGCGTAAACAAAGAGCATTGTACTGGGTTTATGTCATAAAATGCTTACATCGATAATCGAGTGTTGTTTCATGCCATTAAAACTTTTTTCCACGATCTTTTTCCTCATTTATCTCTCGAGTTCGTGAACCTTAAGATACAAAAATATTCGCAACAGCTCATGCGCCATGCGAGGAAACTATTATAATACAATTTTCTGGATTTAGCCATAAATTATAAGCGAGAGAAGATAATGATGGCGAAAATTGAGGGACATTATTTCGAAACCATCCTGGATTTGCAGTCTCATTATGCACCGTTTTTGCATGGCTGATGTTTCCTTACATCTGCGGGAGCAGCACAACGATTCAGGGTTTTAAGATAATGCATTCCTCTTATGCAAATCACGTATCGATCAAATATTCTCTCCGGGTTCAGTCTTCTATGAACCTTCGTCGTAAACATTCGAAATTCGAGCGATGACAGCGAGCGATACGGTTGGAAAATTATTTCGAGTTTCTTCTCTTTTTCTTTAAAACACAACAATTTTATCGTTCATTGTAATCAACATTTCGTGCATTTTTTTCTTGTTTCCTTCAGACCGACTTGAAGAGTGTTCGGGAATTGTATGGTTGGAACAAACGTGTGCTGTCGATCGGTGGCATGTGGCCATTGGAGAAAAGTTTCATGAAATTTTACATAAGCTACTTGTATCTCGCGTCACACTTTGTCATGGCAGTTTGCGATTTCGTAAGCGTTTTCGGTGACATTACACTCATGATAGCAAATCTTTCGGAAACCTCGGTACAAGCTATGGTTGGCGTTAAAATGTTGGTGCTGAGGTACTCCAGTCCGTTAACGAATATCGTAAAACAAATCGAGGCTCGCTCGAAACAAGACAGTTTTAGGGATGAGAAAGAAAAATGTTTGTATCTCGAGTACATTATGATTGGGAGATCATTTTTTCTCACTGGCAGCTACGTTGCCATCGCTGCTGTCATCATATACCATTTGAAGCCATTCGAAGACATCATAAAAGCTGGTAAGATTTTTTTTTCGTTATCGATTTCATTGAAATCAAGTTAACAAAAAATTTCGGTGGAATTTGAATTGATTTATCGATTCGTTGTATTCAAAGAATTCGTGACCCGATTTTTGTTTTCGACAGTTCTGCAAAATGAAACGATACCATTTATTTTGCCTTATCGGATGCGTCTTTTCTTCAGCATCCCAAATACGCGCACATACGTACTTTTGTACCTATCGCAGTCGCCCATGCTTTATTATTACTACTGCCACACCGCATCGGTTTGTTTTCTGTGCACCTTGATCGTTCATGTCTGCGGCGAAATGTCCATTCTTGCTTATCGAATCAGAAACATCGATGCATCTGAGTCGTCCAAAGATTACTCCAAACCAGAAATTGCGTTTCGCGATGCCACCATTAAGCATCAAAAAATCATAAGGCAAGTGATCGTCCCTGCGGTGCTTTGTGTTTGGGAGTTTTTCAATGTTCTTATTCAAACAAACCTCGACTATTATACCAGTGCGATGGCTTAGTGTACTGAGAGCAAACAATTTTGTGGATATTGAACAAAATTCTTTTTGGGTCGTCGACAAGGTGGTGGGTTCAACAGTTTGTTTTGCTGAATCAACCAAATTGTTGAAAAAGTCGTCAGTTTGTTTAGTTTGAAGCATATTTGATGGGAACAAATTCAGTTTAATCTCGTCCCTGCATTCCCCAAATCCCTGAATCTTTTCGTCCAGTGACACTTTTCACGACCACTTACCAAGGAAACATTCCCAATTGGTTGAACATCGACTCACTGTGGCTCAGAGTTGGACAATTTTCAGCCGATTGTGAATTTTTTTAGGGTTATCACTTAGCTGACGTTTCTTAAGAGTCACTGCCGCCAGTCAATATTGAATAGTAACGAAATTACAGTGTAGTTTTACTAAAACTTTTGATAAGATCGGGAATTTATTGGGACAAATGTAAATTACGATTCGTTAGAACCGCCGAAGCGATCGACGAGGTCTTCAACGTCGTTTTATTAGAGGAACTTATAACGTCAACTATGCTAATCGGACTGGCAGCCTACAGCGTTCTCTCGGTATGTGATTCGTACGAGAGAAAGGAATGCGTATTAAAAAATGCAAGAAAACTTCAATATGTTGATTCTTCTATTTTTTTTTAACAGAAGTCTCTCATGGTATCCATGTCCGAATTTTTTTTCTTCGTCAATTATACCCTCGCTCTTTTTTTGTTGCTCCTCGTCTATTGCATCACCGGTGAATTTCTCATAAGCGAGGTGAGACTACTCAAAAGTTTATTCATTTTGTCAACATTTTTAATGAATTTTATTTTATTTTTCAACTGTTAGAGCAAGAACGTTCAAAACGCATTTTACGAGTGTCGATGGTACACGTTTTCGTCAAAATATCAAAAACACATGCTCATGGGCATGGCTCGAGCTCAGACACCCCTGAGATTGACGGCTGGACAGTTTTATGTGTTTTCTCTCGACAGGTACAGCAGTGTGAGTAACTCAAATGAACTTCAATTCCTTTCCTTGAAAAATCTATGTCCAAACGATCCACGTTCCCAATAATCGATCTATAGCTAGGTTCAGATCGTTAAGAGAAATAAAAAATAATGCCGAATTTAAGGAAGTTTTTACTACTAATTTTTTAAACGTGGAAGAATTTATTTGAAATAGAAAAAAACAAAAGTTTTTGATTGATCGAATTAAACTTGATGGTTGAATTATGTTCGAACGAAAAACAAGTTGCTGGCAAAAGAATTAGGGAATTCCAAATTCCACAAAAAATGGTACTCGCTCATTTTTTTTCAGATTCTCAAAACTGCCGGAGCTTACGTATCGATGTTACGTACCGTTGTATGAAAGTCTCAAGTAATAGATCCCTTTTGAAAATGTCTGAACGTTTGCAATTAAACATACAGTCTTGGCAATGTTTCTCCGATTGTTGACAGACGCAAAAAAAATAAATTTATATGATTTTCGGAGCATACAATTCAAAAATACACGTGATACATTCGAATCGGATTTGACGAGTGCTTTTTTGAGGCTCGTTTCACTGCGTCTGCAAAATCTCTATTCAAGTGTTCTTCTGTATATTCGTCAACAATTCTGCGCGATATTTGCGATCACCCAAGAATTTCTTCGAAGCAAGAAAAACGTTTTTCGTCCATAACTCTAGAAACTTAGCTCACAGTTATTTTTTTTGTTCTGAACGTTGAAAGTTATTAAAAGTTTTCCGATTTCGTACTCGACGTTACGACGACTCGGGAAAAAAAGCCACTTACAATAATTCACGTATCCTTAGAGAAAAATTGATCACATAAAACCCTCGCATTTAGCTATAAAAACGAAGAAAATTGGAATAACGACGAAAATTGATGGACATAATTTTCTAAGTATCGAGGGTATTAACCTATGGATAATAATCCACCTCTTTGCATGTCTGATGTCTCGGAGCATCTCCCAGCGTAGGAACGGCTTTTAAGATAATGCATTTTGTTTCCCTATGCAAATCGTTGATCGATCGAAGATTTCGGAGTCCAGTCTTCGATGAACCTTCGCCCCGAACGTTACATGCTATCGAAGTCATGACCGTGAGTGTCGTCGAAAAAATAGTTTGAAATTTAACCCTTAATAGTCACACGAAGTATATTGGATCCCAGCCGTTTTTCGACCGACGATACCAAATAGAAATTTCGAGAAAATGGGACTTGTGGTCCCCTCGGTCGACAGTTCGAACCTTTGAGAAGAGAGCCTCATCGTTATTATTTGAAAGGGCCCGTTAGTTTAGTTTGGGTAGTCGATCAAATCAGACCGTGCGAAGATCCGGGTTTCGATCCACCCCAGCGTGACAAATTTAACTAATACTACCTGAAAGCGTGATTTCTCAGATTTATAGAACTAGTTGATTTTTTTTTTTTTAATTGAAAATTACGATATCTACATTAATTTTTGTTAAAAGAGCCATTTTTCCTGCATTCTTTTCTTTGACATTTTTTTAAATATTAAAAATAACACGAATAGAATAAAATCGTTATGGTCATTTCCTTAAGGTTCAAAATACATTGCAATATTTTTATTTTATTTTTTTTTTACAGTTTTTCAATTACTTATCGTCCCCCAAAGTGAGTGGGGTACATTGGACCCCGTGTGACTATTACGCCAGAAACTTGAGGTGTGACTAGTAAGGGTTAATGATATATCGCTACAATCAGGTGGTGGAAAAAGAACTTTGTCAATAGAAATATTCGAAAACGAGCTTTTCGACAAACGTTTCATTTCATTTTTATTACGATTTTTATCTCCTCTCATCAGGCAGATTTAAAAAAAGTTCGAGAACTCCATCAATGGAACAGACGAATATTATCGATAGGTGGCATGTGGCCAATGGAAGCGAGTTTTATCAAATTTTATATAGGCTACGTGTACTTTATGCTCCATTTGGTAATGGCCCTGGGAGACTTTGTGAGTGTTTTTGGCAACATGACGCTCATGGTAGCGAATCTTTCCGAGACCTCGGTCCAGGGTATGGTGGGCGTTAAGATGTTAGTGCTGAGACACTCGGTCCCATTGACAAAAATCATCCGTCAAGTTGAGGACGGAGCGAGGGAAGAGAATTACAGAGATTCGCGAGAAAAAGCTTTGTACCTTAAGTACAATGAAATTGGGAGGAGATTTTTTCGGGTGCTCGGTTATCTCGCATTCAGTACGGTTCTCATGTATCATTTGAAGCCGTTCGAAGACATTCTCAAAGCTGGTGAGGGGAAAATTAATTTTTCACATTTCTTAAGGAAGTTTATCTGGTAATCGAATTAACAAAGAAATTTCGACTCAAAAATTTCAATACAGCAATGAATAATAAAAAAATTATGTCCTAATTTCAAGGCCCGAGGATACTTTGTTCGTGAGAAAAAAATTGAAACGGATTCTCCAAATTAACAGACGGTCTCTCACGAGTTTCAGTGGTTTTCTCGTCTTCATATGAAATTTGCAGGCATTGACAAACAGTTTTTGCAGAAACTCCCAAAAGTGATAGAAAAATATCTGAAGAATATGTTCACAGCTTCGTAAAATCAATTCAAACTTATAAAGTTCGCAATTAATCATTTTTTTCTCGAAAAATGGTGATTATTGGAAGGTCAATCCATGTTTTACTTTCGCGACGATAACTTTGTAACCGCGCGCTTTTTGAAACCGGAGACTGCGTTTTCCGATGCACGCAACTCACACTAGGGACTTGCAATAAAATATGAAGGACGAGTGTGAAATTATTGATGTGATTGAGAAAAACTTGTTTTTTTAGACGTTTCTGGCATTTTTTAATAATGCCAAACGTTTGAACACTCATTATGACGCGGCGTTGAGTAATTTTTCTTTTGATTAACTTGGTACCAGATGAGCTGCCTTAATTCGTATTTCGCTAAAGAAAAAATTCTTCCTCTTTACGAGTTGAATTTCAATCGGTTCAAAACCGGATGCTTCACCTCCGGTCTCATGTTTATTGACAGCGTTGTACAACGAAACGACTCCTTTCATTTTGCCTTATCGAATGCGTCTGTTCTTCAACATTTCCGATACGCGGACTTACGCCCTCGTCTACATCTCGGAATCCCCCATGTTTTATTACTACTATTGTCACACAATATCAGTTTGCTTTCTTTGCACTTTGATTGTCCACGTTGCCGGTGAGTTGTCCGTCCTCGCTCATCGGATAAGAAACATCAATGAGTTTAAATCACTGAACGATTACAACGACCCGAAAATAGCGTTTCGCGATATCGTTGTTAAACACCAACAAATCATTGGGTGAGTCCTCAAACGCTTTTCATTTTTTTACACTTCAAGCACGAGGATGAATTATCAGAAAAGTCATCGCATGCGATTTTTACAATTATTTTGTTTAATAATAATGAAAGCCTTGAAAGGGGCCCGATTTTTCGGCTTCTCTGAACAGAATGCATCGGTTCGTCTTTTATTTATTGACCTCGTAAATAAATTTCCATTCGAAGTTGGATTAATGAGAATGTGAAATTTTTTCCGGAGTAAATAAAGCAGGGTTAATAATTGGAATAAAATTTTAAAAATTATTCGAATAAACGGTTGTAATAATTCGTTGACTTCGTTCACTTTTCAATGAGACTTTATTCTGTAAAATTCACTTTAAAGTGTCGTTAAATCGGTTCAAAATATTTATTTCATGTCCAGAACCGCTAAAGCCATAGACGATGTTTTCCACGTCGTTCTCTTGGAAGAACTCGTAATATCGACAGTGCTCATTGGATTGACAGCTTATAACGTTCTTTCGGTAAAAAAATCTTCAAACACTAAGACGATGAGTAAAAGCTTGGTCAGACTGTATTTTTCATTGGTTTTTCAGAAATCCGCTATGGCTTCGATGGTTGAGTTTTTTTCGTTCATCACTTACTCGATATCGATGATCGGGTTGATTTTCATTTATTGTATAACCGGTGACTTCCTCATACGGGAGGTGATTTTTTTGAAACTTATAAAAAAAACGAAACAAAAAACTATTTAAGGCCTTTTATACACTTGCAGCGGGCGAAAAAACGTGATTTTCTTGATTTTTTTTTCGACGAGAAAATAAATGTCTATTGAAAAACTGTGAAAGACATTAATTGGTACACATGTTCATGTACTCGTATAATTTTCTTCATCAAAAAATTTCTCAAAATGGGGCAACTACAACTGTATTCCAGTAGCACCTTTTTTTGAGCATCAGAGGTCGTGGGCATGAGAACTAAAAAACTATTAATTAAAAATGACGACAGTTTTAACAAAAAAATATCCTTCGTCCAGAGCCTAACCATTATTTTAATAAATAAGTGGTATAAATTTGGTATGGATCGGATTAATATTTTTTTAGTAATCGTGTCCACCGCATAGGTATTTTTCAAAAAAGATGATTCTGAAATAATCGAATATTCTTGAGACATTGTACTTGAAGAATATCTAATAAAAAAATTTTCGATTTTTACGCCTGTCACAAGTGTATATAAGCCCTTAAAGGGTGGATAAATTTGAAAATAATATTTTCACAAATAACGTCTAGTTTTTGCTTAAAGTCCATTTTTTTCAATGTTTTCAGAGTGTAAATGTACACGACGCTTATTACGAGTGTAGATGGTATACGATGGCATCGAAATATCGAAAAGACATGATGATTTGCATGGCTCAGACACAAAAACCTTTGCAACTAACCGCAGGACGATTTTACATTTTTTCACTCAGGAGATTTGGCAACGTGAGATTTTTAACGCTAACGTGCTGAATTTTAAAACGATCAATAAATTTATCGGTTTTATTGCCAAAACAGCTGAGGATTGAATTCCGATTGATCTACCAAAATCTATAAAATAACGTATTATTTTATAGATTATTCGTAGCAGGCAGCATTGATTTACTTTCGAAAATAAATAAATTTCATTTTCGCAGGTTCTCAAAACTGCGATGGCTTACATATCGTTGTTACGAACTGTGGTTTAAGGACTTACACAAGCAACACTCTCACCGTTGGTTACTATTAGTGCGTGAAATTTTTGAATAAAAATAATTTGTTTTTTACTTTTAACAGCGTTTTTTAATCCCTCGGATCTCATTGCAAAAAATCTTGTCAGTTGCGTGCCAAAATAGCTTGCGTCAAAAATACCGTAAAAAGTTTTTTAACGGGCTCGATTGAGTTCATCGACGAAAAATCTTAAGCCGCGAATCCGGAGACCGGTCACTGGATATTTGATTAATTAGCCCGTTTGTTAGTTCGATGGAGCTCATGAAGATTCAGGATTTGGAAAAGGTCTTAATACGAAGGCACTTTATACACGTTTGGAAGCTCCGAGGCCAGGACGGTGTTCGAAATCGTACTGAATCTTCAATATTAAAAGTATCGAACTTTTCTCCTTCCTTTGTGCTTCGATGGAGAGATCATGCGTTGTAGAAAGTTGGATAATGGATTTCCGCGATGTTAAGAAATAATCGTGAAAAAGAGGGGGTAATAATGCTAGCACGGGCAGTTGCGAACGTTGCTGAAATCGAGATTATCCATAATTTTCATTTTCGCATTTGCATGTCTGATATTTTTCGCCAATTTATACCCGGTAGCAACAATTTTTCGCGATTATCTTAAGACGGAAAATTGTTGCGATTTCCTCAGTGAGCGGCGAAGCCGCGATCGACACAATCTTAAGGCTCAATCATGCCGGTAAGTAGTCGGAAAATAAGCTCGCCCGAATTATCTCCAATTTCATTACTACTTCTTCCGCTTCGAGAAAATTTGTAAAAATTACGTGTTTTAGCTAGAGCTAAAAAGCGCAGGAAAGCTTCTGCTCTTGAACAAACGTGTGCTCTCGCTCGGTGGAATGTGGCCCTTGGATCGGACGTTCGTACATTTTTACATAAGTTTCATCTATTTCGTGGTACATTTGACCCTCGCGTTCTCCGATTTAGTAAGTGTTTTTGGCAACATGCATCTCATGATGGAAAATCTCTTCGAAACGAGTGTGCAAACGATGCTATGCTTCAAAATGCTCGTTCTCAGACACTCGTCGACTCTCAAACAAGTTTTACGTAGCGTTGAAGAAAGCACACATGAAAATAACTATCGTGACGATACCGAAAAACAATTGTACTTGAGCCACAATGTCGTTGGACAAACCTTTTTTAAGGTCATACATTACGTAGCTTTTGTAACTGGCGTTATTTATTACTTGGGACCACTGAAGGACTTTTTGACGGCTGGTAAGAAGCGTTGAATTATTGTAAATCATTTTTTTTTTTCCAATTCGGTGAACCATGAAAAAGAATCTGCAAATAGAATCCAAGAGGGAGATAAAAACCCTGATGATAATAATGAACCCGAGACTCTTCTGATTTTGCTCTTGTTTTTTATGACGATGAGAAATAATTCCTCGAAACTAAGAATAATATTTTGGTGAATTGAAGTTGAATGAAAATTTTATTCAAGGCATCGAACAAAGTCATTTTCGTAATTTCTCAACAGCCTTGAACAACGAGACTTTGCCTTACGTCTTGCCATTCAAAACTCACCTGTTTTTCGACATCGAGAATACTCGAAACTATGCACTAATGTACATCTGGCAATTTCCTGTTTTTTACTACGACTACTGCCACGCGATGGCAGTGTGTTTTCTCTGTACTTTGGTTTTTCACGTCGCTGGAAAAATGTCGATATTAGCGCACAGAATTCGTCTGGTCGGAGCAGCGCTCGATTCGTCGAACGGTCGCGACGACCCGGATACGATTTTTCGAGATATTGTCAAGAAACATTTGGATGTCATGTGGTAAGTAAGTGAAAAAATTATCATTTCGAAGAACGTTGATTCTTACGATTTAATTTCGAAAATGTTGTAACCTTTGGAATCAGGGAAGCCTCGGCGATCGATGACGTTTTCAATTTACTTTTATTGGAGGAACTCTTGATATCGACGGTCCTCATTGCACTCGTTGCTTATAATCTTCTATCGGTACGATATTTTGATGGAACAATAAAATTCCTCGCTCTCGAAAGTTGGTACTCACATTTGAATGAGTGAGTGAGAAATTAAACGAAATTTTTCAGCCCGTCGTGCCTCTTTATGAAAAACTGTTTTTGGGAAACTACTGCATTGCTCTTCTCGCAATTATTCTCATTTACTGCTTAACCGGAGACTCTCTTATTCGCGAGGTACTTTATCTTCTATCCACTAAAAATTCAACTCGATGTCGATGCAGAATTAGTCGAACAAAGTTTCATTCCTAGAGTGAAGACATTCACGACGCATTCTACGAGTGTCAGTGGTACGAAATGCAGCCACGTCATCAGAAAAACTTGATCATTTGTATGCTTCGATCCCAACAAACGGCGCAGTTGACTGCAGGAAGATTTTACGTTTTTTCGCTGCCTCGATTCAGCGAGGTGAATAATCAGTTTCTCAGAATCGACGGATTCGATTTTTCGTAGGAATACAAATTTTCATCTGTCTTTCAGATACTCAAAACTGCCATGGCTTACATTTCGATGTTACGTACCGTCGTGTGAACTGTCGTCAATTTTCTGTGTCGATGTTTCGTGTCTTTTGCGAATAGATAAAACGATTTCGGTCACCTTTCAAAGACTGAGTTTTGAGAAATTTTTTTTACGTCGCTGTCGTTTGGGAGCACGATGAAAACGTTTTTTAAACGTTTCTCGTGGATTTTTATAGTGGAGAATTTTTATACGAGAAGTTGATTTAATCGATTCGTTGCTTTTGTGTATTTTAATCACAATTTAATCTGTCAAATGAACAAAAAAATGGATTTTTATGAATATTTAAGGAGTTTGAACAGATGGACTCGAGGTAATATTTCAATGCTTTTGTCACGTAGAAATCCGAACGAACGAACATTATCCTGAGCCACTTCGACGATAAATGTTGCTCTTCGCTACATGAATTTTGAACGATCAATAGTGAAAAAAAACAAAAGACAAGAGAAAGTTCGAAGGCAGAAAATAGAAAAATGCTTTTTATCTTATAACTTTCGTGTGTGAAAGAAACTGTTGGGGAAATTATTGCACAAATTATTCACGCTCGTAGTTTGTCGTGATCGTCGTTCTTACAAGAGAGATAAATGTTTGTAAATGGCCCTAATAGTCTTCGTCGCAAAGAATAAAATGCTCGGTGGTTTTTAACGTCGAGATAATCGTTTGGGCCGGGGAAGGTGAATTCGATCTTATCGACTCTCAACGTTTGTGCTCATGAATGCGTAATGTTAAATCGAATCGGTATACGGGGGCGGGAAAATCAATGGAAACGAACTGAGGTTCGAAGAGTTTTGAAAATAAATAGACGCTCAGTTCTCCGTGTTCCTCCTCCGCTGAAACATCCTTCGCGACTTCACCATGCCGGTAAGTAACTAAAAAATATTTGAGCTCGATATCGAGGTAGTTGTCTCTTTGAGCTTGCGCAGAAATTTGTCAAAAATTTCTTCCATCCATGCAGAGGAACGTGACGGAGTTTTTAATGTTTGACTTCAGTTCGTAAGCTTAAAAGTCTCCACACGAACTCAAACGAGACAACTACCTTAACTGTATACGAGCAGGTCGATTGTACGAGTCTTGGGCATTCTCTAAAGACGTTTGATTCTGTGAAATTTTGGAAATTACGATATCAGGATTATTTTGATCGTGCCAAAGACCTTTACAAATGGAACGAATCGACATTCGTGTTCATGGGGGTGTGGCCTTTGCGAACAACTTACGTGACGTTCGTCCTGTGGATCATTTATTTCGTAAACCATTTGGTATTGGAATACGCCGATTTTTATCACGTGTTTGGAAATACGGAGTTGATGATAGTAAACATATCGGAAAATTCGTTGGAAGTGATAATACTCGTGAAAATGATGGTGCTGAGATTTTCGTCAAGACTGAAAAGTCTCGTAAAGCGAATAATCAACGATGTCAGTGTCGACAATTTCGGGAGTCTCGAAGAGCAAGAAATTTATTTGAATTACAATCGTACGGCGAAGTCCTTCTTTAGAATTTGGTTTTTCATGGGAACATTCGCCTCGATTGTTTACCACGTAAAGCCACTGGAGTTTCGACTCAAATCTGGTAATAAAAAATCTCACAAATTTCGGCACTATGCACGTTAGTCATCGTTCTGGCAATTATAAAAATATGTTCAAACCTCTTCCAAATTCCAGTCACTGTTTTTTTTTATTGTCGTTTTACCTTATTATTAATTAGTGAGTTTATAAAAATTGGTTAAAAATTAAGCTTTCTATATGGGGCTTACCGCGTCCATAGAAGATTCAAATTTAAGGAGGGTCGGTCACGCAGAGCCGGGCTCTGGTCGCGCCCCTTGAATTTTTTAAAATACCCATCATCCCAATAATCCTGATTTAAAGTGTTATTGGTAACTCTATAAAAAAAATAAAAAATGATCAGTCGCCAATGGACAAATAAAGTGAACTGTTTCTGGAAACTTCCTGGAAAATCGACCTTTTGGACTCTAGCGATCGCAGATCAAGAACGATTTTGGATTTTTTTTTATATCTTCGGTGAGCGGTAATATAATGAAAAAAAATTCTCTCTGCCGTTCGTGATCGAGCCTCCTTAACAGCACGTTGCTCCTTAATCTCATTTATTTACAAAACTGTATAAAGTTTCTCAGTGTTCCGTAACGAGAGTTTGCCTTTCGTTTTACCGTACCGCACCCATCTGTTCTTCGAAATTAAGGATTCGTCGATGTTTTGGGTAGTCTGGATACTGCAATCGCCGATGATTTGCATACACATGTTCCATTCGGTGACGATTGCATTTCTGTTTTCCCTGGTGCTTCACGTATGTGGTAAACTAGCCGTTTTGACATACAGAATAAAAAATCTCGATTTGGAGAAGCACGAGGATCCCGGGACGTTCAGAAATATTTTTTGCGACATTGTCACTAGGCACCGAGAAATTCTACAGTAAGCTCGACACTTCAATCTCTTTATTTCACCAGAATTTTCATCGGTTAATTTGGAATCGTTTAGACTAGCAAACGACATCGAGGGGGTCTTCAATTTAGTGCTTCTCGAGGAGCTTGTCGTCAGCACTGTGATCGTCGGGCTCACTTCTTACATGGTCATTGCGGTGAGCTGAATGAGTTTCTGATCAACTGAACTGAGGCACATTTCGTGTCGAATGGATCGATCATTTTTTCATCGAATTTTCGATTATTGATACAGAAATCTCTTAAGGTTGATCCTCTGCGACAGCCCCAACCAAAAGTTATGTACTGTCTGCATAAAGGCTTGATAATTCGTTCGGATCGTAATCAATAACTTTGCAAAGACCCTGTATACGTACTCGGTGCCAGCAGATATAGTACAAATATCATTTGCTTTCGTAAAATTTATTCTAAAACTATTTTTGATCCGACATCGTGAGTAAATTTTTTGACGGAACTATCCAGGTTACGCTTCAACACACAGAAAAGGTTGTCTATACAGACGACATTCGCTTGTTCGCTTGCAAAATATATCGTATGCAGCCTAAACCTTCGTACTTCCCGAGGCTATATCTGTCAAACTAGATGGTCAATCACCTTGATTTTTTTTCACAATATCTGTGACATCCTGCTCTAGTTCCTCCTCGTTTTTTATAAACTTCCTAATTTTAGTACTAGCGGTAGAATTAATAATGTGCCGTTTGCTTATGCATGGTCCATATGTTACGTGTTAATTGAGTCAACTTCAATTACATATATCTCGGGTTCGGGATGGTGAAACTTGTTAAAATTTTATAGAGGTGTTGTTCATATGTTAAACAATACGTATGCCAAATTTAAATAATTTCCTAATTTAACTGTCTCGTGGAGGAACCACCTTAAGAATCTCGAATTTCGATGAAAAATCAATCACGAAGAAAATAATATTTATTTCTCTAGAACATCGATGCAGAAGACAAGGGCGTTTTTGTTGCGTGCTTGACCTACGCAATGACGATTCTGTGGCTGGTTTACGGTTATTGCGTCGCTGGACAATATTTGCTAATTGAGGTTTGACTATTGAAATGTTCATGAAAACAATATTCGTTCAAGGCGTAAATTTCTATGACACCAGTCATCAGGAAAAATGTGAAATGTCATTTGACATTTTTTGAGAAAAAAATATCCAACGAGTCTCCTCGAGGAAGACAATTTTCATAAAATTCGCTTTTCTACAGAGT
Source organism: Venturia canescens (assembly GCF_019457755.1). NCBI lineage: Eukaryota > Metazoa > Arthropoda > Insecta > Hymenoptera > Ichneumonidae > Venturia > Venturia canescens. Next base: position 3,150,098 of record NC_057426.1, read on the forward strand.
GCAAATTTGTACAATGCTTATTACCACTGTAAATGGTACGACGCGTCGGTTTCCTTCAAGAAACAAATGATAATATGTATGATCGGTGCAAGAAAACCAATTCACTTGAGCGGTGGTGGTTGCTACACGTTTTCTCTCGTCAGTTACACGAGTGTGAGTTGCACCATTGAAAAAAGAGGATAAAAAAGAAGCAAGCTATTGTCGGACTCTGATGAGATTCGGTTTTTCACAGGTTCTCAAAACAACAGCGAGTTACGTTTCGATGTTACGAAAAATTGCTTAAAAATACGTTGGGAAATAAATTTCTTGGTTGACTTCAAAGGGGAGGATGAGTTTGGGGTTATTCAATTCCGTCGTTTTTTCCCAGGTGAAAATAATTTTCATTTAGTTTTTGGTAAGAAAGCATCGTATCAGTGACAGGAATAATTATAATTTCTATGTACTCACCACTTTTATGTACACTCTTATTTATTCTGCTTATGCGAGAAGAAGCTTAACGTAGATTGGACTTTGGATATACTCTTAAGGGACGTGGCGTTCTATTTCATGGATTCAGTGTCTCCTCTGACGCTGTCGAAAACACTCTGAGTAGTGTCTGCATGGGCGAGTTGCGAATAAACATTTTTGGAGGAAGTAGAATGCCATAAAACGTGGAGGACATTAAAGTCTTTATTCTGCTGGACAATGGAGCTCGAAAATTACGACGTTTTGAAAATTATCTATATTTCCTTCGGTCCTCCGAATGTACGATAAGTGTGGATATGCAATGTTGGAGAAAATACAATAACAATTTTCAAAGCAGGAAAGAAACGCATCAATGAAAATAGATGCAATTTATGGTCACGGTCATTATTTCCTATCAGACATAGAAAAATGAGGTAGAAAATTTTGCTCAATTTTAGCAAATGACAGATCGATTATGGAACCGGAAATCTCCTGAACCAAACCTCTGCCACTCTTCATTCGTCATTTACTGTAATTTCTGTCGTACATTCTTTATTACGTAAAAAGCGTCATGCGCTTCTACAACAAATGCGAAGCTTCGGTCCTGCGCGATGCCCCACAATCGGAGCTCTTTTTTGGTCTCTCAGTCGCTCAAAAATCGTGGAGGTAGCAACTAATACCTTCTACAATGGACGTGAGTAGACAAAGGGAATATTACGAGAAACTTGACATCACTCGAAAAAAAACATTCTTCGACTATTTCAACGACACTCTTATTCAATGGATTTCTATACAGTCTGTCACTCGTGAAGTGGATTTGCGTTCGAAAAATCGCTATTTGATGATCGTTAAAACAAAGGCAATAGCTGAAACTTTTCTTCAAAAAAATGTAGGGTCGAAACTCTTAAAGCCTCAAGAGTAGAGATTAGAGAAAAGATTCGAACTTTTTATTTTTTTCATCATTTCACTATTCGCTTATCGTTAAAGTTACGTCAGGATAAAACGAAATTGATGGAGAAAAAAAAGTATTTTTACTCGTTCTTATGAGATTTAGACGAATTTATGAATATTTTGAATCAACCAAGCAACAAATGTTTGCTGTTAGAATTTGTGAGATTTGAATGGGAAAAGATATTTTTCGTGGGATTATTTGATATCGAATACCGATTTTTAGGTTGACATCAAGCAGGCCAGGAGCCTTTTCGAATTAAATGAGAGAGTCTTCGCCATTCTCGGAGTGTGGCCATTGCACTCGTCATACGGGAAGTTCAGTGTGTGGATTATTTATCTTCTAATTCATTTGACAATGCAATTAGCCGATCTTTATTATGCAATCGGTGATTTGGAAGAGGTAGTGCTGAATCTAACGGAGTCCATATTTAACATTATGGTGGTCTTTAAAATGATTGTTATGAGATTTTCGGGCACTCTCGTTACTCTCATGAATCGAATAATTAACGGTGTTGATTTGAAATTCTTCGAAAGCTCCGAAGAATTGAAAACTTATCTGAGCTACAATCGCATTGCCCAAATGTTCTTCAAGCTTTGGTTAACGACGGGAATCGTTGCGACTACTAGCTTCAATTTGAAGTGCTTGGAACCCCGCTTGAAATCTGGTAACGGCAACACGAACATAAAACTCAAATTTTAAATCGTCAAATGGTGATGAATTTATTATTGCAAGTCAACTGTTGATTTAAAAAATGCGTGAAATTGAACATTCCTAAGGATTATAAAACATAAACTACTTTAAATACATTTTTTTACATTCCACGTAAAACTTTTTTATTTTTTTTATTCATTTTTTCAAATTTCTTTCATTTATCCAATGTAGGCAAATGATTTCGTTTTATTTTTATGAAACCTTCGCAGCATTTTTTTGATTTAACGAGCTTCAGACGGTGCATTTTAATAAACCGATAAAAGTTATCTAGCGTTTGGGAATCAGACTTTACCCTACGTACTGTGTCATCGCACTCGGTTCTTCTTTGAGGTGACGGATTCTTCCACTTTCTGGCTCGTCTGGTTATATCAATGCCCAATGATATTTTTATCCGCCTATCTAGCGGCAACGATTGGTTACGTCTTCACTCTTATACTTCACGTATGTGGAAAAATGTCGGTTCTGGTGTGCAGAATAAAAAAGCTTGATCTGTCCAAAATTGAAAGTGATGAGTTTTCAAGAAGAGTTTTTGGTGACATAGTCGAAAGGCACCTTGAAATTTTGGGGTGCGTTTTAAACTTTCTGTTTTGGGAAAACTTTGATGCAGTTGAATGAATCAATCGTAGGAAGTCGCTAATCTGAGCAAGACGAATACTGAACTCGATGAGATCGAATAGATTCATTGAACCGCCGAAAACCAAAAACTTCAACAGCACTTTCGATTTTTATCAAAAATCTGTTATTATGATGAAAAACAATAAATTTGAACCTCGATTCACTCAACCATCGATTTTTTTCTACTACTACGATTGATGCATACGAAGATCGGAAAAATCATTGTTATTTTTTCTACTGAGTAGAATGGCACGGGGCATCAACCAAGTATTCAGTTTGCTTCTGTTAGAAGAGCTGTTCAGTTGCACCCTCCTCATAGGTCTCACAAGTTACAATGTTCTCCAGGTACGTTAATAGGATTCTAATTATTTTCATTTTGTATAAGATTTTCCAATATTGAATGATTTTTTTTTTTTGTTTTAGAACGTTGATTTTGAAGAAACTGGTTTATTTTTTACATACTTGTTTTATGGTTGTACGATGCTTTTATTGATTTATGGTTACTGCGTTGCTGGCGAATATCTTATCACTGAAGTATGATTCGACTGATACTTTTCTATTCGATTGTTATACTCAAAGATGTGGTTCGTTTTGAAAGTCAATTATTTCTGTAATTTTTGTAAAGAGTGGAAATCTGTACGAAGCTTACTATCAATGCCAATGGTACGATATGTCAGAATCTTTCAAGAAACAATTGATCATATGCATGATTGGTGCAGAGAAACCCATTCAATTAAATGCTGGTGGATTTTACATTTTTTCACTGTTCAGCTTTATGAGCGTAAGTAGAAAATCATCGTTCAATTGAATGAACAGAAAATATTGAAAATATCACAAGTCCTTTTTTTCACAGATTCTTAAAACCTCAGCTGGTTATATTTCTATGCTGAGAACAATGATTTGAGCAGAAATTATGATTTTCTTCGTCTCGTGGTTAACGTCGAATTAGAAAAAATCGTCTTTTTAGGAACGTGTTTTTGTCCCCTTCAAGTGGAAAGTCTTGCTTACTTTCCAATGAAAAAAAATGAATCAAAGTGAATTTGTTTACGCCGCGAACCATTCTCGAGTCTCCCAAAATCATTTTATCAACACAATGGTATCACAAATAATCACCACTTTCACTCACGACCTCGAGTCATTGTGAATCGACCGATGAGGAGTGGCACTTATGACGGTTTGCATTCAAGTTTTTGAGCTCTAAATCATTGTTTTTGATTTTTTTTTTGAAATTTTAAGTATCAAATTTTTTATATTTTCTGTAGAGAGCTCGACTTCTTTTCGTATTTTTGTTGTTTCATTGGTAAATTTAGATCTAAAAATGAAATGTGATCGCCGAAACTATGATCGAAATTCTTTTGAGCGAGAGCAAATAGAAGGCTAAATAATTATTCATTGATTCAACTCTAAACCATGACACATGCAACGAGCCTAAACTGATCACTTTTCTCGAGTAAGTAATCATCGAATCCTGTGATTCGTGTACCCACTTTTTTTTCGAAAACTTTTATTTTTTCTGCCCATGTGATAGTGAACGAATGACTTTGAATGTTGGAAATTCAAATGACCTCTTGAGGATATCGTATTTCTGCTGTTGTGAGTTCAATGTTCCTTCTAACGCTGCGAATAACTTTCTGAATGGTGATGCCATGAGCGAGTACCGAATAAACGTTGGTTGAGCGAGCATGTAACGTTTCAAAACGATACAGACTGCACCACGTCTTTGTCGTTCCGTGTTATAGAGCTTCCAAATTACGACGTTTTGGAAACCTTGAAGATAATTTTCATATAGACCATAAACGTATGCTATTTGTATATAGCCGTAGATATACATACAATGTAGACGTAATCGCTACAACAATTTTCGAAGCAGCAAGGAAACATATCAATAGAAATAGCAGTTGCGATATCTTGCAGCGGTTCGTATTTTGTATAGAAAATAATAAAATGGGCCCTGGAAATTTGGATCAATTTAAGCAAAACGGTAGACTAATTGCGGAACCGGAAACCTCCTGAACCAAACCTCTGCCACTCTTCATTCGTCATTTACTGTAATTTCTGTCGTACATTCTTTATTACGTAAAAAGAGTCATGCGCTTCTACAACAAATGCGAAGTTTCGATTCTGCGCGATGCCCCACAACCGGAGCTCTTTTTTTCCGTCATTCAGTCGCTGAAAAATTGTGGAGGTAACAACTAATACCTTCTATAATGGACGTGAGTATACATCGTGAATATTACGAAAGACTTGACACCACTCGAACAAAAACATTCTTCGATTATTTCAACGACGCTCTTTTTCAATGGATTATTCAAAAAAATGTAATGTCGAAACTCTTAAAGCCTCAAGGGTAGAGAAAAGTTTTGAACTTAAACTGTGATCATTGTACTATCCACTTATCGTGAAAGTTAGGTCAAGATAAAATGAAATTGATGGAGAAAAAAACGTATTTTCACTCGTTCATGTGAGATTTAGATGAATTAATAGAATATTTTTAATCAACGAAGGAACAAATGTGTATTAAATCATTAGTTCGATAGAAATTATTGTTTCCTACTGCGTGTTTGCTGTTAGAATTTGTGAGATTTGAATGGGAAAAGACATTTTTCCGCATTTTTCGTGGTATTATTTTATGTCGAATACCGATTTTCAGATTGACATCAAGCAGGCCAGAAGCCTGTTTGAATTAAATGAGAGAGTCTTCGCCATTCTCGGAGTATGGCCGTTGCACTCGTCATACGGGAAGTTCAGTGTGTGGATTATTTATCTTCTAATTCATTTGACAATGCTATTAGTCGATCTTTATTATGTAACCGGTGATTTAGAAGAGGTAGTGCTGAATCTGACGGAGTCCACATTTAACATTATGGTGGTCGTTAAAATGATTGTTATGAGATTTTCGGGCACTCTCGTTACTCTAATGAATCGAATAATTGATGGTGTCGATTTGAAATTTTTCGAAAGCTCCGAAGAACTGAAAACTTATCTGAGCTACAATCGCATTGCCCAAATGTTCTTCAAGCTTTGGTTAACGATGGGAATCGTTACGACTACTAGCTTCAATTTGAAATGCTTGGAACCCCGCTTGAAATCTGGTAATGGCAGTACGGACATTAAACTCAAATTTTAAAGCGTCAAATGCTGATGAATTTTTTATTGCAAGTTGTCAACTGTTGATTCAAAAAATGTGTGAAATTGAACATTTCAAGGGATTATAAAACATCAACTCTTTAAATACATTTTTTTACATCCCACGTAAAATTTTTCTATTTTTTTATTCATTTTTTAAAATTTCTTTTTTATATCCAATGTAGGCAAATGTTTTAGTTTCATTTTTATGAAACGTTCGCAGCATTTTTTTTATTTAACGAACTTCAGACTGTGCATTTTAATAAACCGATAAAAGTTCTTTAGCGTTTGGGAATGAGACGTTACCCTACGTACTGTGTCATCGCACTCGGTTCTTCTTTGAGGTGACGGATTCTTCCACCTTCTGGCTCGTCTGGTTATACCAATGCCCAATAATATTTTTATCCGCCTATCTAGCGGCAACGATTGGCTACGTCTTCACTCTTATACTTCACGTATGTGGAAAAATGTCGGTTCTGGTGTTCAGAATAAAAAAGCTTGATCTGTCGAAAGTTGAAACTGATGAGTTTTCGAGAAGAGTTTTTCGTGATATAGTTGAAAGGCACCTTGAAATTTTGGGGTGCGTTTGAAATTTTCTGTTTTGGGAAAACTTTGATGCAGTTGAATGAATCAATGGTAGGAAGTCGCTAATCTGAGCAAGACGAATAATAAACTCAGTGAAATTCAATCGCTTCATTGAACACTCGAAAACCAAAAGCTTCCCAGCACTTTCGATTTTTTTCAAAACTTTGTTATTATGGTGAAAAACTATAAATTTGAACCTCGATCCACTCAACCATCGATTTTTTCCGACTACTACGAGTGATGTATACGAAAATCGCAAAAATTATCATTCTTTTCCTGCTGAGTAGAATGGCACAGGGTATCAATCAAGTATTTGGTTTGGTTCTGTTAGAAGAGCTGTTCATTTGCACCCTCCTCATAGGTCTCACAAGTTACAATGTTCTCCAGGTACGTTAATAGGATTCTAATTTTCTTTCATTTTGTATAAGATTGTTCAATATTCAATGAGTTTTTTTTGTTTTAGAACGTTGATTTTGAAGAAACTGGTTTATTTTTTACATATCTTTTTTATGGTTATACGATGCTTTTATTGATTTATGGTTACTGCGTTGCTGGCGAATATCTCATCACTGAAGTATGATTCAACTGATACTTTTCTATTCGATTTTCGTACTCAAAGATGTGGTTCGTTTTAAAAATCAATTGTTTCTGTAATTTTTGTAAAGAGTGGAAATCTGTACGAAGCTTACTATCAATGTCAATGGTACGATATGTCAGAATCCTTCAAGAAACAATTGATCATATGTATGATGGGTGCAACGAAACCCATTCAATTGAATGCTGGTGGATTCTACATTTTTTCACTGTTTAGTTTCACGAGCGTAAGTAGAAAAGAATCGTTTAACTGAATGAATAGAGAATATTGAGAATATCACAAGTCCTTTTTTCACAGATTCTTAAAACCTCAGCTGGTTATATATCTATGTTGAGAACTATGATTTGAGTAGAAATTATGATTTTTTTCGTCTCGTGGTTAGCGTCGAATTAGAAAAAATCGTCTTTTGAGGAACGGGTTTTTGTCCCCTTTGACTGGAAAGTCTTGGTTACTTTTCAATTAAAAAAATTAACCAAAGTGAATTTGTGTACGCGTTATCCATTCTGGAACCTTTCAAAATCAATGAATGATCGCAGTGTTATCACAATTAATCACCACCTTCACTCACGAGGTTGAGCCAACATCAATCGGCCGATGAGGAGTGGCACTCATTACAGTTTTCATTCAAGTTTTTGAGCTCTAAATAATTTTTTTTTTTTTGAAATTTCAAGTATCAAATTTTGAATAATTTCTCTAGTCAGCTGGACCTCTTTTCGTATTTTTGTGATTACATAAATAAACAATTATACGTAATGGCGTATGGTATCGAGGATCGGTGAAGAAGTAATTGTTGCATTAGTACCGGGTGTCCGATGCAAAATTTAGATCTAACAGTGAAATGCGATCGCCGAAATCATTATCGAAATTCTTTCGAACGAGGGCAAAATTCGGGTCTTCAGAAGTCTAAGTAAATATTCGTTGGTTCAACTCAAAACCACGACACATCAAACGAGCCTAAACAGATGTCTTTGTTCGGGTAAGTAAGCAGCGCACATTCTTCGTGTACGCACATTGTTTCGAATATTTTCATTTTTTCTGCTCATGTAACAATAAACGGGGGGACTTTGAATGTTTGAAATTCAAATGAACTCTCGAGATATATCGTATTTCTGTTGTTGTAAGTTCGATGTTCTTTCTAACGCTGCGAAAAACTCTCTGAATGGTGATGCCGTGTGCGAGTACCCAATAAACATATTGATCGAGCACGTAACGTTCGAAAAACGATGAAGACTGCACCAAGTCTTTGTGGTTCCGGGTTATAGAGCTTCCAAATTACGACGTTTTGGAAACTTTGAAGATACTTTTCATATAGACCACAAACGTATGCTATTTGTATATAGCCGTAGATATACATTCAATGTCGAAGTAATCGCTACAACAATTTTCGAAGCAGCAAGCAAACATTTCAATAGAAATAGCAATTGCAATATCTTGCAGTGGTTCGTTTTTTGTATAGAAAATAATAAAATGTTCCTGACAATTTGGATCAATTTAAGCAAAACGATAGACCGATTACGGAGCCGGAAGCATCGACGAACGAACCGTCCGCCATCCGTGTTCATCATTTTCCGTAATTTCTGTCATACATTCTTTATCGTGTAAAAAGTGTCATGAGCTTTTACAGCAATTGCGAAGTTTCGGTCCTGCGCGATGCCTCACAATCGGAGCTCTTTTTTGGTCTCTCAGTCGCTAAAAAATCGTGGTGGTAGCAACTAGTACCTTCTACAATGGACGTGAGTAGACAAAGCGAATATTACGAAAAACTTGACATCACTCGAAGAGAAACACACTTCGATTATTTCAACCAGACTTTTTTTCAATGGACTTCTATTAGGTCTGTTACTCATGAAGTGGATTTCCGTTTGAAAAATCACTATTTGATGCTTGTTAAAACAAAGGCAATAGCTGAAGCTTTTCTTAAAAAAATGTCGGGTCGAAACTCTTAAAGCCTCAAGAGTAGAGACAAAGTTTTGAACTTAAACTTCGATCATTTTATTATCTACTTCTCGTTAAAGTTACGTCAGGATAAAGCCAAATTAATGGAGAAAAAAACGTATTTTGGCTCGTTCGTATGAGATTTAGACATATTAATTGCATATTTTTAATCAACCAAACAACAAGTGTATATTAAAACATTAGTTCGATAGAAATTATTGTTCCCTACTGCGTGTTTGCTATTAGAATTTGTGGGATTTGAGTGGGAAAAGACATTTTTCGTGGTATTTATACGATATCAAATATCGATTTTTAGGTTGACATCAAACGGGCCAAGAGCCTTTTTGAATTGAACGAGCGAGTCTTCGCCATTTTCGGAGTGTGGCCGTTGCACTTGACGTACGGGAAGTTCAGTGTGTGGATTATTTATATTCTCATTCATTTCACAATGTTATTAGCCGATCTTTATTATGCAACCGGTGATTTGGAAGAGGTAGTGCTGAATCTAACGGAGTCCACATTTGACATAATGGTGATCTTTAAAATGATTGTTATGAGATTTTCGGGCACTCTTGTTACTCTAATGACTCGAATAATTAACGGTGTCGATTTGAAAGTCTTCGAAAGCTCCGAAGAACTGAAAACTTATCTGAGCTATAATCGCATCGCCAAAACGTTCTTCAAGCTTTGGTTAACGATGGGAATCATTGCGACTACTAGCTTCAATTTGAAGTGCTTGGAACCCCGCTTGAGATCTGGTAACGTCAGCACGAACATAAAATTCAAATTTTAAAGCATCAAATGGTGACGAATTTTTTATTGCACGTCAACTCTTGATTGAAAAAATACGTAAAATTGAACATTTCAAGGGATTATAAAACATAAACTCCTTTAAGGAAGTTGAGGCCGTACAGTCATTATTTTACCGAAAAGTTATTTTCGGTAAAAAAGTTTTACCAAAAGTTAGGCCAGTTTACAGTTTGGCAATGTTGCATACACTTTAAAGAAGAGTTGGAAAAAATAAACGAAAAACTGCTGAAAGCTCAGTCGAAAACACGGACGATGACGATCCTAGCCTCAAAAAAACTGCATGGGAAACAGATTATTATTAATATAATCTCAGAAAATCTCCTAATAAATCTGAAAAACTCTGACATTATTTAGCAAGCTTTGTTCATGTTGCTAAAAAAATTTCATATTTTTAACATCGTTTTTAACAGAGATATCACTAAATGTTTCTTGACTTCCGTAAGGTATAATTGTTAGTTGGCCCAAATTGTTATTGCTATTTCTCAGCAACGACGCTCCTAAACTGTCCGAAAATTTAACTGATTTTTTTTTTACACTTCACTTTATATGATGCAATCGGTTTGAAAGCAATGACATCATTTTCATTCGAATGCCTCAACTTCCTTAAATACATTTTTTTACATCCCACGTAAAACTTTTCTATTTTTTTATTCATTTTTTTTTCTTTAATTCCCTTTATTTATCCAATGTAGCTTCAGACTGCGTATTTTAATAAATAATAAACCGGTAAAAGTTTTTTAGCGTTAGGGAATGAGACGTTACCTTACGTACTGTGTCATCGCACTCGGCTCTTCTTTGATGTGACGGAATCTTACACCTTCTGGCTTGTCTGGTTATACCAATGCCCAATAATGTTTTTATCCACCTATCTACCGGCAACGATTGGCTACGTTTTCACTCTTATACTTCACGTATGCGGAAAACTATCGGTTCTGGTGATCAGAATAAAAAAGCTTGATCTGTCCAAAATTGAAAGTGATGAGTTTTCGAGAAGAGTTTTTCGTGATATAGTCGAAAGGCACCTTGAAATTTTGGAGTACGTTTCAAATTCTTTTTTTTTCGGAAAAAATCGTCGCAGTTGAATGAACCAATCGTAGCAAGTCACTAATCTAAGCATGAGGAATAATAAACTCAGTGAAATTCAATCGCTTCATTGAACAGTCGAAAACCAAAAGCTTCAACAGCACTTTCGATTTTTATCAAAACTCTGTTGTTATGGTGAAAAACTATAAATTTCAACCTCGATTCACTCAACCATCGATTTTTTTTGATTACTACGATTGATACATACGAAAATCGGAAAAATCATGGTTATTTTTTTCTGGTGAGTAGAATGGCACAGGCTATCAACCAAGTATTTGGCTTGCTTCTGTTAGAAGAGCTGCTCATTTGCACCCTCCTCATCGGTCTCACAAGTTACAATGTTCTTCAGGTACGTTAAAAGGATTCTAATTATTTTCATTTTGTATAAGATTGTTCAATATTGAATGAGTTTTTTTGTTGTTTTAGAACGTTGATTTTCAAGAGACTGGTGAATTTTTAACATATTTTTTTTATGGTTGTTTGATGCTTTTATTGATTTATGGTTACTGCGTTGCTGGCGAATATCTCATCACTGAAGTATGATTCAACTGATTCTTTTCTATTCGATTTTCGTACTCAAAGATATGGTTCGTTTTGAAAATCAATTGTTTCTGTAATCTTTGTAAAGAGTGGAAATCTGTACGAAGCTTACTATCAATGCCAATGGTACGATATGTCAGAATCTTTCAAGAAAGAATTGATCATATGCATGATTGGTGCAACGAAACCCATTCAATTGAATGCTGGTGGATTCTACATTTTTTCACTGTTCAGCTTTATGAGCGTAAGTAGAAAATAATTGTTTAACTGAATGAATAGAAAACATTGAGAATATCACAAGTCCTTTTTTTCACAGATTCTTAAAACCTCAGCTGGTTATATATCTATGCTAAGAACAATGATTTGAGTAGAAATTATGATTTTCTTCGCCTTGTGGTTAACGTCGAATTAAAAAAAACCGTCTTTTTAGGAACGTCTTTTTGTCCCCTTTAAGTGAAAAGTCTTGCTTACTTTCCAATTAAAAAAATTAACCAAAGTGAATTTGTGTACGCGCGATCCATTCTCGAACCTTCCAAAATCAATTAATCATCGCAGTGTTATTACAATTAATCACCACTTTTACTCACGAGGTTGAGCCATTATGAATCGGCCGATGAGGAGTGGCACTCATGACAGTTTTCATTCAAGTGTTTGAGCTCTAAATAATTTTTTTTTTTTTTTTTTGAAATTTTAAGTATCAAATTTTTAATAATTTCTCTAGTCAGCTGGACCTCTTTTCGTATTTTTATGATTACACAAATAAACAATTATACGTAATGGCGTATGGTATCGAGGATCGATGAAGAAGTAATTGTTGCATTAGTGTCGGGTGTCCGATTCAAAATTTAAATCTAACAGTGAAATGCGATCGCCGAAATCATTATTGAAATTCTTTCGAACGAGGACAAAATTCGGGTCTTCAGGAGTCTGAGTAAATATTCGTTGATTCAATTCAAAACCATGACACATGAAACAAGCCTAAACCGATCACTTTGCTCGGGTAAGTAAGCATCGAATGCTGTGATTCATCGTGTACCCACATTTTTTCGAACACATTCATTTTTTCTGCCCATGTGATAAAATGAACGGGAAACTTTGAATGTTTGAAATTCAAATGATCTACTGAGGAATATCGTATTTTTACTGTTGTGAGCTCAATGTTCTTTCTAACGCTGCGAATAACTCTCTGAATGGTGATGCCATGCGCGAGTTCCGAATAAACATTGGCCGAGCACGTAACGTTCAAAAAACGATGAAGACTGCACCAAGCCTTTGTGGTTCCGGGTTATAGAGCTTCCAAATTACAACGTTTTGGAAACCTCGAAGACAATTTTCATGTAGAACATAAACGTATGCCATTTGTATATAGCCGTAGATATACATACAATGTCGACGTAATCGCTACAACAATTTTCGAAGCAGCAAGAAAACATATCAATAAAAATAGCAGTTGCAATATCTTGCAGTGGTTCGTATTTCGCATGGGAAATAATAAAATGGTCCTGACAATTTGGATCAATTTAAGCAAAACGGTAGACCAATTGGGGAGCCGGAAACATCGAGGAGCAAACCGTCGATTGTTTTGCTCATCATTTTCTGTACTTTTTCTCATGCATTTTTTATCGCCCAAAATACGTGACGTGTTTGTTCGAATGAATTTGACGCTTCGGTTCTGCGCAGTACTACAATACCGGAGCTTCCTTTCTTTCAGTCTCTTGAGAATCGCGAAAGTAACCACTGGCAACTCTTACAATGGAGGTGAGTAGCCATCGAAGAGATTACCTAGGATTCAATGCTATTCGTAAAATTTATTTTTCGCTACACCTCTTCATTAACGTTTCTATTCAATTTTCTATTCCACCAACAATTTTCGTTTTTTTACTGGAAAAATTTGCCTACTCAGATGATCTCCCGTTTCGTTGTTTAAGTTCTTCCGCTTCGTAAGAATTTTCAAAAATCACCGTCTTTTCAGGTAGATCTCAAAAGTGCAGCGAACCTCTTGCTGTTCAACAAACGAATACTCTCGATCAATGGAATGTGGCCTTTAGATCGAACCTTTGTACATTTTTACATAAGTTACGTTTACTTGGTAGTCCATTTGATCCTCGCTTACTATGATTTGATCAGTGTTTACGGTAATATCCATCTCATGATGGGAAATCTCCTGGAAACAAGTGTACAAACGATGTTTTGCTTCAAAATGATCGTTGTCAGACACTCTCGCAGCCTCAAACAAATATTACGTCGCGTCGAAGAAGGCACCCATGATCGTAATTATCGTGACAACACCGAGAAACAGTTGTACTTGGCACACAATGTCGTCGGACAAACTTTTTTCAAAGCTGGACATTATCTGACATTTGCAACTGGTGTTATCTATTACTTAGGACCACTAAAGGATTTCTTGACCGCTGGTGAGAAATCTTTTTCCATCAAATTGTTAAAGCTCCGAATAATGCGAAAAAATAAATGAAAATATGGGGCACGATTTTTATGAACTAAATCCTCCTTCGAGGGATCGATAAACACAATTTTTGTGCTTTCTTGACAGCAGTGACGAACGACACTCTGCCTTATATCTTGCCATACAAAACACACCTCTTTATCGACATTCAGAATATTCGAAATTATGCATTGATGTACATTTGGCAATTGCCTCTCGTTTATTATGGTTACTGTCATGGGATAACGGTGTGCTTTCTATGCACTTTGGTCTTTCACGTTACTGGAAAAATGTCAGTATTGGCTCACAGAATTCGCTTGAGCGGATCAACTTCCGATTCGTCGATCGAAAACCATAATTCGAATGCGATGTTTCGAGATATCGTCGATAAACATTTGGATGTTATATGGTGAGTGATAAAAAGAATTTGTGATTTTTTGCGAACAGGTTTTTTGGCTCGAAGGATGTGATTATTGTAAGAAAATGAGATGAAAGTGAATTTTGGAATTTTTGTAATCAGGGAAGCTTCTGCGATCGATGATGTTTTTAGCTTACTCTTGTTGGAGGAACTTTTCATATCGACGGTCCTCGTTGCCCTCAGTACTTATATTCTGCTATCGGTAGGTTACCTTCGTATCGAAGGAAGCTTCGAACTCGAAGCTCCATTTTTAATGCACTTCGACGAGCGATTGAAACTTGCATTTTTTCAGCCTGCTGTTCCCGTTTACGAAAAATTATTTTTGGGCAATTACTGCTCAGCTATCGTAGGGATTATTCTGATTTACTGCTTAACCGGGGACTCTCTCATACGCGAGGTATTTTGTCGTATTTGTAAAAAAAATCGTTTGACTGCGGTGCGGAGATTTTTGAAAAAAAATTCAATCCATAGAGCGAAAACATACGCAACGCTTTCTACGAGTGCGAATGGTATAAAATGCAATCGCATCATCAGAAAAATTTGATCATTTGCATGGTACGATCCCAACAACCGGCGCAGCTGACTGCTGGAAGATTTTACATTTTCTCGCTGCCTCGGTTCAGCGAGGTAAATAGTTTGGTTCTCAGAATCAACGGCAACGATTTTTATGTAGGAATTCAAAAATTTTTCTTCCTTTTCAGATACTCAAAACTGCCATGGCTTATATTTCGATGTTACGGACCGTGACGTGAAACTTTGAATCTTCTGTCCATTTTCTATGCCCCTTGCCCTCCAGAATAATCGAAAAAATTTTCGAAAATTGTCCGTCTGTGCACGTTCGGTTCACACAGCACGTTAAAACACTTTCACATCTGTTTTCAGTTAACGATCTCTTATAAATTATGAAATTTATATTTCTGCGAGAGATTCCAACGCACTTTGCACGAGCGCCAAGCATTTTTTAAATTTATTCTCTTTTGGATAAAAATTGAGACATAAGATTATTAATGCTTTTTTGAAACGCACTAATTTTTGTGCCATTTTGTGATTTTGCAAATATTGAGATGAAAAAAAGGAAGAGGGAGAAAAAAAGGAATACGTGTTTTGTGGTGTTCGATGTATTTCTCATCTAAATAGGAGTGTGCCATCAATGTCTATTTTTTAATGTGTCAGTCCTTCGAAAATCTTTTAGTAATACGTATGATTATAGTGATGAAACCTATTCAATTAAATTTATTTTTTTATTTTTCAAAACTATTATTAATTAATGAATGAATTAAATAAATAAATAGTAATGATAATCAGAATTAACAATTACTAATAAATAATAAAAGGTAGAAAAACACTATTTTCTACGTGCCAATGTGACATGGAGATTTCCATTATTGTTCATAAATTCGTTTTATCGATAATGCCATAAATTTATTTTTACACACTTTTAAGTAAACATTTGTACTTAAAAAATTCGTGAAATAAAACTCAATGGAATTTTTCGTATGGCAGAACATGCGTTCACTATTCACCTTCGAAAAAATTCCGTAGATGCAAAGTGCAAACTCTGGGATTCGATGGATAAGAAATTATTGGTCTCGGCAGTTTTGACTTTGAACACTGAAACAAAAGTCATAGGTGCAACGAAATGGGACACTGCGGAGTGCCAATCAAGTATATGACCATCACAAGGTTAAACATGATTAAACGAATAAAGCTGTTTTAGATCAAACTGCAGATTCATTCTCTCCGAAAACATTGCAGTTGAATGAAGAAAACCCTTCCAATAACATCAATTGGTATCGAATCAATTTTTTTTCTCAGTGAACATTCATGATTCTCAGAAATCGTAAGTGATGAACTTTCAATTAAAAAAAAACTTTCATGAACTTTCATATAAAGGGAAGGAATTTATATTTTGTTAAAACGAGCAGCACGCGATCAAATTTTATCTCCTTCCGTCACACAGCTGATGACGAACGAAAGAAATTTTTTGGAGCTCACTACAAATTTGACTTCGAAAGCAGTCAGTACTCACATTCGTATTTTCTCCCATTTCCCACAAAAACGTAGGAACGACTTTGGAGTGTACGAACTTCGCGTTTGTGCTCTCGCGGAGGTGTGTTTGCTATTCTGAATTGAGTGTTATTCCCAACGCTGTGAAACACTCTCTCAATACTATTTCCCCGTGAAAGTAGCGAATAAACATTGTTTGCGCACGCAAGCAAAGGAAAGCGACGTGGAGGGTGCTTCGCTGTTTATTTTTTTTCCGAATAATAGAATTGTTAAATTGCTACGTTTTGAACTCCGAATGCACTTTTGCGTGTATGTAAACGTTCGGTATCGGTTGTGCCGACCGTGCAATATAAACGCTGCTGCAATTTTCGAAGGTACGAAGAAAAACGTCGATACAAATAGATATAATGTTGCAAGGGTTCGAAGTTCGTATCGTAGACGAAAAAAAAGCTTGAAAGTTTCGATGTAATTTGAGAAAAACGCTCCACCGATTTCAGAACCGGAAGCATCGTCGACCGAAACTGCTGCGGCTGCGTTCGTCATTTCGTGTAATTTTTCTCATGCATATTTTATTGCACGAGAGACACGATGCGCTTTACCACGAAATTTGAAGCTCGCTCCTGCGCAATGCCCATCGACCCAAGTTTTCTGTTCTTTTAGTCTCTCGCGAATCGGGCTAGTTGCTATCAACAAGTTCTACAATGGAGGTGAGTAAGCACCAATCAAGTGACGAACGGCTTCGCATCATTCGCATTAAATTATTCGCCGCTGCTGATTTTTCGTTACTCGTTATTTGTTGAAACTCAATAGTAAATTTGAGAAATTAAATTCCAGCAAATTCTGACCTTGAATTAGATCGAGATTACAAATTTAACTCGAATTATAGAAATTTAAATAAAACATTAAAATGCTGGAACGAAAATGGCTTGAATCTCTTCGAAAAGAATTTGAAATCTTTCGAAAAGACTTCGAGATATGAGCTTCGTGTTGATTCCTAGATTAGCGTATTAAAATTGACACGATTCTGTTATTCAGGACGATATAAAGCAGGCAAAAAGTCTGTTTGAATTGAATAAGCGAGTTTTTGCTATTATTGGAGTATGGCCATTGCAACCGACCTACGGAAGGTTCAGTGTGTGGTGCACTTACGTTGCAATCCATTTATCGCTGCTATTCGCGGATCTGTATTACGCATTCGGTGATTTGGAAGCGGTGGTGCTGAACGTAACAGAAACCGGTTATTGCACGATGTCTCTTTCGAAAATGATAATCTTGAGATTTTCGGGAAGCCTCGTTGGCTTGATGAAGCGAATAATCGCTGACGTCGATGTTAATTACTTCAGAAGTTCGGAAGAACTGAAACTCTATCTCAGCTACAACCGCATCGCCAAAAAATCCTTCAAGTTTTGGCTAACAATGGGAATCATTTCGTGTGTTAGTTATAATTTGAAGTGTCTCGAATTCCGCGTGAGATCCGGTAAGACCAAGTAACCTGAATGTCAAATTTAAAAAAACGCGTAAAACGCCTTGAAATTTTGAAATAAAAACAAATTGGCTTGCGATGAGCTTTCAGTCCAATTTTTTCACGAGCATTGAATAACCTTCGGCTATTTAATAAACGAAAATAAGTTTTCTAGCGTTCGGGAACGAAACGTTACCGTACATCCTGCCGAATCGTACTTGGCTCTTCTTCGACGTGACGAAAGCTTCCACTTTCTGGCTCGTCTGGTTGTACCAATGTCCAATTGTGTGTACAGCCACTTTCCAAGTGGCAACGATAGGATACGTCTTCAGTCTCATTCTTCATGTTTGTGGAAAATTATCGGTTCTGGTATTCCGGATAAAACAGCTTGATCTGTCTTCAGTTGAAACCGACGAGCACACCAGAAAAGTTTTTCGTGATATAGTCCAAAGTCACCTTGACATACTAGAGTGCGTTCTCAATAAAAAAACATAAAAGATCGTTGACTGAGTCTGCTGTAAAGTTGAGTCTGTTGGGATGATTGACGAATGCAACGAAATCAAAGCCCTTGAGAGCCGAAAATTTTACTAACGATATTTCGCAAAGTGATTAAAACTTGACGTTGAACAGTGAAACTCAAACACAACTCACTCAGTGATCTAATAATTTTTTTTCAATCAATATTCACTGGGAAAAAGTGGTTTTTGACCGAACAATTTTTCAATTTTTTGGATTTTGTTCGGCGAATAAAATGTTTTAACGGTGTAATCGATTTATTGTAATGCGAATGAAAACCTGAAAATCATCCTCAAATTTATCGAACAGCATGGCAGAAAATATCAATCGAGTATTTGGTTTTCTATTGTTGGAAGAACTGCTCGTTTGCACCGTCCTCATCGGTCTTTCAAGTTACAGTGTTCTCCGGGTATGGAATTGCCACATTTCTCATAATTTTAGTGCGAAATTTTTCAGTCTGGCGATTGAAGGGTAACATTATTATTTCAGAATACCGATTTAGAAGAAATAGGAGCATTTTTTACGTTCCTATCTTACGTTTTGACAATTCTCGCGTTCATTTACGGTTACTGCATCGCCGGGGAATACCTCATCACCGAAGTACGACTCAGCTGGTTTGATTTCGTTTATTTTCATACGAAATAATGCGATTTATTGAGAAAATAAATTTTTCGTGTTATCGTTGCGCAGAGTAAAAATTTGTACGAAGCGTACTATCAATGCCAATGGTACAAGATGCCAAAATCTGTCCAAAAACAGTTGATTATATGTATTATTGGTGCAACGAAACCTATTCAATTGAATGCTGGAGGTTTCTATGTTTTCTCGCTGCCGGTATTTGTGAGCGTAAGTAATGACTCAAGGTCGAATAAAATTCACCTGGCAAATAACGATTCGGGATCTCGTAAGAAGTTTTTTTTTACAGATACTGAAAACCTCGGCTGGTTATATCTCCATGCTGCGAGAGATGATTTGAAATGGAATTATGCATTTTTTCCATTCTGTAGTGAGCATAGAATAAATAGGGGAAAGTGGGGTAATTGCGGTCAGGAGTAAATCCGCACACCGCAATATTTGAACATTCACAAATCCTGGGGTCGATGCACCTCAACTTAGTCGTAGTCTAATCAATATTTAGTATTGTCACATTATTCACGGAGAGAATGAAATTTGAGAAATAATCGTGCGGAGACGAGCTGCAATTCATCATTTTATTATGGGAAAGAAATTGAATTTTCCCATAAAAAAATAACATCATTGTTCACGGTAGCAACTTTTGCCGAAGTATTTAGTAAATTTTTCACGTCACGATGAATTTTACCGCGCTGCACTGTCAAAATTTCACGCTAAATATTGTTATTTAATTCTCTCCGTGTTCGATGTCATTTTTTTTAGTCCCGAGCACGCCAAAGGATGCTCGGAACTAGCCCAAGAAGGATCAGGATTAATCCGAAGCCACGACGTCTCGTGTTTTATTGAATATTCAACGATTTTGTTTTGGTTCAGTAAAAAAATCGATGGGATATCCTGGATATGAAGTGGTAAAATACACTGAGAATTGATTTTGTAATAACACACAATATACAATATAATTGAATTTCAGCCGATCGGCATCAGCTCCTATTCATCCCTCTTTCTCCTGTTCATCTATCGAGTTGCGTAGACTCTGTAAAAATGACTGAATTCCTGTAATCAATACGGAAAAACCTTGATTCGATAACCGTTCATGTTATTGTAATACTTCGTTGATTAAATCCCACTCTTTACATTTGGAATAAATTCAGCATTTGTTAAAAAACGCGACGACGAACTGTAATATTTTCCTGTCAAATGTGAATTCGTTGAACCCAAAACTGTAATAAAGTCTGTACTTCCTCTATACTTTCCAGCAAAGTTGTCGGAATTATTTAGTTTAAATGTAAATAGAAAAACGATGAAAACTGAAAGTTGGAAACTGTTTTTTCTGATGGCTCGTCATTCAGTTTTTTTTAATGGATTTAAATAAAGAGATAAATTTATTTTTGTAAAAGAAGGTAGAGAAAATACATTGTTTCCTTGTATAAAAAAAAAAAATGCTAAAAATAAAAATTTGCAAGTCGCTTCCTCAAGATGGTCAAGATCCACGATGCTCAAAGCTTCCTCTATGAGGAAGACAAAATGAAAAATATAGCACCTCATAGAGTAAGCTTTGAGCATCGCGCATCTTGCAATTTGCAAATTTAAATTTTCAGCATTATTGCCATTTGTGTTTACAAAACTATTATGTAAAGTTCCCCAGTGATCCGGAACGAGAGTCAACCTTTCATTCTACCGTATCGTAACTATCTTTTCATGGAGATAAATGACTCGTCGACATTTTGGACGGTCTGGACACTGCAATTACCGATGATTTATATTCACACGCTTCACGGAATTTTAGTCGCATTCCTTTGTTGCGTCGTCCTCCACGTTTGTGGTAAAATGGCTATTCTGAGTTTTAGAATAAAAAACATCAGTTTAGATAAATGTCAAGAGTCCGAGTGCTCCAGAAGTATTTTTCGTGACATTGTGACCAAGCATCAAGACATTATTCAGTGAGTTCAACATAATTTATTCTCATTTCTTTATTCATTTTTCACCATCACCTTCGTAATTATGCGTTTAGATTCTCCAAGGATATCGAAGGGATTTATGACATAATTCTCATCGGAGAGCTGCTTTTCAGCATGCCCATAGTCGGTCTCACCTTGTACCTCGTTATTTTGGTATGCAAAATCATTTCCAAAGACACGTCCACATTCAATGATGCAAACGGAGATGCATTTTATCAAAGAAATTTATTTATTATTTTTTTTCAACGCGACAAATGTTCACCCCAAGCATTTTGATAAATGAATATTTCTCCAGATTCCAAAAACATTATAAATATTTTATCTTACCAATCTTATTTACAATCATTTATTTTAGATGATGTAGGGGAGTATGGGGCAAAGTGGCCCACTTAAGGAATTTAACGAGTTTTGTCGGGTAATATATGATCATTTACTTATTTTTATGTCCCCAAACTGATTCCACCTCCTTGTTGCTCGAATTTTGAAAAAAAAAATTTTTGGGGCAAAGTGGCCACCCCCTCAAATGCGATGAAAATCGATAATTGTCACTTCTGGTTAAATAGACGTTGGAATTGACTGTTCTCGCATGGAACATTGAAGGATGCGATAAAACAAAAAGAAACGAGGCATAGTAGGAACCCTCCTTCGATGGGATGAAAAAAAAATTAGTCAGAATACTTCGATAAATTTTGCCAAATTTTTTTTCATGCCGAAAATGAATATCCAGCCAACTTTATCAGATAATAAATGATCTTTCGACTATTGTTGAGTCTTAAAACTCTTTGTTCATCCTCTTTTTCCTCATTTGCGTCGAGAAAATTTTTTGGGGCAAAGTGGCCACCCTCTCAAATGCGGTGAAAATCGATAATTGTCACTTCTGGTTAAATAGACGTTGTAATAGACTGTTCCCGCATGGAACATTGAAGGCCGCGATAAACCGAAAAGAAACGAGGCATAGTAGGTACCCTCCTTCAATGGGATGAAAAAAGAATTAGTCGGAATACTTGGATAAATTTTGCCATTAGCAGTGGCAAAAGCCCGTTCTTATCGGGGGCAAATCGTGGGAAAACCGCCGTTGTCACGAGTCTGTCGTATCGCGCAAATCTAGTGAGTAAGAAAAAAGAGATCATGAAAAAAAAAAAATTCTTGTCTGCGGCGGACGTTGCGTGTATTTTCTGCGATCAACTTCATTCGCATTCCTCCAAAGATTGAATTCGCTGCGAAACATGCCTAAAATGGGCGCACACCTTGTGTGCAGGTGTTGATGAAGATGAAGTCCATTATAAGTACGATTTTTGTCAATTAAAATAAAATAGACATTTATCAGTAATTCGCAAAATGATTCTCACCCTCTGCCTCAAATAGCTATCAATTTCTCAAAAAACATAGAATTCTCACGGATTCTGTGCCCCGCCAGAAATCGGAATTGCGTGAGTGGCCACTTTGCCCCAGAATTCAAAAATGCCCCAAAAAAGTGGGTGGCCACTTTGCCCCATGTGGCCACTTTGCCCCATGTTCCCCTATAACGAAGACAAGGCCATTTGTATTTCGTGTTTCTTCTACGTGTTATCAGTGCTATGGATCCTCTATGGTTACTGCGCTGCCGGAGAGTACATGCTCGTCGAGGTATATGACGAACATACAAAAATTTCTGATTAAAAATATTTTGTCGAACGAAACAAGAAAAATGATTTTAAAATCAATATTTACATTCAATAGGTCTATTCGCGCTGGCTGAACTTTCTGCACTTTCTATATACATAGTGATATCGTAATTCACGAAAGTGCAGAAAAGTCCAGAAAGTTCAGCCAGCGCGAACAGACCTAATGAAAATCTTGCTGTGTCTCGTCCTAGTCATTGGAAGCTTTTAAAGAAACGATCGTCACACTCCATACAGAGTAATAAACTGTATAACGCATATTATGATTGCGATTGGTACAATTCCACCGAATCTTTCAAAAAGCAAATCTTGATATGCATGATAAATTCGAAAAAACCTACTTGCTTGAATGGAGGTGGCGTCTACGTATTTTGTCTTGAAGGCTACACCGGTGTGAGTATTCAATCACAAAATAATTTCAATGAAGCAAACAAAAAAATACTATTCTCTACTAAAATTTTGGTCTCACAGATACTCAAAACTACTGCTGGCTATGTCTCTATGTTGAGGAACATTACTTAGAAAAAGCGTTCAGAAATAATTGTCATCCCAGTGAGCTTTAAATGAAAGAGTCTATTTCAAATGTAAGTACCCGATTCCTTCATTTTTTGTCATCGTAGAAAGTCGAAAAAATCGATTGTTTTCAGGAATATTTTTGCTAGAATATCGCAATTTTTTCGGATTTTTATAAGTTCGTGTGGAATGAAAATACATGAAAATGGAAAAAAATTGGAATTTTTGTTGCAGACAATAATTACGATCTCCACATTGTACGCAACTAGAAAACTTCGACCATTAGAATTGGCGTATAAATTAGTATTTCTCACATTAAAACAATGTTTCAGTACTCTCGAAATATCCTTAAAACTATATCAAAAAGTTCGCTATGCTGAGTTATTTCCGTTTGTCCTAAAAACATTCCCGAAAACAATCGATTTTTTTGACTTTTTAATGCACCCTCCTTAATATGGTGATTGCTGATTGTAATTTTTGCACACTCGTCAGTTTTGACACTCATTTTCGTCCCCCTTATAACAGTGACATCGATCACGATGTCACATACTCTTTTCAACTGTCTTTAGAACCAATTTTCAAAACGTGTCTGAACTTCGCACATTTCTCAATCAAGTTGAACGACTCCTCAAGTTATTAATTATTATTCGTCATAAGAAATTTTCATGCTTCTTTGAACGAAAATTTCACAAAGATCGATACGTTTTTTTGAGTCTGAAAAACAACTTCTGGTTGAAAATGTGAAGAATATAAAATAAGGCAGGAATCAAGTACGAAGGATACCAACGGAAACAAAGTATTCGCTAAACTGCTGGCAAATGTAACGTTCCTG
Organism: Venturia canescens; assembly: GCF_019457755.1. NCBI lineage: Eukaryota > Metazoa > Arthropoda > Insecta > Hymenoptera > Ichneumonidae > Venturia > Venturia canescens. The sequence continues at coordinate 3,173,937 of NC_057426.1, forward strand.
TGACAGGTGGGATGTAGAATTTTCTTTTTCTAATTTCGTTTGAGCCTCAACATTGTTGCTTTAAAAAACTCATAGCCATGGGAGAAAAGCAAATGTTTCTCGTCTCCCTACAAAATTGTTGATTCACATTATGTTTTTATTTTATCCAATGTCGCAAACTTGCGTCAGGGGAAAAAATGTTTAAAACAATACAGTTTTTCGATTCCCCGGCTCTAGGATAATTGCTTTTGAAACTTTAGTGTCTCAGTTTCAAATAAAATGTCATATTTGAAAACAGCGATCGGAAATCGAGGCATAGGAAGTGAGCCCCTCGTGCAGCAATTACGCGAGGGTGAGCTGAGCGAAAAAAAATTTATTGAATTTTCACGAGTATGTACGAAAAAAAATGTTCCGTAGGGTGTTGAATTCTGCTTCTTAAAAATAGAAGCGCTGAGAGCGAACGCACGTCTATGATTGCTCAATAGATTCTCAATCGCGTGGGGTGCGACTTTATTTTTTATTTGTACGGTGAAAAAAATATGGACTTGCGCGATCAACTACGGCGGGACGATTTTCCGGCAGTCTTACTCGAATCGTCGGCGTGGAAAGTTGTTGCAATGTCAGTGAGTACGCGCCACGTACGACGCACAGTTCTTGAAAATATTTTACAAAAAATCTACCGTTGCCAAACTCTCGTTTGTTCTCGATGGGAAAAAAATCGACTTTGAGAGCGTTCGTAATCTGAATGATTTAAAATTATTTTTTTGACGGATCGCTCAGATACCGAAATCGCGATCGAAAGATAAATTTAGTGGGCACAAAAATTGATGTAAAACACTTGAAGATCAATCACAGCTTCTGAGACTCAGTTAGAAATCATTGAACCAATTTTTTGAACGTTTACATTTTTTTGCTTAAACTGTGATGTTCCTCAAGGATGATCTCGAACGGGCTAAAGATCTTTTCATGTGGAATAAACGCGTTTTTAACATAATCGGAGTATGGCCGCTGGAGAGGAGTTACGTGAAATTTCCATTCTGGATAGTTTATCTCTTAATTCACTTCAGCCTCAAAGTGGCCGATTTGTATTTCGCCATGGGAAACTTGGAACAAAATGTTTTGAACCTGTCCGAAAGCACGCTGACGATAATGTTCATGCTGAAAATGATCGTGATGAGATTTTCAAAAGTTTTGAAAAAACTCATGGCCGAAATTCTGGATGGAATTGACGAAGAAGTCTTCGACGATCCCGCGGAAAAGAAAATTTATTTGAGACACAATTCCATGGTCAAATCGTTCTTCATAATGCACTTGCATATTACATAAAACCACTTGAATTTCGCATCAAAGCCGGTAACCATTCAACGATTATTCGCACGTTCAAAAATTACTGTCAACTGCGCGTTGTTTGGATTATGCATTTTCCTACTTCGTGAGACCCTCGGAAAAAGTACTTTCGTTTTAATCGATTCGTAGTATTTTTATTTCCTCTTCCCCTTCCGATTTGGTTTTTTCTTCACTAATTTTCATCGAGTCTCGAAGAAACTTTCGTAAAGAAGGAATAAAATTTCTCAGCTTTGGGCAACGAGAGCATGCCTTTCCCTATTTCCTATCGAACGTATTTTTTCTTCGAAATAAACGATCCAAGGACGTTTTGGTGCGTCTGGTTGTACCAATCACCGATCGTACTTGGACAATCGTTCCACGCGATGTCGATTGGCTACCTTTTTTCGATGATATTACACGTGTGTGGAAAATTATCGGTTTTATCGTATCGCACAAAAGTGCTGGGGACAGAACTTCGTAAAAATCCTGAGAAATCGCAAATTCTCTTTCGTGGTATAATTGACACTCACTGCGGGATAATCAGGTGTGATATTCCCGAAGTTTATCAGACTGTCTTAACAAGCTTTATAAATTTTGTGATAAAATAGAACCACGAAGGAGATTGACAGTGTTTTCAATCTCCTCCTGTTGGAAGAACTTCTCGTATCTACCTTAATCGTCGGTTTATCAGTTTACACCGTTATTGTGGTACAAATTTGACACTTTGCCGGCAACATAATTATCTGAAATAGATTATAATTAGCTGTTTTTCAAGAGCGCAGATCTGAGTGTATCCGGCGAGTTTTTCACGTTTTTCGTCTACAGTATGACGATGCTATTTTTGCTAAACGGTTACTGCATCGCGGGTGAATACCTCATAATGGAAGTACGAAAAGATAAACTTCAAATAAGATTAAATGAGAAAAGGAATGATCGAAAAAATTGATTTCCTCTTTCCATTGCAAAATAACGTTTTTTTCCTATTTTTTTTTAACGAGCAAATGACATTTGCATCGGAGGCGTTTTTTGCTACAGAGTATAAACGTTTACGATGCATATTACCAATGCCAATGCGGTACGAGCTGACAAATACAGCGAAGAAACAAATAACGATGTGCATGATCAGAGCTCTGAAGGCGATGCAATTGACTGGCAGTGGTTTCTACATTTTTTGTTTGGCCAGCTTCACAGAAGTGAGTTTTCCATGATTTTAGTTTTAATAAACGATCCCGGGCTACTAGAATCACTTCGATTCTCATAGATTTTTATTGCAGGTACGATCATTTAAAGGATCCGTTAGATTTTAACGATGCTTGATTAATTAATTGAACGGAGGGGTTCGGACGATCATCGATTTCGCGATTTTTCGTTTCGTTTCTTCAAAAAATCACGTTGGAATATTTTCGTAAAATTCATTAGCTCAGTGTGACAGATTTCATGTACAGAAGTATCGTTATAATGAAAAAATTGTCAAAAGATTGCTGCGATTTCTCGTTTTGTTATTACTTTCAATTTCCCTCGCCACTGTTCGAAAAAGCTATTTCCGGGGTCGTTGTTTCAGCGTGAATTTATCATTCCGTCGTTCTTCAATGCTGAGCAAATCATTTACAATTATAAGGATTTCAAAGAAATGAATTTTTTTTCAAACTCACCTGCACGTAACCATAAACAGTTTTTCGCATCCAATAAATTTGCAGTTTTGGGTAAGTTTACGGTGCAGGGATAGAGAAATGAAAGACGAGAAATAACGAATGTAATAGTTACTATTTATCTAGCTGACAACGATAGCTGCTTCTTATTTATTTATTTTTTGTCATTTCTTATCGATTTTCGGGTATAAAAATACATATGTGATTAATTAGTGCCTAAGAGATTTTTTTGTCTATTGACGCGTTACGAATGAAACGATTGGGAGGGGGGCGGGGGGGGGGGGGTGGAGGGGGGTACCGGGTCGATTCATTTGATATTATTGGCGCATTTCGAGGGGGAGGGCGCGCAACAACGATATTTCGTCAAAATGTCTCGTTCTTCTTTCACACTCGCCATTATTTCGTTGCAATCATATAGTCGTACTTCAATAAACAAGAACAAAAAGAATCCACACATACACACGCGCGCACACTCATGCATTCGTACACATGCACATGCACACGGAAGATTGAGCAAAAAACGTGGTACGTCGAGAATAATGATTGCGACGGAATCGTCATGTACTCGTGAAATAAAATAAAATAGAAAACAAAGAAAGTTTAAAATTTGAAGAAAAAAATGATCGTTTGTCGTCGATCTGCAGTTAACCAAGAAAATTCGCACGCGTCACATTTCGTGAAGGTATGAAAGAGGAACATGAGTCGAAACAAATCGACGGATGAAATTCAACGAGCGAGAAACAAAAAATAAAATGAAATAATAATTTAAAAAAAACGTGATGAAAGGTCGCAGCTTTCCGCGAGCATTTCGTACGAAAATGTATTTGAAAACAATGATGACCGAAAGACTCGTGAACGTATACGAATTTCATCTCTTCTTCGATTTCTCTCGCCTCTTTATTCGTTTATTTATCTTTTCACTCTTCAAACACACACACACACACACGCACAGGCACACACTCGTGTGAATTTGATTAAAGCGAATTTACGGAAGTTCTTGATGGCACCCTGAGTTTGAAGAAGCACGGCCAGTCAGAAATGGAAAAAAAAAATACATTTTTGTCTTATATATAAAAGAAAAATGAATATATTTATATATATATATATTTTTCGATTCATTATTGTAATTTTTGAGTTCACGAGTGAGATGCTCGAGTCAGATCTTTTTTGGAGGGCGAGGAAAGTGTCATCGTCGTGGTCGAGGTTGTCGAAGTCCCGGTGCTCGTTGTACCTTTGAAAGCGCTCGATCTCGTTTCCGCAGGATGTCGATGTGTGCTGGTCGACGTCTTTCTCGGCGGTTTTGTTATTTGTGTGGTCGACAAACCACTCACCGGATATTTGTTCCTGTTCGATGACAAAGTGACCCCGTTGGCGCTCGTTCGCGTTGAACCTTTTTGGCTGGATCCTCCGCTCATCATACCTTCGCTCGGATGCTTCGGTAATACAAAAGCTTTCGTTTGCTTCAGAAGATAACGATCGTTGCACAATGCCGAGATCAATGGGAGATCGAGATTTCGACTTTTTTCGCGAAGAGTCCTAATGTCGAGCATCCCATCGTCCTTGGCATCCCCGTTGGGCTCGCTCGGCACGCTGCTTGGCCGAGGTGGCTTTTTTGGCTGGGATGGCGTAGACGACGAGGCTGATGGAAGAGGTTGACTCTTCTCGAGACTCTGGAGAAGGCAAAACACGTGTGAATTAATGAAGATCTTCGATGAACTATTTTTCTTCGACCCATTTTTTCGATTGGCTCTCGCGAAAACTACAGGGGATAGAAAATACTTCTCCGGGAACTTTTTCACGCGAAATTTTGCCCTCCACAAAATAGGTCCTTTTGACCTTTGCTTTATCTCCGACCGTTTCGGTATTAAGGTAACTCCTGTACTGCGTGCTAGTCAAATGAGTGCTAAATTTTCAAAACGCTTTTAGACCAAGTTCAACGTACCGATTAAACTTATTGTTAGTAGATGTGTATTCAAGCATATTTTATTAACGCGAAAAAATATTTAAAACGATAGTTTTGCAAAACTATCAACCGACAGATGCAAATTTCCATGATGACACATATTTTCACAGGTATTTTTCAAAGAATCATCTGTACTTTTCAACCGATTTTATTGCATCAAGTCTCATTTTCTTCCTTAACTGATCCTCTACGGATTCACCACGTAGATTTTCCTTTTAAACTCATTCCTTCAGAAATTATGAATGAAAAAGTTTTTTCACTTAATGAACAATTAGCTGCAACAGTGAAACGATAAAGTTAAAAAAACAACCATAAAACAACTACAAACGAACAAAATGAGACTTGTTGCAATAAAATCGATGAAAAAATGCAGATGGTTCTTTGAAAAGTACCAGTGAAAATGTGTCAGCGTGTAAATTTGCATTTATCAGTTGATAATTCTGCAAAACTAGCGTTTTTAATATTTTTACATCTTAATAAGATATACTGTAATACAAATCCACTACCAATACATTTAATCGGTAATTTAAACTTGGTCTGAAAGCGTTTTGAAAATTTGGCACTCATTTGACTAGCATGCAGTGCAGAAGTTACCTCAAGGACGTCGAAAGATCGAATATTCTCAAGTGAACGTTTAATCGGGAGTCCATCCCGGCATTTATTGCCGGGATGCGAACGGATGCAAAAAGATTCCAAGCATCTTACCTGAATTTCGTAAGGCGGTGGGGGCGGAGGCGGTGGAAGTCTGCGGTGTTTGGTTTGCGGTAGAGATTGGATGTTGCTGGTCGCCGTAGTTTCGAAGCACTTGAGTATGTTCTCATCGCTCCTGGTTCTCGTGAAGCCTTGAAGGGTGTAAGGATTAACGGGAACGGGTGGTTCCCTGCGGAGGCTGTGGCTGCCGACGGAGGAGGAGCAGGTGGCGCCGCTGTACAGAGAGCTGGTGCTCGCGGCGTAATGACTGCTGAGATTGCCGCCAATGACAGGATAATTGGTCGAGCTGGTGTCGCTGAGATTGAGATTGGAGGCGTACTTGGTGTTGTTGGATGAGAACGAGGAGCCTGGTAGATAGGGAGTGCTGCGGTATACGACGGAGGATTTGTTGTTGAAGGCGGGATACGGAGGTGGTGGATAGGCAGCCATGGCAGCGAGGAGGGAGCCCTGTTTGGCGTCCATGTATTCCTGTTTCGAGACAGCAGGATCTTTAAGGGGGAACATGACGAAGTCAACGTCCGAGTAAAGCTGTTGACGATATTGCTCGATTTGGGAACGCGCCACTTGGCTCGTGTAGACGGTAGCGAGGCTGGGAGTTGGCGGTGGTGGAGGGGGTTGCCTGGGATGAATCATCGGTGGGGGAGGTGGGGGCGGCGGAGGGGGCGGGGGCGCCAAATAGGGGAGAAGGACCGGTGGGCCCGTGCGGGAAGCGTGGACATCGAGATAGTTGTTGGGCCCGACTACGAGGGCGGCGACTGGAGCGTGGACGGGAGTAGGCTTCATTTTGTCACCTGGATAAGTCGGGGGTTGGATGCGAGGGGGTGGTTTCGGAGCGAGGGTCGGGGAGGCGTCGTTGCCCAGGTTCGGAAGACCGCTGGAGTTGATCGTTGAAGGGGGTGGGCACATCCGGCCCGTTGCCATTTGATTTTTGATGGAGCCGTTGCTCCTGGCGAAGTTAGCGTCGTCACCGACCGATGGGTACAATTTGGAGATGGCTTCTTGTCTGGCTGGTGGAATTTCTGGGTACGGGGGCGGCGGAGGTGGCTCGCGAGGCGTCACTGCGTCGTTCCGGGGCGGCGTTGGTGGAGGAATTTGGATTCTTTCCCTGGGACTCGGGTAAGGAGGCGGTGGCGGTGGTGGTTCGTTCCGTCTCGGTGGCAGAGGCACGAAATCAGCGCGTGCGGCGTTGTACGGCGGAGGTGGCAACGGCTCTCGTTCCATGGATCCGACGTTGGCCCTCGAGGAGTGGATCGTCGCGTACTTCAGGTTCGACGGATACGGCGGCGGCGGCGGCAGCTGCCTCTCGTTGCTGTCGGTTCGCGGTGGCGGAAGCGGCGGCGGCATCGTCACGTAATCACAGTCCGAATCCATCGAGGTACTGACCGTTTTTCTTGGCGGATAACGACCAACGATCAGATCGGACAATTCGTCGGCTGAGAGCAACGGACCGACGTCCGACGGGTCACTACCGTCGCCGCGGAAACTCCCCGCGCTCAATATACTGTTGCTCCGGGAACGCGGGTCGTCCAGATGCTGGTCCAAGGCACCTTTGTTCAAAGATATCACCGGGTTACCGACCACGTTCTCATCCGCGTCGTCCTCATCCTCGTCACCCTTACAAATACTGTATATCGGCTCCTCCTGGTCCTCGGTACTCGCGTCTATGGTATAAACGTCACTCGTCTCCGACCTTATGTCACTGTGGATCGTGTAAAATCCAGAAGTAACCGACGCCTCGTCCGTCGTCGACTGCACCGAACTCATTGCGCAAACATCACTCGCTGCTGACGAACCGTTCATCTGACCGTTCGGCGAATACAATTCGGTTATTCGCTCGTCCTGTATTCCGCTACTGCGGAGAGTGTAAATTCCACTTGTTTCACTCGCTATGTCGGTCACGGTGAATGTATCGTCGATATTCATTGGAACAGCGGTGTCTGGGGGATCGAAACAAACGACAAATCGTCAATCATCGAAGGCTCAATTCTTCCATTGCTCACTCGCACGCTCAAGTCGATTTTATTTTCATTCTTTATAGCTAACAATAGCCAATTTAATACGGCCGAAGATACGAGAACAAAGACGAACCTGCGTAAGCCGTGACTTTTTTGCACCTGTCATAAATCGCACCTGGGAAGCTCGCGACTTCGGAAGAGACGGCCGAATTCTGCGCCGTGTGGGAGTAGCCGAGCTCGAGGCTCGACGTCGCCGAGGCTCGTCTGGCCCGCTGAGAGGACGGATTCGTAATTTGATTGGCCACCACTACGGTACTGCAACTGCTGCTGCATTGCGAGCCATCCGTAGGTATGGCGAGATTTGCGTTGTGTCTTGGGCTCGTGATCGCTGCCGGTGTCGATTCAGCACCATCGACTTCTGGAAGCAATCGATCCGTCGGTCATTTTGAGGCACGGGTGCAAAGGAGGAAACGACGGGAGATCCATTGGTGGGAAAGCGGTGGCTCTGTTCGACGCAGGATTCGATGCCCACCAACGAGCAGTCACAAAAATGATTAGCGAGCTTACCGTCGACCGTGGACACCGGTGATCCTGGCCTCGAAATGGCATCGCCGTCCATAGATCCATTGGGGTCAGTATCGTCCGTTTGCAAACTCGAAATATGACCGTTGGCCTCGGTAAGACGAGGCAAACACTCGGTCGATGCCGGCGCAGTGTCCGGCTCGTCTTCGCTGTGCACACGATCGCTCACGATTCCCGAAGTCGTGTTCGACGATGTGCTCGATATAACGGATATCCTCTGATCTCCGCGTCCGCCGCGAGCTGCCATGCTGAGCTTGCAACGAGCTGGATACATGTAACAGTCCCTCAGCACTTTTCGTTCTAAAAATATGACAAAGAGACGCGAGAGGACGATTAAACTTGTGATTCCAAGGCGATGCGAAGAGGCGCGAAGAGGAGAGGAGAAAATCATTGGGAATCGAGGCGATATCGTACCTTCCTCTTCGCGGCGTTTCGCCTCGGTAACTCTCGGTGCTATAGCCATGCTGAATTGATGGGTGTCACGACACAATCCGAGGAGCAGTTTGCTCTTGTCGTCGCATCCGCTGTACAGGGTGAGTTTGTCCGGCTGATCGACCGCACGAATCTCAAATTTCTTTCGCTGCTCTCGGCGGTGGGACAAAAATAAATAATCATTAAAAACTACCGTTGCCATTCGAGCGATCCGGCATCGAACTGTTGGCGATGAGACTTACGTCGAAACAGAGCTTGCCAATGTTGTTCCAGGCAAATATACGCGGGGTCGCCTCCTCGGTGTAAACCCGGACGCCACGTGCGCAGATGGCAAGGAGAATGCGTCCAGGGCCAGCTTCGCTCTTGTTACGCCGTAGCCTGTATAAGTGAGCGTTGAGCGGGGCTTCGAGGAGGACCGCATCCTGGATATACTGAAATTCCGCCTCTTCGCGTGTGAGTCCATGATTCTCTCGGTGCTGAGACGCGAGAATACTGAGGACGTCGGACTCGAGGCACATCTGTTTTTGGGCAGTTCATTTCACAATGAGAAAAACGATCGAGCCACGAAATTTATTTCTTCCCAAACATGTTTCAATACAATTTAAAAATGAATCTCGAGTCTCGAGATTTATTTCACCCTTTTACAAATTAATCTTACGTGTGGAGGAAGGTAATCGCTGGGCTTGCAGTAGCCGACGGATCCGGCGTGGGGTCTGTGACGCTCCTCGGCGTAGTCGCCGAGGTCAGCCTGAAGGGCGAGCCCAGCGAGGGCGAGTAGCGGCGCAACGATCGAGCTCGTGTGGAGCGGATGATGGGGATGAAGGCTCTCGACTCCGCCGCCGTGTCGGACGACATTGTCCCGTAGTTGCAGGTAATAGTGATGGCGGGTGGTCTCATCGCTGAGGAAAAGCACATTTTCAATATTTTTCTTCCATTTTCTCCCAACGCCCGCGACATCCTCCCAGTCCTTATTTTGTGAAGGAGCGAGCGAGTGTCGTTGCCTCAATTCAAATGTATTCAACAAAATTATGAATCATTGAGTTTCGACGAAAAACAGTGACCAAGAAACACGAATAAATGAGCAGTATAAAAACGACGTTTTAATCTCGCACCCCGCACACGAACCGTTTATCTTTCATCGTCGCTACGAACCAACATGCTCGATGTGACGAAAGAAGCATTCGCGGGAGTCGAATAAAGGGAAGCGTGGATCACGAGAAACGACCTTCTCGGAGACGTATATTATTGCCGCAATAAAAAATCAAAACATATTGCGAAATGAATAGAGAGCTCGGAGAAGAATGGGAAAAAAATTGTAACGCAGCATTGTTCGCTCTCGTATCGAGAGTGTTTTTTTTTGCTTCTCCTAGACGTGTCATTTGAGCTGTGACGTAAGAAGTGAGAACCGCACATGCGAACTAGTCCCACCGTTACAAGGATAGCGCCGATCTCGGATCTGCGAGGCCGATCTATGCAAAACAAACGGCACAGAAGCAAAGCGTTCGTGTGCATGGCTCTCGTAGCATGTGTTTTTCTTTCGTGTTCAATACCTTTTTTTTCCTCGTATCGTACAATTGAATGAAATTACCTTAAAAGTAATGGAGTATCGACGTAGTAACGGACGCGAAAGTAAAGCACGAAAGCTGGTCGTCCGCTGCTATCCAAACCCTGAAATCACACGAAACAACACGAACAATTGAAACAACAGTAAATCCATTTCTTACGAATTATTACTCGATCCGAATGTGACGTTTCGAGGCAGGAATTTCAGTCATTATACAAGCCACCCTGCGGCTTTCCGCACGTCTTTTTATGAGTTCTGTTATCGCTCCGTCAATCTTGAGCTTGTCCACTTAGACCTCGAATTACAAGGATTATGGTACTGCTCTGCCGATTTAGACCGAAAAATCCGCCATCAAATACGAGGTACGAGGCACGTGGGCGATCGAGGATTCAGGGTATCTGAATCTGAGACGCCCTCGCATCGCAGCCTACGCGGTCCGCGAATGTCGTGTTTCTGCTGTAAAACTAAACTCCAACTTTGCAGTAAACGCACTTTCGTAAGGAACTTGAAAAATTTTAAGGAATTGTTATTTTTTGGTTTTCCTGGAATGTTTTTTTTTCTTCCACGAATTCTCGATCCTAATGATTCTGAAGGAAACAGTTGTTCACGATTTTCCGGTTCCGTTGAATCTCGAATGCGGATAAAAAGTTAAAAGGGAGCGGGATGCTGAATCGTGCGTGCGCATGTGAAAGTCTGCGTACATGCGAGAAATGATATACTAGCTCGCGATCTAAGGAACGCTTGATCAAGCTTGCCATGTCGGGTTATCTGAATTCGAGATCAATGGTCGAAGCCTTAAGGTTTCATTAGCACGAAACTGACGGGGCAGCGGAGGGACAGGGAGAGAATGCGCGAGCAAAGGTTTCGTCTGAATACCTGGAGAAGATGCCAGACATTTTTAGCGAAGATTTTGAATGAAAAACCTCATCGATTTCTAATCACGTCTCGATCGATTAACGTGCGAAATTTATGCTCGAGGTAATAATTCGAAAATGATTTAAGGAACAATGTCGCTGGGTCAGCAAAGTGAAAAAAAAAATGACGAAACACATGAAATGAAACGATTTGCCCCGAGCGATTGCGCGGCGTTCACGAATCACTAAATTCTTTCTCGTTCACTAAAAATAAAACGAAATAAACGATCGAGTGGAATAAAAAGAAAAAATTTTTAAAAAATACTACACGAAACGAGATTTCTCGCGGTTTGCAAATGATTAAATTCATTTCTCGTTGAAGCGACGATGAAAAATTGAGAGAATGCGTGAGCACGGTATAATTTTGGAGTTTGAGGAGTCGAAGACCTAAAAGGGTTGGTCCGCGGAGCCAGAGAGCAGAGGAATAACAAATTCCTCGCTCACCGAATACGGTAGCCACAGAAATTTGATTCGCCCAAAGAAGGGCCCCGAAGCAAGCGGGCTTCAAACACACACGTTTTCACATGTTCTCTCTCACGCACGCATATCCATATACTAATGCGTATAAAATCAGCTCGACTTTCTCGGACAAACGCGAACGCGTCCGTTGAGCGTCTAGACCTAGACCCTGAGGGGGTCAAATCTTAGCAAATTACCGGTACCCCGCCGTCGGCCACACCACGAGAGACGGCCTCATATTTTACGAATCATAAATATTAATCCTCCACGCTTCGGAGCAACAGCATCAACAAGAGCTCGCCAACGGGAGAGAGAGAGAGAGAGAGAGGGAGGATGGAAGTACAGTCTTTTCGAAGAATAAAATATCAAAAAAGGAGCCACGAGTGAAACATTTTTGTTCCTTTGGAAGGAGACTAACAAAAGAAAGCCCGGGACAGGAGAGTTTTTTAGTTCACGGAGCTAATGAAATTGAAAAAAATCTTTCCGCTTCGCCAGTAATTTAATCTCGAATTAGATTTTTTTAAAATGAATATTGAGCTAGCACAGATGTTACGGAGGTTCAATAAAATGTTAAATTCAGAATAAAAGATTCGCCGGAACGTCCATTAAATTTTGATGACCGAGGAAATGGGCTGAGAGCGAATCGGAGGAGGGTGTGAAAGGAGCGGAATTTTCTAACGCACCATCGCGTTCGATATCTCCGCAGAATGTCGATGGAGCGGCGTCACAGTTGTGACGATTATGCCACTGTTTGTAGTCCAGCATGAAAGTGGCATCACGATGAATTCTATACGACGAGTTGTACGATAAAATCGGCTATTTTCTGGGTCCGTTGAAGATTGAAGGACATTGAAGGAAGTCCGGGAGCTGGAGATGGCTAATAAAATAATAATAAATATTGAACCGCAAATGTTTGTGAAATAAGAAATACGAAAATTGGCGAGTGCTCGGAGGACGCGGATCATTAATTGACACCCGATACCGATCTGCGCGTTCCTCCAGAAGGAGACGAAAGTACGAGGAAACGTTGAAAGTCGTTTGGAGATAAAAGAAAAAGTCAATTTTTCATAAAGGGGGAGAGGAAAGAGATAAAAAGGGAGTGCGCGCGGGGACGATAAACGGAGAAAAAACGCGATCCATCTAATATTCAATAGCAGCGCATGAAGATACCTCGTGGACCGTGCGTGCACGCGAGAGAGGATGAGATGTAACAAAGAGATACGAACGTAGTCCGGTAGCCGGTTTTACCGGGTGGAGTATTTATTGGTTATTGGCGGGCCATCATTAGCGTCCGGAGCCAAATGGAAGGACGAGGCGGCAAAGAGAGAGACGCAAGTATAAAAACTGTGCGTGTGTATCTGTAAGGAAACGAGTGAGCGAACGAGAGAGAGAGAGAGAGAGAGCAAGAGAGGAGTCGATGGCAGAGGGCTGTTTCGAAAGCAATGAGAAGAGAACCAAAAGTGTATTGCAGAGTGGGATAAGAAATGAAAGAAAAGAGAGCAAGAGAAAGATGTAAAGAGGAAGAAGAGAGTCGATGCAGAGCAGAGATTCGGAGATATCGCTAAGACGAAATGGAGAAAGAAGCAGCGAGAGAGAGAGAGAGAGAGAGGGAGAAAGGAGAAGGAGACGAACCGTAACGCTTTATAGTATTACTCCAAGAGTTGTTTCAACTGTTCGAGGCTGCAATGGCTACACAACTCGAGAGAACTTTTGGTCCAGGGGCCCGCTACTCGTCTTGACGGAGAACAACTTTGGGAGCCTGCAGCAGGAGCGTTATATCTATACACGCTTATGTACATAAACATATATAACTTTGGTATTTCTTGTGTTTGTATGTACACGTATATATGGTATTGGTACATAAGCAACTCGCAGCATCACACTCATCCCCGCAGTGAAAATGCTAATTCTCTTCCACCGGACGAAAAAGCCACACCCTCGGTATCCTGGGAGCTCCGCGTGGATTTGTATATATTTATATACAATCTTTCCTCCGCTTCGTGGCAATGCTCGGCGGTGTCATTTTTTTTTTTTTCTTTTATTTTATTTTTTTTTAATTCCTTGTCGCATTTTATTTTTATAATCCCTTTTTCGTTTCTCGTATATATAAAAATGTCAAGGGAAATACAAGAGTGCCCTTTGCCGTTTTATTATCCGCGACGAGGATCTACCGAAAGTTTGCCACCGTTTGCCACGTGTTTTATTTAATCGAGGAGAGAAATAAAATGAAGAAGTATGGCGAAAAAAGGTTTTATGGATTTTCAATGCTGTGGGAATTGCCAATCGTCGCCACCGAAACCAATGACGATTTTCAACACACTCGTGCTAATTTTTACAGTTTTTTTTTGTCGATCTTATACTCACGTAAGTATGAGAACTGCGCCAATTTTTAGGAGCGTATTTGCTCAGCTTACTCTCCGGATCCACGAACAGATACTCGCCGTCTGAAAGAAAAAGTATGGATTGAACGGTCTGTACCAACACGTGGAAAATTGAGAAAAAAATGAGCAAGAGAACGGAATAGTTCATAAATTTTTAGTGATCCCAAGCAACGATTAATTCTGTTGAATCGATGGTACAAAATTCTATGAAAGCGCATTAATCGAATTTCGAGGAAGAACATTTTCGCGACGACTTCACAAGCCCAGATTTAGTTATGTTCGAAAAAGTCGTGCTCGCGCTCGTATCTTCTTTGGCCTTGTAAGTCCCTTCGCGGGGCGATGCATGGATCCAGGAGAAGGATTATAGACGTAGCCCAATATGGTCTCGTACGGGACGTGAGGAAAACGAAGGAAGGAAAGGGGCGCGCACATTTTGTCTCGACTTCATTCTGTGCCTTTCGTCCCGTCTCGTGAGATTTCAACGTTTTTTTTTTCGTCGTTTTCATTTGTTTTTTCATGCTCATCCACGATGATTTTTGTCCTCTGCTATACAGCCCCCCACCCTCCTCTTTTCTCTACACCCCCAAACAAACTCAAACAATGAAAGAGTCTCGGACTCTTCTCTCTCGCAGGAGAGAAAGAGAGACTGGAAGGAATGGGGAATATTTCTCGACTTCTCTCGCGATGTGCTCTTGAATGGGACAACTACAGAGACTCGCTCGTGCGAATGTTCTCGAACCCGTCCTGCCCACACGAGAATTCAGAGCTCGCTCCAATCCATATATGCGGATATAAGTGTCTGCGTATTCCTGTTCGTGTGTAGCGTTGAGATTCTTTGGTTACACGACAGGAGATCGTCCGAATGAATTGGCAAGAAGTTCTCAAAAGTCGAAACTGGGTCCAGTGTTACGCGATATATACGAGCGATTCGACTGAATCGATCTGAACGACCAATTCAAAAGATCGTTCGTCGATTCAAGTTTTATCGTGCCCCGAGCTTGGGGCTGTGGACGCGGGCACTCTCGGTCGAACGAGACTGAAGGCTCGAATGCATTTTTTTCGAGTGACTAGAAATTCGTCAAGGAGGGCCACACAAATTGGTTAATTGCGACTGTTTTTTTGTTATTTACGATGCGAATGAACTTGGCTTTGGCTGCTGTTTGAATCGCACAGGCTCGAACGAAAGGCTTCGGCGCAACGGAAAAATGAAGTTGTTTTTATTACAGGAAACCGTGCGCTTGCAATCATGTTGGTAATTCGAGTAGCTCGAAATTTGTGAGGATTTATCAATAATCGTTGGACTTTGTCGAATGGGAAAAAATCAGCTTGCACATTACAAGCCGTAAAAAACGGTACTCGGGCCAGTTTTATTGATCCGCTCTCCAGGCTTCTTTTGCTCTCGCGCGAGAACGATAAAAGAGAAGCTCTCTGTCGCTCTATACGCGTACAGCGATGATATTCAGTGTGTTGCATCAGCTCTGAGGACGAATTCAGAGCAGAACTTCAGGTGAGGATTTTTTTTAGTCATTTTCGAAAGAAGCCAGGAATTTTTATTGCTGGGAAACCTCAAATTGGCGTCTCATCGAACGATCGATCTGCAGGGATTGAGAATCCAAAAAATTTTGCAGTTTTCATTAAGCGAGGTGTAACAAGGATCTTTAAAAATGGTGATCACTCCATAAATCGTCATCGACTAAATGAAACTCAAATACACGAAATCAAAATAACGACGACCACATTCGTGCGTGCTTATGCTCAACAATGACAGCAAAAATTGTTCGACGAAGACAACGAATTCGTTTTGTATACTTGAGGCATATATTATTTTTCAAGAATTTTCAAAGTATTTACCCATCGATTACAAAGAGCATGGTATTTTTTGAATTTTTCCATTTTTCGTCTCTTCAATTCCAAACACCTTTATGTGGATAGCAAAAAGTGATGCATGTCAGGACTACATTTCTTTTTGTTTCCTCGTGTTATTCATCGTGTCAGACTCGCGCTTACCGATAAGTGAAAATGTGTTGTAAATCACAAATTTTCACTGTCAGCATCGCAAATTCTCCGATAAATACACGAATATGCATCGAATACGTGTGACATTTTACCATACATATAATTTTTTTTCAGGTTTGCCAGAGCATACTTAAGGAGGGTGGATCACGAAATGAAAATAATCAGAATTTGATAAAACTTGGCGACAACATTCTTTGGCATCAAGTATACAAATACAATATTTTTCAAATTTTTTAACCACATGGCTGTCGGATAATTGAGCGTTAAGTTCTTACGTTAAGTTCAATTACTCGAGAGCCATACGTGATAGAAAAATCTAAAAAAAATGATATTGTCTTATGTATTTTTAATGAAGAATACATTTACCAAATTTTATGAAATTATTATCATTTTAAAATTCTTCATATTTTTAACATGGTTTAGCATGGCAACATATTGTATCGTCGCGATCACAAACATTTCGAGTGACTGCAAACATTTTTTACTGTCCTTATAGAGAAAAATACTATTGAGTCCTTTGAATAAAAAGTATGGGTACTGGTCTTTTTACAACGGTGGATAGAACAATTTTTATTACTGCTCTTCGAATTAGTGCTGCAATCCAGCACGTATATAAACTGTCCCCAAGATACTATATTCCTAGAAAAATGACGTAAGTAAGAATTTTCATAATTTTCGTTTGACAGTTCGTTTTATTTCACATGGAATACTTCATATAAATAAACACAGATAGAAGTATGGATTTAAATATATGCATATAATGTGCACAAGCGCTATATAAGATGGTAAAGTAACTCGCGGGCGCGAGCGAGCGAGTGAGCGAGCGAGCGAGCGAATCCCGGGCACCTGTGTTACCCGAGGTATAACCCGGCCATTACCGGGGAATGTTGCCCGAGGGCTAACCCCGGTCTGTATATAGTGAGCGTTGCGGAGATCTTCTCCGAGCGCGGCACCACCGGGACCACCTTTCTTTCTCTCCTCTCTTTTGCCCTCTCCCTCTTTTTTTTCTCTCTTTCTCCTTCTTTTTTTTTCTCTCTCTCTCTCTCCCTTATATTCGATGCCAATAAGCACACATATGCGAAAGAGCGTCTGAGCTTAGCAGATTTTTTGGCGAGAGGCAAAATTCGAGAGAAAGAAGATCGGAGGGGGGGGGGGGGGGGAGAGAATACATCGAGGAAAGAGGACAGTCCCGAAGGTATGAAGAGAGGCCCAGACCGGGGGATTCTGACATGGTCTTGTCTATCCCTTGGGAAGGATAGTTTCGCCACGCCCCGTCGAAGGCTGCGCGATCGAATGATTATATTTTCATGTTATTTCGTGTTTCATTTTATTTGATTTTTCGCTATTATATTTTTCATATGCTATTTCTTTTATCTCCGCATCGCACGAGGGTTATTATTTTATAATAATCTTTTCGTGGAACGTTAAAATATCGTGAATATAATGAATGTGGAATGAAGCTGAGGGCTCGCGAGGCTGACTTTGAGAATTCAGGGGGCTCAGGGGGGAGGGCAAAAGGCTATTGCGCAAGGTCCGAAAGGTGAGATTGGAGAGAGGAAGAAAAAGAGAGAGAGAGAGTGAGAGAGAGGGGGGGGGGGCGGGGGCTGGTTACGAAGATGAAAACGACGGCGCAGGAACGAGCAAGGAAGGAATGATGCGCATAAAAAATAACGAAATATTCGTCGAGGGGGGAAAGATACTGGAATGGAAACTTCGTTTTGCTCCTCCCGCTCTTCCTCTCCCGTCTTTCCTAATGTTCTTCGTAATTTTCTCAAATCTCCATCTCTCATTCCCTCGCGCGCTCAACAACCAAGTTTCTTTCAGTTAGCACAGCTTTCGTACGGCAACAGAGAGCCCGGAGGGATGGCGCTCTTGGCTCAAAACTTTTAGAGGCCTCTGCGTTTTTTTCGAAAGGTTCACGGGAGCGTGCGCACGCGGGAGAAACGAATGGACGAACGATCGAATAAGCAACGGACAGCCACGCGGTCGAACAGACGCGCGTGGAACACACCTGCCTCTTTGGGGCTCCTTTGAGTATGGAACTCTAGATATATGGAACGGAAAGTTTTTTCGAGGGGAATGCACGAGCTACCGCTGAATCCGTGCCTTCAGGCGTACCAATGAACACCCAGATCTCGAACGTCGATGAAAAGATCCGAGGAAACGTTAGAAGAGGGCTCGAAAACTCTGGAATTTTGCGACCGCACAGCCACTGCTTCATCCGTTGCGCACAAATTTCACGAGTTTCTCAAAATAATAACAAACTGCGATTCTACCCTCGTTTTCTCATTCTAATTCCACTGATTTCCGCTCCGTTTCATCGGAGCTTGATCGAAGCTCGATCACCATTTATGAGCAGAAGAGGATCGACTCCGTAACGTTAATAAATGGAGGGACACACCTCCGTGGTTAACTATAAAAAGCCGCATCATTTCCCAGAATTAAACAATGCGAAGCTCCTCGTCCTCGGCTACATACACGCGCGGTAATTAGGCTCGTAATCACTCCCTGGCCGATTACCAAGTGAGCGTGCACGTAAGGGCGATATACCATTCTGAGAGAGCGTGCTCGAGCGCGTTAGTTAATCACGTTGATCTCGCATACTTTAATACATGTAAAGTCCCTCGCACCGAATCTTCAGCCGCGAGTCTCTCTCTACAACCCGATCTTTTCATCGCGTTCCCATGGAATATTTACCGGCATATGGCTGCTAATGTACCTCAATAATTACGTTGTTAACTCTACTGATCGAAAGAGTTGCGGATTTAATGGACTTGGCAGCTTGATAACAATGGAACTGAACATCGGTACGGGAAATCCCACATAAACGATGGTGCGAGGATGCAGCCGCGTTTGAGGGGAAACTACGAAGGGGATTCCGTTGTCAAGAGACTCTCGTCGAACGGTGAAAAGTAACGAAGCATTCGTCTGATTGGACAACCGAAGAGGCTTTTTAATTTGTTAAACTTTTGGACATTCCTACGTTGCCGTTGCTTCAACAGCAAAAGTTTTAACTTTCAATATTTCCGGCTCAGCCGCTGCATTCACCGTATAAAGCAGCAATTAAAAATGCAGGTTCGCTCGCGTTGCGTAATTTGTTTCGGTCTTACGAGGGGGGGCTTCGGGAGGAGGTCCGTGACACGAGAGGAAGCAGGGTAATTCATAAACGACGCGAATAAGGACGAGCCGAGAAGTGCCATCCTCGCGAAACTGAACAAAGAACGAAATTGAGAGAGCGAGGGGGAGGAGGAGGCGCGGAGAGTCGAAAAGTAACAAGCGTATGTGATCATACGAGGGCGCTCTTTTAGTTTATGTTGCGTTACGGAAGATGGATGGAGTTCCGTTTGAGCGGTCCGAGCGAGATAAAATGCAACCACGCAAATCTGCTGCTGGCCCGCGCGCTCGCTATCTCTTTCATTGCCGAACATTCTTTTTGTGTGATTTTTTATAAAAAAGCTTCTTCGTACCTATTTTTGTTACTCTGCTTGTAGCTTTTTTTCACGGCGGAGTTGCTCGCTCTTACGGTGCTGTGCTGTGGTTAGCGGACCCCTGGCGGGGACGAGAGAGCAGGAGAGAGAGAGCGAGAGAGAGAGAGAGAGCCCACTATACTATCCGAAGTTCATCGCATATTTCATCCCGATCAAATTATTCCAGGGAACAAAACACGCCACGTACATCAGCCCGAATGTGTGGAGGATTGACTGCGTCGGTATTGGTGACGAAGAGTGTATCGTGTGTGTTGGCGAAGAAGCAGGAAAGAGAGGGAAATGAAGATTATATAGATGCTGGTGGATATATGCATGTATATAGAGAATCATTCGGCTCGGAGGACGTTGGTTGGTCGGTTTGCTGTTGGATGAAGAGAGGGCCAAGAAGAGACTTGTAAGAAGTCGGCGTGGGGGAGAGCGAAGGGCCAAGGCCGGTACGGCGGTGAGGCCCCGTAGGCGGGGGAAGGAGCGTTGGGAGATGTAGCGAAAAGGGAGGGCGAGAGAAAGAGAGAGAGAGAGAGAGAGAGAGGAACGAAGAGAAATGCGCAAAGAGAGGGAGTAAGATCGAGAGTGAAGGACGGTGGGAGGACGAAAAGATTGAAGAGGAGAGAACGAAAAGAATTGAAGCAGAGAAAAACATGTCGAGAGTGAAGTAGCTGAGAGTAAGAGAAAGAAAAAGAATGCGGGGAAGCGAGGCGGAAAGTATGAACGAAGGAGTTGAAGGAGGTGGAGGCAAAGGAGAAGAAGAAGGGAAGGATCGCTGGTGAGGATGAGGCCCAGTGAAACGGTGGAATGAAAAAAGAGAGTCGGAGGAAGAGAGAAGAGGGAAGAAAGCGAGGGGGAGGGAGAGCGAGACGGAGCTGACAACTTCGCGAGGGGTGGAAAGGGTGAAAGGAAATAGTCTAGAAAGAGGAGAAAGCAAGAGAGGAAGAAGAAGATGCTGGAGGACGGCAAAACGAGGAGCATATTCGAGAGGGAAAGGAGCGCAACAGCCTTGCCACAGCTGCTACCCGATAGCGTGCCCCCTTCCCCGAAAATCGACGAAATAACCTGCCTTTTTGTGCTCTTTCGATGAGCATCCATCGATAAAAAGAAACCTTCTTTTCCTCGGGATATGCTCGAGAATGGACAAAGAGCGAAAATAGCCAGGCGAGTGAGAGAGGAAAAGAGAGAAACCCCGAAAGGGTAAAAGGGGGCGATGCAAAAGGAGTATAAAACCAAGATGGCCACACGTTCGAACCGAACGTAATATAGAGGCAATCGGCGAGAGAGGTGTTGTTTATGAGAGTCTCGAGGGTGGAAAAAAAAACGAGTATGGTTATAAAAAGGAAAGAGGAGCACTCGTTTGGATTCCTGTGTCGCGACGTGACGCGTTGCTTCTCTCGCGAATCGTCGCCAGGCTCTAGAGACTGCTCGCGCGCACCGGACCCAAGATGAGAAGGACCATTTTTCTCCGTCCCTCCCTTATTCTCTCTCTCTCTCTCTCGTTCTCCGTGCCCTGGGCAACTGAGCGTTACTCCTCCCCCCACTTCCTCGGTCCCCGAGTATGTCCCTACTACCGTCGCAGAGCCCGGAACGTTCGCTGCTCAACCGACGGGGCCTCACCCTCCCGCATTCCTTCGTTCCTCTTGGCTCCCCCCGCCCTCCTCCTCGTGGCTTCTCGCTCGGAGAGAGATCGTAGCGTTTGGGCCTTTACCACGTCCATGGTGGTGTGTTCTTCAACGACCGCGCGGCTGGTGCGAGTCTCGGGGCAACCACGCGGGGCCCGTTTCCCCGGTGGGAGGTGGAATACGAGGCACCCTATACAAATCACCGGTGCTACCGTCTTACCCGCGAGCTCTCGGTCTCTTCTCTCATCCTTTTCTCTGCCGGCTCTCCTCGTCGTTTCCTCCTCCTGAACTCCGCGTTCTCTCTCTCTCTCCCTCTCTTTCCTCTCCCTCTTTTTTGTACACATTCGCTTTTGCCTCTTTTCTTACACGCAGCTTGTTTGCGTATATTTCTATCTCCGTCTCAGCCTCTTTTTCTTCCTCTGTTTTACTCTTCAAAGGAGAATAAATGGAAGAAAAAAAAAAGGAAGAAAAACAAAAGACTTTTTTCACGTTCTTCACATTCGCGCTGTACACGCGCTCCGTCTTCGTTCAACCGAGCCATTATCCTCTTCGTTTTATCGCAAATTCTCTCTTCAACCGAGAAAGCAAAAGAGAGTGAGTGGGGGTGTGGGAGGGGGAGGGTCGGGGGGGGGGGGGAAGGAAGGATACATGAGAAACACGACGCCCACGCAGCACTGTATACTTGTACTGCTTCTGGTCCTGCTGCCTACTATTTCTGACAGCTCGCCTCCTTTTTTTACTCCATTTGTTTTCCTTTTGATTTATTTATTATTTATCGTCTCTCTTACCTGCGTAATCTTCGTACGCGTGTTCTCTTTTTATCTTTCTTTTACTCGTTACTTTTATCCGGAGGTGGTACGAGCGCGCTGTACTTTGGGGCCGCACGTACATATGTACTCGGTATGCAGGCATATTTGAGAACGACGAAAGAGAGAATGGAACGTCGGATGTTATATGATTGAATCGAGGGAGGCTTCGCGGGGAGGGACGGGAAGGACTCGGGGAGAACGATGAGTTTGAGGGAGTGCGAGCCTTTCTTTTTGCAGTTAAATTATTCCTGACTTTTGGTAAAAGTCGTTAATTCCGGGTCGTAAAGATTTTCAGGTTATGAGCTTCGCCGTAAGCACGCGGTTGTGCAAAAACACGCGGCACCGTGAATTCTGTAATTACTGTAATTGCCGGTAGCTCTAAAGATCGAAAGATCGGAAGCCATGGGGAAGCGGGGGAAATAAAGAGTCGAGGATAGGAAAGCGTGCGTGTACCTATCGCGGGGACTGACTGCAGTCACACTTCACGGGCAACCGCATGTGAAAGCAGAGAACTCAAAAATGATTCTCTCAACGCACGTATGCGCTTCGTGAAGGTCGCGAGGGATCCCTCCAAAAATAATCCTCAAAGGGCCTTACCCTTTTTTATTCTTTTTTTTCTCCTTCTCTCTCTCTCTCTCGCGCTTTCCTCGCGCGCGCGCACGAGTGAGCACGTCGACTCTTGATGCGATGCGGGGCGAGAGGAGTCTCGCTGGGGTAAGAAGCGATAGGAGCATCTCTTCGTGTAGGCCTTGTACTTGGCGTCTATTTTTAGCGTTTGCTCGTCCCTTCTTTGGTCCCAGCGTGAGGGATGGAGGCAAAGGTAAAGAGCGAATGCTCCGAAAGGACTGAGAATGCCGAAAACTTGGCAAGATACGTATACGAATACGCGCTGACTGGCATCAATCTTAAATACTCTTTGTATATTCGCATGCGAATCTTCAACGCAGGTGAATATTTTCAAAAATAACGTTCCGAATTCCAATGCGGAGAACCTGAAAATCAACGAGTGCGCTGGCCCTGCGATGATTCGAGGGCGCAAAAAAATGGGGAAATTCTTGAAAATACGAGCGCAAAGTGGCGTCGATCTTAGATAAGCATTTCGTACGTTGAACCGGTGGCGGCTGAAGGATTGATTCGTGAAGTCCGTAGGTTTAGTTTCTAAATGCTTGTTCAAGTTTTTCAGGTGCGCAATTTTTTCACCTCTCCGAAGAGCGATTCTCGTGTGCGCGCGAGCGCGCGGGCGCGCTTCAAAACCCGCCAGGATATCGTCTCCCGAGCGCCCGCGCGCGCCGTCATGGGCCTCATTGGAATGTGGCGGCGGCGATGGTGGAAGACAGAAGGGGGAAGGTCTGGTGGGGCCCGAGCGAGGGTCCCGCAGGGCCTGCCCCAGAGATATCTCCATGTGTATACGCGCATGAGTGTGTGTCTGTGTGCGTGTGGAGATTGAAAGAAAGAGAGGAAGAGAGGAAGGGAGAGAGATGCTGTTTCTGGCCCCAACGGAACGAGTCGAACTGGCCCAGAGTCTTCGTGCGCTTGTGCAACGAAAAGAGCCTGGGCCCAAAGAATCCTTTCCCCGCTTCTCCTTCCTGCGAGCTCCTCTTTTTCTCTTTTTCTCGTGCTCTCTCTCTCTCTCTCTCTCTTTTTCTTTCTCTTTTCTCCCTTATATTCTCTCTCCTTAGCAAAGACCTCGAGTGGAACGTCGAGCAAGGGATCAAGGAAAGGGGGACTTCGGTATGCAGAAATGCCCCGAGATTAGTCAAGAGAGCGTTAGCACGGGACTCGTTTTTTCGATGTTTATTACGGATACTCAGATATGCACTCTGGGCGAGAAGGCACGAAATGCCTGGAGCTTTGAGAATACCGGAGTCGAGAGAAACAAAAAGAAGGGCGAGAGCAAGAGGGGAGCAGCAGAGGGGAAAAGGGCCATCTCGCTCTCTTCAGCCTCTCGCGTTTAGCCTTATTTTTATCGTTGTTGTTATTATCGTTACTGCTTTCATCTACTAACGCCCTTTTCGTACTTGCGTTATCTCCCTCCTCCCGTTAACCCTCCCATTAACCGCGATAACGACTATTGCTTTTCGTAGCCCGCAAATTCTTCGCTAAAACGAAAACCAACAGCGCGAAGCGTTCGTTAACTCTCGATGTCTCGAGCGTCGTGGGCCAACGGTCATTTTCGGTATTCGTTTACTGATTTATCGATCGATTCTCGACCGTTCCGCGGCCTGCTGCTTTTCCAGCCCAAACTCCCCCACCGACTGCTGAAAGAGCTGAAATTACAAGCGCGGTAGCTCCATAGTTTCGAGAGTAACTGTAAATATGTTCATTATACAGTCTCGCTCGTAGAGGATTCCCTCGATATTTCAAAGGAACGGAGAAAAATACGACTGGAAAAATAAAAACTCACCGGAGAGTATAGCCAGACCGAAGAGTTCGCAGTCTCGCATGCCCTGCTGGCCAAGAAGCACGCATGTCTGCGCATAAACCTCCTTCACTCTTGACTTGGCCTAAAACACACGAAACAAAAAGAAAACAAATAAATTGAGTCAACTTTTTTCCTACTCGGTGTATATTAATGACTGAAAACCCCCAGGCCCATTACGGACAAAAAACGACAGAGGAAAGAATTCAAAAAATAAGCTGCAGCAATCAAATATACTGTGTATTAAGAAGGGTTAGTGAACGAGAAAAAAATTCTACAGCACGGATCAGTTACGGACCGTTGCTCTCTTTCAATACGAATTAACGCACGCCTCGATTAATCTCGAGAATGAGGTCGTCGTCGTCGCTTCTCTCTCTCTCTCTCTCTCTCGCTCTCGCTCTCTACTCACTCCATTTCATGAGACATTCGCGAGCGTTTCAGCGATTGATGTATCGAATGAGACGACGATTCGAGGTGTCACTGCGTGAGGGGTCGTCGAGAGTCAAGGTGCAACCGGTCGCGCAAGGCGAACCTTCGTCATTTTTGCGATCCTTGAGGATACACTGAAAAGCGACTCTGTTGAGAGGAGAATATCTGCGCCATGGTCCCAATTTCTCACCGCATTTCACCATTCACTGACAATGAGAACGATTTCGAAATAATACTTTTTTTCTGTGGTCGTTTTACGATTTCCTCGATTCCGTAGAGTGGCTAAATGACACGAAATTCGACCTTTTCGAATGTCCACACGCAGAGAATTAAACGGTAATATTCAGCGTGAAATTTAGCGAATTCATTCGACTGCGGGGACAAGTTAACGAATAATGTTTATTCCACCATAATGCACTGTTAAATTTTCAATATTTTGCGGAATTTTTAGTTTTATAATAGCAAATATTGCAGATAGTGAAATTTACGGTAAGCACACTAAAATTTACAAAACGTTTAGTGAATTTTACGGTGCGCCAGGGCAAAATGTCTTTGCCCTGACGTGTAGGTGTCGATCACTCGTTTCCGAATTTCGTAGCGCACACTGAAACGGTGATTTACCTACTTCAACAAAGGGCTGAGCATATAAAAAGAATGGGGAAACTTAAAATTCACCGTGACGTCAAAAATTTACTAAATACTCCGGTAAAAGTTTCTACTGTGAAGAATGAATATTATCTTTTTATAGAAAAAATTCAATTTCTTTCCCATAATACGATCACGAATTGCAGCTCGTCACCGCACTGTCGTTTACGCTGGACGTTAATTTTTCAATTTATAGTTCTCTCCGTGCATGATCCGATCGATTAAATTGTTTCTAATGGTGAATCTAGAGCCAGGTCGCTGCATTCCCGTCTACGATCGTGTTCTCTCGTGCTCGCTTCTCCTTTATTTTCTCCCCCGTTCTAGTTCAGCGTTCCAAATCTCCGAGCTCGACTTTCTCCCTTCCTCCCTCTCCGATTTTCCTTTTTTTCAGCCTTATTTTTTCCATAAGCCCACGAAAGATCTGAGCAAAACCTGCTGTCTTTCGGATCTCCAGCCGATCCAATCTTCTCTGCCTTTTGGCCGTGCTTTGTCGTGAAATACGGACATCTCTCTCTACATATATTCTCCGGGCGCTGTGTGTACACTCCGAAGAGAGCTGATTTATCATGCCCTCGACCGTTTCGGAATTCTTTTCCATCGAGAATGAAGAATCATTTGGCGCTCCGTGTCCGAGATCTGTTCGCGACTGTGTGCGGACATGGGATTCTTATTGAAACAAGGGCCCGTTCGCGATTCCGAAGGATTAAATTTACGCCCTTTCGTTAACGAGCTTGGGATGCGCGCGTTGAAAAATCCTCGGATTTCTCACTCGCTGGCTCTTCTCCGGCTCTCGCTCCAAATACAAATGAATGATTTTCAGTCGGTTATATTCTGCTCTTCGCGAGTAAGAGCCTCAGAGATAAATTTGCATACGCACGTGTAGCCACCTAAATCTCAATGGACTTTGACTAATTTGTCGTTCCTCTGCGCTCGCGGCTTGCCGCCCACGCGCGCGAGATCCATTCAAATTTCTTTATCTTATAAAAGGTGAGTGTCGCGCGCGAGCGATCGTGGGACGTGAGCATGGAGAATCGATGGTCTTTAAAATAGAGTGCTACCGTAACACGCCCGAAATACGACAGGCCGAGATTCCTCGGGATTCATCGAAGCGAGAGCGAGAAGTCGATTAGTGTGAGCGAGAGGGAGAGAAGCAGCAGCGGGAGATGAAAACGAAGGAAAGATGAAAGATAAATCGAATCTGAAGTGATTCATCGTTGATGGGAGATTAGTAGAAACCAAAAAACGAGGAGATTCCAAAGATCTTCTGGAAGATTAAGCCCCGCGGATCGAGGACGTCAAATAAATCTCGAACGCCCAAAAAAAAAATGAAAATCAATGAGAAAATTAACGGTTCGACTCGTCGAAATTTATAGTCGGATAAAATAAATGAAAAAGATTTTTCGACACCGCATCAACGGCTCAGCGGGCCCTTTCTATCCAATCGACCATCCGCTCTCGACGATCCCGCAGACTATTTTCACCGAGGTTAACTTTTCCGCGAGCACAAGAAACAGGAAGCTCAATATAAAGGCGACTGTATACGAGAAAGGTGCGAGTCGCGACCTCGGGGATATAAGAACGCACAGAGTGCAGGAATTTCAATGACCGACGGGGCATTTCAGTTCGGTTGTTACAAATGAGCCTCCACATAATTAGGTAGATCCTATCGCGTGTGAGAAGATTTTATATACATGCGTGCATTCTCGGATATGCGCGTACACAGCTCCCTGCAAAGGAAGGGAAAGAGAGAAACAGCGAACTGCCACAACTCGCGGAATACCTTATAATAGGTTAGCCTCGACGATACCCTGCTCGCCGTAGTAGGTGGTTCCTCTAACGACCAACCGGGCTAAGGAGCGCGCACCAGCCTCGAACGGCGTACAACCGCGCGTGCTCGTTTGCCCGTAGAAAACCTTGGCAATGACTCGCGTATGCCATATAAATATAACGGCCTGCATATATGATATTGGAGAAAATGTACCGAGTGCTCGAGGCTTTAAGTGCTGCCCATATTGACGATCCTTTTAAGCAAAACACCTTCGACCGAGCCCCCATTCGTTCTGCTCCATTTGGCGTTGCATTTTCCCATCTTGATATTACGTGAGATTTTTTACTATTAGACACTTCGATAATTATATCTTGGGCTATTACTAACATGCGGAAATTCGTAATATACGCTCGACGTAGAATTAACGACGGTTAATTGATGACGAGATTCATTTATAATTGCGTTCCTCGCCTTCTATTTTTCCCGGACCAGTTTTCGGTTAAATTTGGTGAGGAAAACCGGTTGATTTTGGAAGAACGGAAACCGAAATTGATTGACTTTTAAACGTCGTACGGTGACGGATGGTTGACTCTTGCTCGGCGATTCGTCAAAGCGATCGCGCTGCCGGGAACATCGGAAATAATTCCGAGAGTTTTTTCTCCTTCGCTCAACAATTTGGTGGTTTTCAATGTCACGGACTTTTTACAATACGGAAGGAAAACGATCATGCGTCCGGATTCAAAACTGGCTAAGTGTGAAAACGAATGTTGCTTTTGTCTTCTTTTCTCTAATACTTCTCCACAAGACTCGTGCGAAAAAGATCAACTTCTTGTGAATAAACGAATGAACAAAAAAAAACGTAAATAAAATGCATTTTATTGTTACCGATCCCGAACGAATACACCGAGGATCTCGAATCATTCTATGAGCTCCTGATTTTTCAGCAGCATCCGGTTACGTCTTTCGGGGTAAAAGCAAGAGAGAGAGAGCGAATGAGAACGATCTAACGAGCTCGTTAACGGCTTAATTAGCGAACAGCTTCTATATAGACGTACTACTATAATATATTTCAAGTGGCCCCATCTCTGTCCTTGTCACCGAGAACCTGTGCACAGATATTCAAGAGGGAGAAGAAGAAAGAGGGAGAGAGAGAGAGGGAAAGCTATCGACGACTGCTTTGAATCGTTGGCGCAGGCACTGGACCCTCGTAACTCATTGAGCATCCATTGGCTTAATTGATAAACCGTAGCATATTCAAATCACGTTTGAATAATTAAATGAACATCTTTAAGGGGGGTCCTGCTTTGGAAAGTCAAAAAAATCGATTGTTTTCGGGATGCTTTTGGGATGGACGGAAATAACTCGGCATAGCGAACTTTTCGGTGTTGTTTCAAGGATATTTCGAAAGTACAAAAACATTTTTTTCATATTAGAAATACTATTTGCACATGGTTTATGCGCCGGGTCCCATTTTCGAAGCTTCTCAGCGCTGTGCACAATGTGGAGATCGTAATTATTGTTTGCAAGAAAAATTACAAATTCTTTTTCCATTTTCATGTATTTTCCTTCCATATGAACCTACGAGAACCCGAAAAAATTGCGAAATTCTATATTTACAGCACGTTGAAGTGATGTTCTTCTTCTTTAGAAACGTTTTTTTTCAAACTCGCTTGAAATATAGAATTTCGCAATTTTTTCGGGTTTTTATAGGTTCATATGGGAGGAAAATATATGAAAATGGAAAAAAATTGGATTTTTCGTTGCACACGATAATTACGATCTCCACATTGTACGCAGCTGAGAAACTTCGACAATCAAACTTTGATCGGTTCATGCGCAAAGTTTCCAAAAACATTCCCGAAAACAATAGATTTTTTTGACTTTCTAAAGCAGTCACGTGGCTCATCGTTTCGTAGCTCTTCGACACGAGTTTTTTGCTCCCCTGTGCATGCAGAGTGCAGAGGAGTCACGAATGCAGTTCCGATCGCTCTCCGCGTTCCCTCTTTGTCTGCGCGCTGGCGCCGCAACGCTAATCTGACATTTGCAAATCATGCGTGTCGGAACGGATAAGGTATTGCAGGGTCTGAGACACGTCACGGAGAGCGCGATACGAAGGTAAGAGAGCGTGAATTTAACGGGGTTTTAAATCTAAAATTCTAACTGAGCTCGACACCAAATTGTCGATTTTGACGGAAAAAAATCGGCACGACAAAGAAAATAAAGCAAATCGCGATCGCTGCATGCAAAATGAACGAGAATCACGAAATAAAAATGTTCAATTCGCAGCACGAATTCAACGGGAATAAACTGAACTAGTGAAACTCCGGGAACGCAGTTTTTTCGATTTTCATACTCTCAGAAACGTCATCGCGAGTCACGACGGAAGTGCGGAAGTAATTTTGAGTCGAGCAACGTTCGCGATTGAATCCCCTTCTTCTCACTCCGCACCGCGGCTTCGCACGCATGCGCGTCACTCGCAACCTTCCCCTGCACCGGTTACGTTTCCCCTCGGTGAAGAGTTTGACTCGAAAAATTAGAAGAACTGGAACCGCGTTAGAGAAACGGTCCCCGAAGTCCCGTACAAAAGATGAGACAAATATGGAGAGAGAAAAAGAAGAAAAATATCGAAGAAACTTGACTAACCTCGACGACGAAGTAGAGGGGATCACCGGGTAGGGCGTGTATGGCGAGGTAGCGGCTGGCGGACACCAGGGGTTGAAGGCAGGACCGCGCAGCCGTGACACCGCTACCACGCATGCTGCATGCTTCATTTCGTCGCCGCTACGCCCTGCGTCCTCACTGAAACACGAGAGCAAGAAATAAAATGTAACTGGAGAGCACGGAAAGGGCGAAGCTTTGAATAAATCATCGGAGAATTCCTGTCCAGGTAAAACAGAGCAAAGAATAAAAAAAGAGCGAGGAATGAATTGGAAATAAGCAGGAACACGCTGCTGGCGGAGCGTGGATCGATGATGACATACCTTGCCGGGGAAATGGAAGAGTTAGGTACGTGGGAATGTAACAAGTATTTGTAAAAAGCGCATGGAAGTGGAGTGTGGGAGAGAGAAATTGAAGCTGCGCTCCCGGAGTGTGGAAACTGGCTCATACCTATTTGCAGCATTACGTACACGCGGCACCGCGAGAGAGAGTTGTAAATTTTCAACGTTTGCTTGTCGCACACGCTCATTCCATAACTATATTTGCATAGGTGAGGTTGCTATATGACCCGAGCGTTCGAAGGGTAAAGTGAAAAAAGAGAAAGGGAGGCAGCAGTTGGAGGGCGAGAAAGAGAGAGAGAGAGAGAGAGTAAAGGGAGAAGAGACGAGGAGAGAAAAACGAAGATAAAGAGAGATGAGTGTACAGAAATGACACTCGTAGGCGGGCCTCTGACCTACCATGAACTACCGTAAGATAGTAAAAGCTCGAGGTGAATCGCTTCCTCGTCACGATGTCTGCCTTTACCTTCGCACAAGGAGAGGAAGGAGGGGGAGGCGTGCTACGAACGTGGCACGAGCTCTGATCGTTATGTCTATATATGAGTGTGTACCGAATACATTTATTCATATGTACGGATCATAAAGAGGTGTGTTTGAATACGTTCATATATTTACAATACAGCATATACAAGTGAGAATGATATTGCGAAGCATCGAAAAATAACGAAACGGATCGTAAATCGTTCTGGAACTATGTAGACTTATGTTAATTTAAAACAAAATGTTTTCCTCCGGTTGGAGAGCATTATATCGGGAAATTTTTCAACTGATTTATTATTATATTATTCAATCGGATTCTATTTGAGATTTTATAGTATTTTGAGCTCAGAATAGTGCTGGCAATGATCTTCGTATTTGGCGGGGAAAATTTTATCGATCGGTGATGTCTTGGAAAGTAGATAAACGCGAAAGCTCGTTTCGAGGAGCTCAATAGTCACACGAATTTCTATAACTCTCGGCACGAAAAAGCTGCTGTAATGCGTGAGTGTAGCTTTGTAATTGCAATTTAAGGTGGTTCCTCCACGAGACAGTTAAATTAGGAAATTATTTATATTTGGCATACGTATTGTTTAACATATGAACATCACCTCTATAAAATTTTAACAAGTTTCACCATCCCGAACCCGAGATATATGTAATTGAAGTTGACTCAATTAACACGTAACATATGGACCATGCATAGGCAAACGGCACATTATTAATTCTACCGCTAGTACTAAAATTAGGAAGTTTATAAAAAACGAGGAGGAGCTAGAGCAGGATATCACAGATATTGTGAAAAAAAATCAAGGTGATTGACCATCTAGTTTGACAGATATAGTCTCGAGAAGTACGAAGGTTTAGGCTGCGTACGATATATTTTGCAAGCGAACAAGCGAATGTCGTCTGTATAAGCAATCTTTTCTGTGTGTTGAAGCGCAACCCGGATAGTTCCGTCAAAAAATTTACTCACGATCTCAGATCAAAAATACTTTTAGAATAAATTTTACGAAAGCAAATGATATTTGTACTATATCTATTGGCACCGAGTACATTTATAGGGTCTTTACAAAGTTATTGATTACGATCCGAACGAATTATCAACCCTTTTAATATGCAGACGGTACATAACTTTTGGTTGGGGCTGTCGCAGAGGATCAACCTTAATGCGTTTCAGGTTATTGCACTGTTTCGTAAAATCGATTTCTGGACGATTTTACTTGTCATTGAGTACATGAATGTATGGATGTTAGACTTGCACATATGTAATGTAAATTTATTAATGTATTTGCCGACATATCACAGAAGGAAATAACAGCAACGATCGGGATAACAATACTCCGTCTTTCTCTCTCTCTCTCTCTCTCTCTTTTCTCTTCCTCGCGAACAGTGGGCTCTCGGATAATATGAGGCTATGCAAATGGCAACGGTAACCGGTCGCACAAATCACCGTGGCATTTCAGGGTAAATCCCCTAGCTCGAGACCGGCCGTGTTCTCTTTTTCTCTATTCTTCTCTCTTTTTTAAAAAATCTTTCTCTCTTGTACACCCTCATTGCGTGATCTCTTATTGCTCTCGCAGCATCTCTCGTATTTTCTTATTTCCGATTCTCTCTCTCGGTCCTTCCCCCGTATTTTTCTCTTTCTTTCTTTCCCGTCTGATTCGGAACGCGCGGTAAATCACAGAATCGCTCCCGGCGTTACACTATTTGCATCTCGACGAGAATATATGGTGGTGCATGCGCGCGCGGCAGATGAGATGCTGCGCGGTTCGCGTCGTGCTTTAAAAAAGGGAGGAACGGGATCCGTTCGCGATGAAGAAAAAACTCCGCACGTTGAAAACACGATGCCATCGCTACCAATTTGTCCACGCTGTTTCACCTCTCGCAAATGCTGTACGATTTCGCCCCGATTTTTTCGCACGGGACGAATTAAGCACACGGAAGTGCTTGCACGAGCAAACTTTTTCCATTATCCATATCGAAA
This sequence comes from Venturia canescens, assembly GCF_019457755.1. NCBI lineage: Eukaryota > Metazoa > Arthropoda > Insecta > Hymenoptera > Ichneumonidae > Venturia > Venturia canescens. The sequence goes on from NC_057426.1 coordinate 3,206,496, forward strand.
TTAGCTCTGGCTCGACTCACAATCATTCGCCTTCCTCTCTCCCTCCCGGAAATCCCGCGAATTTACTAACGGACAAAACATGCTGCAATTGCTGAGAAAGCAGAATATGTGGAATGAGATACGCGGGGAAAAGGATCTCAGCTCGACGAGGCGCTTGCGCTCGCGCGAACACGAAAGGATGATCGATGGGATCCATTACCGAGAGACGCGTCCGATCCGCCCACGCCCGGAGGATCCATACCGCATCTATATCCTACTACGAATAGTTATGTGTATATGTATAAACGCGATTTTTTCAAACATTCTTTGCCCTTAACTCACGGGCATGCGTTTACTCGTTGCTGGCTCGTCTACTGGCTCTGTATATACTCGTCGATTCAAAAGTTCATACTCGATAAGAAAAACGAGATGGTTGGAGTAGAATTCTTCAAAAAGCCTGCACTGAAAATAGCATTTTTATCGAAATCTTCAAACGCAGTTTATTGAGTTCGTTCAGCAATGTGTACAAGCGCGCGTTTAAAATTTTTTTTCTTATACTAAAAGTTTTTTTATAATATCCGCGAAGTTTGACTGAAGTAAAAAATTTGTCGAACGTGGCTCCTAAGTGCTCGAGTACTTAAAAATTCCATTTTCAGTCGATTTCAATTGAGAGACGGCAACGACGCAATTAAAACTATAAAAAATCAAGACAAAGTCGTTTCCAACGTTCGTATTTTTCACACCACGCTCCGTTCATTGAGTGTCAAACTCGCCTCTTGTTCGTCGCTGCCAGCAATTCGTTGAGATCATAAAATATTAATGTGCTCGATATTTGCGACGGACATGCGTGTGCATGAGTATAAGTTCGGTCGAGTTACATCCCGTGATGGTGTGCGCACGATACAACACTCTTGACGAATTCCGAGTCGGCGTGAACAGTGAGGCAGTTCTTTTCGAGACATTGAAGAAGCAGAGTCTCAAAATTAGAAAGTTCGATCGCGCGACTCGCCATCGTCGCAGCTCGGTTATTCCGGAGGCGTCCTATCCAGTGCTGTTGGTCGGAAGCTCGTCACATTCGACGTAAAAGAGAGAAAACAGCGGTGTTTCGAAGCGCGTCGAAACTTGGATGAGAATCGCAAGGTCACTGCAAGTTTTCGTGGAATTAAATGCTGCCCAGAACCTTTGGGACGACCGAGGACTTTTGAACGTTTGTATACCACGATAAAATCCCTCCCATCGGCCATCAGGCTCTTGCCTGATCTCTCTCTCTCTCTCTCCCCACATTCGAACGAAAACGTAACGTTTGGCTCAGAGGAAAGGGGCTTAAAAAATGAGATTCTAGCTCATCTCGAAGCGCACCTCATAACGGGCCGGTCTCCCATTACATACATTTCGTACGCGCACGTATGCATCATCTTTGGCTAGATAAACCGAGCTCTCGACTCATCAAGCGTGTATAATATGGAGAATGTGAGAGATGTTCGCCTCGGAAGGAGCAGACCTCCATTTGCAAAATTGCATCGGAATAACGTGTACGGTTTAACGAGGTCTCTTCTCGCGCTGCTGCTTAAACAATAAGCGTTCAAAGCTGGAGTCAACATTGTTCGTTAGCGTGAAAACACTCTTCGTACTTGAGACTAATTCGCTGTGCGCGAGATAAGATAAGGACTCTGTCAGATAAATAGGCGAGGAACGAGCGGTTAATGATGTTTGATTTTTTAGAAAATTGTGCCACCGAATTCTTAGCCTGTTCGTCGTATTTTTCCATCGCGTGGAAATTCGAGTCTTTGGAATTCGAGAGGTGGACAAAGTTGATTTTTATTCGTGACTTCGTTGTGGGGAGTCGCGCAATCGTGCGGTTCAGCACTTTCGATTTTTTCATGGCCTCGCAAATTTGTAAGTTATTTTACATATTCTTCGAAGATATTTCAATTCGGGTCTGAAATTTTAAAGGAGCTCCAGAGCTTTTTTGCTCTCACGAATAACTTCAAAATTTATTTTTCATCCTGCTAGATTTCGATTCCGTTCATAATTACACTAAATTTCATTGGTAAGATTCTTTTAAAAATGGTATGAAATTCATGTTTTTTTCACATTGAGAGATAAAATGAGACACGATTTAGCCCATGCTTGTGCTCACGTTTCTGGACGTTTGGGGAACACATGGACGAACAATTAATGTGAACTACATTCCAAACTCGTGAGTAAAACTACCTTGGCGCACATGAGCCCACTCGATCGCTCGAACCTCTCCCGTCCTCGTACAGCGTTGCTGCATTTTGCTTTCGTTAATGTAACTTCGCTTTGCCCGCGCGCAAATCTCATTAGAATTAACCGCGTCGTGCTGCCTACGGAGCGGAGCAGCGACCGAGATTCTCTTGCACGCGGTGTACTGTTTCGCGATCACCGCAGTGTCGCCAATCTTAGAAAGTTGAAAAATCACATTCTTTTCTGCCAACGTGCTCGCGCACGAGACTTTCCATGGCCAGTTCACTCGACGATCATTTCCAAAACCATTTCCTCGTGTTACCATTTTTCAATCACCGCCAAACTCTCGGTGAAAAAATACAACTTTTTTCCTCCGTGGATGCGTTAACGAAGCTTTTCATAGCAGATTTGCGCCTGATGACGAATTTCAGCAAGCCCGCCTCGTCATTCTACTCAAACATCTGCGTTAGAAATCCGTTAGAAAAACGAATTCTGGCCCTCGACTCGACTATGTTTTGTAGGATTTTGTCACGAGTTTAAATCCTTCAACTAGAGAAAAATGTGCTATTGAAAATCCTCCGAGCGAGGAGGGTGCTTCCAAGATCGAGAGTCGGAGAAGCCCATAGCCGGGGCGCTGGATGGCGAGGAGCGAGCGCACTTGAAGAGTACGGGAGAGATAGCGCCAGGACAGAATGCTCGTCTCGCCCACTTCCCGCTCGCGGTTCAAGGCCCCTCCTTCCTCTCAGCGAGCAAGAATCTTGAAGGGAAAGTGTTCTAAGATCGTGCACGAGAACGAGCAGGAGAGAACAGAGCGTTTGGAAAGATTGGAAAAAAAGAAAACCGCACTTTTTCCTGGGAAACTAGTGCCAGCGACGACGATCAGCGGGCCGATCATTTTTCAGCTCGTTCCTGGAAGCCTCCTTCGTAGCAACAGTTCGTCATGTGCGAAACTTTAATTGCTCGGATGACGAGACTGTTGTTACGAGATTATGACGATAAGACTGGTTTATCGTGAATTTATGTAAACCCAAATCCACGAGATGAACATAAGAGTTTATAAAGGAAAGAGGCTCGATGCTGTTCCATCCTGATAGCGCTGAGACTTTAAGAAATAAGTTTTCGCACGTTCTCCAGGCGCACTTACGATAGATTTTCTCTGCGTGAACCGGGGAGCAGCAGCAGGCCTACGTGGAATTTACTTCGCACGATTATGCACCATCGAGCAGTTTAAACACTGCGAACGCCCGCATCTTCTGCAGATGTGTGTTTATACGTATATCCACATAAATATGCGTATGCATTTATGCATCGAGGAATGTACAATGGTGTGAGATGTATCGGTGTAGCGGTATGTGAGACATGGGAACGCGGAAGTGCATTGCACTCTCGGGCGCGCGCGGGGGCGACTGTGCGAAGAGGATAAAACACGTACGCGAAAGATTTTTTCCGTTGGGTGTACGTGAGCCTCGCTGGATCGAAGCCACGCAAGTCTTGCGATAGAGCCTCGTCGATGTTGGGCTAATTGATTAATCTTCTGCGCGGAAGGAGGCGACGTCGATGCGCGGGGCAAGAGGATTGGGAGGGGATGGAATTCCGCCGCGGGACGTTGAGCGAGTTATGAACGACGATGGAAAAAATGAGGAAATTTCTGAATACTGAAAACGAAAGCCCCGAAGTCTTTGATCCGGGGAGAGCGCAGTTCTTGACCGAAGGATTGAACCGCGATTGTACGAAATTGCATCCGATCAGCGGGAGTCTGAATAACGTGAGAATAACGTGAGAACTCGAAAAAATTAACTGTTCATTTGCTCGTGGCTCGGAGATGGCCCGCTTCGCGGGATTCTCTGCCGGTGAAAAAAATACTCTTCGAGTTTTCGGGGACTATGAACTCACCGTCGTAACCGGTTTATTTTTGAACTTTATTTCACGAGCACTACAAGTTTGGACTTTCACCTCAGTCAGGAGAATCCACTCGGTTGGATACGAAGGCGCGGTTACGAGTAAATGACTACGAGGCACGTGGATATCGATTAATCGCTCTCCCGGGGAAGGGGCATTCCGCGAGGAAGAGAAGGGGCGCTTAAATCTTTTGATAACTTGAAAATATATGAGGTTTTTGTAATATATTGATTCGACTTCGGATATAGATATATGCGTACGATCTTAATGGGCCCAATAAATGTATTTATGCTGATAAAGTGTACACATAAAGCAGTTTCTTCGGTGAAGTATAAGAGAGGCGTCTAGGTTCGATCGACGCCGATAATCGTACGCGCGCACGGATCCTCTTCAGTGTCAATTTGTCACGCGAGCGAGCACGACACGAGACAGAAGTATAAATAAACGAATCGAAATCGCGTCGATTTATCTCTTGGGTTTTGAGTGTCGTACGCGACGAACGAGAAATTCGGCGAGATGTCAATGCCACATTGAATTAAATTCTTCTGTCCGAGTGCCAAATCAAACGCTATATTTTTGTTGTCGAGAATGAATATTGATATTGCATAAAAAGTGAGAGAATTTTCACGGGCGAAATGATTGTTTGGTTGGGAAGGATTAAAAATCCCGTCATTTCAGGCTGCTGTGGCTGAGCCCCAATGGCAACATCCAAAAAACTGGGAGCAAACAAAGTTCTCTTTTTTTTCGTTTCGTGATTGAAATTACTAGTCGCGTTGGCTGTTCCGTCCAGAAGAACCTGTTCCTCCCTACCTCCAATGGTGTTCCAACCTGGCTGCAGAAGCTAACGCAATTCTGACGCGGGCTAGCATTCGTCCCGAGGGCGCTGGGCTGGATGGTCGCGAGCTTGTCCTTCCCGCAAAGCGCACCACGTCGAAACGGAGAAAGCATTTTCCCCTTGCTTTTTACCCTCAACAAAAAGATTCAACGGGAAAGAGCGACGAGGCACAAAAAATGGCTGAAAAAAACACCCTCGCTGCTGCCGATTACATCGTCATCGGTGTGATGCTCATCGTCAGTGCCAGCATCGGAATTTATTATCGATTCACAGGTGGCCGACAGAAAACTACAGAGGTAATCACTTCAAAACTATCGACACGCTCTTTTTTCCCCTCTTCCGTCGACCCCGTCAAATAATGAGTCTGAAAACTCAAAGCCTGAACAAAACTTTCATTCGTTGAATGAAAGTTTTCGTTTATCAAAATCGGTCTACTCGCCGAGCCTTTCTCAGTCGTTCATTCCCAATACCAAACGGCCGTCGAAGTTCAATCGTTCGGAATTTTTTTCGTCAGGAATATTTCGTGGCCGATCGTCGAATGAGCGTCACAACGGTAGCGATCGCTCTCATGGCCTCGTACCTCTCAGCCGTGAGCTTGCTCGGCGTGAGCGCCGAAAACTACGTTTACGGCACTCAATACGCTGTGATAAACTTGTCGTACGGCCTCGCGACGCCGATCGTCGCTTATCTTTACCTACCGGTATTTTTCAAGCTCCAGGCGACGAGCGCATTCGAGGTAAGTACGTGACTTCTCATTTCTTTCTTGAATAACGTTGACTCAGTTTTGAACAATGGAAAAAAACAATTGATTTTATTATCTGCTTTTCGGAAGCCTTTTCAACGTAGCGTAGCACTTATCGATCCTTCGCAATTCATTTATTAATCGGTTATTATGCAATTTCATTGAAAACAAGAAAAACTGATATTCGCTTTTGACTTTAATGAGTAATTTACGTTTGTTCCAAGTGGCACTTAATTAACGTAACGTAAATAAAAAATCAAGTGTTTCTCTCGTTCTTCTATTGAAAGTTTATCCAATTTGATATACGAGGAAAGGAACTTTTTGATTTTCAGTATCTCGACAAACGTTTCGGACACGAAACTCGAATCGTAGCGAGTTTGGCTTTCATCCTCCAGCTTCTACTTTACACGGGTGTCGTGCTCTACGCTCCAGCGCTTGCGCTCGAAGCGACCACCGGAATTTCCACGGCTCTGAGTATCGTCATAATCGGCCTCGTTTGCACATTTTACTCGAGCATCGGTGGCATCAAAGCGGTTCTTATCACCGATGTATTTCAATCTTTACTCATGTTCGTTGCGATCATCACTGTGATTATTACAGCGGCTGTTAACGTCGGTGGTCTCGGTGAAATTTGGCGAATCGCCGATCAGGAAAACCGCATCGAGTTTGACAAGTAAATTCCGAATTGAAGATCGAGATTCAATGGAATTCGACTGGAAGGTTTTTTTACTTTCGATGAAAAAAAAAAGCACGATTCCGATTAAATCTATATTTAGTTTTCATCGAATTTAATATTTCCACTTAAATAAATCGCAAATAGAAACTCATTCCAGTGACTATTTCAACGTAAATAGAATCCTTTCAATTTTTTTTGCTTCAAATTTGCCACAGTATTTCTCCGGATCCTACGACCAGGCACTCGTGGTGGAGCTTAACAATCGGTGGTCTTTTTACTTATCTTTCTCTGTACGCCTGCAACCAAGTCCAAGTCCAAAGAATGTTGACAGTGCGGTAAGTTGACGCTTGTCAAAATAATTATGTCGATTGAATCGAGAAAAAAAAATTTTTTCATTAAGGTACACCATGCCGTAGGATCGTATTTTATGGGTGTCTACATTGGCTCGACTTTTACTTTCCAATTAAAGATTCAATCACTTTAATTTAATGTCAGAGTTATTAATTCGAAATTGTAAATACATTTTTCCATCTTTTGGCTAATGAAATTGCACGCCATTAATTAATCGGGAATCCATCACTGACCGAACCCGAAATTTCATTCGTCCCTGGCTAAAACACTGTAGTTTTTTTGGTAGAAAATCGCTTTAGAGAGCGCAAAGGGAAAACATAAAGAGAAATGGATAAACAAAAAAGTGTTAATGAAAAGACAGAATCGTCTCGAATTTTTCCCCCAGACATACTTCATTGTTATCGTGTATTTTTTCATAAACTTCGTAAGAAACGTTCATTCGTCGTATGAAAAGATGAACGATTTTTTACGCATAGTCCCCATAACCCTGTACTTTATTCTTCATATTTAAGCCCTTTTATCTCAATAACCAACAAGACGAACCCTTCAAAATTTGATATGCGTGTCAGTCGACTGCTCGCATTTGAAGTCTGTTAAAATTTCAAAACTTTCTTGAGAAAATCGTTTCGTGGATGAAGTACCTTAATTCCTCGGTAGGGAATAGAACGATAAAGGAAACAGAGATTTCCAAGTTGCACGTAAGATCGATTGTTTTTTGTTACAATCAGCAATCTGGCAGCAGCACAAAAAGCTCTTTGGTGGAGCTGGCCAATAGCATCGACGATGTCGATCATCACATGTTTTTCTGGATTGGCCATGTTCTCGCGGTATTACGACTGCGATCCGGTAAAGACTAATAAAATCACCTCGAAGGATCAACTCATGCCGCTGTACGTTATGGACACTTTGTCCTCCTATCCCGGAGTTCCAGGACTCTTCGTCGCCGGAATATTCAGCGCTGGTTTAAGCACGGTCTCCGCAACTCTGAATTCATTGGCGGCTATTATCCTCGAGGATTTCGTGAAGCCGGTGTATTCACGGAGGTAAATTTTTCAAGATTTCCTTTGAAATAAAATCGATGTGTCAGGGAAGAAAATGAAACTGGAATTGGAGCAGCCCAAAATGAGGTTTAATAGAGAGAAAAAGTGCAATTTTTATCGGATTTTTAGGAAAATAGTAAAACTGCTATTGGAACTGAATTTTCGTGTTTATTTTCAGAGGCAAAGTGATGTCAACCAAGTTTTCCGTTCTCGCGAGCAAAGGTCTGGCGATGCTGGTCGGCTTATGCTGTGTCGCATTGGCATTCGTGGGTGGATATTTGGGGGGTGTTTTGCAAGCGGCCTTAACGATATTCGGAGTGATCGGGGGTCCGATGTTGGGTCTTTTTACATTGGGTATGATGACCGAATCGGGTAATCAAAAGGGTGCGATAATAGGATTACTATCGAGCCTCGCATTTTTTTTGTGGATTGGTTTCGGTCAGCCAAGACCGGTTCCGGCGGCATTGCCAGTTCGGGTCGACGGGTGTAACTTGACCGTGAATTTCCCGGGGGGAAACATCACTCGAAGGTAAAGCTGCTGGCGCAAATTTTGAGCAGTTTCACCACGAAAAAAGCATCATCGATTGTTTTTAATCGCGACCTTTGAAATTCGAATTTCAGGGCGATTCAAGAAGAGACTTCGTACTTCTATCTCTACCAAATTTCTTACATGTGGTACTGTCCCCTCGGTTTTTTGCTGTGCCTCGTCATCGGATATTTGGTCAGTAGAATAACGCAGTTCGTACTCAAAGAGGAACCCGCCGAGTTGGATTCCAATCTATTCACGCCTTTTTTGGCCTCGAGGATCACCGAGCGACGAGAGAGAAAGAGGAATCGTATTTTCTGTGAGATGACGGACTCAGCCGGAAAGCAGGAGGATGGACGAGCCACCGCGAACGCTGCTGAGAAGATGTAAAAAAGCCTGGAATCTCGGAGGAAAAAAACGTACGGCGAAAAGTAGAAGTATTCTCGGAATCGCGTGTATTCCGAAGAAAATTCCAATGTCCGAGAGACTCTGATCGGAATATCTCAGCGAGAACGTAACACAATCAAATCATGATCATTCTCCAAGCATCACCGCGCCGAGGAAATACCTCACGAACTATTCACCTCCATTTCATTTTATACTCGAGCGTACAAATTACTCGGCTCATGTTTTATAAGTCGACCGCTCATTTCCACTCGATTGCATGCAGTTCCGTTGAAACACACTCAAGAATTTCAATGCGCCGAAGGTCTTTATGCATTCGTTTGAATCGCCATGTTCATATTTTTACTACATTGAAGATGAAATTTCGTTATTCGGAAATCGCCCTAGATTTCTGGACATCGACCAACGAAACAGTATTAATTGTCAAAAAGGCACGTTTTTAAATCGATCCTGCTGGAATTTCGTGTACTTATTGAGGCTGTTATTGTTCGTTGAAAATATCCTGGAAAATGAAACAATAAAAATATCGGTAACGAGGAAGAATTTGTAATTCAATCGAGCATTGAGACTTGCGTCACAACTCAATGACGATGTTCAGTATTAAAAATGCGAAATTCGCCCGAATTCATGAAGAAGAAACCGTCGAAAAAGGAGCGAACGGATCGATGATTTTTTGTCGAAATCTGAGAAAATCTGAGGTTGGGAAAAAATGGAAAACAGAATTTTCAAGTCGATGCTATTTCAGCTCCGTTGTATCGAGACTGAAAAGGTTTGTTCGCCCATGAAAAAAGTATTATCATCAGAGTGCAAAAGAGGCTCTCGGAGCTGCTGCTCTCCCTGGTCGAGGACGAGACACGCATTTTTGCTACCGCAGCTCACACATTGAGCACAACACACGCACAAGCACACACGAACGTTCGCTCCTTGGCAAGTGCCAGAGTTCTCATTATAATGCCGGCCATACCTTGCATAAAGCGAATCCTTTTCAACGTAAGGAGTCCCAGCGAGGCTGCTTGGCTCTCTCGATAAAACAGGAAAAAGGAGAACGAGAGCGAGAGAGAAGAAGAAACGAGGTGGAGAGAGACGAAGCTTCTTCGGCCAAGTGGCGCAATTACGCGCCAATCCGCGAGTTAAATTGTATCGCAAAGCTTCTAAAGGCTAATGGAAAAAAAATAAAAAATTAATCCCATCTTAAGCTACTTTTGCACCTGAAAGGAGTTTTCCTATTTGTTAATAATGAAACTGCGACTGTGTGAGTGAGCGAAAGAGAGAGAGAGAGAGAGAGGCTCAATCTCTGAATCAATTGACCTGCAATAATTTTAAGAATTTAAATTACCTTAATAATTGTCATACTTGTTCGACTAATTGTAAAGAGAATGAAGCATTAAAAAAACATATGAAACAACATCATGAAGCATTTTCCTGGTATTTTAGTTGTTGAATGAACAAAAAAACTTGTCAATTTTATCTCGTAATTCTAAATACAGATACACAATACATTCATATGAGAAATAATGTCTGTATTCGAGTCGACTATAAAAGAAATTGTGGTAAAGAAACCCCCTTAATGGCAACGACTCGATACGTGTGCTCCGTGCAATATGAACACCAAATCACACGCTCTATATGGATGTGTGCATTATGTAACGAAAAACATGTACATGAACATGTAAAAATGATAAATAATTGACCTCCCTTTTGCCTTGACTGTAAATTTCACTTGATGGCCCAGCATCACCGACCCTCTATGAAATATCCAAGGTTCGTTTCTTGTATGCTTGTGTGGTATGAAAGTATGACTTGTAGGTGAAACGTTACGAGTCATGGGAACTCGAGAAGAGGCATAAAACAAACCTTGCTCAATTTTCAAGGAAGTGAGTGTGGACAAAAAATATTTCAAGGTTTTTTCCTCTGCAGTTACCACAAACGAGCTCGGAATAAAAGATTGTACAGGCGAAAGCTTAATGGCCGTTCATGTAGGCCTCGTGCCTCGGGAACCCTCGAAAAATGTCGACACCATTGGAAAACTTGGATCAAATGTTCGCTGGAAAAATAATAAGGGAAAACGCTTTTGCACTGTACACAAAAATGTTTTTGTCAAGAGGATTAAAAAGGGAAGAATTGCGCGATAAATAAATAAAGAGGAATTCTACTATGTCGAAGTTTACGAAATAACGCGTTGGCTCAAGCACAGAAGGAGACAAATTCTAGGCCAAGGCTTCCAAGATTTATTCACTCGACCATTTGGAGATTTCTATCGGGGTTAAGATTCGAAAAAATGTAGCCATTCTCTCGGAACAAGAGAGAGAGAGAGAGAGAGAGAGAGAGAGAGAAGAAAAGAGACGAAGAAATAAATAGAGACACAAGAAGTATGTATAACACAAACGCCCACCTAAAAGCCTCTATTAAAAAGGCGATACAGATACCGACACGGAGATTGCATTACCCCTTCATTATCATACATCAGCTCATTTGTGTTTCGTAGCGCACGTTATAATTTATCGAGCTTGTATACGCTATGTGGGTCCGATCGATCGGGGGCAAAAAAAGAAAACGTTACTACGTACACGTGAGCGGAGAGAGAGAGAGAGAGAAAATCATTTGATATATCCGTGAATGAATATATTATCGGGACCATACTACGAATTCTCGATCGATAACAACGTATTCGATATCTCGAACTTTGAAGGTTTCACTGAGACGGATTTTAACTTTGAGCGAGTATGGTAGCTAAATTGAAAGAAAAAAACAATCGTTGCTGGAACGGAGAATTCTTGAAGGAACGAAATTCTTTCTTCGCGGCGTAACAAACTCTTAACTCAGGGCTTAAAAGAGGCGAAGAAAAGAAGAAATAAAAAATAGCCGAGTCGAGAGAGTATCGGGGTTCCGAAAAATCAGGAATGGATCTCGCATAATCGTTGCTTCGTTCTTTTTTCCTTAGAGACCTTTGGCCAACTCTCTCACTCTTTCTCTCTTATACTGGTAGGATATTTCAGCCGATCGGATGGTCATGGCTCTCGCGAATGGGATAAAGAGGCGGAGGAGAAGGGAGAGCAGGAGCTCCGGTTATCCGGAGCGAAGATATCGCCTCTGCGAGATGGCCCCAGCATCCCTCTATACATATACCCATAACTGAGCAACTTAAGGTCACTATTTGCTGAATTTCACGCACAAATTCATCCGAATTACGCCTTTTAGCTTGTCAACGATCAATGTGTATGTGTGTGTAGAAATGCAGGCCTCGCGTAGCTCGGTAGCTCGCCATTATATTCGCATTATAATCCCATCAAGGGACCACCCCAACTAACCGGACAACCGGACGAATAATTCTCTTCCTCTCTATTCATTTATTTTTTCCACTCGCTCTCCCGTTCCTTGTGTATTGTGGCTTACAGTTTCAATGCATAGATCAATCGGTGCCAAATTGGACCGACATTTTTGGTCCTTCGTGACTCTTCGCAGTGCAAAGTTTCAGCGGAAAAAACACTCGTGAATTCTCACTTGAATTTAGCTCCGAAAATGATCCCATTGAAATTAGCATCGGTGATTGCGCATTTTATTTTTCACAGTGTGCTCCAAAGCTGTGACTTTCGCGTATGAAAAAGAATGAGAATTCGATCGAACCTTTCTCCGGGGAATTCGATTCAAGTGCAACGGTGAATTAGTCCCCCGCTTCTCTCCTTTTACGCACGGAGTGCACCACTTTCTTCGTGTGCAAATATACAAACCGAGTGAAAGTACGAGTCGTCCGAGCTGTATTACCGGTTAAGTCGGTACCGATGATAAACAAAAATGCAAAACGATCTACAACTAAAGCAAAATAACTACTAGCTTCTCGAACGATCAATCGTTTTATCAACTTTCGTCGCTACGTCACCTTCCTCGTTTGCACCCAAAGAAGTGAAAAAATGAAGAATATTTAAAAATTTCAAGTTTTACAGATCGAGAAAAACAAACAAAAATAGTAGCCGAATTAATCATTTTTTCTGTTCCTAACAATCGTAACGCGGAGCAACCTTAAGGCATGACATAGCCGCAAAAATATGAATGAAAACAACGAGCTCAGACGTTGGCCGGACGATCGTAAGGTTGACTAGATTTTTTCTTTCTAATAAGCAATTGTCAGTTGAGAAAGTAAACACGTTCATAGAAGTTAGCGTAGCTCGTTTCTGCTCTCTTGGCGTGTTCGCGTTAGAACGACGAAGGAAGCAGCGTCCAGCGCTGCCGGGCGTCTCGGCATGGCCAATGCCGTGTTCGCAGACTCTCTTCTCAGTGCTCCTTCTTCTGGTGTTGCTCTCTCGAGAAGAGCGAACGAAGGACGCCCGCATTCCTTGTCTCAACCTGGTATAATACGAGGAATCGCGAGAGCCGGCCGGCTTGGCCCTCTCTTTCGCTCTTTCTCCCTCTCCTCTTTCTCTCTTTATATTTCTCGTGGTTCATCGGCTCGTCCGCTCAAGAGAGATATACCGAAAGCGCAAGGGCTGATACTCGTGTTTTGAGTCATTCCGAGTCACCCGAAACTCGCCGAATTGCCAACTCTCAGTTTGGCTTGCGAACGCTCGAAATTCTTTTGACGCGCGTACAGTCATCAGCTCCGTGCGAACCACGATCGGGAACTCTTGCTCCGAACGGAAAAGCCTCGCGACTCGGAAGATTCTACGTTCGAACTGGGCCCAGGTGTCGATGAGTTGGGTCGTTTTAGCAAGCGAAAAGCCAGGCAACGACGAATCTTGATGGATAACGAATGTGCAGATTCGCTCTGAAGTTCCCCAGGAACGATCAGCAGTCATCGGAAGTAACGTTTCGTTCGAAAAGATTGAAGAAACCTCGTGATCTCGGTCCGACTCGAAGCCTCGCTTGAGCACGCAATAACGATGTCAATCGCACAGATGTCAACTGGCACGAGGCTCCACCTCGTACCGAGTGTCTCAACAAAATGCAAAAGTTTTTACGCGAGCCGCTCGAGACTCTGTAAACGGCTGTCGCAATAGCCGAATCGTGATGCCTAAAAAATGGAGAAATTGGGTGACGGAATAGCCGACGAATTCCATGCGACACGTCGAGAGAGACAGACAGCCTGAAAAACAGTCTGCTCACGTCAGTCCATCGGCCGTCGATGGAGCTCGAAACGCACGAACGATAAAAAATGACGCCGTAAGCACTGCTGACGATCGACCGAAGCCACATTATTTTCGGCTTCGTGTATAATCGTTGCATAATCCGTTTGTTTACGATTGTCAAACTTTAATCACGCGCTTATGCTTCTTACGTATCATGCCTTCGGTAGGAAGGCACATCAATACGTGCTGTAACAGACTCGAGAGAGACGAGATGGAAGTGTAACTGGCTACATGTATTTTAAGCAGGTATAGTACGAGAGATGGCGAACAGTAGCACATACGCGACCAGTCACACACAGATAAGGATGACGCATGCTACAAAAACTCGTTTCTACCCATAGCAGGTTATAAATGTACGTTTATACGTATAAACATTCGCGAGTGGACGCTCGTATGCACGTGCATGGACGCAAGCGCGTACCTGCAATCGGTATTGAATGTTGGGGCAATTGTAACGTTCATTGGCCTCCTTCGAATCGGGAAACACCAAAACCCAGAATATTCGTGGACTAGTGACACGACTGAAAACTCACGCTTCGTTTGGAGCAAGTGATAAAGGAAAATTGAAGGTTTTTTTGTGAGTTTGACAGGGCGGGGTTTTCGGGATCTGGAAAAGAAGGCGAATTTCAAAGGGGAGGATAAATGTGGGGATATTGCGATGAAAATGTGACGAGAGTCGTTGAAAACGAGAAAATGTGTTGGAAATGAACTGGAGGAAGGAAAAAATTGGGAAGAGACGGAGCTCTTGGTTGCGCAATACGGCGAACGATTATCCTGCGAAAGGCCCACTTTACGCTCCGGTTTTCAACCGAAATATCGAGCAAACTACCGTTAGAATTTGGGAGTTTCTACGAAAGAGAAAAAAAAAAGAAAAACTGGTCGGACGTTGGTTAAAGGATTAGGAGATGGTTGGGAACAAAAAATACAACGAAAAGCAGCGGTTTTTGAGGAATCTTCCCGGCGAAGACACACTCTCGCTCGAGGCTGTTTCTTCTCTCATTCGGATTTGTAATTCTCCTGAAATTTTCAGAGGCCAGCGAGAAAATGAGGGAGAGGAAGCACTCTGGCTCTGCTCTTTATGGTGGATAATAATAATCGTACGAGAACGTGGACCGAAGGAGATCGGAGATGATCCGGGAACTACCGAACTAACGACGCCGTTTCCCCCGGGGCGTTAAGAAATGGGAACCCAAAGCGTGATATGCGATGAAGCTCGAAATAGCCACATCGCGGGATGATGCTTGATGCGAACCGCCAATTAGGGCCAACAAAGCATTCGCGAATGCTCGATTTTTATAACCCCGTATTTGTCCGAATGACAAAAGTATGTTTGTCTTTTTTCTTCTCTGTTCCTCGCCAATGGGAATGCTAAACGTGTGAGAAAAGATAACTCGATTCATTTCAATTGGAAAAATATATCTGACGAGAGTTTTTTCAGAGTCTGTTTTTACGGACGTCCAAAATAAGTATGTCGCTTGATGAAATTCGATTTTATCTCGATCCTATGAAAGAAGGACGACGACCACAATGAAAGCATTAATAAAAAAACATATTAATTAAGCAATTACAACGGAAAGAGAGAGAGAGAGAGAGAGACGTATAAAACATGTTTTTCAATTTAACACACGCGTCCCGAAGCTCAGCCGAGGCATATAAGAGAAAGAAATTCCTTTTGCCCGGAGGCTCCATCGTCTGCTTTCGCATCAGCAGAAAATGAACGCGTAAAACCCAAAAAACCAGCGAGTTTTTTCCTCCGTTTCGAAAAAATCACAGACCATTGAGATTTCCGGTGTGATTTGAAGATTTTCGTCATTAAGTTGCAGGTATAAAAAGGGATGAGATAGGAATTCGAGAAATAGCCCGCCGCGCCGAGGAAAAAAAAACAAAAGGAAGCAGCTGTAATAAAAGATGAAGGAAACGGTCATTTTTTCCTCCCCAATTAGAAACTCCTCCTGTTTTCTTTTTCTTCCTGCCCGTTCCGTTTTACTTTTTCTACGATGATGCCACACCCTCCGTTCATTTGGTCCCCGTATCGATGCACACGGACCGCATAAATCGAGTCTCGCTCATTCAAGTTTCCACTTTAAAGTTGACCGAGTACTCGCGAGCAGTGGGACGCGTTATTGGCTGGCGCAAATGCCGATACGTCGACGAGCTCTTATTTGCTACCAGACTTGCAATATGTATTACGCACTCTAGATAATCGCGCACCACGGCGTGTTCTCGATAGGAGCCGCCGCGCACAAATACGTTGCCGCACGCAAGCTGCACGCACACGTGAAAAACAGCGCACAACGTTGTGGCGATTTGAGACTAAATTTTTCAGCAGCCAGCGTACGTGAAACTCGCT
This sequence comes from Venturia canescens, assembly GCF_019457755.1. Taxonomy (NCBI): domain Eukaryota; kingdom Metazoa; phylum Arthropoda; class Insecta; order Hymenoptera; family Ichneumonidae; genus Venturia; species Venturia canescens. Next base: position 3,222,627 of record NC_057426.1, read on the forward strand.
AATTGAATTACTCTCGTGTACCAGATACATCAGAGAAGTTAATTAAACTTTGCTGATTAAATGCAGCAGCAGAACGGTTGCTGTAACATTAGTTATGCCGGGGGCCGGAGGTGCTCGCTCGATCGCACACAAGTCGACGAGCCTCTTTCGCATTCAAGAGGAAAATATTCATCAGATTCGAATCGGAGATTTTCCACTCGGATCCTGCCCCCGATCTTTTTGGCCAACCGGAAGGAGGCTCGAAATTCGATAAAAAGCGCTTCCGCGTCCGAATTTCACGGGATCGTGAGCCCCTTCGAGGCTCCGATGTGTCAGCATTCATTGGAATTTTTCAATCGAATCAGACCCCAAACTGAACTGCTTTCTAACGTTCCGTTTGATTGACGATCGCACGGATATTTATACTGTTCGGGAGTAGAGACCAGGAAGGCACGTAGCCACGTCGGATAGTAATTTCAGCGCGTGTGTCTTCCGCTTTGAGAAATCGAAGCGTCGTCACATCTCATGAGACACACGCGCCTGAGGGACGAAAAGGTGAAGCGAGGATCGAAGGGAAGGGGCACAGTGAATCAACGCCGATCGGAATATGCACGCGCGAGTGTGCCTTTCGTATTCGCGATTTAGTCGGCATGGGTGATGAAATACCGGTGTTAAGTCTCGCCCCACGAAGCCCCGGAAGAAAAAGATACTTTACAAGAGCTACGAGGAGGGGAGAGGTCGCATACAGAGCAGCGACATCGGTACGCAGTTGGAAAGGAAAGAGGAAAAACGAGAAATCGCATAAGGCATAAAACGAGCAGGGGCGAAGGGGCAAAAAATCACTAGACCAACATGGTCGAAGCATTCGAACACAGGATTCAAACCATAAAACGAATAAGTTTATATATGTGAAAAAAAAGGAAAGAAAATCGGGGGGGCGGGGGGAAACAAAGGGTACGCGATCGAAACGAAGTTGGTTTTCTTGCGGTCTTAGCCATGCGAAAAAAGAGCGTTTGTTGAAGATTCATGGGAGATAAAGTAGCTTGTAACTGATACGTGCGTTGCAGTAATCACGTTAACGAGCTTTCGAGATTTTATCTCAAATTTCAAATGTATAATTGGAGAAAATAACGAAACTAGCCTCAGGCCTGGACGCGTATGTAAATCTCCGGTTCACAGGAAGCCCGAGAATCGCTGTCATCTTTCAAAAGCAAAAGAATTTCTTGCAACACCTCGCCCGCGGGCGTGTTCGGACGAAAATTCGAGAAAACTTTTCGGGCTCTTCGAAACTCCGAACAAACGACTTTAAAGCGTTGAGCAAGATGCTCATTGATTATTTCGACGTTCGCGCGATTCCAGATGCGAATGGACACTCGCAGGGACCGTTTATTTACTTCATTTAAAGTTTGATTGGAAGACAAAAACTGCGGGGAATATCGCGAACGCGTAAAAAACACCGGCGACACATAATCGCTCGGAGTCTCGCGCAATGATCTTTCCTCGATTAGCTCACCCAATGCTCGTTTCTTTCTTGAAGACGCAGCGTGACGCTGCTCTTCTCCCTCCTTACATCGAGGCTTTTCTTTCACCCTCGGAATTCGTCTGGTTTTACGCTAGAGAGAGAAAGAAAGCGAGAGCAGAGAGAACTGTTTTCCCGAGAGGGGACATCAAAGACGGCGATGAAGCTGCGCTGATGCGGCGACGACAAGCGCAGCGGGATTCCTAGGCTCTCCGCGCGTAGCCAACAATCTGGTGCGAACTTGGACCACTGCGTGTGAATTCGGACCAGTTTTTCCATGAGATTCTTATACAGGGAGCCTCGTGTCTTTGCGAGCGTTTTCGAAACTTTTGATTCTTTAATCAGCGGCGTCCTCGCCGAGGGGCCTTTTCACGGGTCGCCGAAAACCTCCAGTTTTTTCGAAAACTCGATCCATTGAGGCACACTTCACGCTTTTTCTCGTCCCCCCTTCAAGTACGGTTCTCATCCACCTGGAAATGCACTCGCGGCTCTTCGTTCTACGTCGACAATCGAAAAGAAAGTTCCAAATTTGCACCAATCCTTGTACGGCGAGGAGCGCTCAATTTCCTCATGCGAGTTCTAGAAATTCCCGACACAGAGATATTTTCTATTGCATAAAGATAAACTTCTAGCAAATCAGACACACATGCACGCGCGGCCACGCGAGCCTTAAGGATTCTTTGCTACGTGAGTCGCCTACCAAAAAGGGCGAAAGGGAGATGGAAGAAAGAGTGAAACGCGCGCGCGAGAGAGGGGCATGGAAAGAGGAAAAATGTTATATACATGCTATGTAACTCGAACATGCATATGGCGTTGGTACAACTCGCCAATGGCGCACGACTTCATTATTCCTTTCTCGCACGTGCGAGTACTCGCGAGCACGAATATTTCTTCGACCTCTTAACAAACGCCTCTTACCTACCGACACCCTCTAAATCTAATTTACATTCGTTTATATTCCAACAAATAACGCTACTTGCATGGGACTATTTACACGATCGAAAAACTCGCGGAATCTCCTCTCGTACACAGCGATACATTTATGGGGATGCAAAAAACTAACAAAGTCATTTCAAGTTCGTAGTACGAAATATTGAACGAGAAAGAAAACGTGCTCAAATTAACGGAGTTTTAATTTTTTATTGACCTTCGACGCCCGAGATTCGTTTTTCCGAACTGGCACTCTGCAATCTTTGCTCGCTTTGTTATCGTTTTTTCCATAATTATTTTACTCCCTTCAGTCTTATTTGCTTTAGCTTTTTCTATTTCACTACTTCATTTACATTTTTACTCGTTTTTCATCGACACGATTTTTTCTTATCCACCACCGACTCTTCATTTATATTGTATTCTCTTTTGCTTTAGCTTTTATTTTCCGTTACGTTTGTATTTTTCTCCTGTGCGGATATTTTTTACGATTTTTAAAATATTTTTATATTTCTATACTTTCTGTAGCCGTTTTGGCAATTGTGTATGATTTTCTGTGTTTGCATTTGCCCATTGGAATATTTGGAATGTTTTCCGCGGCATGATAAATGTAATCAATCAATCAATCAGTCAGGTGAGAAATGACGCCAATTTTTTCCCAAGCAAAAGCAATGTTGCCTATGCAGTTTTGAGGTTTAAGTTTCCAGTTTTCGATTCGTTTTTCAATCGCGAAGAGAGACTGGTCCGTGGATAAAGTTCCATTCGACGCAAATTTATTATCATTTTTTCAGGAAAGGTCAAAAAAGTTTATCACATCGTCAGCCCAGGAGTTGAAGAAACTTCATAAGAATCAGTTTTTTCCAAAAATTCGCCATCGAAAAAGCTTCATAATAAATGGACACGGGAAACCTAAATTCCGGTTTCAGAGCAGGAGTTGAAAATGATGGAAGTGAGAAAGATTTTTGACGTTGAAAAGAAACACGTAGCGAGGCATGGGACAATCTTTGCACCAAAATTCTCTCTTCCTCGCCTCTCGTCTTCTCGAAAAAAGATGCACAAATGTATGAGAGAAAAGAGAAGAGGCTCGCTTCATAAATTTGCAATAAATTATAAATTGTAATTAGGCGCGGGGTGGCGGTGGGGAACTCGTCGATGCATTATTGATGGCGCTCCGGGGATTATTATGCGCTGATCGAGCGCGCAACTGCCGCGAGCCAAGAGCCGAGGCCAGTGGAGAAGAGCAAAGAATCATTTTCGTGTGCGCAAACTCATGTCGCAGAAAAATAAGAGTAAAATGAGAAGGAAAAAAAGAAACTTCCAGTAAACCAGAGACATTTTTCAGCGATTTTTCAACCCATTAATTCACTCCGCTCAGTCCAATCTTCGATCGCGGTCTCCAGCTGGAAAATTTAGATCTAAAAATAGAACGAAGCGAGGCCCCCTGACGAGTTAATCATTTCGAAAAAGCATTTTTATCATCAATCGATTTTCGTTTGATCGTCTGAACATTTTTTCATTTGTGTCGATACTTTCCCGAGCGAATTCAGTCCCGGTTACCCAGCGATGTTTTTCGCATCGATTTTGCCCCGCACCGATATTCGCATGAGTCAGCCACGTATGTAGACTGGGGAAAATACGTACCATAATTATTATAATCATCCTCCGTACTCCGTCCCCCTCTCACCGGGCTTCTTTCTCTCTCTACTCGTGTTAAAAAGACGGGACTCGCGACGTGATGTTAAAACTTGGCGAAAGCGAACCACACGAACTGGACAGTTCACCGTGCGCCAAGAATATCACAAGGTTGTGTTAACTGCTCGATAGTTATCGCGGATTTCAAAGGGGACAACAAAAATGCAGCTCGGATGAGCATCTTTTGAAAAACCATTGGGAAGTGGGATTCTTGGGTTTTGTAACCAGCTTAAAAACCTTTAGAAACGAGAAGCAAAGGTTTTTCGGAGCAACGAGAGTGAAGAGTCGACATCGAAACGCATAGACTCGATTATTTTTATTACTTCTGTGTCAATCCAAGTCCAAAGCTGCAAGAATCCAAGAAGCGAAAATTCCCTGAAGTTTGTATCACGCAAATGCGTTGGCGAGTTTTTTCGAGCAGCCAAGACTCGCGAACAGTCCGAGAGAGAGAGGGAGAGTTGAGTAATCTCCTTCCCCCAAGAACGACCGAGCGGAGGCTTCGGCTTTGTGACAAGACGCCGCGACATTCTTCGGATATTTGCACACGAGAAATAAAACAAAATTAAAAGGAAAAGAGTCACCGATCCACGGAGCGACACACAGACACGCGAGGCGGATCGAGAAGCAGCGAGAAAAGCTTTCAGAAATATGCATCGAACGTGTCACTCAAAATTTATCTCGCTCTTTCGAAACTTACGAGACGCACGCAGTCGTCAGTTTTAATCAAACACTCATTTTTCTCGGTAGTCTAATTTTCCAAAAGTCGAAAGGAATTGAAAGCCTGAAACAAAATGAATTTGAGATAGAAATTTTCATGGGCAACATCGAATTATCGCGGAAACAGCCCCTGAAAAGACAAGAGCCTCGAAATAGCTCTGCATCTGAATTCTATCGAAAAAGGAATTCCAAAGACAAGGAAACCTGAACACGAAAAAGTATGCAAGATATCATAAATATGTAAGGCCCACTAACGCGAGGAATTTCGGCCCCCATCGGATCTAGGCCCAAATATTATGAGTGTCACGACGATGCCCAGGTATGTTTTATCCACAGAAAAGGTTGGAGGAAAGGAAGAAAGAGTGGAAAATATGGGACCGAAAAGATGAGAGGACGTGAAGTTTCTAGAGTCACGTAAGACTCAGTCGGCGTATAGAAACCTTCCGCCGCGACGTTTCACTCTCGTTTCACGTCTTCGATTCTCATCTGCCTTAAATCCGAAATAAAAAGCCAGCAAGTTTGTTCGAATCTTGAGATTATGATCGTCCGCAGTCTCGAAATTTTGAATATATCGAGAATGCGCAATGAAAACTCAATCGAGAAAATATTGGCAGTCCCATTCTTTCGCGGTACTTTTTTTCAAAAATACGAATCGGCAGGTCAGAAAAGCAGTAAATTACGGTGCAGTTTGAAGCGAAGCTTGTGTCGTATCCTCCTCACGCACGCGTGCCCGAATAAACCTCCAGTGAAGTTGTACTGCACGATGATGGAGAAAAAAAACGATGTTCGCTTCGTTCGAGCGACGGCCTCCGGCGCAGCCTCGGAAGGTATTTTGCACCGGCTATATTTACGCAGGGTAAATGAGCCGCTTTGCGAAGCACGGACTTCGAGAGACGACGGAGAAAACGGGAGAGTGGAAAGGAGAGAAGGTGGAAAAAATCTGATGGAAAATTCACGGCTGTGAGTGTATCGGTCGGAAAAATCTTTAAGAACTTCGTATGTGGAGCGTACACCGTACGAGGCCGAAAGAATCCCATTCGTCTCGGTCTGATCGGCACAGCGAAGAGCGAAAGAAAGCAAGTTTTCATGAAGATTTTTGATATTCATTCGCGTGCACTATATAATTATTGAAACTAATATTCCGGGCACCCTTTACATCGCGAGGATATTCTCGGAGATGCGTTAAAGTCTCGTGATATTCGAGGAGAGAGGAGGCCCCTGTTAACGACGATTATTAGACCGAGCTGAGCGGTAGAAAAGAGATCAAGTACAAGGTAATTTGCATTCTCGAGCAATTGTTTTCTCATTACGTATCCTCTAGATCGCGCACGGAGTAAAGTTCTTAAATTCCTAACGGCAGTGCACTGTAACACTCGGAGGGAAAAGTGGCCTCTTTTGTTGCTCGAAAGGCGATCAGGAATACGAATCGGGCCCGCAATATTTTTGTAGAGTGATAAAATAAGTCGAGTCTATTGTAACAATAACGAAAGCTGCGATGTCAGTAATGTGCAATAACAACTTCTACAATCGTGCCCCATTATCTCGCATTAGAACGTTTTTTCATTCCAAGACTTTAACTTTTAAGCAATAAAACGGCGTACACGACGAAATAAAGAATTGTTTGAGTCGCTCTCGCAGGCTGCTTTTTCCACGCGGAATTTTCTTCTGCATAAAAAAAATACATAAAGTTGTTAATTTTACTATCGCGCGAAAAAAGAAATGTGTCGGGAAAATCTTTCCCGCCGTAGCAGGATCAGGAATTGGGCAACTTTTTCGATAGCCTGGAACTCCGCTCGACTGCGCGGAGTCGACTGCGCGTTTCAACGCTTTTATATTTCCTTTTGATTCGGTTAACTTACGTTTTGAGGTATTTATCGATGTACAGGGGTCACGTGGATCGGTGAGCGTGCGCATCTGCGCGAGGGCATGGTCGAGCATGATCGCGGGATCGGATTTCGATCCGGAGCGCGCGTCTCCGCATCGGCGGGTAGGAAATTTTAGACGGGCACGTTAGCCCGGCCGTCGGATCGATCGGAGCGAAAAAGTCGCGGGCCGTGCAAGGCGATATCGTGGAATGAGAACGAGGCAGAAAGTCCTCGTCCGCGAGTCGGTGAGTGCGATTTGTTGGCAGGAATGTGACGAGGAAAGATGCATGAGAAATGAATAATGTGGGAGAGAATCCTCGGCGTGTACCGAAGGCGAGATGTGCTCGAATTTTCGTAACGTGGCTACGATAGAATGGAATGCGTCGTCATCGTGGCACGGGGCGAGCGGCTCGTCTCGTCGGCGCCGCGGTACTCGCGCGAGCGTTGCAGCCCGCGGGGCTCTGACCAAGTGCGCGGGTGCTGCTCGCCAGCATCTCTTTCTGTCTTTGTTAATCTCGAGTGCAGCGCGAGCGCTCATCTCTTTCTCTCTCGGAGCAGCGCGTTGGTCTTTCTTCTACGAGAGCGCGCGTTCTCCATCTCCCTTCTTCGTTCCACCTTCGCCCGAGTCTCGTTCTCCCACTAGAGGACTCGCGCGATTGCGGGAGTCAGTGCAACGTGGGTACAGCGCACATGCGCGCCGGCTCTGGAATGCGCGCGAGTTTTGCCTCCTTCTCTCTGCCGGCCGCGGGATCCCTCTCTCGTTCCACGCTACGATGTGCCATCGCGCGCTTGCAAACCGAGAGCCACACGGCAGAGGGACGGAGAGGTTCCCAGTTAAATCGCGCATCTGCCCTCTCCCCCCGAGAACTTGGCGTGCGTGAACGAGAGACACCGTAAACTGAGAGCTCCGACGAGAGAGCACCGAAGAGAAAACGAGATGGAAAGAAACTCGTGCTGTGTGTACTCCACGCATAGTACGTAACCGCAAGAGACGTTGAGAATCGGCGCGAATGGAGAGAAAACGTCGTGGATCCGACGAGATAATACGGCTCCTCGCTCGTTTTTACTTATAACGAATATTTGCCATTTTCACTATCACGAATCCCCTTGAAATCACTTTTTTCTGGGTGACCGTCATTCGCCTGCAACGACTCATTTCTTTCCTAAGGAAAGTCAAATTTTCACACTTCCGCAACGCCCGCTTCGATTTTAAGTGGACCATTCCAGGACCAAGCTGAAACACTCTTTGTGAAATTCGCTCGCGCAGGGGAATATGAAAAGTCAAAAAGTCGAGAAAACACTCGCGACGTGAAACGGGGTCCGCGGCGGCGGTGCCGCACGCGAGAGGAAAGGAAATCTCCCTCCCTCTCTTTCTTTCTCTTTCTACCGCGATTGTAGGATCGAGGATTCCGTCACGATCCCGCGAGAGCGCGCGGTCTTGCTTGGAACGAAAGCTATTACGAGTCGGCAGCCAGAAGCGATCTTACCGGTCCGGATTCCTCGTCGTCAGCTTGGTGCACACACGTACAGGAATTGTAAATATAAAGACATATGTATATGCGTCTGCATATGTCTATAAGAATATCGTCAATGCTTCGTCCAATGGATGAAAAGTTTGTTGGAACAGATTGAAGATCGAAGTCCTACCTTAAATCTCTGCAGGAATTTTTGAATAATTGAAACTGAGCGTCCAACTGGAGATTTTGAGAAATTTAATCCAAAACGTGTTCGAGGGCGCACGACCATGCATTTTTTTCCCAACGTTCAAGTATAATTTATGAAATTGTAAAAAAAAGGTAAATAGAAACTTATTCCGACGAAACAATAAATCTCGTAATACAAATTGTGAGATTTTCGCAATCCATTATTGAAGTTTTTCGAAAGGAGCGCGTAAATGTACGAGATCGAAGGAGGCTTTTCAAAAAATTTACATTCGCTAAGCATTTGTGTAGATTCGTAGAAATTCCGAGCGAGCAGCTTGATTTACTCCATTTTTTAGAGTCGCTACCTGCAGCATTTTCTGAAAACACCGATCTTATCAGCCCCTCCCATGTTCCGTAACCTTGACATTCTTTCGCTGTAGTTTTTTTCGTTACTCCGCGACCGAGCGAATCCGCGCGAGAGAAGCGAAAATAATAAATTGCGGGAATTTCGCGGGAGATCGAGGTCCCGGGGAATTTCGAGAATTCTCGTCGAATCTTTTCGACCAGCGAGTAAGACGGTATGATATTAATAAGGAAAACGATCCTAAATAAAAAGAAAAATTGTCTCAAATTTGGGCATTTCGCCCGATCAATATTCGATTCGCTCTGGTCGAAATTTAGTTGGAAAAACTGCTTAAAATTCTCGCCATCGACGTTGCTCGTCCCCCAACATTTAGCATTGTCGTTAAGGTTCGCCTCGTTAAGATCCTCGGTAAAAAATGTCTTTTGGCACGACTTCAATCACATTGGAAGGCCGGATTATGATTTGGGTCGCAGGACGTTAGACACACGTTCCAAAAAATTCACGAGATTGACTCACCTTTGAGCGCGTCTCGACGACGAGGATCACCTATCCGGGCAGCATCCCTGCTTAATAATCCGGTAATCCAATGGGACACGAGGTTAGAAAAAAGGGTGAAAATACACAAGAATATGTATCGCGTAGGATGTTTGAGGCTTGTGTCAAGCGCTTTATGGTCAGGTGGCTCCGCGCGTTAAACCGGTGAAAAAACAGATCACACTTTGCTCTGATTTCCGCGGTATTTTTTTTCTCGTGAAACCACAGAATGCGAAAATGACGATAATCAGTAACGATATATCTGTTGGAATTCCACCGGTAATACTGACTTCAAAGCAAGTTTCGGAGTACACGCACAGACACAGAAACACACACTACAATCACTGGGAGCGTAGCACACCAAAAAATATTTCATTGGACTTGATTATTTTTTTACGTTTCATTCATGCTTCACGAAAAAACCTTCCGCAATATTCCGCGGGCGTTAACGCGCCTCCAACGTCAACTTTCCTGGCATGCAAAATATCTTTTTGCTTGTTTCGAGAGTGGCTAAAAGAACAAACAAAATCACTCGCAAGTCATGATTTTTTTCGCCCTGCAATCATTTCAGCTCCATTTATAAATAACACGGTAAATCGAGTTTTCACCTCACTCCTTTTCCACCTCGATTAAATAGTGTGTTTTCTCTCTCTCTTTTTTTAACGCTGAAAACACTGTTTTTCTTGACTCGTTCGTACGCACGAACGATCTTGGAAAAACGCTCGTCCGACGTCGAAGTACTTGCTTCACCGGCGGCCGGCGAGTGACTGACGGGCTGGCTGTGGAATGCTCCCCTCGGTTCAACTATCTCCGTCTCCTTTTCTTCTCGCTCTCTCTCTCTCTCTCTCTCTACCGATTCTCCGATGCCTAGAATCGGCAACACGTTTGCTCAGTTTCCAAAGGACGCTCAGGGCTGTTTTGACTATTTTCATCGCGAGTCGTTATTCGTGGCGAGAACAGTCATTAAAATCATGGATTGCGACAAATTTCATTTCAGAATGTTGTCGATTGAACAATATTGTGACCGATTTTTCGGCACTGATTCGACAAGTATTTTCAGTCTTCTCTCGCCCTCGAAAAATGATTGGAATGATCGTAGGCAGAGGGGACAGTAAAAAACTCCAAAAATATTAGGAAACGATGGATTTTTCGAAATTGTTTTGTTGCGTACGCTTTGCTGGCGCCAGGGAAACTCTCCTTTTAAGGCTCATTTGATAACCGAATGCCCAAATTGCTTTCTTCCGAGTCTCGGAATTCTTCTTCGACGAATATTTCGATGGAAGATCTTCAGAAAGATTCCTTTTTATTACATTACGATGTGCTACGAATCACTTCCAGAACGTTATTTTTATGAGGAATCCCGCTGCTTGCATAGACACTGAACTGGGCTCTTGAATTTCGATGGTTTTTTGGGACGCTAGAGTTGAGGACAAACTTTTCAGCGAGTGGGTGCTTCGACGCAATGACTTAAGAGGCTTTCGACAAATGTGTCATTTGTGACCTCGATAAATACGTGGTTCGTCAAATTTTCTCGAAATCTGTCGCTGTAGGTTGCAGAAAGAATTCACTGGAGTTTATCCCACAACTCCACATTCGTCAAACTTTCCATTTCATTCGTCAATATTTGCCCAGTACAATATTCAGTGTTTGTACCGAAAAATGAAAATAAATTGACAATTTGCGACCGCAATTTCGTGAACTTGACATTGGAAATCGTAGAAAAAAATGGAAATCGAAATCAACGAATGACTTCCAGAAAAATTCAACTTGCTTATTCAATTCGTGGCAAGTTTCGATTGATTTTTTTAAAAACGTGACCCAATTACCATTGGAAAATCGTGACGCTACCAATTGTTGGAGCGAATATTCTGCTGTGAATTACAGCAAAGCAGTTTGGACGAGATTCCAAATAATTTTAGTGTCGCGAGCTTCCAGAGCGAGAGCCTTCGGAATAAAGAAATGTTGAAATCCAGATAGACCGCGCGGTGGATGTGAAACCTCCAAAAAGACAGAAACCTCTCTCCACACTGAGTACAGACGCAAAGTGTCACCGCTCCAGAAGCCCGGTCGATAGGCAAAGCAATTGTCTTCGCTTGATAAAGCAGAGACTTGCAGAGCCAGCGAGCGAAAAAATAGAAAACGGAGAAGACCTCGGAACCGGACGTTGGAAAGTTTCTGCCATTCCGACCGAGACACACGATCGTCGTTCTGGGTGAGCCGCAACAAAAAAGCGCCGGGTGCAACGAATCATCAAAGTTCCTGAGTGAGACTGCGTTCTCTGTGGTTTCCGTAGCCCTCAAGTTCGAGGCGCATGCGCGTTAGATCAATATCGCGCCACCATGTTGGTGGGGCGAGGATAAAATTTCTCGTAGTCTACGCAGTGCGATGTGTACGACAAGACGAGACCGGATGGAGGCTTGCAATCCATTTTGCGAATACGTCTGTAGGCAGAACTCCGTTAATCGATACCAAAGAGGATAAATTCTCATTTTCTTCGGAAAATCCAGTCGCCTGTTATCGAAACTCTGTCGCAGCGCGAACCAAGTGACCACGGTGGCGCCCTCTTCCCTTAAAATTGTGCATCACCGTAGAGACCCGCGTTCAGCTTCGAACGCGACGGAGCTCGTTCCTCCTTGCAATAAATTATTTTCACTCTAAGATTACGAACAATCGCGGTTTAAATTAAATTCACACTTTTATTTTCATTATAAAATGAGATACATCGCAGCCCTTGACGTTGGAACTACGACCGTACGGTGCTACATTATCGACGAGAATATCACCACTGTTGCTTGTGCTACGGAAAAGGTTCGTATAGTTTCTATACAAAAATATTCACCAATACCGATTTCATACATTTGTTGCTATTGATGAAAAATGGTAAATATTCTGTCGATGAAGAATCTTTTCTACTCCACTATTTTGCCTCCGTCCAACACGTTTCTTCACTCATTTTTCATTCTCTAATCCCAGCTCGAACGGCACGAGTGCGTACAGTGCAGAGATAAGAATTCTTCGTAGCATTCGTACTTCGAAGTTCATTTTCCTGATCGATCTTTTGTCACTAATCAAGTTTCGATTCGTATAGTTTTCGTTGAAAGTGAGAATCTCTGAGATTCGTCTATACTGACATTTTTTTCATTTCTTCGAATCAATTGCATTTATGGTTTTATTTTTCCATACCATGAATTTTACTTTATTTACAGAAATAGTTGTTCACAGAAATAGTTGCACATTTGTATTGCATTGAAGCACGAATTTTCATTTTTTTCAAACCTTCGACGACTTTAATGAGTCTCAAGAAATTTACATTTCTTTTAATTTTTTTTTGTACCTCGAAACTACTCATTTGATAATAAACTTCTTCAACAATGTATAAAATTGCTGAATGAGAATCGTTGGAAAATAAGTTGCGTGACAAGTTTTTTAAATACGTGAGAATTCAAGGCCAACTGTTATTTTTAGGGGCTCGACGGGCCCAAAAAACCTCAGGCCAAATTGCATGTTTCATTGATTAATGGAGGGCTGCCATTACGTAATAAAATGAAAAACTTGATAAACCTGTTCCTATTTCACTGCAGAAGATGTTATAATTGCTATCCTGTAGAAACTCATAAAGTTTGATTATGAGCAAACAGTTTAGAACTAAACATTTTTTGCGATTTTGCATTCATTAGTTTACATTTATTTTCTAACAGAACCCAGTCAAAATATTTTACCAATTTTTATAACAAATACGGGAAACCAGAATATTCCCAAATTTCCATCTGCGGTAAAATATCTGACTTTGAAATAGAGAATTTAAATTCGGCAAAATACAGTTTTATTTGATATGTCGTCATTTCTGTACGATTTCTGTACCTGTCAAGTTTTCGTATATAAAAATATATATCTGGATGAAAAATACAGGAAAATTGAAAGCAATTGCTTGAGAAAACGCTAAAATGTTTGTTGTAACATGGAATTTTGAAAAACTGTTTTTGCAAAATACTTTCACTCTTTCTTTAGGAAGGATGACAAAGATTGCCATTTGTAGCCACACTTTTTTTAACCTTATGATTTATAGCTAAATATATAGAAAAAAAATAAATTATGCTACGCAGCCTTCAAAATTTTCTGATGGTTACAACATTTTAGAAGATTCATCATTCCATGGAACATTAACACCTTCTGCTATGAGAGCAAATAAAAATTCTTCCCTTCCTGATTTCTGAGAGAAAAAGGATAAAATCAAAAAATGGCTTGAGTACTATTTAAATTTTTTTTTTAAATCTGAAATTTTGAGAAAATTGTTTTTCCTTGACGTACTAAGCATTTCCGATAGAGCTCCGAAAAAAAATATCGATTTCATTTTTTTTTATCCTGGTAACTATACGAAAGGTTAAAAAAAAAATTGTCCGGGCTGCTATGACACATGTCGGCTAAATTCTTTGACATTTTTAAAAATGGCCTCAGGTTATATGCTGAGCGGAGAATTTCTGAAAACGAGTGTTTTCGTGATGAAATGTCAGACGTATTGCCATGACACCAGCTGCCTTTTTTTTAACACAGCAGAAATGGCCTCCCACGCAATCGCTACACTTTTGACCCTAACGATTCAATACAGTTTTGGCCGTATTGCTGTCGCACATGGTTTTGGTCGTGGGCTCTCTAACTATCATCATTCCATCATTTTTACCACTCAGTCAGAGCAATCAGTTTATTTCTTTACTGCGGAAGACACTGAAACTTCGACAGTCCTCAACATATCTGACTTCTTGTAAACTAATTAGACTTTCATCAAAATTTTATCATCGTTTACGTTCTATTCTCGTAGCTAATTATTTTTTTACGTACAGAAGCGACGAACGTGGCTGAAAGAATAATTCCAGGAAATAATATTTATTGTAACTTACGCTGCGAGCAACCTAGGCAGAAGGCCAAGGATTCAGAGTTTTCAATTCCCCATAAAATATCCGAAACGAAAACAAAAAAGGAGAATGCAATTAGAGAGCTTATTAATGTTCAAAAGAAGGAATACTTTAAAGAAACTCACAATCACTTTCCCGCTGAATGGACTCTTCGCAAAACCGCGTTTACTTACTCGGAGGTACGAAGAGCCAGGTTGGTGGCAACGCGCGAGTTACAATAAATATTATTTCCTCTTAGCCGCGTTCCTTCCTTCCAGACGTAAAAATTTCACACAATTGCATGTGCGCAGAGAAAATTAGAGCTGAGATATGAGCGTCGAGCGAGGGACAAACTTGAGTAACTTTCGCTGGGCCAAATCAACGTTTTCATGTGCTTTTACTGCTGACACAATGATTTGCCAATTCGAATTCGATCGGTGCACTATTTGTTTTTGTATAATTATTATAAAACTTGTTTTATCGACATTCGTTTATCGAGCAGGTGGAACTGATCTACCCGAAGCCCGGTTACGTCGAGATTGATCCCGATCAACTATGGAGCTCGATCCTCAAAGTTATGAAGAACGCGATCCATCGTATGTTGTTTTTGTTATAAATATTTAGCAGTAATTCGAACGAGGAAGTTTACTTTTCAAGAAGCCTTTGCCAACCCACTTTTTACATTCGATTAAAATCGGTTACTAGCCCTTAATGGCAAACGATTTTTGTGTGGTGCGGATGAAAAAAAATGGTACACTAACGATGGGCTCGATTTGCAGAAAGTGGCATCGATCCAGCCTGCGTATCGTCGCTCGGCATTTCGACGCAGCGGAGCAGTTTCACCTCCTGGAATTACGAGACTGGCAAACACTATCACAGGTAAATTTCATTCGGTATCCATTAATCGATCAACATTTTTTTTCAATGAAGAAAATAAAAAAGTGCAAAGTAAAACGTGATTGAAAATCACTTGTCAATTTATTTGTGGAGATTCATAACGTGGAAAGATTTGCGAGCAGACTCGATGGTGAAGGAATGGAATTCCTCGGTGACGATGAAAGGTCTCAGAATGGGAGCTCATCTTTTGTACACCATAACACGAAGTAAACGTTTTTTAGCCGGGAGCGTATTGAAACTGATGAATACACAGGTACGTGTGCATAAACGGTCAACCATCATTCTCAGTCAATTGATAGAACGTCACTAATTATTGAAAGGAAATAAAGACACGCGAAGGAATGAGGAAAAACTATGAAGTGGCATAAAATGAGACTAAATGAAGCGTGAGTTGGTAAAAATAATGAATGGAGAGAAAGAACATCGGATTCAACACTTCGAGCAATTGTGTAGATCCTTAAATAATATCCGACGTGTCAAAATTCTTTGTACATAACGCACAAGCTACAATTGAAGGTTAGCCTGTTGTGTATTGCCTCAATTGTAATTGCCCATTGCTCAATTCGACCCCTCGTGTCAGAGCCACGTCTTTTGGTACAGTCGTTTGCAAAAATCATTGCATATTTGTTTCATTAAAATAACGGCGATCGCTAATTAGAGGGAATTAGGGGAAAAGTGGTGTGTCATTGCGTACTCATTTTATAAGATTTCATAGGAGTGGAATATTTTGAGATCTCCTGCACAATTGGGACGAAAATGACGATCTATTTATTTTGCGAACAAAATGTTTTCGTCCGATGAGCTGCAACCTCA
This sequence comes from Venturia canescens, assembly GCF_019457755.1. Taxonomy (NCBI): domain Eukaryota; kingdom Metazoa; phylum Arthropoda; class Insecta; order Hymenoptera; family Ichneumonidae; genus Venturia; species Venturia canescens. Next base: position 3,238,466 of record NC_057426.1, read on the forward strand.
TTTTTTAAGGACGTAGACGAGTTGAGTTACTTCAAAAAACGAGGATTTTTAACAAAGCACAAGAAATTTAGTGGAGAAGTTTAAAGTGAGTTTTGCGATTTTATTCAGATGACTCTACGATTGAGTTGGGCCTTGCAAAACGTGCCAGGACTCCGGGAAGCTGCGACGAGTGGTGAAGCTGTGTTTGGGGGTGTCGACTGTTGGCTACTTTACAAACTAACAGGTTTGGGGTTTCGATTGTATAATTTTTGGACGAATTTGATTTTTTTCTTATTTCTCAACGTTTTTTGTTAACTTCTCACTTTTTTGATATTGCTTAAGAATTATTTAATGATTGCAGGGCAGCATGTAACCGACGTATCGAGTGCATCAGCGACTGGGCTTTTTGATCCGTTCACAATGTCGTGGGCCTCGTGGGCGATGGATCTTTTCAAACTGCCGCCAAACATATTTCCCCAGGTCGTCGACACGGCCGGTAACTTCGGTTACACCCCGAAGTACATTTTCGGCGCCGAAGTGCCAATCTCTTGTTCCGTAAGCTCGCTCAAGTCCATTATAATCCAAAGCTAATCGAGTAATTAGAGCAAAATAAAGTGAACTGACAAGGTGACGGTTTCACCTTTTTTCAAGATGGCTGACCAAGCGGCGTCGTTGTTTGGTTCGGGGTGCTTCCGGCCTGGTGATCTCAAGGTCACAATGGGCACTGGAACCTTCGTCGATGTCAATACAGGAAAAGAACCCCACGCATCTGTAGCCGGTAAAGGAAAAGTCGCTCATGAGGACAGCGACTTTTGTCAAATTTTCAATTTACATCGCTCTTATAATAAAAAACTTTCTTTTTTTTCAATCAAGGCTTGTACCCATTAGTAGCTTGGAAAGTCGGTAAAGAACTCGTCTACATGGTGGAAGGTGCTTCAAACGACACGGGGACACTCATCGAGTGGACAAAATCGCTGGGTACTAAAATTTTTACGATCGACGACCAAAAAAAAAGTTAAAAATAAGAAACGAGAAAATGAAAATTGAATAATTCAATTAAACTTCTTTTCGCTTACGGATGAATAGAAATTTTCTAATTTTTTTAAGATTCTCTCGATATTGATCATTTCTTTTTTCATTTTTATTACAGGCTTCATAAAAGAACTCGACGAATTAACGGAGATGGCTGAATCCGTAGAAAATGCTGATGGAGTTTATTTCGTGCCTGCTTTCAGTGGATTACAAGTAAGAATGACGAATTTCTTACGAGTTGAAAGACGAAAACGAAAGAGTTTTTACATTGACTTTTTGACATACTTCAAATGAGTAAAAAACTTGTCGACCCTGCGTTTTTTCGTGGACCATAATTTTTGTATGTTAATTCTGACATTTGTCGTTATTTTTTTTTTTTTTTTTTCACCAGGCGCCAATAAACGATCAAACTGCTGCAGCAGGATTTTTGGGCGTAAAACCAACTTCCGGACGCGCCCACGTGGTCAGATCATTGCTGGAGAGTTTAGTTTTTCGGGTACTGATGCTTTACCAGTCACTGTGTTCCGAGACGCGTAAAAATTATCAGAAAATAAGGTAAGCGAATGATAAAAATCATTTTTATAAAATTTTTGAAATTTGGATCTGAAATAACTTCAAATGAAAGTTAGAATCTATAAAAAAAATCAGTATACACACGAATTAGAGCAGTTGATGAACCAAAAATTATTAAAACGATTTTTATTCGTCGAGGCCGCGTTCGAATAATTAACTCAATGAATAATGAATGCAGTAAAGAAAAAAAAATGGAATCACATTTTTTCAGCGTCGACGGTGGCGTCTCGCGGAACAATTTCGTAATGCAATTATTAGCAGATTTAACCGGATTGGAAGTGGAACGATCGACGAGCAGCGAAATGGCAATTTTGGGAGTAACGTTTCTCGCCGGACTTCAATGTGGTAATTTCGACAACTTTTGCTAATGTTTTATTTCTTCTTTTGAAAAAGAAAATACGTTTTTTATAGTATTATTACAAGAAAAAAATGTTCGTTTGTCAAAAGGAATATGGAAGTCGAAAGAAGAATTGTTGGCTTATCGAAGTATCGAGACGATTTTCAAACCCGATCGAACGAGGTGTTCGAATTATCAGCCTGTCTTTGAACAATGGAAGCGAGCAGTCGATCGATTCAAAGAATGGTACTAACGAAATAACGAAAACAAGCGAGAAAGATAAAAGAGAACAAGGGCAATTGTGATCAAAATATTGAAAATTATCATTCCACACAACGTACCTGAACAACAACGGACCAGGAACGAGACTGATTTATTATTTCGGTTTAAGTAAATCATGCCTTTTCGCAAAGAATATATACGAGCTAAGCAATGGCTTTGAAGGTTTATAGTTTTTTTGGTCGAGCAACGAGTGTACGACAAAGATCAGAATCATTTTCGGTTGTTGAAAAAAATGTTTGAAAGATTTTTTTTTTTCTCGACAAGTGCAACTGTCTTGTAAAATAATTCGATTGGAAAATATTTTTTCTAATATTTCGTACGCATTTGTATACACATATCAAACAACACCGAAACAATAGAACTACACTTGAGCTTAGTGTAGTCGATCAGTCTGATAAAAAATGCCAAAAATTTGATAATATTCTTGTGCCTTATCGATTCTATGAATTCGACGGTTTCGTTAGATTTCTAGATACGTTACATATGAGATTTTAATAAACATTGTTATCTGTGCAATATTCTTAGTTATAAGTGTTGTTGAATTAAAGGAAACTCGAAGCAAATATCCTGGCATTTTTGTTATTTTTAACCTCATGAAAACTGACGAACTAGTGAACTTTTCGAAGCCAATTTTTTCGTGTCGATCAGTGCCGAGGCCTGTCTACAAAAAATGCAGCAAGAAGCGCTCGAATGACGCGCCATTTTGCACCAGCCAACCAGAAGTTTAGTGAGCGGGCGTTTTGAGCAACAACAAGTCCATTCGAGATCCTTCCTTTTCTGTGATTTTCTACTTCATTAATTTTTATAAAAATCAGACGAAATTTCTAACGTCAGAAATATGGGAATCGAACGAAATAGAAGATGAAAGCGAAGCGTTTGATCCTCACGAGCCGATTACCTTGGTGTTCGAACGAAGAACGATTGTGTCGCTTTCAGCATAATAGATATTCGATAAAATCGGTCACCTCGACAATTACTTGGCATCGTTTAACGAGAAACAAGTTTCTCTCAAAAAGGTAATCCAACGGTGGAATCCTGGATGCGATTTTGCGGACTTTCACTTACGTAACTGTGCGGATAAAGGCATTTGCAGGATTCTCAAATCCACGTATACGACTCCAGTTTCTCGTTGTTGCGTATACAATTCAAGTTTTATCGCATGCCAATGGGAGCCTCTGTAGGATGCGATTGAAGTGGAACGTCAAATTTTACATTCAAATGCAAATTAATGCACGATTAAATGAAAATTCGAATCGATCCTTTTTCATGTCTAATGGGCCATTTGAAATTATTTCATGAAACAATCGCTGTAATCTTCGTCACAAATAAGAACGCATTATGAGCTACGAAACATCCGAAACTCTTCATTCTGTCAATAAAATCAATTCAGAAATAAACAAAAAAACGCCCCCGTACTTCATTCGTTTTCAGAATAGTTTACGAGAAATGAAGGAGCTGAAACATCATCAAAAAGTTACAAAATCCACGATAGTGATCGTCCGAGCAATTGTCACCTCGTGGAAGGGTTAAAATTTTATTCAAATGTACCCTTTCAGACAGACAGAGCAGACTGGTCTATATACAACGACGAAACAGAAAGCAAACGAATGAATATTCACGTGTGATCTGACCGGTAACCTCTGGCATCCCCTCCACCGGTATTTTCGAATGGTCTCTTCGAATTTCCATTGAAACTACAATACAAAGATTTTTTTCAACGACAAAATTGTGTCATGTATACAATACTTGTACGCCGAATGTGTATGCATGTGACTTTTTGATTATGCGATTACGTGCGAGCCACATAGCAATGATGAACTTGCTATTTCGTGGTAAAAAATCGATAGTCGACGAAACTCGATCCGTGGCACAAGAGACGAGCATTTTTCTTTGCTCTCCGATCTCCATAAGGATTTCTCGATCGGTTTGTTCGGCCGTCGTTCTTCCTCGACGTAGACGCGTCGGCTGCAGTTCTCCGCTGAACTCGAGCTATTCAGTGTACGCGTACGACTTGAAAATACTCGTCAAACGTTTTCGGTATTTTCAAGTCTTGATTTTACTACTGCCAACATTTACACTCATTTGGAAAGTTTTCCTGCCACACCATGGTGAGTTTTTTCACCTGATTTATCGCCTCCTCCTTCTCCTCTCTTCTTACTAACGCATCTCTCTTCATTGCGACGCGAAAAACCGGATTTTCGGGCTACACAGAACACACCATTGAACATACGTGAAACCGAGTTCAATCCCTTTCGCGTGTAAAGCAACGCGTTGAAAAGCGTTACTCGTTCGGTGCTCATTTCATTTCCTATTTCGTTTGATTTATTTTCAATCTCTCTGTTCCATAATTTCATTCTATTTTTCAAGCTTATTTATTCAGGAGCATAATTTATCATAGAACTTATCATAGACTCATTTTTTGGACATATTTCAACAAAAGTGAGTATTTTTGAACTACGAATTTCGGGGTGAATGCTGAAGTGCAAAGTGTTAAATTATTTCAATAAAGTGTCACTTCGTTTTGAAAATAAAACAGTTCGTGAGCTGAGTACAAAGCGGTGTCACGACTTCCGTGGAAATATGTGTTATTTCGCTAAGTGCTGGTTTTTTCTCGGGTGTTTATTTGATCGAAGGAAGTCGGTTTTCATTGCTTTTAATCGGCATGTCTCGGTGTGCTTATACTGCAGTTTTATTCGTTGTCTCTCTCTCTTGTTTGCTGCTGTTTTTCCGCGATTCACATTCAGCGTACGTGATCGCCATGACATTTTTACAGGCGTGTTTTTATTATGCAAGATAATATGGAAATTAGCTGTGGGTTCGATACAAAATCGAATAATTTATTCACGCCACTGAAGCCGGTTTCGTTTCTGAAAGAATCTAACAAAGTCTCATTGATTTAAGGTCGCGTTGACCAATTCGTCGTTGACGGACCTCGACAATAAATGTGTTCGTCTTCAAGGTCATCCCGAGATTCAGCCGTGTTCGAAATTGCTTTTCAATGAAATTCTCATCTCGTATGACAATGCAAAAAATGAAGAGTGCTTGAGCTGTCAATAGTGGACTTTGTCAGATCCGCATACCATTTTCTTCCATTCAGTCAAGGTCCCCAAGACGAACTCCAACAAATATACCATTTTTAATGTACACTTGGCCAGGGAAAGTTTGAAATCGTAGCGCTCCGGCCAATTGTCGAGTGAATGATTGCGTTTTAAGAGCAGTTCAACTTCCTTCATTTTTTTCAGCTCACGCAACATTCCAAGTTACGCTTACCACTTTCGATGCACTTTCATTCCAATACAGCGTTTCGTTACTGCGATCGACCTCGGAGTAACTTCGTCAAAAAAAAATTTGCAAGATTCAGCAAACGAAATCCTGGGCACGGTCGCTCTGGAATTCCGAGTTACTTTTGTGCTCCATACTTAAAAAAAGGATCTTCTTGTCCGTGGTCCCGCTCACTTAGAACTTATCAACTTTGAAGAAGAAACCTCGAGAATTTCCATTTCAACGATTCAGAGATTTTGATATTTGCGAGAATTTAAACTGCGCGAGGTTTCATTCCGATTGTATTTCATTGTAAACTAATAGCCAGTAAAGCATCAAACGTTTTTCCGTATCTAAATGAACGATTTTGAAAAACTCGTTGTAAAACTCGTCAGACAACTTTTTCCTCGCGATACACGATAACCTCGAGCACTTTATGTTTTTTTTTCAGGCAAACGACGAAGTAGTGGTTGACATGCCTGCGTCAGATAATGGCGGGGACGCGGTTCAGCCACCCTATCAAGACGGAACGATGCCTGATAACGAAATCTGTAGAGTCGATCTTCAAACGGACGGTGCTCCGGTTCTCGGGGTTTCTGACCCCGGTAGGTATTTTCATCGTTTAAATAACGCACTTTGCAATTTTGTTCTCAAGATTTTATGGGTACACTCGCGTCCCGCGATACGACGGAGTTACGATAAAAAGTACATTCCTACGTGAATTATCATTTGGGAGACGAGTCGCTACTAAAACTGAGCGAGCAGAGCGCTTCGATGCCCAATTCATTACGACCTTTCGAAAAGTATTGCCACTTTTCTTATCTCTACTTTTTTTCCTTCCGGTCTCAGCTACACACGCGTGTAAATATCAATGTATTCAACTTTTCCGTGGCATCAAAAAATTGTGGCGTTTATCTCAGCGACAGCAGTTTTTTCACGATTAGTGACGTCACAGTGACTGCTGTGAGGTGAAAAAGGTTAGAGCGGCTCAGGACCACTGTTGATGGTTCTGCGATAAAAAAAGTGAGGGTGCAAAGATCGCTCGAGCATGGAAACTGATGGATCCTTCAATGAGAATTCATGGGCAATTGAATATCGAAGAAAAGCAGGGGCAGAGAGGGAGAGAGAAGGGGAGATATGAAAAAGAGGCTGCAGCAGGAGAAAGAAAGAGTTCGCGTGCGGAGCGCGAGGCGTTGCTCTAATATTTTTGTCAAATTTTCCGCTCGCTCAGAATCGTCAGTAAGAATTTTTTCTCTTTTGTAAACACAGTGAAAGTTGTGAGAATAATAATTAAGGGGGAATATCAGTGTGACAGGCTGAAAGATGAGGGATTTTTTGGGATTTTTTTTTTTTTTTATAAAACGACTCGATCAAATCGTTTGAAATTTTGTGTATTAATTATTGCGAAGTAATGGAGTATATGAGATATTTTTATTTTTATTTTTAGTACATTTTATTAAGCAGAAAAGCGCGATCGCGAAATGGCGTCTCAAAAAAAGACTCCCCGACGGTTGACAACATAAGTGCTGCAGCAAGCATCTGAAATGAAAAATTCAAAAAGATTATGAAATTATAATAGCATAGCTATAGCAGCATCGTAGGAAATTTGAAAATTTTGATCAGAAAAAAATGGCAACTATTTTTTAAAAAAATTCGAATTTTGCACAAAAATTTTGCAGTAAATTGTTGATAAAAAAAGTAAACGATTCAAACAAAAAAAATCTACGATGCGACCATAGCGATGAGTTTTCTGAAGAGAATCATTTTTGAATGAAGTCGATTGGACTAAATTTGACAGAGTTATGTTGTTAAATAGGTCAAGAACATGGTTTCGGGATAAATGCGTTTAAAGATTCAAGAGGATAAAATTGAATGGTGTCACTTAAATATTAATATAAAACAAGTTCTTACCGATTAGTCTGCTACTCCTGAACCATACAAAAGCTCTTTTGCATCCAAGCTTTTTTTTTCACACGGATATTCCCCCTTAAAGTTATTAAGATCGCGTGAGTGAAATCCGACGGAATCTGCGCGATCGCTTTTTATTCACGATTTTGGGTATAAAGTAATCCCTGAAATCGAGTTACAAATTCGTTAAGAAATTTAATCTGAAAACGTTTATAAATATCGACCTAATTTTTGATCGCTCAGAGCTGCTTTCAGGAGGTTTGATCATTAGTTTTAATGTCTTTCATGTATTCATGGTTTTTGGTTTTTAATTTATTCAATGACCTTTCGTCAAGTTAACACTCCATTTTTCACTACGCGGAACCCTGAAATCGAGTTACAAATTTTTTAAGATAATTTGTTAAGAAATTTCATCTGAAAATGTTTATAAATATCGACCTAATTTTTGATCGCTCGAAGCTGCTTTCAGGAGGTTTGATCATTAGTTTTAATGTCTTTCTTATATTCATGATTTTTAGTTTTTATTTATTGATTGGTCTTTCGTCAAATTCGCACTTATTTACTACGCGGACCCACGATCTCGCGGCGAGTAAATGTGCGTGTCTAAACTTTTTTTACGCAGCATCAATGCTGCTTTTTCTGTACTAGAATTCCCCACACAAAAAAAGCATCGAAGCAGACTATTGAATTGGATATTTTAAAACTCAATCCGAGTTTTTTTCTCGCCGTATTTTCGTATCCAGATTTTTCAACATTCTGTCTCTCAGCTGCTTCGACTTATTCAATTCAAATGTGGAGAAAAGTTCATCTCAACTATTCGATACTCTCAAACAATAAAGTCCGATCTTTACGACGTGTTACTCAATAAAAGAGATTAATTGATAATGACCACGCACATTACAGGCGACTCGTGCGACAGCATCGTTTCGATTTTTTTCTCGGGGAAAACGTACCTGCCTCGATCCGCTCCCGCGAGTGTTTCATAATAACTCCAAATCCGTCATTCAGGCATTGACTGTAAGTCACGATGATGAAAAAACACGTTGGACGTCGAGATCGGCTGATATTGGTAGATGTGCTTGTGGGACTTGAAAGCCATCGTCGCTTGACTGACCGAGCCTTGGCTCGACGATTAAAACCTCGTTCTATTCGGGATGTTACCTTCGCCTCACGGGCAGGGCAAAGTACAGGAAACGAAAAAAAAAAAATAATCGAAGTAATGTCGAACCAAAAAAACTTGCGGCTTTTTTCTATTTTTTTTTTGTCGTTGTTTCAAAACTCACGATTCCCACGATGATGGTGATTTATCATTTCGTTGTGACTGCGACTCATCCGAAGAACAATTATGCCATTACAAAAACGTTGAGATTGGAGGCCTCTCGAGGGTTTTCCATTATAAAAAACCGGGAACAGAAAAATACGGCGTCATTCACGCCAAGCAAAAACCACTTACAAGCCGGATCGTGGAGATTTTTACTCTGGCACTACGTCAATATTTATCTGTAAACGGATGCATGAATATCCGTAAATAAATATTTTTTGCATAATTACGTTTTCGATTTTCATCGGTGAGAGAAGAGTGATGAATTTCTGTTTAAGGAGTTTCGGTACAAAAGTCTAAATATTAAGAAATTGATAAAACTTGGTGATAATGTTGTTCAACATCAAGTGCAAAAACACAATTTTTTTCAAAATTTTCTTCTACTTAGTTATCGAGTAATTACGCATTAAAGCAGATTTCTTATGCCCGGAATGTATACCTATATATATGAAAACGCTATGCTTATACACGTGAACTTTAGTGATCAATTACTCGATAACTGTGTAGAAGAAAAATCTTAAAAAATTTGTATTGCCAAATTTGGCACTAAAGAATATGTTCACCAAATTTTATAAAATTCTAAACTTTTTGAAATTTTTTATGTTTTTAGCATGGTTTAGCATGGCAACATTGTATTGCCTGTACCGAAACTCCTTAAATAATCATTCGAATTCACCGATTCTAGAGGCGATTATTCATCGTTGATGGAACAATTTATTACGAAAACCCACGAAAATATTAAATTCTAATTCTGACCTGAGGAAATTTCTTGGACATTTTTTCCTCATAATTTAGATTGAAGAAGAAGGAATTAATATTGATGTGAATACTTGTTAAAAGGAAAGTGAAATGTAAAGAAAAAAAGATTTGCTATGCTCATAAATCAGAGGCCTCGAGAACGTCTCCGAAAATGAGGGGCCACACGACCGATTTTCCAATGGGCGTATCATGTTTGGGAACAAGATGCTCTAAGCCCCGTTGAAATATATGACAAAACGGGGAGAAGATTTGCATGAAAATGGGATCACGGCTCGGGGTGTTAAATTTATTTATGAGAGCTTCGAGTTCAGAGGAAGTTACTATTTTATTTTTAATTTTTTTTTGAAATGAGAATAAATTTCATTCAAAGACGAAAGCCGTGTGGCGTCGAAATAGTTTTTCAAACCGGTTTTCAAGGACAGCGCGTCTAGGATACACGTAATAAAGATCGTGATTATACTAAATCGAATTCTCGCTGATCACATCTTATGCGTTTGAGAGTTAAAATCGCTCAACGAGTCTCGTCTCGAGACGCGTTTATGTCCCCGGAGAGCAAATCTTTTCTTCATTGCCTGTTACACTTTTTTCTTCAAGGAAAAAACCTTTCCGCAGATCAAGACACGGAGAGCCACCGTCTTAATTATTAGATCATTTTTATATGCGACAGCGATTCGTGAATAATAAAGCCGTTAACGTATCAGCAGGAGCGAAATAGAGTATTATTTTATCGATGATTTTACGAGCGTTTTAAGGGGGCCGGTGTCGACAATGTCGGTTACCGGATGATAAAATAGGCACGTGCAATACTGAGGGAAGTGGAGCACGTGGCGATTCTTTTAGCAATTACGCAAAGGGAGTAGTTTGCCAATAATAGAATTCTTTTTTTCTCACTTCCCAACCTCGTGAAAGAGCTTCTTGTACAACGACGTTATTGTCCGTTTGTGCGCCGTCGATTGGCCGCCACAGTCGATTCCTTCGAGCGATTCTCTCCCTTAATTACACTCGGAAGCAGTTTTTTCACCGTTTTTTTCTCCCTGATTTCCCTCGTCTCGATTGTCCTTCTCGAAACTAGACTCGGGCATTAAATTGCTAGTTTCTCAGTCTTCCAATCCGACTTCAGGTTCCTTTTTTATTTTTTCGACCCTCCGCGACGTCATTTTCGTTTCGGAATCGTTTTTTTCTCTCTATTTTGCGAAAATCGTGAGACGTTATGTCGCCAAGTGAAACACTTGCAGTTTTGAAGGAACCCTCCGAAAAGGTAACTACGAACGCCGATGAAACGTCGACCCACGATGTCATCAAGATTCAAGTCGAGCCAACTCACCACGCTCTCCGCAATACCAAGGGTACATTCAAATAATAATAGAATTTATGAAAAAGAAGAAAAGCGCATGAGCATTTATAGTTCGAATAAAATATCCGCTGAGCATGCGTCCTCCTATTTAACGGAGTTTTTTTTTAAATAAAAGTCACTCTTCCAAGATGTCGTCCAGCCATTTTCATCACGGAATCTCCTCGATTAGGCATTTAATCGCTATTTGACACGATCAACACTTCTTCTGTGAACGTGGCTCGTTCGCGTTCGGCCATTATTTCACGCCCTTAAAGTAGTTCGGCCGTCCTATGACTAGTCAAGTTTGCAACTACTTTATGATTAATTTTAAGTCTAAATTATTAATAAAATTAACAATCACTTACATTGAGAATATTTTTGTCATAAAATTTATGCATAACCCGGGGAACATTTTTATTGTGCGAAAGAAAGTTTATGTCGGTGTAGTGGCACCGAGAAAAAGGCACCGAAAATTCTCGCGATTCCCGAATTTACCCAAAGTTCAAAACGTAATTACTGACATCCGTTTTCGATACGTCGAAAACTATAGTATATTACACCACAAGGGCAGAAAGTTTGATATTCCTGCACTGCGCGTCACAATGCCCGAGGCGAAGCCGAGTTTGATAGCCGTTCAGAGCTATCAAACTTCTGCCCGTGTGGTGTATACTATTTTTCTTCATAGCCGGTCGAAAGTACGTTTCTTCCGAAATACGCAACTATCGATATAGTAGATGTTTTGATGCCTGCCCCCGACATTTGCTGCACGAGCGAAGCGAGTGCTGCTGGTCGGGGGGCAGGCATCAAAAAAACAAGATATTAGCAAAGATAATTAATATGAATATTTGCATTCCTATATGAACCTGAAAATAGATCATTATTCCGAACGACTATATTCATTTTATCAGCCTGGTCACTTTATTTTTGGCTTTCACATTGATTTTATCTGGAAGGATAAATGTATGTTATTCGTTCGGATTTGTACTGTTTTAATAATAGTGCTTGGAAATAATATGGCATTTCCATAACATATTTCCGAATGAATAACATAACCTTATTCGTACGGTTTGCAGATGACTAGACACAACCTTTCAAAAAACACGTAAGCAATATCGGTTCAATCGTCAAACGTCAAAAGTAAAAAAAATAATTACGTCAAACCTTTCGGAATGCAGAAAAAAGTTTTTGCTCCCGCCGAGACAAATGAAGCGCGTGCAGTTTTGACAGCGCAGAAATGTTATCTTTCGACCGAGGTATGAAGAATAGTATATTACACACCTAGGGAGGGAAAATAGACTACTTCAAACCGCGGGCAGAATTGTCACCCGAGCCGAAGGCGAGGGTGATAAGCACGCGGTTTGAGGTGGTCTAATTTCACTCCCGTGGAGTGTATACGATTTTTCTGTCCGACGCAGGCGGAATGCGGTAACTTCGGCCCGCGCAGCGGGCCGAAAGTTGCCACTTTCCGCCCGGAGGGCTGAAAAAAAGTTTTTTCATGTTTTCTTTCTTAAAAGCCCCGCGTAAGGTAATGTTTTTTAAAGGAACGTGAAAAACTCAAAATTGTAAATGAAACAATTGAAAATTTTGGCCCGCGAGAGGCCCCGAAACTGTGCTCATCGTTATCAGGAGACCTTGAACTGTCATTTACCGTTAAAAAAGTGGACCTTCACCGCACTTTATTGAACGGCCGAACTACTGTAACGCACTCAAAAAATTCGTGCTACTCTTCAAAATATTAATTTCGGAGTAAAAAATTGTAAAATTATTGAAAATTTCATCTTTTCACGAGATTTTTTCTTCATTAAAGCCAAAGGTGTTCCTGCCCGGAGACGAACGTTTACAGATGCGAAGTGTTAAGGAGGGTGGCTACGTTCGTCAAATCGATAAGAAATTGATCAAATTTGGTGATAATGTTCTTCAACATCAAGTGCGAAGACACGATTTTTTTCAAAATTTTCTTCTGCTTAGTTATCGAGTAATTACGCGTTAAAGCAGATTTCTTATGCCCGGAATGTATACCTATATATATGGAAACGCTATGCTTATACACGTCAACTTTAGTGATCAATTACTCGATAACTGTACAGAAGAAAAATCTTAAAAAATTTGTATTGTCAAATTTAATTCTAAAGAATATGTTCACCAAATTTTATTAAATTCTTATCATTTTGAAATTTTTAATGTATTTTACATGGTTTAGCATGGCAGCATTGTATCGTCCCTAGCCACCCTCCTTAATCGTAAACGTGAGATAATTCGAAAGGTGGTTATTCGACGAGTCAAAATAGAGCCGTACAGCGATTTCGTGAGAAACCATCTTGTGAGTGGTGCCCTCTGAGGGAGGTTAGGGTAAGCCGGTGTTCCAGACCAGTTGATAAACACGTTACATAAAAAAATTGATGCGGCTATATACAGCTGTGGTATTAAAGATGTCTGGGAGGGACTCAGCTTCACGCAGTCAGTGAGAACTGTCAGTGGGAGAAAGACGGAAGTTCGATAAGCAGAGAAAGAGAGAGAGATCGAGGAAAGAACTTGACGTACATTTCGTCTGAGTTCGTGTACGAATAACCGGGGAAAGGAGAGTGGGAAGGGGGGAGAGCCACAAGTTGACTGACGTTATAAGTTCAGTTTCGTGAATAAGTTGCCAGCGGTCGGTGATGACTTTTAACGGTGGTAAGTGGCTTGTCGAAAAATTTGCATTGTTTGATATCCCATACGATATTTAAGATTCATAAAGTAAGAGTGGCTTCGTTAGCGAATCGTTTCATGGATGGGTCAGAATTTCGACGTTTATTCGTAGGCCAGTGCCCCCGAATCATGGTGAAATAGTGAACTAGTTACGATTAGTCTATCGATTCGTGTTGCTGTTCGAGACGGTCGTTTTTTTTATCGATTTAATTCGACGAGTGGAACGAGTGTGCCAACGTTTGTAAATCGTCGTCTGCTGCCTTTACCCACTTTCACTACTCTACCTGTCAAAAGCACGTTATTCGTGGTCAGGAAATTAATACAGGTTCAGTCCCGGCGAACCCCACGCGTTGTCGAGCCCTCGGAGGCGTATCCGCGTTTACACGAACATTTTCGTTCCTACGCACTGGAACATTACGCTTCACTCTCCTTCCGCGTTTATATCGTTACTTTCTACACCATTTCCTTACAGTTTACTTCCTCGATTACAATGTTTCGATCAACTCTCCAGGTTATTCGGTCGATGTGGCATGCGAAAATATTTTCGGAACGATAATAACGATCGGGGAAAACGTAATTTTGTTTATCTTTTCATCCTGCTTTTATTTATACTCCAATAAGATTTTGGAACCTTTTATCGAAGGCAATTTAAAAATTATTCGTATCAATGATTACGAGAATCTAATCAACCAGATTTTTTTCTTTTGACCATGCACCCAAAAATTAAGCTGGCAGAATAAATATGAAGTCAGGTTTGTCGATTCTCTGCGCGTGTGTTTTTTGTGAGCGAACTTTGGCTTATCATCGACTGAACCGAGCAAGTACTCGACTGAGATGACGTCACGTTCAATTATATGTCCCGAAGATATGTTTTGAGAGAGCTCTTATTATCCACGGAAGCTCTCCACAATTGTACAGTAGCCTTGGATATTGAGAACGAGTGTTTCTCCTCCTTTTTTACTCGTTTTTTTCTTCAGCATAATATAAAATCGATGCGAGCAGCCTGTAATGAGTAATAAAAAATGTCTAAAGTAACAATTCTTGAGCTGCTCGTTCGTAACATCTCTCGACTCGGTGGAATCGTGCAAGTTTTTTATGAGGAAAAAGAAAAAGAAAGAATAACGACTCTTGTTATTAGCAATTGTGGGAAGAGAAAAATGAATTTATCGATATTTATAACCACGAAAGACTATTCATTGAATCAATTTTGACTCGTGAATATCTTAAATACTTCTTATACTTTGCACATATAGATAACAGAGAACATGAAATGTCAAAAGTACTTAGGCACCAATTGCGAGGAGCATAGAATTTTTTGAATTTTCCACTTTTTCTTAACTCGAGTTATAAAGAGCTCTCTGTGGGAATAGCAAAAAGTAATGCACGTGAAAACTATATTTCCTTTTATTTTATATTGTTATTCATCGTGACGGACTAGAAATTAGTGATAAGTGGAAATATATTATATTCACAAATTCATATTCACAGAAAGTAAATCAATTTTTATTCATGTTTTATTATCAGAAAAGAGAAACCGAAGGACACATTTTTTCGTTGAGTGAATCCTTTTGCAACGTCACGTTTGAACCATTGTCCAATTACTTTTCAGGCTGAAACTAAAATAATTCGATTTACAACGAATGTCAATATTTTACAGTCCAAATGAACGGGAAAATGGCAACGAACAACTTCGCTGAAGTAAGTCAACTGATTTATACGTTGTTTCCAAAAATTGTATCAGTTATTGCTCGCGCGCTTGGATCATTTGTAGTCAACTCGATCGATGCTTTTATTCACAGCTCGTTCAGCACACGAGGGACGCCTTTTTCAGCGGAAAAACCCGCCCCCTCGAATTTCGTATTAAACAATTGAAATTGTTGCACAAGATGCTCGAAGAAAACACGGGAGAGATAAACTCGGCACTGAGTGCAGATCTGCGAAGGGTTCGTCAGCCACTGAAAACTCAAAATTGAAATGCACTGCATTTCGTTGCTTCATCGGTTAATTTTTTTTTTTTTTTTACAGAGTAAATTCGAGAACACCGTACTGGAGATCGATTATTGTGTAAACGACATAAAAAGCACGCTGATGCACATCAAGGAATGGGCGGCTACAGAAAAGGTTTGAAATTCAAACTGTTCTTAAAATTCTGAGCCTAAAAAATTGAAAATCAAAAATCTTTCGTTAAGTGGAAGTGGAAACAGAGAAATGTGGAAACGATTGAAAATTACTCTCAGTATCGTTTAGTTTTAATAAGCAAAGGTTTTAATAAAGCAACGATGCTGAGCACTTGCTTAACGACCGTTTCGCTCATGAATTATACAATAATATAAACTCTTTCCACCTCGTGTGAAATTGAACAATTCCGTAGTTCGGTGAGTCATTGATAATTTGGTCGAAACGTACCTTTGCCCCTCGTTATTACCTCACTTCCCAAATCGTAGAATTCAAAGTACAGAATTTGTTTTTCAGCCTCCCAAAGATTTAGTAAACATACTCGACTCCGTCGAAATACACAAAGATCCTTATGGCGTCGTGCTAATTATTGGAGCCTGGAATTATCCTCTCCAATTGTGCATCGTGCCCATGATGAGCGCCATGGCCGCCGGAAATTGCGTTATCCTCAAACCATCCGAAGTTTCACAGTCAACAGCGGCCCTTCTCAGTCGACTTATTCCCAAGTATTTGGACAATGTGAGTGAATTATTATTAATTAGTTGAATCAGAATAAAAACAAAGCAAATGTTTTTCAGAAATAATAAGTGAGGAAAATCGTCGGTTTTCCGGGGACGATTCACTTGAGAAAACATTTTTCTTGCAGGAATGTTATCACGTGGTTTTGGGCGGCGTGCCCGAAACGACGGAACTGTTGAAGCAAAGATTCGATTACATATTTTACACGGGGTCAACGAACGTCGGTAGAATCGTTCGGGAAGCTGCCAACAAATATTTAACACCTGTGACTTTGGAATTGGGTGGGAAGAGGTACCAGAGCCTCCGAAAACGTAAAATTCAACGAGAAAAAATCGATTTTTAACTCGCTGTAATCGCTCTCACTTTCAGCCCGGTGTACATCGACAGCACGGCTGACATAGAAGTGACTGCGAAACGCATACTGTGGGGAAAATTCATAAATGTTGGACAAACTTGCATCGCGCCAGACTACGTTTTGTGTAACTCCGAAGTCCAATCAAAATTCGTTAAGCATGCTGAAAAATTAATCAAAGAATGGTACGGTGAGAATCCGAAGGAAAGCAACGACCTCTGTCGCATCGTGTCGACGAATCATTTCAAGTGAGTTTAGTCGTTTTATTATTTGCTTCCTGAGATCAGGACAGAACGAAATTCCGACGATCCTGTTGAGAATCGCATTCTTTCTATTCGGCAAGCTTCCGTCCATTTTTGGAGTTTCCTTTCCGTGTTTTATTGACGAATGATATCTGCCGAATTCCAAACACACTAAAACCTTCACGATGGAAACAAAACGGTTTTCCTTTTTTCAAAACTTCCGTTCAATTTATCACGAAGTTACTAAAATTTACTTTTTCGTAGTCGCTTGGTCACATTTTTGTCCGGAAATGGCAAAGTTGCAATTGGCGGTGACACGGATGCGAGAGAAAAGTATATTTCGCCGACGATTCTGGTCGACGTGAAGCCCTCCGATCCCGTTATGAAAGAGGAAATATTCGGCCCGATTTTACCAATCGTTAATGTCAGTAGCGCTTACGAGGCGATCAATTTTATCAACGAACGGTAAGTGACGACAATTTTTTTATCACCAAAGTAAAATTTATCATGACTTGCTGACTTCATAAATCGTCGGAATAACAAAATCAGTATGTCACAGATCATTAAACTTTTGTTGAAAAATTACTTCAAAATTTTGTAAACAAACAATTATCGTGCGTCTTCAGTATCATTGAAAACGATCGAACCTGGCGATTTCATTGAACGTCAATATTTCTGTAAAAATGTCACATTCACGAATGATTTACAAAAGTGATTTTTAGATCGAGCAATAATTCGTTAAAGAAGAAAAGCTGTTGCTCTACAGAAGTCGACTGACGACATTCGCTGCGTCAATGACGAATTTGTTGCGCAATAATTTCTCATCCATTGGGCATTCTAACGGCATAGCATGCTTTTGTGTGTATGATTGGCAAAAAAAACAAAATTATTTTCTCGGATATATGACAAAGAGAAAAGACAGCTGCACCGTTTGAGTTACCGTGCACGAGCCGATCTTTGCTTCACATATTTCAACCCCGTTTTGTCAATTCAGTAATCGTTCGTACTTCATCAAAATGTTTCATTTCAATACGGAATAAGTAAAACAACAAAAAAAATCGGTTTTCCTCGTGTAGAGAGTGCCCCCTCACAATGTACATATTTACCAAGGATAAAGCAGTCCAACAATTGATTGTAAGTCAAACCCGAAGCGGTGCGGTCTGCGTCAACGATACGCTGATGCAGTATGCTGGTAAGTTCGATAAATGGGCTCTTTTTGCAAGAAGAATACGTAGGAAAAAAACTCAAAATTGTTCGAAAAAATGGAAGCATTTCAAAGTGGTTGGAACGGTGTTCCGAAAATTTCGTCTTCAGGGAATGTGTTTGACAAGACAAACCAAGAAAAAAGTTTAGCAAGAAGAAAGAGCATTTTGACAAAAAAAAAAAACATACACAATCGTGAGACTAGAAACCCTGGAAAACTGAGTCTGAGGTATCTCGACACAGGAATCAAACAAACTCATAATCCTTGCAGGTGCTACAAAACCTCGAATTACCCGGAGCGTTATGCATGAAAATAAAATATTGCTTGATAGCTTTGAGTAGTTTTTAAAAGCTTGGAATGGCCCCCGGTTAATTCTAATCGTTGCTTCCTTCAGCGCTTGAAACCATAGAATGAGAGCTTGAAGCCTCACCTTGCTTTGGACCAACGAGAGGGAAATTAGATTCTCACTAATCATTACGTTTTTTTTGCTTCTTGAAAATTAACAACGTTTTCCTTACTCAGGGAGTTTTCTGCATCAATAAATTTGCACCTTAAGGTAGATCATGCCCGAAGGACCGTATTTTAAGGGTGTCTTGATTGGCTCGATTTTTACTTCCCAATTAAAGATACGATCACTTTAAATTAATGTCAGAGTTGTCAATTTGAAATTGTAAATACATTTTTTCATCTCATCTTTTGGCGTATGAAATTACAAGCCACTAATTAATCGGGGATCCATCACTGACTGAACCTGAAATTTCATTCGTCCCTGGCTAAAATACTATAGTTTTTTATGTGGAAAATCGCTTTAGAGAACGCAAAGGGAAAACATAAAGAGAAATGGATAAAAAAAAGTGTTAATGAACAGACAGAAGGCTATAACAGGAATGGGCCAAGCCAAGAAGAAACAAAATGCCGAAATAAGCAAATGCGACTTTTCGAATGCTCATTTTACCATTTCACTCAATCTTTAACGTAATATCTTTGTTACTAGTAAGACAATCGTCTCGAATTTTTTCTCAAACCTTCGTTATATACTTCATTGTTATCGTGTACTTTTTCATAAATTTCATAAAAAGCGTTCATTCGTTATATGAAAAGATAAACGATTTTTTACGCATAGTCTCTATACCCCTGTGTATTTCAGTTCATATTTGAACACATTTATCTCAGTAACCACTAAAAAGAATCCTTTAAAATTTGATACGCGTGTCAGTCGACTATCCATTTAAACTCAGTAAATTTCGAGGCTTTCTTAATAAAATTGTTTCGTGCATGAATTACCTTAACATTTAATGTAGGTTATTGCACGCATCCAAAGTTTCTTCACGCCACAAACATGCCAGGGATTATTGAACACATTGGACTCTCGTTACTTCACGTTGTCATCAGCTTCTTAATACGATTATTTATTTATTAACGATGGTTCGGTCGGAAAATTATTGTTACGCCAAAATTCCATCGTATTGTTCAAACTTTACATCGTTGATCTCTATTTTTATCGAGCCAGTAAGTAAAATAATACTAATTCAGTGTACAAAATATTCATGCGTTCGTATGGTTCAGGGAAAAACCTCTAGCGCTGTACTTATTTGGCAAAGATATGGAAACTATAAAACAGATCACTGAGAACACATCTAGTGGTGGAGTACTCGTCAATGATTCGATGCTGCATGCCTCAGGTACACCTTTGTGTATATATTTTCCATTTCGATAAAATTCACAGAGAAATTCATAATAAAAAATGAAATTATAAAATGATGGGGGGGATCAGAGTTTTGAAGGGACGAGCCAGAGTTGACGAAAGTAAGAGGAAACCGGTTACCGGTTGTTTTTTTTATTTCTTCACAAAACCAGATAGAAATGAGCTCGATTTTCGTAACTTTTGATTCCAACACAATCGCTATCTTCATACACCTTAATTCCTTGTTTCTTTTTTTTGAAAATTCCTTATGAAGCTATTGAGTAGAAACGAATAGAGTGGGGCATTCCGATGCTGTGCATTTTTAAGTGATTACCGATCTCCTGGATTTTGAAAAAAGCTTCCTGCGACTTCCTGTTTCGTAGCACACTTCACACAACACGATCTCAATCGCTACAGCTTAAGGCAGCGTCGTAGTTTGTGGCGATTCAAAACCCTCCTGACGAATTACACTGTCGTGAATTTAGGAATTGAAATTTTGGAATAATCCTTAATTAAGAATGAAGACTACAGAAATTGAAAAAAACCGAAAATCGATGCCTGCAGATTCGAATGAGTTACCGAAAAAATGGGATTCCTCTGATCTTACACTAGCCTAACTTTCGTTTTCTGACTAGTTGACGCGCTGCCCTTCGGAGGCGTTGGATCCTCAGGAATGGGAGCGTATCACGGAAAGGAGAGTTACGATACTTTCGTTCATCGTAAGGGTTGTCTCGTCAAGGACTTCAATCCGATCGGCGAAAAATTAGCGTCGTAAGTCGCACATTTTTTTCCATTGGGACTCGAAGGAAATGCCATCGGCAAAAATGAACTGAAACAAACAAATTTTGATCTTGTCAGATGTCGCTATCCGCCGTACTCCGATCGGAAGCTGTCGATCCTGAAACTACTGTTGGCCAAGAGGCCGGACATACCGGGGGTCCGTTTCTTGCCTCACGTCATCATGTTCGGCTTGGGTATTCTCGCGACAATTGGTTTCCGAGCCGCGATGAAGGTACTCAAGGGGGCTCAGAATTAACCACCTTAATCAGAACATTAAAATCACGCATTTGTTATATTTTTATTTGAATTTTCGAAATATTTATCAAACTGCATTCCCGCGAGTGCGATCCAGCGATGCCGCACATGAGTCCGTGCGCGCGCAGCGGGCTTCACATAAAAATCACGTGATTTCTCACGGCCCGAAACACATTCAATTCACCAAATTTTGACGTCAGCTAGGCGATGGAATTCTGAAGGGGAAACGATTCAGTCGCTCTTTAAGGCGCTTATCGCTGCCGAGTTGATCATTAATCCAGTCTCCCTCGCTACTTTGTCTCGACTGCGAAGTGCATTGCTAGCAATCGATTACAGAATCGGGGGCGAGGAACTGTGGCAGGGAAACTCGACTGAGAATTTTTTACTTCAGAGTTTCGTTATCCGTTGACTATCGAATCGAGATGACCGTTTTATAGGGTCCTTCAGTGCAATGTGATATTCAAACAAATGAAATTTGAGCTCAGTTACGCGCGGTACTCTTCCCTGAAAATGTCTTCCCTTTAGGACTGCTCGTGTTAAGGCACGGAGCTAGTCACAACATAAAAGTCTTCCTAGTCCACTGACAAGGGAAAGTACTTTCGTCTCCGATTTCAGTCGTCCTTTCATGCGTGGCCCATCGAAATAGATTGGAGATTTTTATGAATCGGCTGACGAACGATCGACGAACCAGAACCGCGGAACCATTAGGATTACAAAATTGGTTATTCGGACTTCAAAATGAATTTGAAATCGGGGAGATCCACGCTGATTGACGGATCTCATACGAAGGCGTGGACCAGCTGCAGCGAATTCTCAATTTTGAATAATTTTTCAACCCCTTAAAATCGTTGGTGAGGTAAACGCGTGAAAAATGCATCGAAATCGAACTGGGAGACTGAAGTAACTTCCCTTGTGAGTAAACCAATCGAATAGAACGTGAGAGGCGTAAAAAGGCGATAAAATTTCGTAAACGTGCACAAATGTTGTATGAAGATTACGCAAATTTAATCTCACGAGTAGTGATTCATTTTTTCTTTGTTTTTCTCGAGTGCAATTGAAACGATACGCACATGATTATGTACTAAGACTGGCACAATAAAGTACCATCAATCACTGATCGCTTTTCATTGAATTCAACAAACGGAAAACCCTTTTCCGCACCACCTTAAACGAGGGATTTACAAATCATTTTTCTTTCATGTGAGACTAACGAACTGTGGGCGACGATTGAACCGATGAAACAAAAGAGAAATGCATGTTTTCAGGAACACGGCGGTCCGGAACAACAATCTTAAATCTTTGTTGTGCGTTTACCCAAAAACGCAGCGACGCTCCGGTCTTGAAAGAACGAAATTTGCGTTAGCGGAATTTCCGCGTAGATTGTATATTTTTAACATTTTTATTAAACGCCTACCATGTTGTTACAATTTTCAAAAAAACTTTTGTTTTGTTTTTCCTTTAGTTTTGTATCTTTATATTGTTTTTGCGGAAAAAGAACAAGGCGAAATAAAACAATGGAATATGTCACGCTACGTCAATGCACTTTGTAAAATATTCCATGAAAATGGTTGTTCAATAAATGTACGTTGTCTAAGTTATGTTCGCATATCCTCGAAGCATCACAATTTTTATAAATATACTTTTTTCAACATCAACTTTTTTTCGAGTTATTAACCTTCGATCCTCGCGTCACCGTCCTTCGACCTCTTCCTTTTTTTGATCGATTAGTTTCTGTATATTTGAGGGTTTTAATAAAATTTTGATGTCAGGCGAGGCGATTTCGACCAAGTTTTTTGTCCAGACCCTTCGATACGTTTGTTCTTAAAATGGGAGCAAAATATCCTATGAATAAGAGAAACGTTCGTATTTTTAATTGTGAAATTACGATACGGTAGAAAAAAGTTGAATATTTATGAGAGCGATTGCATTTATCAGAGACGAGAAATGCAATCGTGTTTAAAAGACAAAATAATTTGAAAGAAACGTGAGAAACGAACGAAAACATTTATTCAATTGAATTCGTTTATGATCTCGAGTCAACGCGAACGTGACTTTCACTGTTAAATTTATCAAGCTGTACCATTATTTGGAACAAAGGAGATTATATTTTTGAAAGTGCTGATGGAATTTTGTACAGAAATGAGCACAATCGATGGGGGTCCTGGAAGCCCTCATCTTCGCTCATATAAATCGCGCTCTGTCCGGCTAATTTACATCAGTGAGAGTGCTCTGTTCCTCGTTACAACTTCATAATGCCGAGAAGGTCAGTGAATCATTATTATTGAGGATCTGACGCTCGTAAAGCTACCGACACAGCCTCGAGTGAGTTCAATATTTTATGAGATAGAAGACAGTTTTTCTGACTTTTCGATCGTAATAATCAGCTGAAGTTTGTAAATCTCACGGTTCGTGAAATCAAATTTAGAGTTCATTGAATTTTGTCGAGTTTTAATGCCCACGTTGAGTCATCGTCGTTTGTAATTCCGTAGCAAAATGGGCTCCCATTTCGTACTTCTCTCATGCATCATGATCGGTCTCACAATGGCTCAGCTAAATCCAAGCGATATCGACAAGGTCATGTCGTCCAACAGCGCCTTCAAGGTCTATTTCAATTGTCTTATCGACGAGGGTGGCTGTACACCGAAAGGGAGGCAATTAAAAAGTAAGTCACATTATCCAATCAAATTTTCTGAAAGGCCTGGAAATTTTTACTCGGTTTTTTAAAATCTTGTGGGCTGATTTCACGAATGATGATTGTATCGAAAAAAGTCATTTCCGGATTTTTCATCCGGTTCTAATCAACTGTGCATGGAATGAAAAAAAAAAACATTTCAAGATTTTTCTGATCAGAGTTCAAACATCTGAGGAATTTCTTCAAAAATTATTCGTAATAACTGTTTTACTTTTCCAACTCGACCATCGAATATCATATTACAGCTCGATAAAAAGCTCAATCTGACTGATCTGTTGATTCGAATTTTAAGGCATCATTCCGAACTTGATAAGGCACGGTTGCTCTGAATGCACCGCCGAAGAAAAAAAAATGGTGAAAATGATCGTGAGACGAATGCAGAGCGAGCGCAAAGTCGAGTGGGAAAAATTGAGACACAAGTACGATCCGCACCACGAGTATGATGAGGTTTTTCATCAATTTATGTCATCATGAGGTTCTGAAAGGGAATGGAGGGTCAAAATGACGGAGAGAATTTTCCTTGGAACTACTTTTCAGATCGAATTGAATCGCAGACGATCTCGAAGGATTCGTCGGAAATTAGAAACTAGGTCTAGAAATTTAACTCAATAAATTGTTGATTAATTGTTAAAGCTAAAAGTCGTAACAAAAATAAACGAATAATTCGGAAACACATCGATTGTATTATTATTATTCTCGATTTATTCGTTCTTAACAGCACGATTAGGGTTTTAGTCTAACTTCGTAACAAATCAATGTACGATATTATTGAGGGGGAAGGGCCATTGATGAAAACACTAAAACGAAATAACGATTTTTCTTCGATGAGGATTATCGCTGGATCTCACGAGTATTTTTGAAGTTTCATCAATATTAGAGATTGTCTTCTTATTTAAAAAGTGGGGTATTTATCAACAGATGTGGATTCATCCTGAGGCTTTTTTTTCTCGCGCATCTGCGATCGCTCTTGCGACCAGTGCCTTGTATTTTTCGGGCTCGTTTTCCGCGTAATATATCGAGACCTTGTTGAACCACTTTTTCTGCTTTTCGGTGCATCTCCGGCAGTTGGTCACAATGGCCTCTCTCAAGTGATCTGTCAACGGAAAAAGGATGCAACGATATAAATAGTTGATGCCGAGAATGAAATTTTTTCGTCATTAATTGTTGTGCGAGTGGCTCAAAATCCTTTAACAATTGAAAGTAGCAATTTGTCAATAATCGCAAACAAATTTGTGTGTCGGATTCGCTGGATTTTACTGTGAAGTGAATCGCGATTGGCTGAGCCGATTTAGTTGCAAGAAAAAAATCCGTACAAAAAATGAAGCTTCTCGGTCCAGCCATTTTTTCGTGAGAACGTTTTGATTCGTCGCTGGTATTCGGAAGCTTCCGAAATTGAGAAAAGATAAAAATTCAGTCAAAAAATATTGCTGTCCAGACCGGTGAGTACTCGCCTTTGAAAAACTTGGCATCAGGAGTCAGACAACGTCCTTCGCCGGAGAAACATCTGTAGTACTGAGCCCGTTGCCTCGGCACTGCCAAAATGGCATCCACATCGACGTAGTCGTACTTGCTCGAGTAAAGTTCTTCTCCGGCACAGCACATGATCAACCCCACGAGCCCGAACGACAGCACTAGAAGAGCCGATTTGAAGCTCAACATTTTATTTCGTTGTTCTCTCTCAAGTGATTGAGATTTTCTAAAAAATTATTTCCGTTTATCGAACTGTAACGAACTGCTGTGGCCCATGCACTGGAGAATCTATTGGAAAACAGCGGGTATTTATATTGTAGATAGTCGTTTGGGTGGTTGCCCACGTGACGTCACGCTTCCAACGACGCTCCCGATCGTCACTGAGCGAGTCTCAGACTCGTCTTTTTCAAGGTCCTATTTTCAGGATACACACATGCACTCCGTACCTTCGAGGGGCATTGCACGCTCGAGGAGTGGAACTTTTCAAGCTCTACTTTCGTGGGAAGATGTTTTGCTTTTTCTCTCGATTTTTCCACAGCACGCGAACTCTTGGTTCGACTTTTTTCTCACATGTACGAGTGTCAAGTTTTGGATTGATTTTTATGTAGTTTTTTATAGCAATAAAAATCCGACAAAGTTTCACAAAAAATTAACGATTTTTAGAACTTCCTCTGCTAGAGTTGCGAAGAGTTTATTACCCGCACGGTGTACGAACCTCCGATTCGTCGAGTGGAATATCAACGTTTCGGTCGTTTTGTCTTGTTGAAACCGAAAACGTTGATCCACTGAAGAAAAAAACTTGAAAAACTGACCGATTGGGTTGACAGTTTTTTCTGATAAACTTTGCCATCCACTCGCTTGATTTCTTCGTATTGCTTCTCTTCGAAAATGCATCAAGGTAAAATTCTTGATGGTAGAAAATTAAAATTTTTTTCATCTCAAGATCAGAATAATTGTCGGTCCATTGTCTCGGTGAATCCGTCACTTTTTTAGGGAAGAGGAAGAAAAATGGTGGATCGAAGGACGACAGAGTATGAGACTCCCTTTCGATTTTCAGAGCTCAATGAATGTGCACAACTTCCCGTGGAATTTTTTCACTTCTCAAACGTCTGCTTGCCCGCGTAAAGGACTCAAGGTGAGCTTTATTGATAAACATTGTATTGAGCAAGATCATGGTTTGCATGAAGCTGAAAACGAGATAAAATGACGCTGCTCGATTTCATCGATTCGCTCGTTTACCTTCAAACGTCAAAATGATGGCAGACGTTTGAAAGTTCGGCAGGAAGAGACCGGCAAAAACTCTAGTCAACAATTATCGACTACTTTTGATGCGAAGATTTTTTATGTAAGAATTTTCGACCGTCGGTTGAATAAACATCGCCAAGTTCATTGAATTTTTCAAACTCTATATAACAAGTTTCATCGAGCATACTTGTTTCTTCTTATAAAATAAACGATCAGCGATTTTTTGTCTGGCGCGACTATTTCAGAGTGACGTGTCCTCGAACAATTCTTGAGATATTTATCGAAAGGAAAAAATTAAGAATTCGTTGCGGTTCAAGATCAGTGACGAAGCGTTGAAGATCTCGAAAAACATTTTGCTTTTCTTACTGGACCACCTCCGGTGATATATCATAGAGGAACATCAAGATCGGACGCAAACAATCGAACTCGTTTTTAAAAAGAATATGAAAAATAAACAAATATTTGCAAGTGCGTCAATGGGTGTGTCAGTAACAAACTGCAGGTTGAAAACTGAAGGCATTTGTTTCAGTCAACCAAACGGACTGAGAACTTATCAAATGTGCACGTGATCGTGACATGGGTCGAAAGTGGTCGATTCCCTTGTTTTATTTTTCGGTTCGATCGTTAAAAATGGCAACGATTTAATTCCTCGATGGTTTCAATGTTCACGTGCCATCCGAACAGACGTTTAAGGGCTGCAACGGTTTCGTCCTGTTGGAAAGTATGACACGCCGGAATGTTGTACGAGGGCAAAATATAAAAATGCGAAAAATGCTCCATTAGGGCTATCACGAGAGGAGTAATTAACGATTCGATCGGAGCGTTCATTTAAACTGGATTTTATCGGGGATGAGTCCGACAACGTCACACGCGATACAACTCCGTCGGCCGTTCCTCGCGTTCTTGACTGGCTGCTTTTGCCCTAGAAGCCTTGGGACGTTGGAGAAACGTTCGCGTAAGAGAACCTTCCAGAACTGCCAGAATGTTAATTTCCACGTTGAACGCGCGAAAGATCCGCGGTTTATACCAGATAAGGAGAGCGAGAGTGAAAAAAAGGAAGATCGAAAAACTGTCTGAAGGTTAAGAAATCGTGGACGAGAAGAGCCAACGAAGAAAACGAAAAAGCAGAGTGCGAATCCAAGACTCGTTTCGTTCTTTTCACACTTTCTTCGAACTGCAACAGACTAATCAGCAACAAACTCCAAACCTTTCAACTTTATATAACGATTTTACCTTTTTTTTTATTTATATTACGATGACACTGCCCACGAGGCAGTCTTTCGAGGTCCTCAGCAAGTCACTGTTAAGATTCTAGAACTTTTGATGCAATGAGTTTTATACAGAAAAATAATCTTCCATTTTTTTCTCTGTTGTCAATATTTTTTTTAGAACGTCCACATAGCGAGAGCTTTTCCATGGTCTTCTGTTTCCTTTCACCAGATCGTTGTAACGATGAGCAAAATTGGACGGTTTTTCCAGTCCATCGTGTCGGAAAGTAAAAAACTTTTGCGAAGCAGCTTTTTTCGAATGCCCTGAAATTTCTCCGATCAAGGAAAATTTGGTTAATGGTAAAACGAGCAGGGACTGATAATTTGATAGATTGTGGACCAGATTCAACGTGAACCAAGTTTTTATGATCATTTGTGGTCGTTTAGATAGTAGGCATCGAAGTTGTTCTGGCTGGTATGGCGTCGCGAATGACTTTGGAACACGAAGGAAGTGTGAAATCAGAAAAAAGTAGTTAAACGTCTTCGTCAACAAAGAGAAAGGATTTCGAAGAAAAAAAAAATGTTTATTCGTGCTACCGTTATTCGTACAATGAACCCCGATCGTGATCTTAGCAATAGAACGAAATGCGGTTACTCCGCATTTTCAATGTTCCTCGACTAAAAATCAGCAATAATTCAATAATGACAGGCATTTGAAGAGCGTAAAATTTTACGTTTAATTTTGACGTGATCGCGAACGGTCGAATACTCTTTTTTCACTAGATCAAATCACTTGCGTCCAGCTGCAACCTTCATCCTTTTGGCGTCTTCGAGATTCTTCGCTACCAGAGCGTTCCACTTTGCCTCGTCATTTTTCGTGTACCAGTCCACTATGTCGTCGAACATCTGTTGCTGCTTGACAGTACATTTCGCACATTTCGTCACTAGGACTTCCGGCAAATTACCTTTTTTCGACAAGAGAAAATATACGAAATGAAAATAAAATGAAGTAACTAGCAATCCCGAATATATTTTTGCACATTTTAAAGGGGAGACAACGAGGAGAACTTGGTAGCGCACAAAAAAACATTCAACTTCGCAGAGACTCTTGAAAAGCATGAAAAAAAGTTGGATCGAAAAAAAAAGTCACGAATATGGGAGTTCAGTGAATGCAGATAAAAAAACATACGAAAATACTCGTGAAACAAGTGGATCTGATCTTCGTTTAGATAGTTAATCGAATATTTGCCCCAAATAAGAATGAATACCTTTGAAATAAGCAGCGCCTTCTGAGAGACACGGTGCGGTATCCATGAAGCATCCGTAGTATTGTTCTCTCTGAACATCGTCATTCAAAATAGCAATAGCATCGATGTCGTCATACTTATCGGAGTAGAGTTCAACATCGGCGGTCACGATATAAGGAATAGCCAAAGCGAGGAAGAGTATCAACGATCCGGACATTTTTTTTATATTTCGTTAACGCTGTTTCTCAATATCAGAATAAAACTGGGAAGTGTGAGGCGATTTACACGACCAGGGAGGGTTCACGGGTTGTGAGAAAAAAATCGTCCGATCACGAGCTTAAATACTCTTGAATCTGATTGCACGTAATGGCCGATTTTTTCTGCACGATCATCGCGCGTTCCTTTAATTGTCGGTCAAAACGGTTACAAAAAAGTTCAAATGAAAAATCTAAGCGCATTCCGTCATCGATTTTTCGAGCGAATCGATCGGATTTTCAATCGAATTATGATGAAATTCTCAAATTATTATTATTTAGTATTTTTCATGTCGATTAAGGCCTTTTTTAAGCACAACTTCTATGGAAATTCACGATCCGATGGATCGTCGCAGGAATAAGAAATTACCGGCTGCCAAAGACAAGAAAACTGATCGGTGCACCTCTCAATTAACACGAACGACAATCACAGTTTTGCGAAGATGAGTCCTGACTTAGCTTCTTTGAATTGCAGTATTTCAGAAGTTAAATAGACAAAAAAAATGAAAAAATAGCACAAACCAACACGAAATTATTCAACGATCATCCTGTCACTCATAAAACGTTATGGAACGACGCGGGACTCACGTCGTTTGTAACACAACTTGCGAACTTTGTTATCGGTGTTTCTCTAGGCGTTTTCATTAACTTCAAAGTTAAGAGAGCTGAGTATTTTGAAATTGTGAAAAATTTTCGGGTCCCGAGATCGTGAAGTTGATTTAGGTGATTCCTGGAGCAACAATTTTTCGTCAAAACCCCAATACATTTTTGACGCATCGATTATTATTATTATTATTATTATTATTTAATTTTTTTATACTCATAGCTGTAAATCTAGAAAATAACTGTTCTATCGAACTCGATCGATTCATCGAAACAAATGACTCAAAAGCCACGGAGAAATTCTCCCGCTGCTCATTTTTTATTCCATGATTGCAGGTACGATATGGAGCGCAGGAAATATTTCGAACGAATGTAAATTACGCGTTATTACCATAGCTAAGAACGCCGGTGACACATGCTACTGTAACACGTGCATAAAATATCACGAAAGGGATACGACACAATATTCAACCACGAGATTATTTTCCTGCGGTTGCAGCCTTCGGGTGCTGCACAAAGCACAAAATTCAATCAAATATGGCGAAATGTAGCATCCATGTTGCTATAAAAATGCCGTTATTTCAGGAATAAAAACACTTTTGTTGGTCCTTAAAAACTAAGAGTCCTTCCAATAATAATCATTTCACCTGTGGATGCATCTTTGGAGAAGAAAACGAACGAGCACATGAAATTTTGAAAAAATTTAAAAATCTTTGCAAATCTTCTGATCAGCGAATGGAGTACTTGGTGCATCCAACGTGAATTCGATGTCACAGACGTCCAAGAATCATCGCAGTATCATGCCTTCATCAGAGATGCCTGAAAAATCCAGTCCAGCAACTTTTTTCCCCACCTCGTCGTACCGAAATGTTTTGACTATATGTTTTGAGAAAAATTCACTCACCGCAAACGTATGAATATTTTGAATAATAAATTCGAATCAAAAATACGTTTATCGATGTATGAATGTTTACGATAATGTTGGAAAAATTTGAAAAAATGAAAAAAAAAACAACATTTTTTTTTAAATCAACACTTTGACAAATGCTCACGCATCCAGTTCCATTATCGTCCATTCGTAACGGGCGATAAATGACAAAAAAAATGCAGTTGACCGTTCTCACTGAAAAATCGTACGGAATGAGAGAATTCGTATGAAGTTTGTTGCATGAATATTGATTGGTGCAACGTCGCGTGCACGCAGCACAACATCCCAGGTTCCCATAACTGAATATTGATTAATAATTCCTACGAATTCATAGGCGGATTTCGCATCAGTTATTTCAATTGCACATTACCACAAAAACATGTTATGACTGCATAATGACGGCCCTTCGAATTCATCGATTCGGTAAAATGTTTATCCGTAAGCAATGCATTGCTCACTACTTTGAGTGCGTGGTATATGTTCTCGATACGAGTTAAACGCAAGATTTGTAGAGCCAAAATGAATAAACATTGAGCAGTAAATACGAATAACTTTGGCATTATTAAAAAAATGAATACCAGAATCGCAAAAGCAGAGTGTTGATAAAAAACCTTATTTCAATCCTCCGATTTTCGACCTGCGGATTTTTCACTTTAAAAAATCAAAGACACGATCTTACTCATAACTATGTGGGCTCTGAAGTGGACGATCATTGGACTCGTTTCGATTTCGTCGAGGGTTTTGGCTGATCAAACAACAGCCATGTTCGTCAAGGATTATTTTCCCAGTCGTATCGTCCAGCAGATCGTTGCTTTTGGGTGCTGGGACATTGATGGTATGAAACTATATTTTATAGTAAAAAAAAAAAAAAAATTTCATATATTATAAATAGTTTTTTTGTTTAATTTTATTTTTTTAATATTTATTTTATAAGCAAATTTATAAAAAAATTTATAAAGCAGAAAGAGGAAATGTTATAAAACGATTAATAAAAACATTTGTAGAGCAAATGTCAAGTGACTTGGATATTTGCTTAAAAAAATGTCCGTGCTCCGAAAAGAAACTGAAGCTCGTTATTTCAGATTATCCGTAAAGCGTTAACCCCATCCCTGAGTCTTGGCGGTGGACGACAAAGTGAGTTATTATTATTTAAGTTTCTTTGTTTCAAGATTCCGTGAAATTTTCTCGTCTTCTGATAAACCACAACATCAAAGCAGCGTTTATACCGATACGCGATGGATACGACATGGATAAAATTCTCAAAGTGAACTACTATCGGCTCGGAATTTTCCTGGATTTCGATTGTCCTGAGAGTGAAATCATTTTCGATCAGGTTTTTATTTGATTAACTATTCCTGCGTGTGTATTGCTGAGTTTTCCCGAGCTTTTCCACGGATAAAAAAGTGAGACTTTTTGAGTGATGGTAAAATTTCGAATACTGTTTATCAATTCACGTGATTCCAGTATTTGGAACACCGAATAAGGTTCAACGAATCTTACTGGTGGTTGATCACATCGAGAAGACAATCAGTACCGAAAGATTTCTTCGGCAAACTCCCGCTCAATATTGCAACGGAAATGACGTTCGCATTACGACAAAACGAATCTTACGAGTTCTACGACGTTTATAATCCAAGTTTCAAACACGGTGCGAAATTGAATGTCACTTTTATGGGAACTTGGAACCCTGAACGAGGATTGAGCATCGTTTTGAATCAGTACAAATACCTCAGACGCGGAAATCTTTATGGACTTACTCTGAATTCGTCAGTGGCGGTAGGCGAAAGAATGAAACGTTTGTGGGCTAAGCAGATATAACAAGAAAAATTACGTTACTGTACCCCCACAAGCTGGGTCGAGAAAATTACATTTATGTAGTTCACATCAAAGTACAAACTCTCACAAAAAGTTAGCTGCCCACTCGCATATTTAAGGGGTGAAATTAATTCCTAAAAATCAGTGGTTTTCTCGTTTTTCGCTGTCTTCGAAACTAAAATATTTTTCATTTTTCAGTGCTCTGCAATAATCGAAAATTGTATAGTTTTTTTCCTAAAAACCTAAATTCCTAATTCCTAAAAACCACCGATTTTTAAGACTTAATTTCACCCCTTAAATATGCGAGTGAGCAGCTCATTTTTTGCGAGGGTTCATACGTCGATGTGAACTACAAAATGTAATTTTTTCAACCCAGCTTATTGTGGGGGTACAACAAAGTGACCTTCCTCGTAAGGATTCTCGAAAGAATTTGGCATTTGTGGCATTTTCTTCTTCAGCTTGATCATTCGCCAGAAAATGATTTCATGACGTATTTGAGCACACCTACAGACCCGGGGTTCGACACGATGCACCGGTTCAATTACGGCCTCTTAGTTCAGCTGCTCGACTATTACAATTTCAAGTAAGAAAAATCTGAATAAAACGTTTCCACGTGTGTCTCCATAATTTATTTTCTTTTCTCTTCGAAGACTCGATATCAAGAGGGGCTCGACGTGGGGATATCTCCTGCCGAACGGTTCGTACAGCGGTATTTTGGGCGACATGGCAAAAGGACTCGTAGACATAAGCGTCACACCTTTTCAGTACAAAATAGATAGACTCGACGTGGTCGAATACACCGTGCAGACGTGGATTGCCAAGTAAATTTGCCTATTCTCAATCGAAATTTATTCGGTTCTTCAAATATGTATTCTGGTGACGAATGGCGCTGATTTTTTTTTCGCCATTACGTGTCAGAGTTTGCCTGATATTTCGCCATCCGCAAAAAAACGAAATGAGCAACGTATTTTTGAAACCATTCGAGCCAGTTGTGTGGTACTGGATTACTGTGGTCGCTTTGGTAAATTGGCTCCTCTTGTTCCTCACTGTGAAAATTGAACAGCATTATGACTGGCGACATCCGGTCAATACGCTTGACACTAATCCTGCCTCGGAAGTTGGGCTCATTGCAATTGCAGCGGTTTGCCAACAAGGTGTTTTTCTTGTTATGCTATTCTTGAAGCAATCGAACGTTCAAGAAGATTCAATTGATTTTATTTGTTGCTACGACTTTTTATGTATTGATCAAGAATTTTTTGGGGTTTTGATCGACGATCAATGCCACGTTGGAAGAACGCTGACGAAAAATGATGTTTTCGTTTCAGGGCTGAGTGACGGACCAAGAATTTACTCAGGGCGAATAGTTTTTTTGTTTTTATTTTTATGGGCTCTCCTCATGTTCCAATTTTACTCTGCAAGCGTCGTTGGATCCCTGCTGGTCGAAAAGCCCCGATACATAACGACCCCTCAAGATGTTCTGGACAGCAATTTGGCCGTGGGCTCCGAAGACATCGCGTACAATCACGATTTTTTTCAGGTAACAAAATAACGCGGGAAACAATCTTCCACCCTTTGAATTTTTGAGCTTTATGATTCGAATTGAAAAAAAATTGATTTTTTCCCCATTAGACGTCCGACAGCCCAGCGATAAGAGGAATTTACCAGAAGAAAATGGCTCCTGACAAGAAAACCGGAAAAAGGCCTTTCTTCAAGCCTGAGGAAGGATTGAAAAAGGTGAAAAAAGGAGGATTCGCGTTCCAGGTGGACACGGCGACGGCTTACAAGATTATCGAAGTGACTATTTGCACAGCACCGACTCAAATATCCACACTGGCATTATAACGATCAATTGACGGTTATTTTTCCGAAGGAAACTTTCGATGAAACCGAAATATGCGAGCTTCAGGAAATTCATTTGTTCGAGCCAAAGCACACTGCGACGGGAGTTGCTCGGCATTCGCCTCTCAAAAAAATGGTCACTTATGGGCAAGTAAAAATGTCGTCGAATCGAGGCCTCGTCAAATAATGATCACAAACTAAAAAAAAATCTTTTCTTTTCCACCTCGCATTACTCACATTTTAATTGTCACGAATTCACTGAAAATTTTCTCGGCGCAGAATGCGTCAAATCATGGAACATGGCACCGCTAAACGGCTGAGAAACATTTGGGCCCACCGGCGACCGGAATGCCCCGAAAGCCACAGTTCCAGCCCGGTTCCTGTTGTCATCGAAGAATTCAGTCCAGCTCTTCTGCTCCTCATTTTCGGATGCGGTTTCTCACTGTTCATCATGTTTCTCGAACACCTCGCAATACGCTATGAACGACGTCGAAGCCAAGAATAAGCAACCGATTATTTGAGGCCTGAGAGCGTTGGCGAAGAAAAGAGACAAGTAACGCCGTGTGAAATTTGATTTTAATTGAGAAAATATTTCCCTTTGGCAACCGAATATAAAACAGATCTCAATCCAACGATTTCATTCACTGTCGAAATTATTTATTGTTCACAAGTAAAAAGGAACTTTGTTTTACCCACTGCGGATAAATATCCGAGTCGTTGATAGACGAATTATTCTGCGGTTTCACTCCAACAACCAACAATTCAAAGGAATTGCCACAACGCTGCAATGTTCGAACGAATCAACATTTTTTTCTTCTTTTATTTTCTCTCATTTATTGAACCTCGCGCACTCAACGTGATATTTGAATAAAAATGTGACGCGCTGCGAATGAAGAAAATTTGTTTGCCCTCCAATTTACTACCGATTTCATTCCAGTGGCACGTTCCCCTTTATTGTCATCCAATTACGGATGATTGGACGGTAAAAAAGTAATTTGATGGTTTCATCGAAAAATCGTTAGAATTGAAGTAATTCGCGCGGGAATCGTTGCGCGAACATTTATTCGTTCGGTGTCGCGTGTACGATAAAAAATGCCAGGAGCTCATAACTGAATATGGATTAACGATTTCGACTAATTTATTTGCGAGCTGCGCTTCAATTACTTCGACTACACTTCGCCACAAAAATATTTTATAACAGCAAAATGACGACCCTTCGGATTCACCGATTCGATTAAATCAGCCCTCATTTTCCTGCTTCAGCTTTCAGTCACGAACTTCATTCCTTCAGGACAAAAGTTTCTTTCACAACGAATGGATAAATCTTGAGAACTAAATAGAAAATCTTTCCTCAAAACCCGAAAACATAGTGTCAATATTTTTGCGGTTTTTTTTTGTAATTTCGATCTCAAAAATTGGATGGCTCGACTTAGAAATATGGTGGCTTTGAAATGGATAATTATTGGACTTTTTTCGATGTCGTCGAGCGTTTGCGGTGATCCAACAACTGCGGAATTCATCAAGGATTATTTTCCAAGTCGAGTAGTTCAACAAATAGCCATTTTCGGATGCTGGAAAATCGACGGTATGACATAAAATTTTCATGTGAAAGTATTTCGAAACAGAATCAGATGTTGAATACATTTTTGAAGTATTCAGTGAATTTATGCATTTTCGCAGATTACCAAAAGCCGTTTAAATTTTTTTCAGTCGCTGTAAATGTCAGTCGCTTTCTTATGAACAATACCATGATGGTCGTGTACTTGCCGATACGCGAGCGACTGGATATGAACAAAATTCTCAAAGCAAATTACTACAGACTCGGAATTTTCTTGGATTTTCATTGTCCGAGGAGTGAAATCATTTTCGATCAGGTTTTTAACTTTTTTTTTTACTACTGCAATTGACTATTCTTTTTTACTGAGTTTTCAATTGATTGCCAACATTAGATCTACAAAGATCCGCGTGCTGCCGAGCGATCGATGTGCGTGCCGATGTGTGACTATTGCAAAGGTGCTTTTGAGCCGGAAAATCGTCAAAATCAGACACCGACCACGCATTCATCGCTCTTCGTACCTGCGAACAAAAAATAATTTCTGATTTATTTTGTTTTGGTCACAGTACTCCGAGCAGGGGTTGAAATACAACGAGTCTTACTGGTGGCTGATCGTATCGAGGAAAGCCTCGATACCAAAAGATTTTCTCAGTAAACTTCCACTGAATATTGCAACCGAAATGACGTTCGCTTTGCGGAAAAAGGATTCTTACGAGCTCTTCGATGTCTACAACCCAAGTTATGCTCATGGTGGAAAATTAAATGTCACCTTTATGGGCACTTGGAACAATAAAAGGGGATTGAATATTCTGTTGAATCAATACAAGTATGTCCGGCGACAGAACCTTCAGGGCCTTACTCTGAATTCATCAGTTTTTGTAAGGCAAAGAATGATACTTAAAATCCCATCAAACATTCGTAAAAATATAAAATTAACAAATTCGGATATTTCGAAGAGAAAATTATGGATTATGGGGGGGACCACATTAAGAGGCTGTTTGACACTGATTTTTTGGGATTTTTTTGGGTGGGAAAAATTAATTAGAATGTCATCAAATTTTGACATAATTTCATTCATATTTTGAACAGTTTTTGTAAATTTTTTTGAATTATTTCAGCCAAAAATAACAAAGTTACGTCGAGATGTCCGCTGAAGGTTGCGAGTATAGTTCTCCAATTGCGTGCAGTTTAGCCATTTCGATTTTTACCTGAAATCGAAGAGGTTTTAATTTTATATTAATAACTTATTTTCTAAGAATAACCAGCTCAATGTTCATAAATGGAAATAATGAAAATTAAAAATGTTGCAGACATTGGAACAATTTACTTTGATTTTCACGATTTTTTTTGCAATTGTGCAAAGAAAAATACCCTTAAAATCATCACAATTATCTCACAAGTCGGTTCATATTATTTTACATTTTATAAAAAATCATTGTATCGATTTCCATAATGATTGATTCTATACTTTTTGACTCAGGCTCCACGCAAATGTGAAAAAGGCATTTCGAGATAAACGCGTTTGAAAAATAAATTATCGGAAACTAGATATTCGAGGAAATCAACAATAATGTAAAATGCTTACCGATTAATCTGCGATTCCAGCACCACATAGTAATCCTTCTTCTTTCACAAACGCTTCGTTTTGCCCGAGCCTACCGCCCTGCGATGTGCACTCGGTTCTATGCCCATAAAATCAATGTGATCTAATCTAATGTGGTTTCTCCCCTTAAGATGATGGATCAGTCGGTAATCACAACCGTGAGTGCGAGAGAGATAGCTGCAAATTTTGAAAAGGAAATTTTTCCACATCGTTCGCCTGATCGAAAAAATAAAAATGTCATCGGATTTTTGCGATCGTGCTGCGTGCGATGACATTTTTATTATTTTAATCGGACGAACGATGTCAAAGAGTTTCAATTTCAAAAATTCGAGGTGTGATTACCGACTGATCCATCATCTTAACCCATGTATAGGCTACCATTCGGTGACCCGTCATCGAAAGCGAATGAGAAAAAAAATATTACAGACAAAAATGTCGAATTATTTTCAGCTTCAGCATGCACCGAAAAAGGATTTGATCAGCTATCTGAATAATCCGACGGATCGGCACCTGGACACAATGCATCGTTTAAATTATGGTCTCATAGTTCAGATACTCAACTACTATAATATCAAGTGAGAAAATAACGTTCATCATTTTTCCACTGAGCTCTATGATTACGAATTTCACGCTTAATCATCCATTTCGAAAACATTTTGAGCTATTAGACGAACAAGTGAATTAATTTTCTCCATTTCTGTAAGGCTCAATCTCAAGATAGGCTCGAGTTGGGGATATATCATGCCGAACGGTTCATTCGACGGTATTTTGGGGGATATGTCGAAAGGACTCCTTGATATAAGCGTCACACCGTTTGCATACAAGACGGAAAGACTGAGCGTGATCGAGTACACAGTACAGACGACGATAATTAAGTAAATTTTTAGGTCATTCGAGTACTTAAATAACGCAAGAATTCTATTACTTTATTCCAATGCGTTTCAGACCTAAGTTGATTTTTCGACATCCTCAGACCAGTAGGCTGAGCAATGCTTTTTTGAAACCGTTCGAGCCAGTC
This sequence comes from Venturia canescens, assembly GCF_019457755.1. Taxonomy (NCBI): domain Eukaryota; kingdom Metazoa; phylum Arthropoda; class Insecta; order Hymenoptera; family Ichneumonidae; genus Venturia; species Venturia canescens. The sequence goes on from NC_057426.1 coordinate 3,276,627, forward strand.
GTATGGTACTGGATAACGGTAGTAATGGTGGCAAACTGGATCGTTTTATTCTCTATTGCAAAAATCGAACAATATTATGATCGGAGGGAACCAGTTAACTCGCTCGACACCGATCCTGCTTCGGAAATCGGACTCATTGTAATTGCTGCGGTTTGCCAGCAAGGTACCGCATTTTTTACATTATTTTGTTTGGCTGTTATGTTTGCATATATTATATAATTCAACACTGAAAATTACATTACAATGAAGTTTGGCTGAGCTACCATTGTTCACAGGATTGAGTGATGGACCCCGAATGTTTTCGGGCAGAATCATTTTCCTGTTTCTATTCGCATGGTCACTCCTCATGTATCAGTTTTATTCGGCGAGTGTCGTTGGATCTCTCCTGGTTGAAAAACCTCGATACATCAAGACCCCGGAAGATGTTTTGCACAGCGATTTGGCCGTAGGTGCCGAAGACATCCCGTACAATCGCGATTTCTTTGAGGTATCAAACATAAAAGCATTGGGAGACGTTTATTTATCGGAAGACAGTGATTTACACAAATGTGACAAAACGAAATATTCTTTTGATTCAGACCACCAATAAACGAGCGGTAAAAGAAATATACAAGACAAAAATGGCTCCAAACAAAAGCGATCAGAAACGACCGTTCTACACAGCCGAGTATGGATTAAACATGGTGAAAAAAGGGGGATTTGCATTTCAGATCGATATAGATACGGCTTACAAGATTATCGAAGTAATTATTCGCAGAATACGAATTTAAGGATGCTTCCAGGTCACGAGGAGTAATGAGTGAACTGCGATTTTCATTTATTTTTGAAGGACACGTTCAAGGAAGACGAAGTTTGTGAGCTCGAGGAGATTTATTTGTGGGAAGACCTACCGGCGTCTATCGTCGTTGCTCGGCATTCGCCTTTCAAAAAAATGGTCACTTATGGGCAAGTTGTCTTTTGGAAAAAATCCTTCATTTTTTCTCACAACATTTGATTGCTGACGAGTTTGGCAAATATTACTAGTATGTGCGAAATAATGATTTTACAGATTGCGAAAAGTAGTGGAACATGGATCTGCACAACATCTGAAAAATTTGTGGGCCCAGCGACGCCCCAAATGTCCTGAAGGCTACACTACCATGACCGCTGCAGTTGGAATTGAAGAATTCAGTCCTGCTATTATCCTGCTTGTTTTCGGTTGCCTTTTCTCTCTGTTCATCATGTTGCTCGAATGCTTGAGAAACCGCTGCGAGAAATGCTTAGCAAGGGCAGTTGCTCGCTTGCGACGACGCAGAAACGTTACCAAAGGACCGAGACGAGTAACACCGTGTAAAATTTTCTACCCCAATGAATTTGCTTGATTTCAATTTCCATAGAATTTTGTGCAATATTTCCATGTGTTAATTAGCGTCGGTAGAGTAGATTCCAATTACACGCAATGTCAGTTTACCGCATGAAAAATTCGTCCGTTCCCTGAAACTCACCATGTGCAGGTAAGGAGGGGAGTTTCAATGCCTCCTGCAAGTAATCACATTCTCGTCGAGGATTATTCACGAGACTCTTAGACAGATGAGCTTAAAATATTTGTAGTCCAAATAGAATTAAACGCATTTTAATGTCCAAATAAATCGACTTTGGCATATTTTTGTATGTTTTATCTACGAAGAAGCAAGAGAAAACGAAGTAGAGTGTTGAGATTGGCAAGATTGCAGCTGGTTCGTTTGGGTCGTCAACCTTAAGGATATATTGCACAGGCGATACAATGTTGCCATGCTAAACCATGCTAAAAACATAAAAAAATTCAAAATGATCAGAATTTTATAAAATTTGGTGAACATATTCTTTAGTGCCAAATTTGACAATACAAATTTTTTAAGATTTTTCTTCTGTACAGTTATCGAGTAATTGATCACTAAAGTTCACGTGTATAAGCATAGCGTTTCCATATATATAGGTATACATTCCAGGCATAAGAAATCTGCTTTAATGCGTAATTACTCGATAACTAAACAGAAGAAAATTTTGAAAAAATTTGTGTTTTCGCACTTGATGTTGAAGAACATTATCACCAAATTTGATCAATTTCTAATTATTTCGACTTTTGTATCATTCACCCTTAAACGCCGCCTAACGGTATCCGTAATAAACGCCCGTGCACCTGACCTTGCGTATAATCCTAACCTCATTTCGTCGTGACCCACATGGACAAGACGAACGGACTCTTTTTTCATTGGGGTCACGACGCGGATTAAAACTTTCTTATCCTCCGTGCACACGCTCGTGAAAAGATGATTTAAATCGCAGGCTTCCTCAGAAAAAAAAAGTATAAAATTTCTTCGGTGACACCGAATGGCGCTCAGTCCCTGGCGGAGGCAGTGCGGGAACCCTGGAATTCAAAATGGCAGGGACACGAGCGACCTCATCCGCTATCGATTCTCGGAAAGATTTAATTTCATTTGAGTGAGATTCAATTTTCCAATTGCTTGTCCGATTAACGCAAATAGTTTCGAAATAAAAATTTTTCCAATTATTTTTTCCAACCTCTTTTATTTTCAACCAAACTCGACATCACGTCGATTGCACCGGGGCATAATTGCATAATTGCCTCGATCATAATCTCTCACACGGCGATCAAGTTTCCTGGCTGAGATTTTTTCCACGCGTCATATATTTTCATAATTTTCTCATTCTATAAATCCAACTGTTCGAGACGTTTTTGCAACTAATTGCATCACGATATTCACCGAGAATCCGATAAAATGGAATAAAATTCGTACAAAGCTGATAATTAACGTTCTGCTTTGATCAAAATAACAATTCCATTACATCGTTAATTTTTAATACATTCGTATCAACAAAAATACATAAAAAAAAAGAAACAGAAAAAAATCAACGAACGCGATGTGGATGTCAGAGAAAATTCGAAAAAACGATAATTCGAGAACCACGACAAAGCACCCCCCCGTGCTTACTCGACTTTTTATATTTCGTTTGACCTTTACATTATATCGTGGAAGTTACGACACTTACCGTGTTTACAGTTACGTTGCAAAAACCGTAGGAAACAGGGAATATAGCGTGGGTGTCCGGTAGAAACGGAGGAAATCGTGACTCCATACGCATATAGATACATGAATACTCCGTTCTCGTGCCGGTGTATAAATTCTCGTACGAAAGTAACGTCCCGTTTACTCGTGCGCGAAATGGTTTGTCGTTCGAACGGATTTTCGTTGTTGGTGCGGTCTTCGTTTCTCGTTATTTTGTTGCTTGGAATACCCAAATATTCTCGTGGTTATTTGTGGGCTAAACCGAACACTTACACGAGCAGATGGGACAAGGTGAATCTGGACGAGATTCTCGACAGTAAAAGACTGCTTCACCATTATTTCAAGTGCCTGATGAGCAAAGGTCCCTGCCCACCGGATGGCGCGGAGCTCAAACGTGAGATTTACCTTTCGATATTCACTCGTAGAGATAAAAGCATTTGTAGGATTACATGAAAATACATTTTGCAAGTGTCAGCCGTCAATATGATTTATTCAATGATAACAAAGCCGTAGGTATTCCTGATCGGAATACCTACACGACCAGATGGGACAAAATCAATGTTGACGAGATCATCCAAAACAAAAGACTTCTCCATCATTATTTCAAATGTCTTATGAGCCAAGGACCGTGTCCACCAGATGGCGCAGAGCTCAAAAGTGAGATTTTTGTTTTTAACCATCATTCGGGAACGATATTGTAGTGGCAGAATAATGGCAATTCGAGTTTTATACTCATCTAATTTGAGGCTGAAGAGATCAGCGTATAATTACAAAGCTCGTAAAAACTAGAGCGATAATAATTTTAGTAGAAATTCGCGAGGATTTTTCAACAGTGATAAACTCTTTTCAGGAGTTTTACCGGAGGCTCTAGCTACGGGGTGTTCCAAATGCACGAAGAGTCAGATCGAAGGATCCGTCAAAGTGATTCGTTATCTCAGGTAAATTATTGTATTTCGCGAACGTTTAATTCAGCTATTCTTATAGAGGATCGAATGATTTCATTAACGGATTTGGGGTTTGTTTCTTTAGGGAGTTCGAGGCCGAAAAGTTCGATATTCTCGCGAACAAATACGATCCTGAGGGCATTTATAGACGCCGGTATCTTCAGCCACCACCGGATGACAATACAGCTTGAATTATTGAAACGTGGTTCATCGTTTTTCTTCAACGTTATCATCGAATATTTTTTTATTCCGCTGACAAAATATTGACAGAAAAAAAGAATCCGTGAATTCGACTGTTTTCGTTGCCTCGTTATCGCTATTGTTGTTTTTTTTATTTTCTTTTGTCTGTTTTTACGTTGAGCTTATTTCAACATTTTTTATAAAAAGTTGTCACCGACTCCATATTTATTGAATAAAAATATTGTTGACAGTCGAACGTCCCTATTTATTTGTGAAAAATGCAAGCTAGAATGCGAGTGTTGTTCGATTGCAATTATCCATTGTGTGGTGCTAGAAATTCGCCTCGTTCAACACTCGCTCAAGTGAGATACGAAAGAAGAACGATACTTGATAATTTGAATGTTCCCGGAACTGCGAATGCCAACCACGTAGTAAATTGCTGAGCTCGGATTTAAATGCTTGCTTATTCATCGCGTGTTAACGACTTTGTATGTGATTGATAAATAGAATTATTGTACATTCGTGTCACGCGATATACACGCACAACGAGAATATCAATCGCAATATCATTCATCAAGAATTGTTACGATGATGCATCGATTATTTTATTTTTCATTACAGTCAATCAGCAAACAAACTATTAGTGCTGGAAATTTTTGGAACTTGTTGCGACTGTGGCAGATATTTATCACAGCCACATAATTTCGAATCGTTTGGCTGAACTTCACTGTATTGCAGCTCACTTTTAAATCTTGTGACGCCGCACCTTCGAAAATGTGAGATAAAACGTTCATTTGTTGTCTAATTATTTATTCGACTCCACCGTAAATTTGGTTCGTTCATTTCTCTTTCAGTCTGTGAATTCTTGCTCGTTTTTGAAGAAATTTTGTTTTGTTTTTTTTTATTTTTTTTTTTTTTATTTTCATTGGAAAAGCTTTCTTCGAATGAATGAACTTTTCAAATTTAGAACCGAGACGACGAATATCTGCGCGGAAATTTACACGGCGAATGGCTTATCGAGGTTCTCGATTTTCATATTCAAACATCGTAACTTACTCGATATTCACCAGATTACATAGGGCGTTCATCTTATCGTCTCTATATGATTTAAGAGTCACGGCACTGAGAAAATCCAACCAGTGCTCGATCGATTGGTAACCGTCGCGGAGAACATTATTCGCCCCCTGTAATTTGCCCTTTCGATGCATACAATTTGTATGCACGTAATGATCTCACTGAAAAAATGAACTTCCATGGGAAATGGACTTCTTGCTGGATAGGTAATTCGCTCAAAATACCTGCGAGTCCATTGTTTCCGGGGAGATTGGTAACACAAAGTATGATATTTTCTGTGATACTTTACGTTTTTCTAACCTCTGTCGAAGCCTCTCCCTCGGGCAAAATACGTGCAAGTTTCGTAAAAGATTATTACAACGGTCGGTACATTCGAGAACTCGTTATTTTCGAATGCTGGCAACCTTACGGTGAGTTTTTTCGTGGAATTTGTTCTTCAAAACTTCGACGATGATTCAAGAAATTTAATTACAGTCGTGAAAGTAATTCGAATAATGGAGAAATAAGTTTTTTTAAGAGCGATAATAAAAAATTGACTTCACATGTTTCTGGGTTATGAGGCAATCGGAATGGAAACTGTCTGCGTTTCAGTTTATTACATTTCCAAAACGTTACTGATTCGGTTCAATAACTTCATTCATCAATTGATAAATTTATTGATTAAATAAAAAAATTGTAAATTGAAAAGTTATTGAAATGATTCAATGAATATTTCTTTGATATTTTGTGAATTTTGCACAAGAAAGCATTTTTGCTGTTTCGAGGTCAAACGGTGAATAACGTTATCAAGAGAGAAGCACAAAAAAGAAACAAGTTGGTAAGGGGCGAAGCAAAGAGCACGAGTGTTTCACTGAACTTGCAGATTCCGCAACATTTGCAAGAGACGTGATGCAACTTGAGAAGAAAGTGACATTTTCAAAAATAACAAATGATCTCGACATGAAAATGATTTTAAGAGTAAATTACTATCGAATCGGTGTCGTTCTCGATTACGATTGTCCCCACAGTGAGATCGTTTTTGAAGAATTTTCTAAACATCAATTGCCTTTCAACGAGTCTTACCATTGGCTCGTGTTAACATCGACAACGACGATTCCCACTCAAGTTCTGAGTAATTTGCCCTTGAGTGTCGAGAGCGAACTGACGATTGCGAATCGAGAGGAAAATTCTTACGTTCTCTACGACGTTTATAATCCGAGTTATCGACACAACGGACAACTTAATGTGACCTTTAAGGGCACTTGGACGACTCAGAAGGGCCTGGAGGATGAAATGACTCAATACAAGTACACGAGGCGTGGGAATTTCCACGGGCTGACTTTGAACTTTTCATTCGTGGTAAAAAAATATTCTATTCGAATGTTCATTCAATTCCTAAATGATAAAAACGATCTTTTCCGTTTAAAATGGTTAAGAGCCGTTCCGTGAGATGAGATTGAACAATTTATTTCCCTTGAAATTCGCAGTTGACCAATCCGCCTTTACCAGACTTCGAAACCTACATGACAAGGCCCACGAACCGTCATTTGGACACGATGATGCGTTTCCATTACGCTATAGTTCGCTACCTCAGGGACGCTTACAATTTTACGTAATGAAACTTTGTTTAGGATCAAACTAAAGTCGTTGAAATCGTGCGATCTTCTTATTGCTCTGTTTGCATATTTCAACCGGAAGAATGAATTTGAAACAAGCTCCAACCTGGGGTTACTTCGTTAATGGAACGTGGAATGGGATCTTGAAAGACATGATCGACGGTGTGACGGATATCAGCATCGCACCCTTTCAACAAAAAGCCAATCGCATGGAAGTCTGCGAATTCACTCTGATTACTTATATTGGCAGGTGCAGGAATCAGCTTAATCCAGTTAGAATCGATAATGAAACGAAACGAAATGGCATTTGGAGGCGGGCGGACGAAAAAACTGATGCTGAGATTTTTACGTTTCAGGGTGGTCTTCATTTTTCGGCATCCTAAAAAGAACACTTTAAGAAACCCTTTCTTGAAGCCATTCACCTCGAACGTGTGGTACAGCATCGCAGCTCTTTCCATCGTCTGTTACGCCATTTTATTACTCTTAACAAAAGTGGAGGCAAAACTCATTGGGGCTGAAGTGAAGGGTGCTTCGAGTGGAACTTTGCAATCGGAGGTCGACCTCGTCGTTGTCGGCGCAATTTCACAACAAGGTTATTTTCATTCCATTCAAAATATTCGTGCATGTCGAAGGTTTACGAACCCTTCGAATCGCTTCAACTCTGTTTTTCTACCTCCCACGTCCTCACGAGAGGTTGCCCGTTGGCACAGCCATTTAAAACTGTTTGGTGTTCGAAAATGTTCTACAAATTCCAGGCATAAACGCTGCTCCCAACATCATTTCTGGTCGAATCCTCTTCATTTCGCTTTTCCTCTGGGGACTTTTGCTCTATCAATTTTATTCGGCTTCGATCGTCGGCTCGTTGCTCGCCGAAGAGGCGAAATACATCACGACTTTGGAGCAACTTGACGCCTCCAACATGGAGTTGGGCATCGAGGAGATGCCTTACTATCCAGCAGTATTTAAAGTGGGTCCAGGTCCAAGTGGACTCAAAACCATGCCGTGTTTCGATCTCCGGACTCACGTCTGAAATCAAACTCGAATCGAACTGCCAGTTGGTACATTACACTTTGATTTTGGGACTGAAAATGCGAGCGAAATTCGGATTTTTTGCAAATTGGATCCAAGCAGGGCAGCAAGAGTTTGACGTAGAATTCAATCCCACCTCGTTTATTTGCTTTTCTCCGGCCTCAATTTCGTTCTCTCATGATTTAGTACGGAGGATCGCCAGTTCTGCTGCGAATGTACGACGAAAAAATGAGGCCGACTCCAGAGAGGCCGAAAGGTGCGTACACGAGTGCTGGGCGTGGATTGAGTTTGGTGAAAAAAGGCGGCTACGCGTTGAGCATTGAGTCGGGAACGGCCTACAAAATCATCGAGGTAACTTTGGACTGATTGATCGAATCGTCTAATGCCTTAATTTCGATTTATTGATTATCCAAAGAATTAGAATCTATGATTGAGAAAGCCTCACAAAAATGATGAATCTTTGAAATCACGAGGACACTTTTTCCGAGGATGAGATCTGCGACTTGCAAGAAATAGAACCAATCAAACCCACGGAGCTTTGCATCATCACTGCCAAAAAATCTCCGTTCAAAAAAATGGTCCTCTACGGGTACGTCCAATAAATTTTCGATTCCTCCGTTCCCCGGTACAATCTGAGCTCGAACTCTCGGTTTTTATCTCCAGAATACAGCGAATGAAGCAGCACGGCCTTGTCGATGCTTTGACGAAAATGTGGATCCCATCGCGCCCGATTTGCCCGGAAAACCATAACATGAAGCCTGCGCCTGTCCAAGTTGCCGAATTCGTTCCCGCACTTTTCCTCTTAATGCTCGGTTCAATGTGTGCAATTCTCGTAATGATTTTCGAACACTGTTACAAAAATATTCGTGCTCAAATTTTTTCTGTCGAGTTTCCAAAAACTGGAGAAGAAAGTGGCGTAGCCGGGGAAGAAAACGACGGTAATTTGGACGACGAAGACGAGCCCTAGAATTTTCACTCTCGAGTTCCGTCCAAGCCTCAACGGATTTTCTCTTATTCGAACGTTGGCTTCACTATTTTTTTCTTCGCAATAGTTTGAGTTTGTTTCTTTTTCACACCAGCTAATATTAATAATCGATTTCGCAACGCTTTTTTGTTTATTTTTCCTCCACACCCGGCGACAAACGTCGATCAAAATTAACCTCAATTCTTTGAATAAATTCAATAAATTAGAAAGATGACGGAAGAGCTTTCGATTCCTCCAAGTTTCGAATCAGTCGCGACTCTTTCCGACCGTCGGAAAAATCCTTGTTTGAAATGCATTCAACCGGTTGAACAGGACAGAAAAAGTTTTTCGTTCAACGCTGAAGACCGAACGAGAACCAAAAGTTGGAGCGAAAGCGATCGCCTCTCGGGACGGCCTAGTTCTGAAATAGATGGTGAAAAATGTTATTGCCAAGGATTGACTTGCGAGCAACTGTTGAATTTCAAGAGGAACTCGCAGGATGGAAAAAACCAAATTTTCGAAGATCGAAAATCCCTAAAGAAGTTACCAGCGAGTGAACCTCTCGAAAAAGTGGCGCCCAAGCCCGTGTACACTGAGGAAGAAATAAAAAAATATGTTAACATCATTGAGAAAGCTCTACAAGAAGAAATGGCTCGCCGATTTTCGCTACGGACGACGTCGAGCTCAGAGAAATCGGACGAAGTTTCCATTTGTGAATTGAAAGAGCCGGAAAATAATTGTCGTTGTTTCGACGACATTTCCTTCAACGATATTCGATCTTTGGTACTGGATCAATATTCCCTCATACGCCAGTACGAAGTTATCGCGAGCCCAAAGCAGCCTCAATTTGGCTTTCGAGCATCCTCCGAATCCCTGTCCGGAGTGTCAGAGCTCTCGTACAGCGGAGAATTTGAATTAGAAAGTGAGCGGAGGTTCTGGGATCGCGGAGAATTTTCGCGTCAGTCGTACGAAAATAATTGGATGACGCCATCAGCCTACGAAAATTTAAACTTTCGCTGTTATCCATACGGAGGAGAAAGTGAATATTCATTGGAGGCAGAAAGCGAGAAAAATCCGCTCGGTTCGTCCGACGAGGAGGTCCGAAGTTGTGGCAAATCAGGCCACTCTTGCAAGCTCCGAGATCCCTCGAGTATTCCGATTTTTAATGGAATCGTCGACCAACTGGATTGCAAAGAAGTCAAACCTTTCGTAATCGGGTACCAAGGCAAGTCCGATCTCATTGGAAAATGGGGGGATTGCCTCGAGATCGTTAAGCAGGTTCTCTCAGAGTGCCACGTGAATTCGAACAGCGGTACGAGGCCAGAAAAAGACTTAAAGCGTCCGAAAAAAGTGGAGGAACACGAGGAGGAAAGAACTTTGTCGTGCATCCGTTACGACGATTTCCATTCGACCGAGCCGAACACGGGCATGGAATGTCGTCTCGCGATTTCGGCCGATAGCGCGAAACCTGACGAGAGAAAATTGATTAGTCGAAGCAAAATGTGCCACGAACCCTTCGAAGTTGTTTGCACTGTTAACAACGATGATTTCGATGATTTGAAACGGTTCGACAAAATCGGCGGAAAAGGAGTGGCCTCGCTCTGCAGAAAACTTACGAAATGGTAATTCCGTCATTTTTCTTCAAGCTCAGAATTCACCACGAATTTAAGGTATTCCTTTCGCATGAGCGTATATTCTTTGATGGCGCAAATTGGGTACTCGAAATTTGGACTGATTTCTAACCCTCTGAGAAGTCGCGGTTATATAAGAAAAGCTTCTGCTTCTGCCATTTTTTCAACTTCTGTCGTTGATATCTCTTTTAAGCATTCGTTTTTTATAAGTTTTACGATTTTTGAAGTTTTCATTTTTTATCAAATGCTCGATAACCTGAGCTGAAATTTCGCCGATCTATTCGCATGCACTTTTACTTTACTGTTATTTAAAATCACTTATTTGTAGAATATATTCGGGTTCGTGAAAGGGATACCTTAACAGAATTGTCAAAACAAAAAATCAGGAAAAATGGCAACGTTTGATATTCGAAACGATGCCTCATCGCCAGGACTCACTACGTGACGAAAACATTGTGTGGAATTCGAGAGCATTCTCATATCGTCGTACAGATGCCATCGTTCAGTTACCCGAAGGGCCTGAGAAATCGTGCGAAAAGGGATTTTCGAAATTTGCAAAATTTACAAGTAATTCGTCAAAATTTATTTCAGAGCTCAAGGAAAATGTTGAAAATTATTGAATTTTCAGATCGGCCGATTATCCTGGCTCGAGAACAAAAATGCCCAAGTACTTTACGTCTGTCCGAGTTCGGACGGATCCGACAATCTCGAAGACAAATTACGAGATTTCGTTCGCTCCGTCAGACCGGATGTTTGTCTCGACAATCTTTGGATCTTGAATTCCAGGAAGTCTTTAGACGCCGGGGATTTCGAGACCGATTGTTCCTCCGGCGTCGAAAACATTTTTTCGAATCCACGGGAATACAGAAGACTGAGGAACCTCACTGCGGGTAGACAAGCGTTCATATTGCCGGGCGTGATGCAGGAGAAGGACGTTTTCGTCGCGTGCGAATTAAAGATTGCGATAATGGGTTCGAACTTGAGTAATAACGAAATGTTTTTCTCTCGCCGGAGCGGAGTTTAGTTCGATTGAAAAATCGTGAAAACAAAAATATTGACGATTCGAATACATATTCGATCGTTTGAAAAACGTAAATATTTCAACAGCCCGATTCATTGTCACGCATACAGGAGTCCCATTGAAATGTCAGGAGCGTTTCATGACAAAGTCAGAATTCATAAAACTCCTGAGAGAATGGAATATCGATTGTCCGCCCACGTTGGAGGTGAATAAATTTCACGAGGTATCAAAAACTCACACGATGCATTTCATTTGTCTCGGGGATCGTAAATTATTCCGAAATTGGCCTATTCGTAGTTGAATGAAGGCATTAAATGTATATTGGACGTAGCTGTGCAGCGGTTTGGCGAGGATGATAATCGAATTTCCCGACCATGATACGTGGCTTGTGAAAATTAATATGGGCTTCAATGGATGTCATACAGCCGTTTACAAATCTCATAATACCTCGGTAAATCGCATTAACAAGGACGAAGTGAGTTTATCTTTTAGGATCCAGCAGTTACGATTTGTGTCGCATAAACATTCTTAAACACCAATTTTTCATTGTAATTTGAATGCAGTGCCAATGTCAATTCGAAAGTGAAATAAAAATGTGTGGATTCCTTGCTGAAATATTGCCTGAGAAGTTGCAATTCAAGACTGACGTCTACAAGGATTTTAGACACTTCGTCAGGGACCTCGAACGCCATGGGAAGCCATCAAATTCCTAATTCCTTGTCATTTCTTTATTCGAAAAGAAATGTTCCATATTATTGTGTTACTTTGTTAATTTGTTGCATTTAAAGTGTACAATTCAGGTGGGATAATCCAGGCCTGTCCGAAATACGATTATAAAACGATATCGCTCGGAATCTTAATCGAGCACGACACAGCACAAGCAAATCTATTGTGCGCGGCGGAAGTTGTTAAATTCAAGGACGATATCAGAAACGACGTTGCATACATTTTGCCGCAGAATGTTGTGGCGATGGAAAGTTTACAAGGGCTGACGGAAAAAATTGGAATCGGTTTGCGTCAGCAGGGCATGGTCGGATTTTTTGGCATCGATCTCATCGCATTTGTAAATGAATTCAACGTACGAGAATATTTTCACGTTGTTTCTTCTGTGAGCCAAATAATCGTGGAGTCTTGCATTTCATTAATTCCTCTCATTTTTTTCGTTGTTAAAAATGTCCACAGAAAGTTGTTTCTTTCTGATTTTGAAATGATTTTTCTAGGAGGAAAAATTGTGGATCGTCGATCTGGATCCTCACTACACAAATCTCGAGTCTTTCGACGAGTGGATCAAGTTTTGTCTGAGATTTGGCCCCTCCTGTGACCCCATAAGGTATCTCAATGGAGACAGATATTCGAAACGTATGTTAAGAGTTGAGCTGGTGAACTGTGGGAAAAGCGAACGTCGACTCGGCATCGGGACCGGGTATAAATTTCACATGAGACACTTTAACATCGGTGCAGTTCGACGGAGCGTAATGTTACGCGAGAAAACGTTCGAGAAAAGTCCCGGAAAAGCGAACGGATAATGGAGAAGCTAACGAAAAACTCGGATCGATATTCGGTCGCGAGTGGAAAGCTCCGGAGCAATGGACTTGCTCGATATCCCGGAAATGCTCTGATCAACGAGTGTCGTCAACACGGCATGTTTTACGATCATGTTGTACGTCACAGACTCCTTTTGAAACTTGAAACTTTGAAATTTTAATGATGTTGTTCGAAATTAGTGTTAAACAATATTTTTTTAGTCGATTTAACTGGACGATTTTTCTTAGCAGTATTCGAGTATTAAGGGGGTCACGTATTAAGGAGCTATCGTCTGAACTAAAATCGTGCATACTGAAGTATTAAAAATTGAAGGATTTTAGTTCAGGCGATAATCACTGCTTCGCAAATCAAAACGCTCTTTGCTTTTTAATCTCAAATTAATCGATCCCCCGAAACATATGGGTTCCTGTGGAGTAATTTTACATCGAATCTACCCGAGATATGAGAGTTGAAAAATTCTATCGTAGAGTCGAAATACCGATAAATGGACCCTTCGAATTTTAAAAGTCTATGTTTGTTTTCCTCGGCGCAAAAAAATCTAGAAAAAACCCCAAAAAATCTGGCTGCCATAGGGGGTGACCCCCTTAAGTCGAACTGATTAATTCGAAAAGATAATCCTCTCGACTTCGTTCTTCCCCTCGCACGCACTTTGCCTCTTTTCAATGGGATAATAAAAAAATGATCGAACAACAATAAGCAGCAGCACCACAAAAAATAAGGCCACCGTATTTGTCGCTCGATTTCCCGGTTATTCAGTAACTTCAACTTTCACCATGACCTCAAAAAACCCTCATTAGTAGCGACGAGATGCTCTCCTCACTTGCAATCCAAACTTGTCGATTCAAAGGAAAAACGCGGTTGCATGCTGTGTCCGATTGATCCAGAGTTTCGTGACATTTGCCTCATCTCCATATATCCCAGGAGACAAATGGCCGTACGAAAGTTCATCGAGGCATTGAAAATCCTGCACGAGCTATCGATAGACAAGCGTGAGGCCACAGAGACGAACATGCTTGTAAGTTGCTGCTTTACACGTGTAATCAACCTCGAAATGGCAAAGTGGTATTGAAAAGTTGTACTTATTATTTTGACGCAGAAACTGGCTCGAGAAATGACTCGGATGGAATGAAGTGGAGCAACTTCGTGGGCTGAAATTTCATGACCGCCGTTAACGGAATTAAGCAAAACTTGGACACGTTCCAATGCTCCTGATCCCGAGTTGATCTCCCCAAATTTTTCTTTACTGTTTTGCATTCGGAGAACAATCAAAGGTCACGAACAAAGTACCAATAAAACTAGGCATAATGGCCTTTACGATTTCCAAAGTAAATAAACGTTCGTGAGTTCGTTTATCTGAGCCACGAAAAAAACCAACAGACCCGGACGATACCATCAGCAGAAAAAGATCGACCGAAGGTAAGCCACGAGTAAAGCTGACCGAGTAGTTTTACCACCCGATCAAAAAGAAGTTTCTGGCTGTCGATGAACGGGAGTAAACGTCAAACCAACGAGATTGTAAGCCCAATGTTTACGACCAAGTAGAATATTTCGACACAGTCAGAAATCGAAAGCGTGTGATTTGACACATGAAAATCAAGCTCCGATCGAGGTATTTCTAATTAATGGATTACATCTAATAATTCGTAGATCAACACGAATGATTATGTGTAATCCATCAATTACAACACTCCATCGAGTCCTTGAGGTGTTCGCGATGGTCTGTCACATTGAGACCAAATCGATCAAGCGAATCATCAATTTGATTGGGAACAATCTGGCTGGTTATTGGGTCCGACAATCGGTCGACACGAAGGCTCGTTACTGGAATAACGCGAATCCCGTAAATGATATTCGACGGAATGAAAAACCTTGAAACAGTCATTTTCCCTGCACCGAGAAAACAAAAAAAAATGTTAATTTAATAGCAATTGATGTTATTGGAAGAGTTTTCTTTATTTAACTGCAACGTTTTCGGGGAGAATGAATCTGCAGTTCGATCTAAAACTGTTTTATTCGTTCAATCATTTTCTATCTTGTGATGATCATATATTTCGTAGGCACCCCGTAACGCCACATTTAGTTGTTCCAATAACGTTTTTTTCTCAGTACAGTAATCGTACAAGCTCAAATGACAATAATCAGCAGCAATAAATAACGTTGCGAATAGTTGAAAAGCTGCTGGCGATCAGTTTTGGCGAAATGCTATTGTCACACGCACATGACTACAAATCCTGTTTAAGTAGCATGATTTATGCAGACACGCATATACACACGAGGAGACGCAGAAGCCGTTGGTTGCTCCAATGTTTCGACAATAGCTGCAGCTAAATTGAATTCCTCATCAACATAATTTCAGCCCATCTGTCATCCGCGTCACGGAGCTTGTGTTCATAATTCTAATTCCAGTTTATAGCCCGGCCTGTTCATCCGAACGAAATGCTCGGATCTGACTTTGAATGCTCTCACGTAAATCGGCGATTGTCGTTGTTTGTAAGGAAACGCTTGTTTCATTGGGATGAGAATTCCACTTACAGAGTGTAACATCAACAAGTTATTGAGAAATTTCGAGTCAAGTTGAGCCGTGCTCATCGAGCACGTTGACGATTATGGTTAAATAGTGCTGCTTCCTACGTCATCGTCGTTTCAGTGCTCTTACAGTATTGAACGTCTCGTCTAAAGAGCTCGACATTTTCGTATCTTCCTCACAATTGTGTATCGAGGGTCGATGCTCTCTAGCTCCAATATATTGTAGGTATAAAAAACGTGCTGATGAACATTCCAAATAAAGTGGTGTGTGTTTTGTGTGTGTGTGTGTACGAAAGGGGTGAAGTGCACTTCGATATGCAAGGGCATGCAGCGGTTCGAGAGCTGAAAAAACAGCTGGTTTTACAAGCTCAATATTCAATCGGCACTTCGTTTCATAGTCTCCATTGTTTGATTTGTAAGATTTTCAAGCCTCCATAAATGCTGAATTGCTACCAATCGAATAAAGGGTCAGGACCATGGCAGGAACAATTCGTAACGACTCCATTGGGCTTCGTACCAATCCTGAAATTTCCCATAAATCTGCATCAAACTTTGGTGATTGAAAGGTTGCACCGGTGCATAACTGCGAATGGGAGAAAAGCTGATACCGAGTAGCACTGCAAATTCAAATATTTATGATACAACTCTATCCTCACGACCCCCTTTCTGCACATTGGAAGAGCTGATGTGGCAGCTACCATTTGCATTTTTATTGAACACATTGCACCCCCCCTCTATCGACGAACGTGAAGAAATTTAATATTGCGTCAAAGCATGTACCGCATAGACAGAGGCGCACGGTGCACGAGTAACTGTAACATCGTCGATCGGCTGCATCGAGGGGGAACGAGAATCGCTGAGAAAATGCAGAGTGTCGCTTACGTGTGCAGGCAAAGTGTGTTCTTCGATACAGAAAACTTTCATCATCGTACAGCGTTCCTTTGCCTCCCTGCTCGCCCGGAGCATTGCGTCTTGGTCAATAGCCTCCTTCGGAGACTTTGTCTTCGAGATACATCCGCAAGTCTTTATTGAATTGTCGCGTGTCTCTGGCGACGGTCTTGCGGACGCCTCGAAAATAATGCTCCTTATAAATGCGCGGCTGTAATGCACCGGTTCCATTTGTGAAAAAGTGGAAATTAAGGGGCTAAAGTTTGAGGTAAAAATTAGCGAAAAGTCAGGATCTGTACGAAGTTTCATTGCACGAAAAGAAGCACGAGAAACTTCGTTACTGCTGAGGTAGCGGAAATGAAAAGATGGCTCGCTGAAAATAGCTTTCCTAGAACACTGAACGCTCTCAGCAGCCCTGTGTTAAGGGGCTCAATTTACAAAGCTGAGATACAAAACACTCGAAAGCTTTGAACGAACGTTAAATCGCCATATCATGTCCAAGTAACAGTGGTGTTTACGAGTGTTCTTGACCTGCATGATCGTTTGTGCAGTCACACGTTATACCTCCGAGCGGGCGAGTGGGACCGAGCGAGAAGGAATTTGTAGTGTAGCGTGACGTTGCGATATATGCTTATTAATGCGGGCAGTTCGTCGTAAGGTTTACGCAAGGGTCGATCGTCCGAGAGGTGTTTGCTGGAGAGGGCCCCTCTGCGGGTATTGCTTGCAATCATCGTCGGGAGAGAATGCGATGCGATTGGATAACAACATTCAATGACGCAATGAGCTTCTCAGGACTGGTGATGGGCGATGGGCTCTAAGGTCGCTCGGATGCGACAGCATCGAGGGAGCTCCGATGCACCAAATGTGACATCGTATTATCCACATTGTTTGAAGATATCACGAAGCAACTCGATCAATTCAAGTATTTCATGCTCCACTTTGTGACTCATCGTCGAGCTGGGCCAAGCTAAAAATAAGACACGAAATGGAAGGTGACTAAATTAATTTGCGATCGAAGTGTCAGGGGACTGAGTTTTTTTTTAATTCTCCACATTGGCCAGCTGTATATCGAACGATTCAGTGAATTATGCCACGATTTTAATGTTGGGAGTCAGAGTTACATGTACAAAGTCGAAGGGCGTTTTTTCAAGGTTTCATCGAATCATCGAGTCCCAGGATAATCAATGAAATTATTATCCACAAGCATGGCTGCACGAAATTCCAGTTTCCACGTCACCGGGTTTCGCACAAACTCCCGCTTCGTACGGTTCCAGTTTCAAGCGTCCGTGTTACAGCAATATTTCAACTCACACGAAAGTTCATTAATAGCAGTATCATTTTATTTGCAGGATTACCGTCCTGTGGGTGATTAAAAATAAGGAAATAGTAGAAGATAAAAGCTACGCTCTAATTTCAGTCTCCCGACATCGTGTCTCTGACGCAAGCTCACTGCGGCGATGCATGGACCTTTCAGCGTCTTCGCCTCACGTACACATATTTGTGGGATTCTCGAGTACTGACCACTTCACACCACATACTAATGAATCAGTGCTTCATTCGCGTCCGGATACCGAGAAGAAAGTGCGAAAGTCACTCTGGAGCGGACTAAAAAATTCTCATCTCTTTTTCGTTCTTTTAATTTTATAATTAGAAAAATGTACACTTCCGGCTCGACCAGGTGTATTAATTTGCAACACTCCTCCGCGCCAGTGTAAATAAGCAGAGAAAAGTTTTTATGTTTACCCCCGCATGAGTTCCGAAACTCGGTGAACCCATTAAATTCTCATTTTCCAAATAAGTTTGTGACGGGCCGCGCAAGCAGAATTAAAGCTAATAACAAAGGTCAACGGGCGTCTAATGTTTGGGCTATTTGCAAATGTCGTGAATACTCGCAATTAATTGTTTGACTCTCCGAGGAAACATTGCTCACAGTCGCGCATTCTCCGTAATGGCACTGCTTCCGAGTGCTTTAGCAATGATTCACCGCATTTCATGCACGAAAAATGTTTTCCCCCTACTTGAAACTTAAAAGTATTGACGTCTTTCAACGCTCTTTATTCGATAAATATTCAAGCAAAATAATGCCTCGCTCATAGAGGAACTGCACTGCCCCGAAATGGCATATCGCAGCGTGAGAAAAAAATCTGAACGAAAAAATTCAGCGGCGCGACACACCGATATCCGCTTCGTGTCAGCCTTTACACTGTCTCGTATCTCGTTCATTACGTTGGTACTATACCGATGTACAGACGAAAGCAGCCAGCTGTTAGATCTGGAAGTAGAACCAGCCGTAAGCGCCGGAGGCATGATTGCACGCCGAGCAGCGCAGTAAGCACGCGCAAGTAGTCACGGCTGTCGCCGTCAGACCACGATGCCGTAGAAACAAGTTCTTTTTGTCCGAAATCAAGAATGCTTCGAGATCAAAGAGTGCACTTTTGTCACTTTTACTCTGTGTACGTTGAACCATTTCGAAGAAACATTGTCTAATGACTGAAAACGAGTTGCACGTAGCCTGAAAGACGTGCGAATTCGAGGGATGGCTGCAAACCAGTTTTCCTTTTCATGGCGTCATTGACGAGTTGAGTGAAAGTAGCTCGTCCGAGAGAACACTGTGGAGACAGTACAAACAAGTTATTTTTATGGTAAATTACAATTTTGAATAGGGCAACTGATCAAGTGCGATGGAGCAGGGTGAGGCTCGATAAAAATTCTTGTGAAAGATCATTTCCGCTTTCGATCTCTGTACGAAGGAAAACCATTTCGAGCCGATATCGCCAGGGCAATCGAAACGACGCCTGAAGCGTCGTCACAGCGCGTCATTTATGGAAGTCGATAAAAAAAACGCTGATTGTAATCTCAGTTGAGAATTTGAGGGGAAACAGTGGTCGATGACGAACCAGCAGAAACGTGGAAGCGTTTTATTCCACTCTTTGAATCGAGTAGATAAATGCTTGAAAAATGAATAAGCTTAGGTCTCGGGAGAGAAAAAGTAATGGCGAGTGTCCCGATGCCGCAGCTCCTCGAATCGGAAAAGATGCTCAACGCACGTTAGTTCTGCGCGATGTGACTAAAAAATCGCATAACGCGCTGACCTCTGCATCGATCTCTGACGACAATTTTGCCATTACGAACTCAACGTAAAAGAAGTGGGCAACTCGCGCTCCTCTTTTGTCGTAGTGCGAAGCGGCAATTCTCCGCTTCGGGGATCCCCCGTAGGAAAGAAGAAGGCGGCTTCATTATCTCGATGACGAAAAAAGAAGCGAAACTGAGGTAAACAATCGTACCTACATACGTATGACCCTTGGATCGATAAGCTTGGGGGTCTCTCAGTGGAGTCGAGATGACGTAGCTCGGTCGACGGCTGGCTGTCCACCAGCCTCTGCACTTGCAAACGCAACATAAAAAAATACAAACTTGCCTGTCCATTTTTATGAGTTCCATAAAAAAATTGATTCTACATAGTCGAGCAATTATAATCGCTCGAGCTGCGCGTGCAACTATCAATATTTTATTATCCAACAGACAACTATTGAAGCTCGTATTTATAGGAGTTATGAGTAGTGTTATGAGTATCGAGGTCAAGCGAAGAAAATATTAGCCGGAAAACTTGGCGTTTTGGACTTGAAGGAATCTCCGAATAAATTCTCTTCTAAGGCAGCTGGAATAAGAGATTCTGATGATTCGAGTAGCTTTCGCGGAAGTGACGACGATGTTAATGGTCTTGGAGTCCGGAGAAGGAGAACGTGACTGGAATTTATTTGAAATAATCAAATTCCCTCATCAGCACTTTAATAAACGAATGAAATATTCTCAAAATGCGATTCACCCGTCAAGTTTATTCACCAACTAATAATCGTGGCTTCGAGGGACAATGAAGAATCAGCGATACACGAACTGATTCCTAGGTTCCATCGGCGAGTCACTTTTTTACTCGCGCCCTAATTATTTCGCTGAAAGTCGACAGACAAAGTGCCTTTCGAGAACACGCAGCAAAACTGTTCTGCAATCGGAATACTTTTCTTCGTGTTCTATTGATTTCTGAACGGAACGCCGATGCAGATATGCAAATGGTGTAAGGGACAAAACACCCGCAACATTTTCAGAGTTCAGATTGGTTCGGTCAAACGTACAGAATCGTGCGAATGCTGCTGCTTTATATACGCATAAATGTCATAACAGAAATAAATATGCCACGTGCCGCAGGAACGAACGAATGTAATTTTTGTTTTATCGAGATGAAAATCGCGATATTTCGGAGGAAATATTGGAAGGGTGGGCATTGGAGCTCGACGAGGGTATCGCGTGTCTCTCAGTTTCAACAGTCCGATGACACGGTGCATCGACCGAGAGAGACCTCCCGGCCCCGGAGTAGCGGTAGGTATAATACAGCCCTCGGCCGCGGAGCGGGTAAGAGGGTATTCGTTCGACTTGGGAATCTGCGTATCTGCAGCATCGTAGCCGGAGACACCTTCAAATAGGCGGGAAGAATTTTTAGTTGGTGTTCATAGGCACTGAATTTTATTACGAATGGCGATGCACTTTGCGTTACTCTTTTTCCAAGTTCGAACGACTTTTATGCATTCTCTTTTCTCCGTGGATGAAAAAATATGAGCTCCTTTTGTTGTGAAAACTCGGGGAGCGAGGCTCCGAACACAAAAGTTCCGGCTTCGCCATTCCTAAATTGAGATGAAAAATCTTCGGTGCATTTAGAATTTCACTACAGTGTTTTCTAACCTCCGACTCTCTACGCTGGGTTATTTGCCTTTGAAATATCTCCCCACGAGGCAAAACTAGCGAGGCTTTTTTTCGGACAACACAAAACACCATTTCCAAGGGATCTTATCGGGCTATGTCGGTCGTTCACCATTACGATGGGAGTCGTGATTTCCTACCTGGGGCGTTAACCATTGGGGTTTGTGGCAACGTATGTGAACCTTTGAAACTAAATGACGCGCCATAAAACCTCGCTTAGCGGAGTCAAGTTTTCCAAAGAGTGCGATAAATGGAAGGATAAGAGTGACCTTCGACGGTTCAAGTTCAGGATTCATCGCTCTCATTTTAGGCAAAACATCTCCGCGCGGGGGCGGCTCAATCTTCGGCGGTTTCCTCTAACGAATAAGATTCTCCTTCGAGTAAAAAAATGCTTCGTCAGATTTCGCCTGTGTACTTCGCACTGCATCTGTTGCACGATCCTTGTTTCAGAGCCTTGTTCAGAAACTTGGTCCGGCAGTAAAAAGTTATAGAGACCGGTTATAAAGAATCTTGGTCATAAAGGTAGTGACTGCCTCCCTTTTGTTTCATGGTCCGTGGCCCATTGAAGCAGTCGGAGATCTTGGGAGTCAGCGGTTCGGACGATCCGGCAGTTTTAAGGTTCAATCCTGGAGTCGTTGGTCGTTGTACTCAATCAAATAACCCCGGGTACGTGGCCAGGTGTTGCCAGTAGAGTTAACCATTTCTAGTGACCCTGGAACTGGGGCTATCTCCTCACGAATAATTAGTTGGCATCTTTTGACGAGAAGTCCAGTCTCCTGTCCCATTTACACGCCATCAATCAAGCCGACCCTAGGAATCTAGGTCCGAAATTTGGATCGATTTTCGATAAAAATAATACGATTAGTGCTGCAGACGAGAAACAGTTCCGAGGTTCGACGTGTGTCCACGTTCAAATTGTTTGTAGAAAAAAAAATGAGGAGAGTGCCGTTAAAAAGCAGCCAGGCCGGCGGAGCATAACGACGAATCGAAAAGTCAAAATTTCGTCCGAATCAGGACATTGAATAAATGTTGAGAGTCGCAGGATCGAAAAAGCATGTAAGAGCTGTTCGCGCAGTGGTCGTTCCCGAATGTTAAACCGTGCACGAAACCGCACGGGCTCTATTCGAGCCGCACATCTCGCTGGAGAGGTCGGCGTAAGGTGATTTTTCGTTCTTTCAGGGATAACTCGAGGCATCGGTCTACGGGAAAGCTGGCGAATTGGTGTGTCGTGTGCTGCAGGTGGTGCGCTGGAAGGTGCATGTGGGTGGATGGTGTGTATGGCTGGAGTTGCGCGCGCGCGTTGCTTCCGCGAGCGAGGTAAAACATTTCATGTACTTGGCGGTTCCACCCCACACCCCCGTGAAAGCTCGTTCGATACGCGCCCGCGCGCCTACGAAAATCGTCTCTCCTCCACCTCGTCGGACCAGTGCCGCCACAGCTCTCGTAAGAGACGCCCGTGATTTTCACCCCCGCGTGCGCGCGCGCGCCCTCTTCCTCCCCCCGCGTTTTCAACAGGGTTTATAAAATACACGTATACACAAGGATACTGAAACAGCCCCGTACGCACGTCAACACAAAGAGGTTGATCAACATATACGACTAGAAAACAAAGCTTCGAGCATTGTTCACAATACGGGCACTTGTTTTTCGATATTTCATAAAAACAACGGTGTTTTCATCTAACTGGTTGTTTCGTCTGTCGATGCCCGGTGTGCCTCCTGGACAATTGTCACTCGAAAAAAAGCATGTACATAGACACACGTATAATTGAACTGAAAATTTTCGAAGCCCGAGTTCTCGGGAGCAGTTGAAGCGTTACGATTTTCATCGCGACACAAAGGCGCCCGGGGATCATCATCCTCGAAAGATATTCGGCTGAGGGACACGCGGCTAGATAACCCGAGGCCGTGGGTCGACAGATGGGAACGTTTGAAAGTAGATTAAAAAATATAATTTGACGAATCGTAATGAGCGAAGCGTGGAGTGCTCAAGCAGCTGAAAAGGATCGTCGCGTTTCTCTGGTTAACGTCGACGGGAAGCAGCGAACCGAGTAAGAGGGCCGAAGCATCAAGGAGTCGAGCCGGAGGACTCGACCTTTTGGCCCACCGCGTCATTGAACTTATCACAGTGTGCTTGCTTCGAAAGAGCAACGGAGAATGTTGTCTCGGGACAGAAATAACAAGTGAGGGCGGTTTCTCGCTTCGGTTACAGTGCGGTTCGATTGACCCGGAATATCGTGAGTGATACGAGTGTGTCGTCGTTGTCGTCGTCGTCGTCGGAATGCGGATCAAGAGCAAACGAAGATTTCCGGAACGGAAAGCCGCTCGGCCGGAGGAACGAAATTAAAAGGGAAAATTATAATAGGAGGATAACCTGAACGACTGTTGATGTGCGCACCGTTATAATCACCCTGTGGCTCACGAAGACCCCTTTTCTCGTGCACAACCAGCCACGATTGTACGCTCGCGTGACCCAGTGCGTGCTGCTCTCCTTGCCCCGTCATCCACGTCGGCGTATTTCCCCCGTTTCTCTTCACTCGCGTATGTTTTTTGAGTTCTATTTTTCCCCTTTTTTATGACACACGTAAAATTCATAAAAATATGGAAAACTGGTGCACGCGATGGGCGATACACGGTGGAATAGTAAAAGGAATACGAGAGCAATGAGCTCCTCGTAAATGCTCTTGTAGACGGGAAAATCAAATGGATGCTGCGAGGGAGATGAAACTAAGGGAAAAATAGTACGTCACCGGCGTTGGAATCGTACCTTTGAAATAAAGTGGTAGGAACCCTCACCAATCCTCACGCCGTCCGCGTTACGCGGGTCAGGGTACCACCAGACTTTCCCTACATTCAATATTATCTCATCTCTTTCACGTCGCTTCATCCCCCACGTCGTCATTGCTCCTTGACTCAAGGAGCCTACGGGGGAATCAACGTTCTTTGCTCTGCACGAGACTACGACCTAATCACAACAAAACCTCTGGAATATCGTGTATCCGACGTCGAGTTGACACGCGACATGATAAATCGCTCATTACTTTCCCAGTTCAATGTCTCGTTGAAATATTTTTCTTACAGTTGAACTGAACGCGTGTGACAGTGCGACATAGAAAAATTGTGTGTAATTAAAGATGTCAAGAGGATTCTGTCATTAATTCCACACGAGTGCCGATTCTTACGACAGGCAAACATTCGTCTGGCCTCAAAAGAAAAAAACGCCTCGAATGTGGATCCCGGCGACACGAGACTTTAACAAGAAAATCAAAAACGCGCTGAAGTGATGAAAAAAATGAGCATTTTTTAATAATAAAATCATGAAAAATATTTTTAAAAAAATACGTACACCATTCTGAATAAACGACGCAGCTTGTGTAGAGATGAAAACGTGTAGTGCATACCCTTAAATAAGTAACATTGTAAACGAGTTGCTAAAGAGAACAGACGATTGACAAACCGCCTCGATAAAATATATTTACGTATTAGGATACTCCTCAGCTTGAATCGCCAACCTCAGCAATCTTTGTATTTCGTAACTTAAGGAAATGCTCATCCGATGACTGTGACTCGTAGTTAGCTTGACGTCCCTCGTCGATTTAAAAAACGAAAGAAATAAAATAAAATAATTAAAAAACAAAAACAAAAAACACTCGTAAAGAAATAACGTTCAGCTTGAAACACTAACATGATCGACAAACGACAAACGAGATGGAAAAATTGAATGAAAAAAGACTTTTTAACGTTTTCTTTGTATAGTTGACTAGTTGAAAGTGGGAAGCAAGCGTGCCGTTGTAACCAGGCTTGCTGCTGCTTATTGAAACTCTTTTTCAATCTCAAAGTTCAGCATCGATGTTTGTCTCGTGCCGAGAAGTTATCAGTACCGTTCGTACCCAACAGTGGATGGGACACTCGACAAAAAGCATATTGACGAAAAGTAAAGAGCAAAGATAATAGCCGAAACAAAAGATCGAATAGAGAAAATAGAAGAAACGGGAATAAAGTGAAATTCAAAGAAGGAGCGCCGACGACGAACAGAGAAAGCGTGACTGCGCCGAGTAATTCACCCCGAGTTGACGGCAGTTCCACAATACAGCTCGCACAGACCTTATCTCCTTAAGCTACGTGTAATTCCAAACCTGCTATTAACCACGTGCTAAAAGGATCCACGTATTACCATGAGCTATCGGTGACCCTCATCGCTACTGAGGAAAGGGAAACGTGTCTGAGCAGAGGGAAAGAAAAAAATTATCTTCGTTTTCCCGGAGCTGTAAATTAGCCAGGGAATTTTCAAATTACCAACCCTTTCGAATGAGTTTCGCACAGTATTTCGTCAACTTGGATAGATGTAGGAGAATGCGGCGCTCGCGATATGTTGCTCCGTAAGTGTCGCTCTTCGTATTTAGCTCGTGTGAAAGAAAAAGTAATCGTGACTGTTCGCTTTGAGGGATGAAGTAAAACGGAATCCTCCGAAAAAATCGAAACTCCGTGGAACGCAAGAGGTTTGGAAACAGAGAAAAGATATGCTCTGAGCAGGTGCATGGACGTGCGATGAGATCAGATCGCTCGTCCTTGCGATTTAAAGCGCCGGCATCGGTCGATGCAGGCCGTCACCGCTATCACCATGGTCTCAACACGAGAAATCAGATTAACGTTGTATTCTTGATAAGACAATTGTTCCAAGCCGAGCCGAGCTCCGGTGCGAATAAAGCCCTGGGAAAAGGAGGAGCGAGGGAAACCGTGAAAAACAAGAGGGTCAGAAAAAATTCTTGGATTACACGGAGAACGATCACAGTTGGACAAGCGACGATGAAGTTTGTGAAAAATGATTTTTATACATTAGGAATGATGCTGTTAGCGATGTTGACCGGGACATGTGAAATTGTCAGGTGGCAATGACATCTCGACGAACCGGGGGGTTCGAGGGGTCCTCGGGCAAAGGTCCTCCGAGTCCCTCGAGCAGCGGTTCGGAGGATAACGGTTTTGTGAACCGTCCGACGGTGGCGGGTCTTTACGTGAAGAATCTGAGCAGGGAGGAACTCGACAGTTTGGCGGAGGAAGGTATTTACGGGGCTAAAGGTGACCCTCGGGACCGAGGGGTCCGGGAGGTCGGTGGTGGTAGTCAGCGGAGTCTCAATCTGCCTGGTACGAGTAGGGACTTTGATTCGTCATTGTCGTCGCGCTATCACCGAGTCCCGGTATCCAGGACACCTCAGCCAACGAGGAAATCCTCAAATAGTGGGAGATTTTACCAGCAAGATTCGTCGGGCAGCGGCAGAAGGTTGAATGCGCCATTGGACGAGTCGTTGACGGGGGGTCGAGAATTGCGCGGTTTTCCGGGCTCCAGTTTTGTCAGTGGAACTCGACGATCAGATTTTCGGATACCGTTTGCCGCTGAAACGCGAAGTAGCCTTACGAGCGTCGTCAGACGATCGGACGACTCGGGAGCTGGGCGCGATGACTCCTCGGCGCGAAGCTCGCCCGAGTACGAGGACCCAACGAGGTCGTCGAAACAATCGGACGACGATTCCTCGAGGCTTTCACCGACCGGCTACGAGGCGTTCGACCAGGAAGACAGTCCCGAAAGATCGGGGGCAGCCGAGATCGCTGGACTGCGGCGCTATGGCGATGACACTTTTGAGGACGACGATGAACAAATGGAGCACGGAGCTGGTGGTTCGTCGTCGCATACACTCGTCGACGAGCTGGTCATGGATGGAGGAGCTTATGACAGAAGGCTCGACGACAATTCACCTCCGTCGTACTCGGCTGCAGCGACAGCCTTGAGTCCACCCGAATACGAAATCGGTGACTCGCTTTCACCGCTTTTTCCACGATGTCCGGTCCGATCTTACGGCAGCTCTCAATACGGCGAGGCCAAACCTCTCGGCGAGGTTATTCCAGGCTTCGTCACTTACGAGACCCGCCAGAATCTTCGCGACGGTAAAGCTCCCCGTTCCAACGAATCTAGCAGAGCTGAAGACTTCGCCAGTCCACCAGCCACTAGCCCACAAAGTCCCACGACTCGCGACAAGTCCAGTCCCAACGACGAGGAACATCAGGAGCCTGATGACTCGTCGAAGAAGATCCCAACGCGGTTCCGCTCCCAAGACAGTACACGATTGCGACCACCGCTCGTCGGCACCGCGGGAACTTCAGCTGATTCCGGCACCGGCGACTCCGGAAGCGCCGAAATTCAAACTGACGCACTTGGCAACATTCAACTGCTGGGGCCTGACGGACTCGAACAAAAATCAAGCAGCAACGATGGCCATTCACCGAGCGATGCCAAGACCCCAGGCAAAGGAGGCAAGCAAACCGTCAAACCATTCACCAAAGAGAGCCTCGACAGGCTTGAGAGTCGAACGGTTCAACTTGTACGGGATTATGGCTTTCAACCGCGCAGAAAAACCTCGGTGGAGGATGGTGCTGTGCTTCCAAACAAGTTCGAGCCGTTTCCATCCGATCTCTACGGTCGGCCACTCGAGGAGATCGATAATTTTATTTACGATGAGGTACGTCCTTAAATCCTATTTACTCAAACGTGCTTCCATCCTCCGACAATATTTCACTACTATTTACGGCGAATTGAGGCTCATCCGTAATTTAAGGCTATTTATAGCTACTAATTGAGTAGACATTTAACTACCCATAATCGTAGAAAGTTTATATTTCAAACAATTCTATGAGTAACGGCTCTTATATAACGACATCTAAGCAAGAGCATACGTAGATTAGACCACGAAAAATTTCATTCTTTTAGAAACTTCGCTCACTGTAATGAGCATTATGAAACAAAAATTTCTTGAAAATACAACTTCAACAACTTCAAATTCTTTTATTTGCCCGATATAAATTTGCATCCACTTTCCTTTCGATGCACGGGTCCGGAGATGTTATTAAATTATTAGTAACATCCAATCTGGAGCTTATAACTGAAAAAACTGCATGCGCGTTCGTGATTAAACATCGATGTAGAATCATTGGTTATCGGTAAGAAAAATTGATAAAAATTTCGTTCTCTCGAGCCCCAGGACGTAGTTTGCCAATGAATATTCTCCGTACTCGAATCTCTCAATTCCTTTCAAACGCCTCTAAATTGTGTCGTTTCTCACGTTAGTCTCTCATTGGCGAGCTCCGAGGTAAAAATGGGTCTGTAAAATATAAAAGACTCGAGATGCTTGGTCTGAAGCCAAAATGAAATCAAGGCTTCTATTTGATTTGAAAGAATTAGAGCTGCGAAGGAAAAAATACAAGAGCCTGAGAGACTGAATGATAAAATAGGGATGAAAAGCAAAGGCAAATTAGAGGAAGAAGACTTCTAGTCGACTCGTGAATGCTATAAGGATTAGAGACTCTACGAAGTGAGGGAAAAATACATAAAGCGAGGGGCAAGATAAAAGAGGGTGCAAGGGACTTGGAAGCAGTTGTCTTCTGCCATATGGTTTAACGGGTTCACAAAGCTTTTTTAACTCGAGAAGGACGCTCGTTCGAACGTAGCATGAAGCAGTTGTTGGAGAGGCGTGAGGGATTACTCAATTTTTCATTATGACCCCATTGTACGAAGGAGACGTAGGGGCAACGACGTCAGCTTCGCGACGTCGCTTGAACTAGTATTTCTATCCTTTCGCTACTCAACTTGCATTTTTATTCGTCAAAAATTATTAAAAAATTTTCAAAAGCTGTCTAAACTGTTTTCCGTAAGCTTGTAAAAAAATCGATGTGTCCGTCCTGCTCGGATTATTTTGAAAATTAGAGTGACTGAGGTGCACGTTCAATTGATGAAAAAGAAATGACGTAAGAGTGGCGCTTTGGCATTCAAATGTTTCGATAATTCGGTTCTCATGCTTCAAATATTAAGTCGAGAAAAACAGTGAAAAAATCGTGCTCCTTATAAGAAAGTGAAGTTCTTTTTGCATGTGAGGAGAACACGTGATCGACGGAATCGAAAAAACTTCGAAAACTTTTTCTGCAATTCGATTTTTATCCCGGAACCGAGATCGGGATTTTAGTACCCTAAGTGCGAGACTTTTTTCTCTCGTGTGTGTGCTCAGGGTGCAAAGAACGAAGTTAGGCGAGATGTTGGAACGAAAAGTTTCGCTGAAACTGACTCTCAGGGTATCTTCTTTGTAAGCTTTTCGAAGTTCCGTAACTTATAACTCTTAGTCCGATCGAAAACGAGCTTCTTCTCTGTTATTTCTACTCATCACTTCTGGTACAATGCCAAACATTTTTATACACTGCCAGCAACGGATCAGTATTTCAATATTGAACTTCTTTTGATAATTCTTTTTGATCTTTTTTTGAAATTTGAGAAAATTTTAAGTTGAAGAAAAAATTGTGTAAATCATTTGAAATCATCGAATCGTTCGTGATTCTTCAGCCTCTCAAAGTCGTCGTTCCATTCTGAACTAGTAAAAAATGGAAAATTGGTAGTTCTACTTCCGATAAGGATTTTCGTTACTTTCGGTAATCGAGTTGAGCGAACTAAAATTTAACTGGTGCGTGGCTCGTGGTCAGCAGTTGAGCGTAAGTTCTAAGACGATAATGGCTGACCGAGGCGATGCCATCGCGTCAAAACCTTTGACTTTAAACATCGTGGCGGACGAATTGGTTGCAGGAAGGTTCCAGCACATCCATTCGGGAGTATCTGCCTCGCGTATTGGAAATAACGCGTGAAAGAGGAAAACCCATTTCTGCAGTGGCAGTCAAGCTTGGCGAGTGTCCTGCAGTTACAGATGAAGTCCATTCTCATCCCTCGCTTTCACACACAATGTAATAATGGAGATCCTTCACCCACATATCTCCCTATACATTTTCACGACAGAAAATGTTCCACTAGTTTCCCTCGGGTACTTTCAACGTCCTCAGGACTGTAATCCACATGGCGCTTTGCCCAGAAAAATGCTTCCTACTTTTCTCTACCTTAATCGAATGGATTTTTCAACCTGAATTCAACCTTTCGAGCTCTTAATCGTAATATTCTAAATATAATAAATTCATTGCAACATAGTGGAGGAGTAAATTTCCTGAATTTATAAGTGACGTTGCGAAACTGTAATGATGCGACTAACTTGCCTCCATTTCCGTAAATGTCAAAATACACTAAATTTTTTAAATCGAAACAAAAAAAATAAACTTGGAATAAAACTCGAGAAATTATTGTCCTATCGGTCGAATCCATCGTCCACTGTAACGTTTTACTACTCTCAATAAAAAAAGCAGCCAAACTTTTGAAAAATAGAATAAACTCCATCGTCCAATGAGCATTCCGACTCAAAGTCTTGGCTGACCTCGATACGAGAATAGACCGAAGAGCAATCTTCATATTTCACAGTAAACCGATAATTTTCGAGACAATTTAGCAGCCAGTTTTTCCATTGTTTACGATCATTAAGGCCAACAAAAACATCGAGGATTCCCAACCAGGTATATTCGAACAGCGACGAAAAATGGAGGAACAGGATCAGCGAGCTTTTAATATAACGTATATACATATATTTAGGATCGATCAGGATGAATGTATACATTCGTGGCTTTGGTTCGGAGCATTGAAAAGCGAGGATTGAAGTGGCATGTCCACAGCAAGCTAGTACATATTTCAAGCACATACAGGGTGTCTTCCCGCTCGACTGGCAACTCGTCTACCGAGATAGATGTTCGAGCGAAGGCTATTCTGAGTGGGATTCCCACTGTCAATTTCACGAGGATCCGAAATACCAAATGGAGTATCTCAGTGAAGATTTTTCGTAGTATCAATGCTTTCAGATAAAATTACAAACTTTTGTTCCTTCCATTACTTATCGAAGCCTCGCCCCAGCCTTTGGAGTCTCGCGATACCTAACGTTGAGAAAAAAAAGTAGTTAATTACCCAGTTTTGCAAAGTCCTCCAGTGATGGATGAAGAATTGGTGAAAAAAATTCAGGGAGTGCCGCATCGAAAAAGTCGACTCGACCTTCGCATGAGAATTCGTATCAAAGTCAAATTACGAATCTCCGTCATTTTACTCCCCCAGAATGTAGCTACTCTCGTCCAAGACGTGAAATAAGGCAGTGTTTGAAACCGGCCACACTGTAGTGGCGGTTCGATGTATGCATACGGTTATAGGCCTATACGCGAGAGAAGCGATTATCGGAAGAGCTTTCTCGCGCGGTCGAGACCAACCATTGGTCAGCCACCAGCGAATCATCTAACACGAATGTACCGAGTGTGTTGTCTCGTAGAAATGGGCACATGTTGCTCACATTTCAATGTATATTTTCCCTCCGGACGAACTATATGATCGTTCAAATGTCCTTATGTACGAGCACATGCAAACAGGAGAAACATAACCTCTTCGTGTTGTAGGTACGCCCATATAAATATGTGCGAACTATAAATACATAAACACACATGTTTGATGTACGAGGAACGATACCCTGCTCGTATCTTTGTCCCTTTCAGTCTGACATTCCGCCTCCCCGTGTCCGTGTACCACTTGTCCTATGTGCGAAAGCTCTTTGACACGCTCGACCTACACTTGGACTGGCCAGATGTGCAGGAAGCAAGACACGCCGAGGAGCGTTTGAGGGGATCCCCTATTGATTCGAAAGAGACTTTTTGCCTCCGTCGATCAGGCCAGTCTTGGCAAAAATTCCGGGAGCGAAAGCCGATTGACTTTTTTTTTATCTACTTGTGCTTTTCTTCCTGTTCTCTGTGACTGAGCCTCTTCAACGCCAAAATTCTTCTTCATCCCCTTCTCCTCGCGGAAGATAAAAGAAGAAGAAGCTCCTCCCTTAGCAGAGATCCGATCGTATCGTAGGTACGTTTCGAGGCCGATGGGGATCAGTCGGAAATATATAGAGCTTTCTAGGGAACGGGGGGAGCAGGATGAAGTTTGCAACTGAAGGCTGCTGGGAGAAAAAATCGAGACAATGAAAGCTTTTTTCAATTGTGGCCTGCTGCTGCCGCCTCGTGATGACTCGTTATCTGGAAACTGGAATATGTATCTATACATGTATATGGTTGCGTGTAATGCTCCAGACAAAGCTTCGCCTCGTCAATATGCCACGGAGGCTGAAGATTTTCGTTGCACTTTCAAATAGTCCATTTAATGCATATAAAGAGCAGTTTTCACTGTTGAGGCTCTTATTTTTTGAAAGCGATGTAAAAGAAAACGACTCGAGTCACCATTCGCTTCGCAGATTTTTGGAGCACGAAATTCTCAAACTTTACAACGGTTTGTTCGTGTTGAGTGTGCACAGTTAACGTGCCGAAAAATCGTCGTTCGTACAATTCGTACTCGAGAAAGTTCTTTCCGGGCTGGCTGGACTGTGACAGTTCATAAAAGTCGTTTTTTTTCATGTTTTTTCCATCAAAGATAAACAAACAATTCAATTGTCAATGGAATAAGGTGCAACGGAATTTCATTTTTTTCCTTTCTCATTATTTTCTTGACAACTAACGAATCACAGCTTCGTTTTCCCTCGTCGTGTATTTTTCCTTAAAAGTTAATGCAATTCTTCTCCAGTTAATTTTATTGAGGGAGTGAAATTTTATTCCGGAACAGTGTCGACGGGTTCGCCCATCGGAGTTGACGACCTCTTGCCTCCGATTTATGTGCCAGAGCATTTAGCTCACGGAAAATAATTCTCCAAAGCTGGCATGAGCCACAGGGCTTTCGGGGAACTCGAAACTTCCAAGGGCTCCTTGCCAGCGGGATATTTTTTCTTCCACCTTTTTTCCTCTATTTACTTCTCTACCTCGTGCTTCAGCCAAAATATTATCACTGTAGCGTGAGGATATTTTTGGATCGAGTTTCATTTTCGCCACGTGTTGAATTACTCCGAAACCTGTTCGAGTTCTCTTTCCACACACAATTTTATTAACGCTCGAATACATTAATTATTTTGCTTTTCAGATTAGATATTCTACAATGAACATTTGCTTCCGCTCCACTATTATTCCATTCGATAAACTTCATTATTAGAAACCTACTCTCACACTGAAACAATAAATGTCAGCAAATAATCGCTGCTCTTCGAAATACTCAATTAGTTTTTTGCTCGCCCTCCCCGCTCAGTATTAATTACCATAGAAATAGACACGAGTGCCTCTGACTCGAAAAGGCCGCTATCTCTACGACGAATACGTTTCCCATCGTGAGTTATTAAAAAGCTAATAAATATAGCGAGCAATTAGTATTTTATCAATACGGTCTCATATATCATCATTATAGCGACTAATGGGCGCTTACACATATGTCCATTTCGATTATTGAGCGCGTAGTCACGTCGCTTCAATCGTGATTATACATCTCTTTTCCTCTATATATAGCAATGCGTGAACACAAATGCTCATCAATATTTACGATATGATACATTTCCGATAAAGACTTCGAGCACAGGGAATGTCCGGCCGTAATAAAGGTAGAATATTTCATCATATCTATGAAACGGGAAGGGATATTGAACCAGCCAGTCCCGCATGCCATCATTCATCATCCGGTTCAAATTCTGATTTTCTATTTCCAATCTCGACTCGCCATCCGTTTGCATCATTGTGAAGCTCACAAATGCAGGTTTTTACGATCTCATTGTTAAAACTGGCCTAGTGCACACTTTGTTTTTTTTTTTTCCATTTTTTCAGGTACTTTCCGCAATGAGGATTCTTGTTTGCTTTCGTCTTTTTTGTTTGAATGATGACACGATTGTGAAATTGAGTTATTCGACTTGATCAAAAAGTCTTTCGAGCCTTCTCGTTTCTCAATTGAAGTGTTGCCAGTGAACTTCGATATCTTTTCGACGTCATTTTCACAATCGATTTCCTGGAGTCTGAAAGGCTCCGTTGCCTACGTTCTCGTCAAGAAACCGAGCGGAAACCTCCCGATGGAAGGACGTTTCAGCTGCAGATGTTTCGATAGAAAATTACGGAAGTTCTCATCGCTCAGCTTTTTCTAAAGCTCCATGTCGAGCTTTAGAAAAATATTCAATTCTTCCCAGTCATAGTTCCGTATTCGGAACTGAAGTTAGGAAAATTCTAGCCCACCAATCTGAACAGCTTTCTTTAAGGTCTCATCCCAGTTGTTGCAAAATTCATGCAAAACAATGATCTGCCTTGCTACAAAATTTGGCCAGGACGAGGATCAAACTCGTAGGAGAAACCGAAGAAGTATTTTCCGAAAAGTGAGGTTAAGGATGGTTCTGCATCGGTCAGAAGCTGGCGCAGAGAAGGCTTTTGCAATTTGTATACTCCGCAACGTTCCTGCAGACCTGCATCAAGCTGCAACGTAAATGTTGGACTCGAGAGAAATGTGCGTGCTACCGCACTGCGCCTACTGACACCGTTTTACCGAGGATTATACATTTCGCATCCCCCCTCCTCCCTTTCCATTCTTCGGACAACCATGCGAACGAGGCTACACTGTACGAACACAAATATATTAATATATACATGTGTCTTATTAAATGTACGTAGCGTACGTATGAGCAGTGCGGGGAGCCATTTATCGTGACAGGAGAGTGGCATAATCGTGAATCGCGTGGGGGGCGTGCGGACATTATTTATTCTCCATACGTATTCCAGTCCGCCCCGCCGCTCTTGGCATTGATCGTTTCTCAAAAAAGTTGGACGTTTGTGTACATTTTGATTGGAATCCTATTTCTGGAAGCACTTTATCAAAAAAAAGAAGAAAAAAAACCGTTGTGCCAAGTGAAGAAAATCCTTATGCAGCAAAGTGCGAATGGTAGTGACAATTTCCAGCAGTTTTTTTCTTCTGACTCCGTTCAAACGATGGAGACATCATTCCTTGGATAAACTCAAACGATATTTGCACTGCGACGGACTCGCTTGAGACAAGAATTCTCAGGCTGTTGCAATATTTTCAATATTTTTGTACTGGCTTTTACTGGATTACCGCAACGAAGAAGCGTTCAACGGTTCGGATGCTGCTCACCAACGAATTTCGCCTCTTTTCTAATATTTTCTGCATCGTTCCGGTAACTTCCACTAACATTTTTCGTTGATTATTGCAGAACGATTTATTCTTGTTGAGAAAATCGTCATTGACCGTGACCAATTTTAGAAAATTTTAAGCAAAATGGTCCCGAAATTCGACCGACGATTCCAGTCGCACCGACCATCTGATTTTTCTTGACAATTTTTATTCACGAATTCATACATCGACCGAGTGCTTTCGATGACTTATCGCCATTGCTATTAACTGATCGTCGTACTTGCATAAATCACCGGAGTGTTTAGCTGCAGCTTACAAATTGATTCCTCTAATATCGAGAGCCGCTTAGGTAGCAGGGTATTTGCAACCCTTTTGCACCAGGTTTCACGATGTTCACATCGTACTTCTCGTACCCCTACGGGTGAATCTATTGCCCCTTAATGTTTCCTCGAGCGTCTAGCATACCGGCACACACAGATGGTGCCACGTCGAGTATCGCGCTGATAGGTGGACTCTTGCATCGCGGCCATTAATCGTGTCTGCATGATCGGCCCTAAACGAGGGAAAAGCCTGGGCTGTAATCCCATCGATGTCTTTGGTAAGATCAACGGAGCAAATGATTTCAATGAAAAACGAACAATCAAGACGACACCGAGCTTCTAAATATCAAACTTCATGGCTCTCAAGGATTTTTCACATGCAACAAGGATTGAGCAGTTCTCAACAAAACGAAGAGAAAAAATGTGCTGACACTGAAAATTTTCGGTGCGAATAACAGAGCTTCGTCCCGCCGCGGAGCTACCGAATCATCATATCCGCGGATCGATTTTTTTCACAATTCCCTGAAGAACATGCAGGGAAACTTGCCCCTGAAGTCCCAATGTGTTGGACACTTTTTTCCTTTCACGAGAGACTTCATTACGACTAAAGATTATGCACCAGGGCTGTCACTATATGTTCTTCGTTAAAGTAAACATACAAAGAGCACAGGAAGAGAAAGCGATGGACACATGCACGTAGAAACCCTGAATGAATGGAGGGCTGAATATTTTAGTGTGCCTTCGGCTTTAGCACGAGGAAACGTTGCGTAGATGCTTCACTGCAGATGCTTCTGCCGAACAAGACCTTTGACCTTACCCGCCAATGCGGGTCTCCTACACACGTTTCTCGGACGATCCTCGTCACTGAGACCCATCAGTCTGAAGGTTAAAAAAGAGAGAAAACGAGCTCAACGAACATTTGACAATTGGTCACGAGTGTGTTTCTAAGACTTTGATTCAACGACAGAAATGACTTTTTTGCACGTGACGTGAATAATCGTTTCATGAATTTTACGTGCTACCATTTTGGATAAAAAAATACTCCATTCTTTTTTAGCCCTGAGAACCAATTCATTTCCAGTTTTCGAGGACGCACGAACCCGATTCGATATTTGGAAACGATGAAACGAAACATGAGGCGAATAATGGATTGGTAATGCGGATTTTAAGGGAGAAACACGTGGGAGCTTCACTGCTGAGGAATTGAGAGTTGCGGGAGCACTTGAGAAATCAGCCTTGCCGCGGGCACCGGATACTTTTTCTTCAGCCTGAAGCCTCTTCCGCTCGATCGATCGTTCGGTCCCCGCTTCAAGCTCCGATATAAAAATGCATTGATTTATTCTAATAGAAAATTGATGTACCGCGATTCGAGGGAGCTGAAGCAATTTTTTCACTCTCTCCGTTACTGACAACCCGCATCACGCCGGTTGACCCGTATTCCAATTCATTTGAACTGTTGTTCCAGCTCTTCAAGCCTGTTCGAGTTGATATCTCTATTATCGACAAGTGTTGCTGGATACTCTTGTTTTCGTGCCAAGTGTCCGGACTCTTACGGTCCACAATATCGTCTTATCAGTTTCGTATTTCCACAGCTTGCCTTCTTTTCGCTCTCTTACCCTTATCTGGTTAAGGTAGTTCATGCACGAAACGATTTTCTTAAGAAAGTCTTGAAATTTACACAGACTCTAAATGGGCAGGCGACTGACGCGCGTATCAAATTTTAAAGGATTCGTTTTAGTCTTTATTGAGATAAACATGTTTAAATATGAAGAAAAATACACAGGTTTATATGAACTAAAAAATCGTTTATCTTTCGATAAAACGAATGAATGCTTCTTACGAAGTTTATGAAAAACGTACACAATAGCGATGTAGTATATAATAAAGGTCTGGGAACAAATTGAGCGAAATGGTAAAAGGAGCATTCGAAAACTCACATTCGCTTATTTTGGCATTTTGTTTATTCTTGGCTCGGCCCATTCGTGTCACAGCCTTCTGGCTTTTTATTAACACTTTTTTCTTGATCCATTTCCTCTCGTGTTTTCCCTTTGCGCTCCCTAAAGCGATTTTTTACATAAAGAACTCCAGTAACTTAATTCGCGAAAAGTTGAAAGCATTTATTTACAATTTCGAATTGACAGCTCTGACATTAATTTAGAGTGATAATGTCTTTAATTAGGAAGTAAAAATCGACCCATTTTAGGCACCCATAAAATACGGTCCTACGGGGATGATCTACCTTAAATAAACAGTGAAGGAAAAAGCAGCTTGAAATGATGCACGAGTTTGGATTTGAGGAGGCCCAAAATAGGTCAAACCTAGAGTACGCCAGGGAATACGCCAGGGACGCAAAAATCGAGTGTCTCTTCCGTGAATGGGGCATCAAAAATGCTGCAAACTTTCCGCTCCACAATTCCACAAGCTGCACAAGGGCCTAGCGCGCCATTTGAGATCGAGTTTTGCGGAGCACCCTGTACAAGGGTCACACTGCAGAGGCCTAAAGCGCATCAGTGCGATAAGTGGATATCCTCGTTCGTGATAAAATAGACGACGGTTGGCCGGATAATCTACTTTGTGCGCTTCCACCTAAACTTTTTCTTTTCCCCGTCGCGTCCTTCCACTACTTTCCTTCTTCCAGTGTTTTTCTTATTTTTTTTCTGTCGCAACATTCACCAGCGAGAGCTGCAGCTATAGCCGGGGCGATTACGTTCAAGTCCGGATGGCCTGTTTCTGGTTACAGCCTCTTCTCTTCTCGAGGCTGATGCGATGCTCCTTCGACATGAACAAGAGCAAAGGACGGAACATCATTGGCTCGCGTATATAAGAATACGAGTTTACCGAGGACAAAGCCATTCTCTAAAAGCTTCACTGCTTTTTCCACAATGTTTCGCTCGCACACCGACTTGCTCCTATACTCGCTCTCTCATACACGCGGCCAGTGTCAGATAACATTGACCTATACCACTCGCCCAACGTTCCTGTCGATGCCTAGGCACAAGCGTAACGCGTCTGCCCTCATAAAAACATCCCTCCACGATCATCCCCCGGTATGCCCTCCCTGTTCTTCGACCGATCGAGGCCAAGTTTTTCCCTTCGGCATCAAAGTGTAGAAAGAGTTGGGTCAATGGAGTTTGTTTCCTTCCTGCAAATATTTGGCGGCAATATATAAGCTTTTATGAGCAGGAATGAAGCAGCCTCGAGAGCGAGCTGTACGTTAAGCTTTTATTTGTGGCCCGTGATCTCATTAATGGCAGAAGTACTTCGATTTCATACTAAATTAGTTCGTTTTTTTTTCGTTCCATCGCTTGTGGATCTACTGCAAATTCGTTATTTCTTAAGCTTAACTATAGCGCTGCGTCATAATATGCTTGGATACGCGCCCAAGTACGTTGAGTTTTTATCTATAATTAATAGATTCCTTCACTGCTTATTTTCTCGCTTCAATCGAAGCGAGCCTCAAAGGCTCTTTAATTGAAAGTTGAATCGAACTGTGCTGCATCCGAAGCGTGATTTGCGTTAAAGTATGAATTGTGCCTGCTGCTTTTCACTCGTATCGATCT
This sequence comes from Venturia canescens, assembly GCF_019457755.1. Classification (NCBI taxonomy): domain Eukaryota; kingdom Metazoa; phylum Arthropoda; class Insecta; order Hymenoptera; family Ichneumonidae; genus Venturia; species Venturia canescens. Next base: position 3,315,632 of record NC_057426.1, read on the forward strand.
TAATGAGAAGAGTCGAGGGGTGGGGGGGGGGGATTGAGATAAAAACAACATCGCAGTGCGCACCGTACGTATATAACCAGTGCACCAGAGGTCATGGTATATCCACGAGGAAAAACGAATTTCATCAATATCGGATTACCCCAGGAAGCCGAAAACAACGCTTTCCTCACGGCCCCGCGATAAATTAGACTCTTGCGCAGTGCACGATCTCTACAATGTTATCACTCGTTCTCGGTCCTCCTTTTCCTCAGCCTCCTTTCCCCTTAACCTTTTCTCTTTCTCTCTCGCTCTCTTGATTGTACTAAATTTCGACCTCCTCCACGAGCCATACATTTTTCTCACGAGCGTAGGATGAAGCCTCACTGAGTAGGTCACTTTACCTGAAAGCAATTCGATCGCGTGTCACAAAGTTTTGTGACGAAATAAAAAAACTAAAACAAAACACAGTTACGTGAAATATTTAAGCGCGCATGGCTGGCTGGGTGGGCAAGTTTTAATCTCGTACAAAAAACCTCATCAGTCTTCCGCTCCGACAATAATAAGGGCACAAACAATGTGACACGGTGACCCGTTGGACTGGGCTTTCCCTCGATTTGACCTTTGAAAACATTTCAATTGCTATTTCCTAAGGGACGTGAAAAACGTAGAATTTTTTACTTATTCCTTCTTTTTTCTGTGCCGATTGTACGAATTCAGTTTTTCATTCTTTACCGGAAACACGCATGGAATATTTGTTTTTTTTTTTTTTTTTCTTTCTTTGAAACGAGGCGTAAGAAGTTTCTGGAAAATTGAGTTTTCGAGTAAACGAAACTTCTGTCGAACCTTTATACCCAATCATTTACTTCACTCCTTATCGGTATGTGATTTTTTGTTGTAGCCTCGCAGAGCTGCAACAGGCCCGAGAATATGTTTTACGCTCGGCCGGTGAGAAATCGATTTTTAACCAGCAGCCAGCCCTCCTCCTTCTTACTAACAAATATCCATATATTCAAGTGGTTGGGAAAATCGTGAAGGGACGAATGGCACGCCACGATCCTGCGGCAAAGCTTTCTATTCTTTTATTCATCGTGTGCTTTCACCTGGTCCCCTCCCTCACCCCAAAAAAAAGATAAAAGTTAATGATTATTTTCGAAGGAGAAAATCCATGTGTGTGTGTGTGTGTGTGTGAAAGAATTTTTCAATACGATAGTGCCCGAAAATAGGAAGGGAAAAGTTTTATATCACGAAATATTACGATGCTTGGACAATTTCACTTTTTGAGGCAACAATCGCGCTCGTTTATCTGTAAATTCGTGAAAAGCCCAGGGGAGATTTTTTAATAAAAAAGAATAGAGGAGGAAAAGGTTTTAATTTTATGAGACATTTTTCTCACGGCATGAAATAGTATGTCAAGTTATTTGACGTGTTTTAAATGCGAAGGGAATGCATTTAATGGAAAGGGAGTGAGGTAGCATCCTTTCTGCATATTAGCCAGGGGGCGCTGTGTTGAAATTGAAATGAACGTGATGCCCTCTGGAGAACATGAGGCAAGTCCGGCGCAACGCGACGCTACACGTTGCCCAATTTCATCGTCATTGCTGTTGGCGTCAGACTGAAAATTTTCGAATGGGTTTGGAAAGCTGGTAGGGTTTGGAAGGCTGCTTCCACAGAAACTTTCATTCCGGACGGCCACCTCTGTACTGTGTTTACTTTTTTCCTGTTTTCCCTTTCCTCTCTCTCTCTCTCTACCTCCCTCAATTTTATACACCCAAACTGGAAGCGGCAGCGCGTAAAGATATTGATATTCCGTCTCCGGAAAAAGAAAGAAATACAACGTGTTACCAACGTGTTTTACGCAGCCTGTGCATCGGAATAAACAACGTGTAAATCATGAAGAAAATTCTTCTGAAAAATTCTTATTTTTCAAAATACTTTTATTCACAAAGCTCCAAAAGATGTTGGATTATTACACCATTTGAAAAAATGTGATCACAAATTACCTCTCGGGGCAACGCCTCAAACAAAATCTATCCTCACGGAATTGTTTTCTCTCAAAATTTCGACTGGTCATGACTTACCGAGCGACAGCAATCGAGATCGACAGAATTTAGTCAAACTTTTCCTTATTTTTAATTAATCGTTAGAATAAACGATCGAATTAGTTAAAATTATGGAATTCCCCGAAACTAAACATTCTGTGGAAACGAAGAATTTTTCTTCCACCCTGTATGTCATAAGCGTACAGTATACTGACACGAATGGGCTCGACATGCGGACGTGACGTCACAATGCCGTGCCGCATTAAGCATGGCCGCCATATAAAGCGGAGTAGCCTCGCGTTTCTAGAAGCGAGCAGTGATACGGAACCAACTAAGAAAAACAACGCACCTCATTTTCGGAGTGTTTTGTGTGCGCGAAGGGAGGCCATTTCAATTCCTGGTTAAACATTCCATTTGTTCTTTCATTTTTTTCGTGCTTTTTTACCTATGGGGTAAAAAAATGTTCTTCTCGTTCCTTTACCTGCTGAGAATGAGTCTCACCCTCATCGCGCAGCAAACTCGCCCTTAATATTTTAATACGAAGGCTTGGGCTGTGCTACCTCTGCCCGCCCGAATCCCGGTCATGTTCGAGGGTGCGTTAAAGCTCCTCGAGCTCCCTACGCCGCCCCTTTGCCACGGGCTGCTCCCCATCGCACCACGAAAACGTGAAATTTCTCGCTGGCAACCATATCGTCGAGCTGCATTATTAAGCGAATTGTTTGCGTGATTTTTGTGATATTTTTTTATGGGTGTGAGCCATGCTGGCCGGCACATTCAATTTGAACCACTTCTCAAGTGGGGAATCAACACGAATTTATGGCTTGTCAACAACAAAGTTTTGTTTCAGGGTCTCGACAAAATCCCGCGATGAATAAAGAGGATTCAGATTTCCGCCTGTGCGTATGTCAACTTGGATTACTTTTGGCTCAACCCTCAAGATGAATTTCAGTAGGAAAAAACTCACTGAACATCCGTTTCATGCCTAATGACCCAAGGAATTGATCGAAAAATTGCGTGATCGCATTCTCATCCTACGGAATTCCCTGTACCTCCAAGTTATTCTTAATTTCAAGATCCCGAAGATTAATGACGAGGTTGCAAGGGGAAGAAACGTGGCACTCGACCCAAAGCAAGTAGTGCAGGAGAGTGAACCAGCGCGTCCTTAATAATTGATCATCGAACCAACGTACAGGGTAGTGGTGCTCCGACACCGAACTACCAGAGTCTGTGTGTTCGTCGAATCCGAAGTTCTTGCTGTCAGGATATTGTGGCACTTGATGCTCGTCCGTACCAACAGTGCCTACCGAATTCCCGGTGGGCACCGATCAATGTGATGACTCCAGGGTGTGCAATGTACCAATACCGATGGAATTTACCCACCTACTTAGAAAATTACTCAAACTAGATATCCCCGCATAGCTATCACGAGCCGATCTCACCCATGAGAATATCTTGATATCGGCACCATTCATTCATCATTATTTTGGCTCCGAGGAGATTTTGGCCTTTCGAGGAGAAGATCAAAAAGAAATTCCGAGCTTGTTGAATCGCTCTGAAGATTCAACGTTGGTCGGTTGATGCTCTGAAAAGGTCTCACGGAATGCTTCTACCCTTGCACGGTCCCTAAGACATCAACGACGGTAGTCGATCCGCGGCGACGAATGAGAAAAAAGTAGGCGGGCCCAGCAAGGGATGAGGGAATAAGGTTAAGTTCGGTTCGTGCTAATCGACACATCAAAATGGCCGTGGCAGTAATTAATAAATTTTCATCCCGTTTACGACACATCGGTAAAGATTGCATCAGATTGCACGTAATTTAGACGAGATTAAAAGCACCCCGGGATATTCCGACCTCTTAATTTTTGAGGCCATCCGCTCGACGCTCTCCATTAATCCGTCCATTTTTTAACCACCCTTGAAGAGGATGAAGGCAAAAACCGATTTTCAATGCCCTTCTCTTCGACCCACCTGGCAGCCTATTTTGGTTAGGAAATCGTAATCCCTCCTCGGCGTATCTTGTTGTTTCGTGGATTACTTGAAGCAGCAGTTACACTCTGGTGCGGCTCCGAAATGTAAGGAGAGATCCTCTCAATCCTCCTGAGGATATAACTCCCATAAATAACCCAAGGGAGGTTAGGCCCTCGAATCAGTGCAAATTACCCCCAATCTTTGCGATGATAACTCAACTAAGAATTCCCACAACCTACCACTCAATCACGTACCACTTTATTCGACGGTTAATTCCATCGATTTTTCCTCTCCTCGAGAAAACTGCAAAACGCTTTCCAACGAAATCCATTCCCATTGTTATCAATCGATTTGATAATAGCGTCGTGGCCAATACAATCAATATTTTGTCACGTTTTTTTCTTTTGATAAAACTCTTCGAACATAGAATTTGTATTTGTACGTTTCCATGCTCCCCTCCTGCCATTCGATTAACTTACATCCGAAAGAGCATTCGCGTTTCCACGATAATCCCCCTTGATGGAAGATTCTAGCTGACGCGAGTACTTCCAGGCTACATAAACAGCTAATATCGTATATGCTTGATAAATGAAATGGGAGTAGACCTATAAATGTACGAAGTACGTGTGTGTACATTACTTGGCAGACAGCACATTATCCCAGTTGAACGGTGGTCTGGAGAGATTCGAGGCTGAGACCAAGCGCTTGACTCTCTTGAAAGAATTACCAGACTGTTCGCTGTAATATGACAGAATCTCGTGAAATTAATTCCACTAAGTATGACAACTAATACGGTATGATTATCAAAATGAAACTGTCAAAGGTATTTCAAGCGTGTGCAACCCTGTGGGGAATCGAGTCTCTTGTTGACGTACGAGCTTTTTTGACTCATTCAAAGTTTATACTTGAAGGAGTAGAACTTTGGGAAAGAAGGTAGGACGAGAGTCAGCAGAAGTTACAACATCAATGAGCAAACGCCATACGTGGCAGGCAGTAGCTTACGCAAATGAAAAACCGGACCCTCGACCCTTCAACGATTAAGGGAGATGCTTACGAGGATTTGTGAAGGGGGAGCGACGGTGAACGACGAACGGTTAGGGGTTAGGGTAGAGTCTGAAAGAGTAGCAGTATGTAAATCTCGGGCGCACCGGAATTGGCAAGCCGCCAGTAACCGCTCTCTGCATTCCGCAATCACGCCGGAAAAATTCACAGCTTGGCTCACGATACCTTTTCATGCTACACTCCGTCCCCATGTATTTTACAAAAATCCTTCTCTGTGCATAACAGTTGATTTTTCTCTTTTTTGTCCCCGCTTTTATATATTCGAATATGCTTTCTGGACGCTCCGGTGCCCAACGCTGCCTTCCGTTGCTCGCGTTTGCCACGTGAGCCACCGCGCGATGAGGGCCGCCGATCGATCGCTCCGAGTACACAGAACTTACACACTTAGACTCGCGCTCGAAAGTTTGTAGCACTGCTGTATCAAACACATCATTTTTATTCGTTTTAATTTATTTACTTTTCTCGGTGGTTTACACGAAAGCATCAAATTTCATTTCCATTCTTGAGGAAAAATGTTTATCGACGAAATTTTGTGCTGAAAATATTTGTAGATGCAGCAGAGAATTAGCAGCAGTGAAAATCCTCATTGAAGACAAAAGTGAAACTTTGCAAAGTGAAACGAACATTCGAATTATTCGAAGCAATAGCGGATCGTTGCCCATGGAAAGACTCTTGCCGCCGAGGCCTAAACTAGAAAGTATTCACACCACTTTTTCAAGTCGTGACAGAACGGATGAAACTCAAAAAATGGAATCAGGCGAAGCGTCCAAGAGGAAAACGACATAAACAAATAAATCCCGAGAGCCCAATCAAAGGATGCACGCGACGATCGTTCGAAAATCTCAGTTTGTTTAAACATTGCCTCTGGAAATGAATATACATTCGACACAAAGCCAGATCGTTTTCACCCTCGATGCTCACTTTCGCGCACACCTCGTCACACTAAATTGCTAGTACAGTGTTGAATCCCATTTCCCCTATTTTCTAACCGATAATTCCGCCGTCGCTTTAGTTGATTTATACGAAAATTTGGTCACCATACAATTCCCTCAATATCGATTATTTTTCGAAGCCGAGAGGAAATAATACGAATGTATTTTCACCGATGCTCACAGTGACATTCATGAACGTTTCGTAAAAAGGTTATTTTCTTTCGTGCAAATGGAATACGATCTGTGAATGAACGAATTAATGATTCAACACACACGTCCGATGATTAAACAGAAAAATCGATTGATTGATATTGACTCGCAAAATAACTGGTGGCTCAGTCAATCGAGGGAATAACGTGAACAATAAAATTGAATTAAATGTTTACAATGAGGCGGATAATGAATTTTAACCAGCGTGAATTTCCATGTTGTCAATATCGGAGGCTCGCATTAATTTATCAATCGTCATTAATCACACAACCAACAACGAGAATATGCGGAGTTTATAGCTTTTCATGGTTAAAAGTGAATGAGCGTATTGGTGAAAATTTTTGTAACGCAACGACCTCAATTTGGAGATTTAATGAAATCGTGGCAAAGCCGCAATGCGCTGTTACAATCGCCAGATATCCGGCAAACGATAGATTACATTATCTGATTATCAGCGTTCGAGATACGCGCGATTTCTATTTAATATCGATTGGAAAAGCGGTATCGAGGGATTAATGCGAGAATTGGCACGAGCTTCATCACTGCGGAAATAAAGAAAATCGAAGCACCGACAATAACAATTATATCGTGTACTCCTTTCCGTTTATTCGCATTAGTTTTTAGCTCGAGGCTTAAATCGTTTGAAATAGAATTTCAGAGCGTCCACCGAAAATCGGAAGTCCCCGCATGCGTATGATGTGCAATAGTGTGCAATATTGAAGATGAAAAAAGAGAAAAAAAAGATGCAAGTGGAAGCTAACGCGAGCGGGAGGGGGAGGGCTCGAGTTTTCGTTCTGATGCTCCACTGAATGAATGTTATTCGCAGTCTAGTGTAAAATCTATTTTGCGCCACAGAGAATAAGCTTTAATGAAAAAATCGGGGACGATAATTTCGGTTATTACGAGGGACAAACGGACCGAAATAATGGAAAAAAAAGTAGAGAGCGAATCGGAGCGAATGAGATCCGAGGAAAAGCAGTTGGAATTGTTTCCACAAAAAGAATCATGAGAACCTTAATCATTGGAATATGAGCCCGGAGAAGTTTGAACGTTGCAGATCTTGGGAGTATCGAAAATAAACTCAAACTTTTCAATCGAACAATATAAAAAACCTTGAAATGTCGTTCCAACGAAAAAATAGCTCAACTACCCGACAACACGAAGTGAGACGTATAAAAGTTGGATGTGCACGTTCGAAATAGGAAAAACCCAAACAAACGTAACCCAAATGGTAGAGCAATAGCGATAAAATGCATAACATCACATTTACGGGTTGAAAGTGGCTTTAAAAGGTTCTCCCTTTAGATACAGTATAGCGAAGCATACGACAAGAGAGAACTGACAAAGGGTGTTCGATATGAAATTCACACGCGACACTCGTTGTGCTAGCTCGTAGCTTGGACGTACATTTTTATTTTTACGATGTCACGGGAGGTGCGGTGGCGTTAAGTTGAGCCTGACTTTTTGCCACGTTGGAGAATTCTACGGCGGGGGCTCCTGTTTGCGTCCTCGGGTCGATAAAAATAGCAAATGCGATACGTTGGCCGGTCAGAAGCGCGCGCCAAGCGGTCAGTAGATTGTCCCAATGGCGTGTTACTCGCGGCTGCAATACTGGCGGCAAGCTATAGTAGGTTTTGTGTGTGAGGCAAGAGCTCACCGAGCAGGCCACGGGAGGGAAATGAAACGATCGAACTAGAGACCAGTAGACGTGGTAAGCCAATAGTCAGACCGAGCCAGTGGAGGAAGGTCGATACCAATGGAAACATTTGATAGTAGACGAGGTCGAGTAATTCCCTCTCTCTTTTCCTCTGTCTCCGTCCCTCCTATCCAAGTTCTTACCATTTTCCGCGATAAGAGCAAAAACACGGAGCTTCGGTCCTCCGCTGCGTAGCGAGCACCGTTGCCAAAGAAAATACCTGCCAGATCTGCTTGCTCTGTCAACCCTTGCGACACCACAAAGCCTTCCATGTTCTTGGGATAACATTTGTACGAATGATTTTTAACAAACCAAGTCCCGCCCTGCACTGTTTGTACAACCATTTCTTATTTTAAAAACCTGCAAGTTCAATATCCTTTCCTGCTCGCGCGCCCCATGTAATTGAGACTCATTGGTACCAATTTTCTAAAGTATACAAGCTTAAACATTCGCATTTATCGCGGGCATACGTCCGATATCAAAGGGAGATATACGTGTTAAAGTATCCATTACACTCCGCGATGTTGGCTTAATAAGCTTCGGCTGGAATTACCAGCACACATTATTTATGTAGCCATTTATAAACTTTATCTTCGCCTTTAACGGAACCCTCATAATCCAGGCATATAGGAACGATCCAATAATAAATAGAGGGCTAGGTCAATCCTAAAATAAATTCCAGTTGACCAAAGTAGAGGAAAAAACAGCGAGCGAAACGTTTGAACTACAGTAAGAAAGTTTCCACGATCACAAAAGGGGTTACAACCCGAAGCGAGCCTCGATCAGCCCAAATTCGTCGGGGACCTTCCGGAAAGCTATAACCTCAAAACATGCGTGGCAAACGTGCACGCAAATTCGTATGTGAAAGTCAGCAACCGTGCGAAGCAGCTCACATTGAGCGCCGCGAATGAGGCGGTGAAACGGGGAGCGAGGATGAAACGGGATAGAATGTTCGAAGGGCAAACACAACTTCTTCTATATCGCATATTTATGCATACCAAAAGATCCTCTGCCGCTCGCTTTCGAACCGCATCTGCATCGCATTACGCATCAGCGTGGACGAAAAGCTACGGCACTGCGGATATACCTACAGAATCCGATGTACATTCCACTCTTCTCAATCTCCTAACGTTCACATTTGCCTAAACTCGTGAGTGTTACACTCCCATATTTGTCACATTGCGTTTGAGCGAGATAACAAATCTCCAGGTTTTACTGCTTCCATATTTACGAGAAAAAACTTCGTCAAATACGAAATAGTGAAGCAAGTCTTGAGGAACTCTCTGAAAAAATTTACAAATCGCGACCGAAACGCTTGTTTTTTTTTTTTTAATTTTTTTTTTTTTTTATTTTCACGTTTCATTTCCAAAGCATTAAGAGAGACTGGATACGGTTGTGCCACGTTACGGTTGTGACACTTGTCGTATGAGCTAAAGTATAAGGATAGCGGAGATGCGCAAGGGGCAAAAGAGCTGCTTGCACGTCCGAATTTAATTGTCTCAAAGTATTTAGTGTCAGCCGCTGGGCGCCGTACACGCCACACTGGTTTTTGATAGGGAAAAGTAAGCATTTTTGTTCGATTTCTTTTAATAATTACTGACACAAATATACCGATAGAGAAATGAGAGTTTTTTCCTCAAAATAAGTAAAACAAGTTAAATATATAGCAGTGCTTACTTTATTGTTATAGACTGTTTTTTATTGACATGACGTTTGTTCGTTTGCAAAAAGTGCATTGGGTACGGTTGTGTGACATTTTTCCTGGGTACGATTGTGACGTAAGCTATCAATGACCCAGCAGACCGCTGATCCTGTAGCATATGTTTGAAGCTAAATGTTTTGCATGTAACAAAGCTGCAATGAGATGAAAAGTAGGATCCAAAATGTTTTCGGATGTACTGTAACAGAATTCAAGCTCCAAATTGAGAATTTCTGGTTTAAACGTTCTCGGATTTTATTTATGTTGTTGCTAAGTTCTAATTAGTTTCTAAAAAAATTTTAGTGCGTTATGTTGTGTTGCGTTATTTATTGCTCACAAATAAAGCGATTTCCAACGATATTCGAGGTTTTTTTAACGTGTCGCTACCGGCCCCAGGTAATCACTTTTTTTCTAACTCGCTCATATGAGCTAAGCATTGTATTTAGGAAAATCATTGCAAAATCATTGCACACACTAAAGTAAACAATACTTTACGTTAAGCTTACTAGCATATTGACAGAACTATGAGCGATCAAACGAAAATCGTCACAACCGTTGCCAGTATTGTTTAGAGTGATTCTAAAAAAAGTTCATCGTGCTCGGTCAAGCCCGAGTACGTTTTCACGTTCTTTCCACTGACTTACTTACCGTTGCCGCTTCGTCCAATGGACGAGAAACACGTTCGAACAATGTCAAGTTCGGGATGAGGCGAAGCATAGTTACAGGCATGTTTATCGAGGGCCACAAGTCCGGACCTCTCGACTTGTTGCTCTCTTCATGTTCGAGTATTTTTGCAACAGGTTACCGAGAATAATCGAAAGGGTCCGCGTTCGAAATAGGGAAAAGAGAGTGACGGAGAACAGCTCTGCTCGTAAGGACTGGATAAACGAAAGGAATAGTTGATTCAGTTCGGATACGCGTGTGTTCTGGAATTGGAACAGTGTTCACGTATCCACAATCGACCGCAAGCTCTCCGGGTGCTTGCATAGGCTCGCCACGACGACCTGACGTGTGGTTCACGTCGTCCGCGTCATCGGATAGCATCGGTAAAGTTTATTGGTGGCCGAGCCACAACAGGAGCTGCGCGGACTCAAACCCTCGCTGCCTCCAAATGGATCACTTCGAGTTTCGCTTCGTTATTTGTTTGTTTGTTTCGTCACGAGCGTGTCAGCGCTGCAGAACGTACTAAAATCAGCTTTGGCAATGTGCGAGTCAATATTTCGCCCACTCCCTTAAAACCGGGAACGCTGCACGAAATATTGGACTCGCTCGACGACAAAGAGAGAGAAGGAGCGCGGGAGAGCCCGCAGGGCAAGTCTTCGTCAAAAAGAGGCTCCGACACACGGTCCTCCTCATATCTCGTCGTACACGGCTGAAACTCTCTTCGGATTAGCCGACAAGAACAAAGTGCTATCTCGTTAAAGTCGAATAATTTACTTGAGGCTCCACGAACTCGTACAGATTGCGTGCCAACCAACAACACCCCGGTTCAACTCGGATTACGAATCCCCCCTGCTTTGAATTAACGCAGGGTAGAAAATTAGAGATTGAAAATCAAATAATCTCAGTCATCGAAATAATTTTAAGACGAATGACGAGCGCTCGCGAGAACTGTTCATCTCCCTCGACCCCCAACAGCCTACACTTCCCAAAAACTTTTTCTAGGCCCACGATATTTTTCACCTAATTCTGCATTATTTTTACCAAAATCACAATTCCCATTAGCTCGCTCGATTGGTTATGACATCCTGCTGATATGAGAGTTTATCCACGTTTTCCTGCTCTCCGAACCAGTATCGTGGCGTATCAACCAATAGGCGGCAATCAATCCGACTACACCGCACGATGTCTGAGCATACATTGGGAAACGCATCCTACTCGCGCGCTTCCTACGGACACAGCGGATTTAGGTAGAGCGAGAGGCGCTTCGATCGTGACATCCTCGTTTATCGAATCGGTGCGCCAGATTGGCTGCAGCACTAATTAGTTAATATCGCTCGAATAGTGAGACGGCGCGGCAAGACAATGAAACGAGACTCTTCGCTTCGGAATATTCAGATGTTTTCATCGAGCGAGCTTCGAAGGTGGCATTCGAGATACGCCGCCCCGTGGGCTTTGGGGCCCTTACTAATTTGCACCGCAACAAGACTCGTGAATGGAACTGTGTAAACAAACTCGGACACTAATTTAATTGTCCCAGAGAAGGAAGGTTCTCCGCTGACCACATTAACATGTACAAGGGACTTGATGCTTTCCCTACGTCTATGGCGAGCTCGACTAAATAGATGCAAATCGCAGGTAGGCGTTCCGCTTGTGCTATTCGCTTTGAGAAAAAATAATGAAAATAGGAAATAATTGTCTTGGAAGTAGCAACTGGAAAACGCTCCCGAGAAACGTTAATAAAGGAGAGTGCTTTCGCTTTCGTGTCCATGCTCGCTTAGGAAAAGTGTGCAAGGACACGAAAATTTAACGTAACATTGGAACAGTGCTTTTGTTCTCTCCCGTACGAAACGTATCGGCTTTGAAGTTGCTCTCCTGCACACTTCCGAATTGCTGACAGTCGGAATACCCACTTGTCAAAGTATTCCAAGTAGATTTCACTATTTCATTTGATTTTGCCGGCACAGAAGCGATGGATGAATGTGGTAGGCGAAGATGATCGAGGCCCGAGTCGAGAGCGTCGATCATCTCGGTCGTCGGTCCACGTCTCGTGCGAAATGCGAGCCCCGAGGATGGATCGATCCTCGAGCTTTTCCCATCACTACGTTCGTTTCGAGGGTGCGGCTTGTGATGAAACGAGCCGCGGATGAGGAGGACTTTCCACCGTTTCACGATCCTCGACACTAAATCGCCATCTTCTTCAATATTTTCATCATAACGCGCTGTCAATTAAAGCTCTCTAGAATCGATTTGAATCTCGGCCTCAACATTTCATTCGATCCGAGTCACCAGCCCAATGAAGTTCAACATTAGCGACCGGCTGCCAAGTCCGGAAGTCGGATAAAGGGCCGGAAAAGTTTTCCACTCGAAAGCTCTGGTTTGAAGTCACATTCAATCGTCTTCGGAGGCTTTGCTTCCCATTCCCAAAGTCCTCATCCCCGACTCACAACGAGATAGAAATATTCAAAAGGAAAAGTGTTTGTTCGAATCGCTAATTTAAAGCCCATTTTATGCTTGCCGTAAGGCTTTCGAAATACCGAAACCGCTCAAAGGATCATTCCTTTGCCAGCCAAACGTGAGTAATGAGCTACTCGACGCGGTGCGGAGGCGCACGGAAAACCAGGTGGAGTCTGGCCAGTCTGAAATCTCGGCAGCGTTAGCCAAGGACTCCTTTGCCTGCGAGGTGTTGAAATTTCTTCCGAGACCTTCAACTCAAATTCCACTCACCAGTCCCGCCTCTCCACGATGCTCGGCTCAACATTCACAGATCCGCATTGCGCGCGCTACTTATACGCACCGGAAAATAATGCCAATCATGATCAATTTATCACTTACGGCATTCGGTTAATCGCGCGTCATATATCAACGACTATAAACTCGATTGAGAGCGATGAAAGTGAGTGCAATACGATCCGTCCCTGGCTGATGCCATTCCAGACTCTCCTTGACACTAAACTACGCTCTCGAAGGTGTGAAAAACAATTTGAAAAATTCACCTTGACACGAGTGCTGGGGATGCTGGGTCAATAAATTGTGAAAAGCATCGTCGTATTTCAGGCAACTCAACAGGATCAAGGTCGCAATTGAACGACATTTTTGGACGATGACGTCGCCGTTTTTATCGCTTTAGCCAAGATAAAGTTACCGAAATAAAGCGACTTCGAAATTTGCTGTATTATTTTTTATTCGTACGTGAATTCGGGGTTGTTGTTACAGCGGTTTTCACAGCACTTCCTGCCCGATGAAATATCGAACAGTTAACTACCGAAACTTTTCGTTTTCATTGCAGAAGCCAATAATATTCGCCTTGTTCACCAATTTATTGAGTGGGGTGTTGTTGAGCACTGAATGAAAAGTTTCTCGCAAATATCGAGCACTCTTCACCTCGGAGCTGAGCCCCAAAACGTTGTAACGAAATCGGTCAATTTTTCCACCACCTAAATTCAGAAAAAAGCTTTTTACTCTTAAAAATTCGTTGGTGAAAGATGACACGTAATGGGCTACTCACATATTCATCGCATAATATCTCGTTCCCGAAGAGACTCGACGGTTTCTCCACAGGCCTAATCGTCTCTGTTCTTTTTACCTGTTTGACGATGTCATGGAAAGCAGGGGGCCCATTTTTAAAATAATATTCTGCACGCTGAATTAAAAAATGCAAAACACGGGATCGAACTTCCGTTATTCTCGGTAGAGGGCTTGAAATTTACCTGAAGGTAAAATCGTCGGACGTCAATCGTTACAACTTTTTACCTCGTGCCAGTCGTTCGTGTCACCCGTTTCGTGTGGGCCTGTGAACGCGTCACTTAAAAATTGAAACGTTTTTCGTAGGCTGCTCAGACATCGGGTCTTAGCGTTCTGCTCTGATTCGCTGAGCGTAGCTGCATTGGTCACCTGATAATAATTTTGTTTTTTTAATCTCATTTTAACGATGTACGGTACAAAGGTCTAAATAATTAGAAATTTATCAAATTTGGTGATAATGTTCTTCACCATCAACCGCGAAAACACAATTTTTTTCAAAATTTTCTTCTGCTTACTTACTTATCGAGTACATATATATGGAAACGTTATGCTTATACACGTGAACTTTAGTGATCAATTACTCGATAACTGTACAGAAGAAGAATCTTAAAAAATTTCAATTTTTGTCGAATTTGGCACTAAAGAATATGTTCACCAATTTTTATAAAATTGTGATCATTTTGAAATTTTTTATTCTTTTAGCATGGTTTAGCTAGCATGGCAACATTGTAAGCCTGTACCAAATATCCTTAAATATGAACTTTTTTTATGGGTTTTATGGAATTATGAGCGTTTTATTGCCAAATGTAAAAATTATCGTGTGAAATTCATTGCTTCTGAGAACATGAAAAACAATATTTTCATGAATATCATTTTGTTGTAATATTTCAGCGTTTTAGTTTTCGGCCCTGCCATAAGCCTTAAAATTAATACTAAATTTATTCCTCGCCATTAATTTACTCTTCACACTCGTCGATTTGTACTTACCGAAACGACAAAAGCGAAGCACAAAATGATGATGAATTTCGACATTTTTAGTCAAGGCAGTTGTAATAATTCGCTGGCTTATATGCTTCTTAACGCGATTTGACTACGCGGTCAATTAAAAATCTGTATTTATCCAGATGTGTAAATTTGCATCTCTGGCGTTGATAAGTTTTGATAAATTTTCAAGTTTTCAAATGATTTATTCCTTCATATTTCCATTAGAGTGTGGAATTGAGGGAATATTTGAACAATTGGTATCGAAAAAATCGAAAATGATTTTAGTTTTTTTTCCAACAACGTCGCAGCACGTCGTCGACGATAAAAAATTGGAAAAAGTAGCCAGTTGGAAAGTTGCATTGACAAGTGTACCTAAAATTTGATGTCGATCATCGAAATTTGAAGCTTCCCGATGGATTGTGCGTGGTCTTTGCGAGCGTTGTGCTGATGACCCGAGACCAGGGAACTTCAGTATCAGTTCCAAGCCCTAATGATGTCAATTGTAGCGTTTGCAGAGGGTCGACGATACGCTGAAGCAGCACACGGCATTCATTCGGAAGCTTCGAACTTCCAGCGATGAGCTCGAAAAGCCTGAACACTAGAATCTGATTTCCATCTTATTTGCTCTTTCTGACCGAAAGATTTGTTGACTTTTAAAAACATTCCGAGCAGGAAACGGTTTCGAGAGGAAACTACATCGAAGGATATTCTTGAGTTCTTAATTAATGAAAAAACCGTAAGCTCAGCTTGCATGAAGTAGTGTGTAATTCGATAAAAATTTGCATGGTGGATGATAAAAAGCTCACAATCGTGAGGCTCGAACAGCGTTCATAACTACGCCAATAACACGCTCTCTATCATCGAGAGAACGAAATTAAAGGTCATTCCATTTGGGAGGAGATTTACACGCATTCAATGGCGATGATCCGCGATGTAGGCCAATAATCTTCAGTTGACGGACAAACGCTGAGCAGCATGGAGTGCTCTTCGGGTCCCTCGAATTCCATTCGTTCTCTCAAAACTCCTCCTGTTCTATCACGTGAAAAGTCACGAAGGAAACGGGTCAATAGGCGAGACACGTTACTGGAAAAGCTACATTCGGGTGATAAACTTTTGTCCGAGTATAGAAAAATCGATCCGGACAAAAATGGACCGGAGGCCGTGTGTACGATCAAAGCGCTCCGAGATCGTAGAAATCGAAGCATGAGAAATATTCGAAAGCAGCTGTACATTCGTAACGTTGAGCCGACCGACAATCGTGATCTTTACGCGTGCTATGTCGAAGAACTCAAGTTCCCAGTACTCCGTGAAGCATCGCCCGTTAAAGTAATAACGCTCCAAGAATTAGCGACGCCATCAGTACGTAATTCCACTTGCGCTCAGACGATAAGCTCCTTAGAAATTCATTGGGTCTCATAAACATGATTTTTCCTGAGGGAATGCGAACGAAAGAACATTATCTTCGAGCTTTCCTTAGCCTCAAGCCGGGATATTTTACTCCGAAGTAGTAAAAAAAAAGTCTCCATTACGTTCGCTGTCGAATGGATATTTTCATTTTAAAGGCTACTCTCTTAATGTATTCACCACCGCAACGATGAAGTTTTCCCCATCGAGGTGTTGCTCATGTTTTAGTCGGCAATTCAGGCCAGCGAGGCTTCGTCAATGGCCCGGCGGAGGGCGTCTGCATGTGGGCTATTGTACAACAGGGGGAAAGAGCGCAGATCGAACGAAACAGCTCCTCTTTTGAAAGGAGCCTTTTTATTGGCGTCGTCCTACTTTCTTCACCGGAAATGGAGAAATGGAGTTACTAAATAACAATTGCAACGATACGGATATGATGAGCGACAGGTGTGATGCCTCTAACCAACATTGCCACCTCATCCACATCCTTTTCTTTGTTGATTTACTTGTGCACACCCTCTGCACCAGATTATTACGATGGAGTGACGAAGCGAAGTTACGGGGGTCGACGTTATTCGAAATGTTTTTTCGTTTTTTATTTATTTATTTTTTTTTTCATTTAATTTTTTTTCAACATTCGCCCATTCAATTTGAAAGCGATTCTTTGAAAAAACCCACACTTTCGCCACATGTTATCGATCAGCTGAGAAAATTCTAGTTATTCACACTCGAAATTGTATGTCAAGGAGCGCGGAATTAAGCACGGCGTTACTTTTCAATCCTACAAGTGTTTTCGTGTTTACTTAGCCCAGTTTTAAACGCGCTCGACTCTTTTCAATGCGATGCAAAATCGAGCGATTTTAGGCACATTCGCCGCGTATAAATGCACAGCGTTTCTCACCGACCGGAACATTATACAAAGCAATACGCGAACGAGTAACAATGTGGAAAGGCATATTCGCGGTGTGCGCCGTTATCGTCGCCTCGGTGAGTACTATCGCTTGATCGCTTGTGAATTACGCGGGGGAAAAATACTTTGGCGAATCCGATTGATTCGCCTAATTGTCGAGTCTTCTATGTTTTTTCGTTAAAAAAAAGGTGAACATGAAATTTCGACATAAATCGAATCGCTACTGGACATTTTCGGCTCAAGTATCTTTTGCTGATCCAATAAAAAATGTCGTTTATGATATTATTCAAAAATTTTCGATGTTATTCAACACAAATTTAAGGTTTCGAGTGCACCGAGCTTCTCCAATGAGGAAGACGCAGCCGGATGGCAACCTACGAGCGAAATCGATCAATTGATAGTCAAATTTAGAACACAATTTATGGTCGACCTTGAAAATTTTTCGAAATTGGTTGACGAGGTCGAAACAGCCGAGTCACAATACAACAGGGAATTAGAAGCCCAAATTTCGGATGCCGTCACTCAGGTAATAAACCCAAGTCGCATCAAAATAATTTTGAACGCAACTTTGGAAAATGTAAAACGCAGAAATACCGAATTTCATGTTCTCCGCAACGATATAACGGAAAATCTATTTGAAGGCCCGTCACGAAATCGAACAGATTTTCGAGAGAATCCCTCCGCACCTCGCTGCAGATCGCTGCAAAGAAATAGCCGACGAACTTGGACCCTTCACCTCTGACACTTTGAACAACGTAACAGAGTGCATCGCCAATAAAATGCCATCGAACGACAAACCTTCGGTATTCGACGTTGCGGCTGATGGGACCAGAAAACTATTCGCAATGAAAGATGAAATGAGCAGTTGTGGAGGAACGATCATCAACGGTCAACCGGACTACGAATACTCGGACGAAGATTACGAGGAATACGACATGGAAAATTTGGAAGCTTCACTGGCTCGTGAAAATGTCAACTGTAGTGAGGCGAGTACATTAATGATCAGCGGTAGAAAAAATCGACGTTGATTTTCCATCAAACCTGTCACTACTTGCCACAAACAAATCCTATTTAAACTTCAGCGAAGAATCTTGTTTTTATCAATTAAAAACTGTAGAATTTTAGAGAAACGTTGCCCGCACATGCGATACTAATTTGACAATGATTCAGTGTTGTAATTCGGGGTAGAAAAAATCTGACGGTTGGTAAGTTAACGAGGCAAATTCACGCGAATCACACGGCTGACGATCCATCGCGCGGCCGTGTAGTTTCTCGAATCCCTGCCCCGAGGGTTCGTATCTCTTTTTGTTCTCCGCAATCCACTGTTGACCGAGAGAAACTCAACGAAGCGACTGCACTTCGTAACTGCCTTAATATTCTTAACACTTTTATTTTTCCTTTCGAAATAAATGAAATTTTTGTCGTTTCTCAAAATAGGTTAGAGCTAAGGTTTCCGAGGTGCTTCAAGAAATTACGGATTCGTTCGCAGACCTCTTTCAAACGTCGTACGATAATATTTCCAGCCTTGGAGAATTTGCTAACGAGTGCGAGATGGCGAAGGATTATGTGAAGGAATCAAAAGCGATTGTTGAGAGCGTGAGAAAATGTACTCAATCCGCATCAGACGCAGTATCAAACTCGGAATAAAATAAAACATAAAATTCATGTATAAATTGTATAATAAAAGTGGAGAAAATTCCTCTGGAAAAGTATTTTTGCTTTTTCCTCGTTTAACCATTTTCAAGGTCACTGGGATGCGGTGTAATGAGGCATTGGTCGCACCTCGGTTGATCGCGTTGCCTCTACACTGAAGAGCGTAATAAATCCTCGAACGTACTAGGAGGTCAGGGAGAGATTTCACGAAAAGATTTGCCCACGCGAGCACGCCCGGCATGTCGAATCTAAACGAGCTTTAAAAATCTGCCAACGCAAATTCCGGCACACGTCGCCGATCGGAACCCCGTTCAGAATCGCTCGTCTTCAATTTCTAACGATTCGGGCACACTCAATCCCAACATTTCCTTGGCATTGACTTTTTAAAATAGAAACGTTTTCAAGCACGCGTTGAAAGCACACGTTGCTCGACTGCTCATCACGGTTATCTTGGATATGAAAAATCAACGAAAACAAAAAAATCCAAATATTTTCGGATGCTTTTTGTTTCTTGGGTACATTTTACTGGTATTCGACTTCCGTATATCGATTCGAGTACGTCATATTTATGGCTGCCCGTGGTCACCGCGTAACTGAATGTGGATCATTCCAGTTACGCGTTCAAATAAAAATGGCCTTAATGCAACTCCTCGAGTTTGATTTCGTTGAAAATATCACTGATGAGCTGACGCATTTTACGTGCGATCTGAAAACAGCATAATCTGAATAAATTAAAAGGTTCTCAACAGCACTGCTTAGAAGGATATTTTATGTGTGTTGGTTATGAGAATAATTTGTATATGTTCCAGAAATATATATAAAAAGCCCTGGTCCAGGCTAGTCAATGAAATATTGATCAGTAAGTGTTGACCGATTCGGTACATCGTTCGGCAAAGTAGGCTCAAGATCCACAAGTCTACTTCTCTGATAAAAAAAATTTTTTCATTATTTTTTACTTTGAAATCGATTTTCCATGACTTCTCATAAGCGATGCATCGCTGAGTAACGAATTTGGTTGATTGGACTTCTTTATCGAATCGATTAAATGAAAGAGTCAACTTTTAAGGACGTGTTATTTATATTTATCCTCCGCTGATTTCTGTACTCACATGCTTATTGCAGCGTACGTAACCGAAACGGTAAATACGTGTTATGTCCACCTCGTTCAATCCCGGTTCAAATAGTTTTTTGATTATTTTTTGCAGAGCTTGGTATCCATAGTTGAATGCTTCCTTTTTTTTCTGCCAAATGATTGCACAAGCAAAGTCAACTCGTACATTCCAATGGGTTGGTTTCAAACTCATCATTTTTCTTAAACGTTTCAATTTCTCACCTCAGCTCGTTCTTTTGATCCATCATTTTTATAAATTACATCGTATTCGTTATTTAGTTTCTCATATACGTTTAACAGGTCCACTAAGCAATTCTGTATATGCAATTTAGAAGTTTCCTTGTGCGATTCCCCTTCACATTCGGCATGAGTCACCTGAGAATTTTTGGTTAACTTTAACAATGAAAATACCTCCGAGATCCCAACTTTCGATTATCGAACGGGCTGCTTACGATCTTAAAGTTATAAAATTTCACCCACAAACTAATCTGCCTGCTCCCCAGTAAGGGAAACTCAGCATCGAAGCCACTTACAGTCCAATGAAATTTTTATGATTCAAATTAAAATTCGGATTTCAATATGAAACACGTCAATTTGAAAGATTCGTACTTACCGCAAAGACAAAGGCGACACAAACAATGAAGACCAGTTTAGACATTCTAACCGAAGTGATCGTCTTGCTGAATATGGTACAAAATCGGTGAAACCAAGTTTATATAGGAGCCGATCTTATCTCATGATAGAATAAGATAAATAGCAGAGCGAGAATAACACGCATTTCATTAAAACTGTTCAAATATAACTGCCGCTGTCGTCGTAATTTTAATACCTCAAAACGGTTCCATCGTTAGTTTGAGGAAAAAAAATCATTGTTGCGACACAACATTTGAACTTTAGAACGTAAATCAACAAAAGAATGGAATTTTTTTTTTTTTAAGAATACTGCGTATATCTCTTTAGACTATTGTAACTTGACCTTGAATTTCGTCAAATTTTCAATTTCCCCAAATTTCATTAATACTTGTCTAAATATTCGAATAATTATCCATTTTGAAAGATCAGAAATATTCTGATGACAAATTTCGTTACGATAATTTCAACATTGCCAGGCTCGTCAATAAAACTGACGTTAAATAGATTCGGTGGTCGTCGGAGTAGATGCCTGACGTCGTCACCCTTTCGACGCAAGTATCCTACGTCGAATCTTTCGCGAATAACTACATTATTGGTTAACCGGTGAAGTTTGCCAAGTCCGTCAAATGTTTCCGTTTGCAATAAATCACTCCCTAGGAAAGTGATCAAGCAATTGTTTGACATTATGACCTTCGGTGCATATTCGGAATGGAAAAAAAAATTTTTCGAGAGTGACATTGTATCGAAAGCATTAGATAGAAATATTTTCGTAAGAGCTACTAGAAAAAAAAATTTTGATAATTAAGTAAACCGCCAGTTCTGTTGAGACATAAAACTTACGCAATCAAGAGCTGAACTTTTCTCCGTCAAAATTATTCATCAGATAGGTTATATTCGTTCACACGTTTGCTTGTTTGCACGTTCAAGTATTGAGTAATCAAACTAGATCTTCGCGCACAGCAAACATTGGCGAACATACTTAAACGTTTCTAACGGAAGTCGAAGAGTTACGCCACAAAAACTCAGGTGTCGATAAACACTTTCTGTGCTCCGATCATCTCTTTTGTATATTATCTAAGAATCAAAATTTACATCACAGAATAATTCTCGTACGGAAGCATTCTTTTGTGTGCATAAGATTTTCGAGAAGATGTAAATGTGTACGATTTAAATCTCTTGTCTCATTCTCCTCAAACTGTTTCAAAGAAGTGAGAAGAAAAAGTGGCTTGTCAACGCTGTTTTTTTCACTTCGTAAAATTTTGAAGCATCTCTTCATGGCGGTCAATTTAGCTCAAATTTTTGAAACGACTGAAAGTTTCCCCCTGAAGAAGAAATTTGTTGAGCTCCTGCTCCAACGCAGTCGACTGTATTTGTAGGGAGTTTTTAGATCGTTAAGCAGGTTGTTATACCCTGAGGAAAATTGACCTTCTTAGTCGCTAGGTATAGACATCCGAAAAACTCAAATCCTCGTTTTATTTTTGTTACAGACTTTCTGTGTGGTCTCGAAAAGGTTTCGTAAGAACTATATTCATCGTTTCACAGCCACGAAGAGCTGGTTCATATTCTCACCGTGGAATCCAATGAGACGTTGCTGCATCTTCCTCAGTACTAATCAGTACTTCGATTATGTGGTCATGACGACCATACTACTAAATTGTGTCTTCCTAGCCATGACCGAGACCGTGGAAGAAGCCGAGTAAGTGATAAATTTATTTTAAAAATGTTTGACTGTACATCAGTGAATCTAAAGTTGTCGTTTTCAAGCTCTCCAAAACCTTTTTTTAGGTAAAACTGATGAAATTGTGTGAAGATCTTTGTAGGCCAATTTTCTAAGAATCCTAAAAATTCTTTTTCCACTTGCAATCCAATTCCAACAAACTTGATGCAAAATCAATGAAAACTATTCGCCGTGGCCGTACGACGTTTCAGTTGCTATTTTTCTTGGGTCTGACTGCGACGATCAACTAAAATATTGAATGACTCGTATTGAAGTATTAAACCGATTTGTTTATTCTAACAACGGCGTCAGGGCCCGTAATTTAGCTCGATCCGATATAATAGTTCTAAGGTCGTATACAAAGCAGCGTTAACCTTCCGGAAGAGCTGGTAGCTCTGTGTTAGGCTGTGTTTGGTTAGAGGTACAAGCTTCGTGATGTGTAATCGGTCGAAATAAGCTCGCGTGACGCCGAGGGGCTTTGCCAAGTGGACATTCACGTACCTTCTGAGCGACACCAAACGATACTATCTTGCGGGGTACAAAAAGTTCATACCAAACAAAAGGTACCCACGAAAAGCAGAATAACAGCGCGCATATATTAACCCACTTGTCGATACTTCTTCGATTTTTTGTTCAGTCAGTAACAGCTAAAGCTGTAACGCTGAATATTATTTCGTTCGACTGGAATGATCGTGAAAGCGAAGTTGAATAAGCCGCATCGCACAACCATTTTATTCCTTCGAACTGGGCCTTATTTATTTCGTAAAAAGGCAGTTTTCACAAGCGGAAGAGAAGGAAAAGTTTTTGAAGACACGAGTCTGTGGCTCTCCATTCAGGATGGAACGAAAATTTCATTTCATCGGCTGTCGGTGGTGAAGCAATTATTTACTCGATCGATTACGGTTTGCGAAATGTTCTGCAGCCCTCTGGGTATTTCGACAAGAGATGGAGCAGCAAGAGCCTAGAAAAACGAAAATATAAAATGAGCGAATCCAGTCTGTGGTTACAGAGATCTCGTGGCATTTGAAGAGCTTCAAATAATTCAAATTGTTCGAGAATAATGAAGCGTGGAATATTTAAACATTGTGTAAACTGCTGAAACTCATTGAGAGGCCGTGCAATTTGTTATTTCTTTGCAAGTTTAAGCGATTCAGAGATTGCGAGGTTGAAACTTACACTTCGTATCTGGATTGTAGAAGTCGACTCGCGCGCATATCGCACGGCTTTAAAAATCGTTCTCACGGCCCATTTCACGCCCTTACATAAAAACGAGCTGGCTGAACGGAACGAGTACACACGAGGAACGGGACTGCTCGTTCCTCTATTCGAAACAAGCCACCAGAATCGTGGCGTCTTTTATGCCCCACAGTTAAAAAGTGCATATGTGCTACGTATTTTACGTAGAATTGATGGTACAGTCTATAATAACTGTGCTGCGAATAGCAAGCGTTACGTCACGTCCTTCTTTTCATTGCTCCTCCCGCCCGCCTCTTCTCTCCATTTTTTCTTTGTTTTCGAGCCTCAAACGATTTTCATGAACATTTTTCAACACCCCGGTATGTCCTGGTTCGGTTTTATTTTCACTTCATCGCTACCGCTCTCATTAGTGATTTCCGGTTTCGATAAAGTTTCGTTTTTCTTCACTGCGAGCGCGCCAATAACGTGGAAAAACGGCCTGAGAATTGGCGCGCTGGAAAAACCTCCTTTTCTGCTTCAATCCGAAACGATGGATCTCAGATTTCAAAAGATTACTCGGCTCACTTTAATCCCCCTTGCAAAAAGCAAGCGTCTGCAATACTGCATTTTGTTTTAACGCAATCGCAATAAATAGCCAAATGGCAGAAAGTACAGGAGGCTCTCCGGACAGCGCTCCTTTTTCATAATGCAAGCAAAAGTGTCTGCAATGACTTACGACCCAAGCTGAACACACCGGCGACGCGGTGGACTCGGATAAATGAGGAAAGAAAAGAGTAAGGTTTCACCCTTCTTTGGCGCCTCGGCCAAATAAATATGAAAGGGTGACGAGCGTCAGGAAAAAGACGGAGGGACTCTCCGCGAGAGACAAGGAGAAACTGAAAGACGAAGAAAGAAATAGGATAAATGGCGATAGAGAAAAATGTGTGACGCTCTATTCCGGCTGGTTGAAGAACTGCCATCATCGCAGTCACTGAATCGGCTGTATACGGGGTGTCATTGTGGAAACCCTCTCGAGCTATTATCTCTTGACGTAAGCCGCACACGTCGAAAAACGTTTGGCATTATAATAGCTCGTTAAATTTCAGTCAAAGGTCTCGAGGCTTTCATCACATTTTTTCCAAGCGAGTCTCCCGAAATTTATCGAGTTTCAAAACGACTGGCATTCGTCTGGAATGAAAAGAGAAAAATGATGAGTTAAAATGTGAAAATAGCAAGCTGAATTCACGCTCCGTGCATCGAGACACAAGGTCAATGCGAGATTTCTATCATCTTCATCCCCCGGAGCCAGTTGAAATAGATTTTTCTTCGTATTTTAAACAATATAACGGGTGAAGCGATAAGAACTTGTAAAACTTTGAATGGGCCCACCCTGTATAGACAGAACGTTTGAAACTCTGAGGCTAGTATAAATCACAATTTACGTGGGGCCTCGAGCGAGAACTATCCACAACAGTGGCGCGGCACTCCAATCGGAGAACGAGGTACACATATAATGTGGGAAAGTCTCGCTCGTCCCTTCCTCCCCCAGCGCTCCCCATTTCACTCCGCAGCCTCAATTCCGTCTTTCTCAAGTTTCCGGTTGGATACTTATCAAATATTCACTTGGCAAGGAACGCTGACTGTTCGTGCTCGCCCCATGTTGCGCGGAGGGTATGAATATGTGAGAGGAAAACCGATTAACTGACCCATTTGATGTTTCCAAATCAAAAAACCACTCGGCGAACCGCTTTGTACGCAACTTTTCAACTTCGTTTAACTCCGAAGACATTATCAAATGGGTTTTCAGTGCCCTCTTCGACAACTGTTCAGGATCTTTGCACAAGTGCCTCCAACAAAAGTATTTGGATGCACAGGATCCTCCTCTGAGCCTCGCCATAATTCCTATAAGCAAATAAACCCGGAGGGTACGCAGAAACGTTTTAGAACCATAAATGTAATAAAGTAACGAAAAAATATGGTGTGACGTATATTTACGATGCGATCCCATGATTTCTCATCTCACCTTGCACCGCATCGAAGCACCCTCCCCGCTCTTCTGATCATCTATCGTCTCGTTTCGAGCGAGATGCGGTTTCCACATTTTCCTTGAAATTCCACGTATGATCGTACGAAAATATAGGTTATGCAGCGCCCACCGAGCTCGGAGTATTTCCGTCGATTCGGTAACATATTTATAGCCATCGATTTTACACTGCAACGCGGTAGTAACACGAGCGCTCGCCAGAATTTAGGGTTTCCACAGAGATAACGTTTATGCCACGAGACCACAATCAACGGAGCCATTCTGCTGCTGGTTGATGCTTTTCAGTCACGTGTTTTACGTTATCGATGCTTCTCTCGTCCACGGATCTAACGCCGTGTTCACATAAACATTAATCGAAACATTGTATGCTCCTGCGGCACTTATTAAACCGCACGAAAGATTTTGGAAGCCGAGATCGAATCGATTAATCCTTTTCTTCGTGCTTTCACCAGTGAAGATCCGAGTAACCACGTGCGATAAATTTAAAGAAACTTACGATGTTGGACCACGCTATAAAAGACCTCGAATCCCAGAGAGTTATTTAAGGTCATATAAAGACCATCTTTCCAAGGAGGTTACCACACCGACAGGTTTCAAGTTCCATAACCAACCTTCGGAAGACCTCGAAGCTTACGCTCTTGAACCGTGGGATGTAAACAGGTTTGACGATGATTAGCATCCTCGCGTGCATCCTGTTCAACCTCCGAACAAGCTTGACTCGAGATTTTTCAGTCTCGCAGGTTCCTCGAGCAGCGAAAATCGAGGCTGCTATCGCGAGGTGGTTCAGTCAACACTTCCGCGTGAAAATCAAACATTTCTAGGAATGATGACGTTCCAAAGTTTGATAAAGTTTCAATTTTTCTGGGGAAGCTAGCACTTCCGTTCCATCGAGACTGCTGGAGCCGAAGAATACGTGAAAACAACACTCGATCCTCGTCGTTTCAATCTGTTGCTTCGCTTCCCTCATTCTAAGTAAACTTCGGGCTTGCTTGTTTGGATTTATTTGTCCACTCTTGAAAGTGATTTTGAGATAGAAAGTTTTCGGATGAATGCAAAGCCTCGGGAGACACTGGAAAGAGTTAATACTTCAAGTATTTTCTTCGGGAGCTCGACGAGCAAGAATTTCAAATCGAGTTCCATTGCTCGAAACATTGGTAAGTAACGTTGATCTTCTTTCGTCCTAATTGGGCCATCGGAATCTCCGTGTTTGAGCCCAAAATTGGATCCTCGTGGACCAACCTAGACGCCCGAATGAAATTATCCTGAAAAACTGCTCGAGTCAGATATTATGGTTACACCGAGACTATAACAGTTCTTGAAAATAGCGTGAGGAATAGATACAAACATAGTGAAATATGGCAAATCTCTTGAGCCTGGAAAACGAGAACTTGCAGAAATTCGCAGTTTTCGCCCGCTCAGCCTGGCTTCGCCTCATCTTCATGCTTGCCCACGGGACGGATATTCGTACAAGGGAGCGAGATTCCTCGTTAAGCTCGTACCAGTTTTCCCTCCAGTTTTCGTCTTCTGATTCCCTCT
Organism: Venturia canescens; assembly: GCF_019457755.1. Classification (NCBI taxonomy): domain Eukaryota; kingdom Metazoa; phylum Arthropoda; class Insecta; order Hymenoptera; family Ichneumonidae; genus Venturia; species Venturia canescens. The sequence continues at coordinate 3,342,567 of NC_057426.1, forward strand.
CCCTTCCTCTCGGAATGTCCGTACTCGAATCCCGCATACACTCGCAAGTTAAAACTCACTCTCCACCTCTCATCCCTTTCACGCGAATCCGGTGGAGGAATTTCCTCGACGGTAGATGCCAGGACCAGCCCCGTCACACCTACTCCACACTTTCTGGTCGCGGATCTGCATAAATCGTAAACTATTTAGCATCCATTTAATCCTTCGGATGCTTTTCCTAACCCTCAGGGCCAAAAGTGTTGAAACTGCCATCCGTTTGTCTGTTACCACACTTGTTCGCTTCACTCGAACTGACGTTGTCGTTCCTTCGAACGAAAATACGGATTGTCTGACATTTTGAAGGAGGATTTTCCAGAGGAACAATTCTTCAATTAGTTTTATTCGATATTTCTCCAATATCATTATTTCGGCAGTAAAATGCAGTGAATTTTGTAGCCACGAACAAACTGGCTCGGGAGAAGCGCTTCAATTCGTGTTCGTGTGTGTGTACGCGTCGGGCACGAAGTTCTCAATCTCATGAGCCGGATGGATCGATAAAATGCGTAGCTTTTCCCATAATTGGTCGTTTCAAAGCCCATTAAATTCGAGCACTCTTTCATTGGTGTAGAACCAGGAACAGCTGAAAGCATTCTCGAGATAAATAGATGTTGATTTCCAGCCTAAATGTTGAGTACAAATAACCCGACAGTAAAATACGTTTTCACAACATAATCTTGAGGCTTCTAGCGATGAGGAGCTTTTCCCTATCGTATCTGACATGAATTAAGGAACCTGTAACGTCTCGAGTAAGAGGCCCATAAAGGAGGGTGAGTATTGGAGGAACTAGAATTGACCTACAAAGCTCCTCGTGTTAAGAGCATTCTGAACAGTATCGGGGGCACCTTAAAGATGTTTTCTCTGCCAGTTGAATTAAGATTCGATCTACGAGCGTGAGGTCGTTGATTAACTTCTGATTCGGTAGTTTTCATACAGATTAAGCAAATTATAAGCTAGTGAAATTGTTTTTTTGCGCCCTCTACAAGCTCCCTCGTTATTGGGGTCACTTCTCCATCCGATCCAATAGAATCTACACATTATCAGAAGGGGAAATTCCTCTGCGAAGGAACAACGGAGGGTCCAAATTCAACATCAGGAGAGCCAGCCCCCATCTGCTATTTGTTCGGTGTAGTTTCGGCAAATCTACGAGTTCGGGAGTTGAAGATATCCCTTGAGAAGCTCCGACGGGGTTGGTGAGGTAGCAACCATTTAGGGGCCGGAGAATATTTGGAGCAAATGCACTGAATATGCGAGTTAACCGAACCGGAAGTGATTTACCGGCTGTTTTGGTGTTGCATCGACCCAACACGACAAATGTTCTACCAAGAACTTGAGGCAGTCGCGTCTGTAAATTCGATTTACTCGTGCAAAATTGATAGCAACGTATTGTCTCGTGTTCGTACAAACGTTCGTTAAACAACGACGAATCGCCGATCTTTCTTGGGAGTAGGTCGTCCGTCACTTCTCCATTCCACAAGTTCGTCAATGACGAGAGAACACTTTTTCTTTGAATACCGAATTCAATGAACGCGCAGCAGCTTCAGCTTGGTTTTCTCTCCTTTTCCTTTTTTCCCTCCGCAACTAAATAGAGACTTTTCGTTAGCGACGCCTTTTTTTCACCACCGAACTGCCGCGCACGTATATTTCTGCATTTATGATGTGCGCGAGTTAACAGGCTTGGAACTGTTTCTTTTCCACGCAGCACCTGCAAAACAAAAGGGAAATTTACTCTTCGCTGAGGCTCACGAATTAACACAAGTTTTTGTACCGGGACCATTTTTATTTCTTTTATCGAATCTCATGAAGCAACCTCGACGTGTTTCTCCCAACTCACCCTCCTTCCCCGAGACTCTCGCCCCGAGTTCCTTCTATACGCGGGCTCCTGGCGGTACAAAAGTTTGCGGCAACGGTAGCGCGCATTCTCCGGGTCTTGCCCGTTATCCGATTCTCCAAAGATACATATATCGTTATACATTTTCCGAGTATAAAAATATACGCGACTACAAAACATTATCTTTTCATAAAGGCTTTTTTTCGAATCGATATCAGAAAATATAGGTCCAAGTGGTGTTTCCATTCGCTTTTATTTGCCCCCTCTAGTCTAAAGAAATAAAAAATTTGAGAAAAGCTTCACGCGCTCCTGATGATTTACGAATAAAAATTTTTCTGGCAAATTTGTTTATTTGCTTCGTTTAATATAATCGTGATGGGAATAAATTGACGATGTGGCTGCTAGTATTAAGCGTTAAGCCCGCGCCTCTGCTGCCGCTGCAGCGTCATAAATCTTGTCCCTCTGCACGAATGGAATAGGAAGAGGAAAAAAGCGTTTTTTCGTGATAATCCAGGAACATAAATTCCGTAGGACTATTAGAGAATTCGCTTCGTATAATCGTCAGCCGGAATTCTCGTACTGACGAATATCCCAAACTGTTTGTTTCTCATCTGTGCAGATATATCTTCCTGGCGATCTACACGGCGGAAATGGTGATAAAGTCCGTAGCCAAGGGCTTCATACTCAACAAGTACACATACCTGAGAAATCCGTGGAATTGGCTGGACTTCGTGGTGATAACGAGTGGTTACGCGACGATCGGTATGGAAGTTGGAAATTTAGCTGGTCTGCGAACGTTCAGGGTGCTCAGAGCACTGAAAACCGTCTCTATCATGCCTGGTGAGTTTAATTGCATTTGCATGCCGCACAGATATACTCGTACCATTGAAATTTCGATCGATTTCCTCGCGTCCCATCTGCTTAAGTGAATTCTATCGTTCTATATCCGTACACATTGATGCCGAGCCACAAGCACCATAAAGATCGATATTCCGTCATACCGAGGCAAATATAGCCAACGAATTGAAACGCGTGATTCTATAGCTCCGCGCGTTGGGGACGTGGGGCGTGGAGCCCAGGAAAGCAACTATTCAACTTAAACGTACCATATAATACGAGCATAACGTATTTGCTGTATTTCTAGCGTGAAACTGGAACGCCTTGTTCGCTCATTACTCGGCGGAATATAATATGCCACAAATTGGGAATCCATGAGTGTTTGGCTTTGCGAGAAATTAAGTATTTCATTGCTATCAAAAGTGATCGAGTGTGCATCACAAGATGCCCAGGGTACACTTGTTTCGATGCACAGAGAAGATTGCTAGGCTTGAAGTTCGTTCCAAGTACGAGTTTCAAGGTCAAACCGTCTCTATTCGACCGACTGTGGGTATTTTCACGATATAAGTGTTGTCCGACACGTACGTAATAATATAAGAAGTCTAAAGTTACGAGATATTCCAATTTGGAATCATCAGCCGATGCAAAAGTGGATTCCGGCTTTGCACCATGCGATAGTATTGCATTAGCATATGCATGAGACTACCGTTCGCCGGAAGCGCAGTGCAGTTGCTTTTTTTTTAAAGTGAACCTCGTCCATGCGAGTCGGAGGGTGTTTTTGGCGTGGTAGATACACAACGACCGGTAGTAGGCTACTGCGAATGAGAAACGAGAAAACGTGACATATCGCTGACGGTGGTGATTGCGAGATAAAAAAAAATTAGTTCGAGCCTCCACTTCGCACCAACTCGGAGCTGGTCTTTTTCACTGCTTTCGAAAGTACTAGGACCCGATCAACAATTTAAACTGGCTCGGGTTGCTCTCAAATGATTTTCATCATTCATCCATATTCCATGTTATTTCCATCCCCCAGGCTTTCACTTGACAGTTCATATCTTTGCTGATAAAGTAATAAAATGAGACTGAAAAATCGTCACGAAATCAGAGTGCATTACACGCACGTTAGAACCCCTCGGGAAGGGCTGGTACTTCGCGTCCTTCGAAGAACGGATCGAATCTCCTCGCTGTGCATTTCGCATTCTGGTATCTGGGTCTAGTATGAACAGCCAAAACGGCACGTTCCAGGATAAAGGACGTACGAGAGCGAAGCTATTCGGGGAATGTTCACAGAATCTGAACAACAAGGGAATTCTATTTTGCAAACCTTTGAGCGTGACCTTGGACGAAAAGTCTTTGGGTATTAATCAACGAAAAACGACAGTAGTGGAGCCAGTGGAACGATTCAGTCCCAGCAAACTGGTCGAGAGATTGATCCTCAGACATCAAAAAACTTGTCCAACGTGTTATCGCGGAATAAGGAGAATGCTGAAAAACTTGTTTCACGAGTCAGCTGAACTAGTTGAACTGCGCTTCGTACTTAAACAACCGCAGACGAGTCGGACGTCGCTGGACAGATACGTCCAACTCGTACCCCCGGAGCATTCTTGAGCTCGTCGCTCCAACGGACACGGTCAGCCAAACGGTATCCAGAGATGCGAGTTGACTGCAGTTGGAGCTCTGAGAAAGTGCTCGAGCGGAAGGATCATTAGTGGAAATCGTACAGCGGACGTGATATGACGGCTTTTTATATCCTCGTAACTCTCAACACTTATAACTCGCGTTTGCAACTTTCTTGCACGCGATCCATCCGAACGATTCTCAGGATGAAAGTGATTTATGAGAACATTGAACAGACTCCGCCTTGCTTTGACATTTATTTACCCTTCACGAAGCAGCCTCTGGGTTATGACCTCGAGGTTAGGACCTCTGGCCTACGACCTTTGACCCCGGAACCCTATGGACCTTGACCGCAACGCTGCAGGCTCTACACGTTTGACTAAATACGTCGTTTGTCTTCCTTAAAACGAATCAAGTGCCACTGCAAATAGCAGCTTCTATTAGGAAAATAGTCGAACGCTGCAGGCCCAACGGGAACGAATAATGGAGAATTATTTCTTCTCAGCTTGAGCAGAAACGCTGTTTCCTTGCTCGAAAAATAACATAGAAAACCTTGAAAGTGGGATAAAATTAGTGCAGAGAATCGTGTGACGGAGCAATGAGACGATACCGCGCCAACAGCAAAGCCTGATCGTATCGAATTCGCAGAGGGTAAAAAGAAAATAAAAATGGGAGTTTTAGAACTCTAGAGCCCTGCACACAAGAGTTGCCACGGTACGTTTTTCGGATTACGTGAGTGGAATTCTCGAGCTCTTGAATTGGAAGTAACTGTTTTATCGCCAAGTCAATAATCCCGTTGGAAAATATGGACACGGCGAGTGTCCAGCTCCTTCACGAAATCGATTTTCAGTTCACCTTCGTATCTTTAGCAGATTGATTGGCAGATGATAAGAGGGTTGACTCATTCGTTAATTTAGTTAAGCTAGTTGTCGTCGGTGTTGCGTGAACATCTGGATAAATCGTCTGCGAAGTAATCTGCAGTCCTACGGATCTCATATCGTCGGTAGCAACAGCGAAGGGTGGCTTTACACTTGTTTCCTGAGATTAGGGATCTCGGCATGGCACCCCTTTTGCTCGTAAGACCAGTCCGTCCTTGTCTATTTGCCCCAACGGCTGGATAATGTACGGAGGCAGGAATTTCTGCTGAGAATGTATGGCGAAATTCAGTATCGACTTTTCCAGGCCCTTCGTTTACTGAATTCTTATCAAAGCTTGCTTGCTTGATCGTACCGTCGAGAGGAAGAAGCCACAGCACTTGGAATCTTGGAGCAAATTCGATTATTTATCTGTAAATTATAAACAGTCGTTAGCCAACGTCATGAACCGGTAATTTGCAGGGTCGAGTTTAGTAATGTGCGATCTTGAAGAAAGTTCGTTTGAGAAATGTGGGCGGGAAAAGTAAGACGAGTGTATGGCGTGCTTCTCTCGCTCGTTTGGTACTTAGCCCTCCAACAATGGAGCACGTGGTTTAAAAGAATCCACTCCACATCCCCACACTCAGTTGCCCTTAAACGTTCCGCCGAATGAATACCCTTCTAACGACTCTGTTCGAGTACCTTCTGCGCCCTGTCGCCTTTGCTACATGGCACTCCTCCCATTTCCACGTGGACACGCTACTAGGTCAATGGAACACGGAATATCCTGCGATTTTTCCACTCTTCGCTTCTTTTCTTAATCTTCTCTTCGAGTGGTGACCTCGACGAGGACGGATCGATGAATTGAAGCTCGATAGCAGTTTCGAGAGGGCATGATTAATTGATCAGTTCGCACTCGTAATTCGCTTGGTTCGATGTCAATCGAAAATGAATTCAATATTCTGGAGATTCATCAGTTGATAATGCGATTCTCATAAAGAAAGAATAAGCCAATTTCGTCACTTCTTCACTGGGGATCACATCAATGTTTCAGGCTAGTCCACTTTCTGGTGCAGACCACGATAACGTTTCAGGCTAGCTCAATATCGCGGCTTAACCAATGGAATCCTGGCTAGCTCGAGCCTATCTCAGGCTCGATCAACCATGACTTATTGGTCTAACCTACTTGTCAAATGGTCTATGCCCAAAGCCAAAGCCCTATCAAGAAACACCGAAAGAGCAATCACTCTCCATTTCGGGTACGTGACCACTTGGAATCACGAACACTATCACGTCGATCAAGGAAATCACACGCTTTTTTCCAACACTTGAACAGATTAGTTCGATCGAAGAAGGCCACACTCGACCAGGTTCATTGACCAGGCACACATGGCCCAATAGAATTGCAATAAAAACGCCATCAACTGCTCGCAACCGATGGAGTGGCATCGGCCAAAAAAGTTCGAATGCCGGACGGGGTTCGTCATGAGAATCAGATAAAAATTCAGCTCCCAAATAACTCATGTTCAACCCCATTGCGAAAAAAGTCCTAGTCGCGTTAGGTCCGATCGAAGCATTGCAGGCTGGGCACACCCACGAGCGCATGGCTGACAACGATGACTAATTATTTCTTCCCTTTTCACAGGTCTGAAAACTATCATCAACGCGTTGCTACATAGCTTCAAACAGCTCGCCGAGGTCATGACATTGACGATATTCTGCCTCATGGTGTTCGCGTTATTCGCGCTTCAGGTTTACATGGGCGAGTTGAGGAACAAGTGCGTGAAACATCAAGAGCCCAATGTCACTCAGGTCGACTGGATGGAGTAAGTACACTCGTCGTTACAGTAGGAGCAACACGTTTCATTGCTTTTTTATAACTAATTATTAAGGTAGAGAAAATGTTTTTAATCTATTCTCTACCCAACCCTTTTTCTGGCACATTATGATCTCAGAATCAAGGGTCCCTTTCGCGAAAGTACTTTCAACGTTCGGCACAGTCGCTCCCTCTCTCTTTCGCTCTCTCTCTCCCAATGAATCTTGATAGCTCAAACTTCCCTCGACACAATAACAACAATACGAACTTAAACCCTTAGCATGTTTTGTTTTCGAAATCGTGATAAGAATGGCTCGTTGATGGAAACGAGTTAGTGGATTCAGTAAATTGGTATTCGTCGTGCAGGAACTTGTCCGGGGCTGAATTCGCACGTCGTTATACTTTTCACTGCGGTCCCCTCTGTTCACCACCATTAATCGCCTCTTAAATGCCACTTGCAGTACTTTGCTCAAAACCACGCCTCGTTTCTTGACTCTACTTGCAGCCTGAATTACAGGCGTGCTGCAGTGATTCGAGCACTTATTGTTGTACGTTATTTTCTATGTGCCGACATTCCTACTTTATCTACGAGGATGCACATACAGTGTGTTCCCTCTGAACTCGCGTGGACTTCCGTCCTTCGAAGTAACGACAAAAGTCAACGTACTCAACGTTGAAAAACCCTCATTTTGTATGTTGGCCTAAAACAAAAATTGTGAATTTTTACTGCATTAGAATGTGGCCCTGGCTGCACTTGATATTATTTTCTCTAAATATTGAGCACTGTAACTGAAATCAAAAGAGAATCTTTCACTTTGGATCACACTCGATCGATAAATGCAAAAATTATTTAAACGACGTGAACACTGCGAATAATTTCATTCGTGGATGACTCTCATTGCCCCTGCACTCCGTAAAAGCCCATTTAAAGTAGCCGAGAGTAATTTACGGGCTGAGGAAACCACATAGCCTGCGAGAGCTCGGTAACCAAGCCACAATTCGAGGTTCCGAAACTCTAGGCAGGATATTCATGAGATAACCTCAACACCGTAACGGTCATTTTAGTTCTCCGACGCTTCCGTAACGAAAGGGTGGCGCTGCGCGAGCACGGTAACGCTATTCTGCGCAGCGCTCTATCTACTCGTTCCCAACTGACCACTGGCGGAAAATTAATGGCGCTGTGGGCTTCGGCTACACTCGTCTGCTGAATTAACAGGCTCTTTAAATTACCTCGACAGTCACGAATTCAACGGTTTCTTGAAAATTTTCAAATCCTCTCGATTCCTAATTTCAGTTACTTCAGGAGGCAAAATTTTCCTCAATTGATCGAGTCAATTCGTCATTTTCGAGTCACCAATACATCGTAAAACCAGTGAATTTTTTCAACGAAATTACGAATCGGGCATTGTTTGATAAGAATGGAATCAAGGCTTTGACTAATCCAAAGAATGTACGTTTCGTTGCTTCGTTATGAGCTTTAAGTAATTACAAAATACACCGTAAAACAATCATGGAATATATAAATTTTGAAACCCGCCGCCGTAAAATTTTTACGAATTAATGTTCGTACGAATCGCTTTACCATTTTTTATCAAACCCATCACGATCAACACACGTTCCGTTTACATTTAGATACCCATTTCCGGGGCGTAACTATCCATCACAAGGCGAATCAGCGCATTCATCTTCTTATATACTTTCGTACAGGCTACTCTGGAGTGAAAAAATGCTCAAGCCATATCTATCCAGCGACATGCACGCGACCTTTTTTACTTTTATTTTCTTTATCCGGGTTTCTACATACAACGACCTTTATCACGTACACAATATAAATAATGTATACCGTTGAACCTTCCATAATTCAAACATGGGCAAAAATTTGCCGAGTCATTCAGGGCTCTGAGACTATCCAAACTTTTTCCCAGCCTTCGTTTGAGGGGCTTTTGTACATTTTTATATTGAAAAATACAAAGTTTTATCATGAAGTTCAATAGAATATTGAAGAAAATTTTTTTCGATAAATCTTTCAATTTCGTTTAGTTTTATGCGAGCGAATAATAATCCGATTAATTTGTATGCATAAAACTTTCATCCGATAATTTAAGGTTTTCATTCGGTTGCCCGAAAAAAAATTGAATAAAAAAAGTCGAAAAATAACGTACGATCCGAATGATTGACCGTCGACGTTTCTGTATTTACTTGAAGACGTTTCGATCGTCGACCATTTGACGATGGAGCCGAACTTCAATCGAGCACCTCGCATGCAAAAGAAAAGAAAAGGAAAAAATGAGGTCAGGCAATTGAGGAGTGAAAAGCTGGGGGTCTCGACGATATCAGACGTCTCAGACAAACTTTCGTGTTGATTAGGAGGCCTGGTGCACGGGCAAATGTTTGTTGCATCCTTTAGACATCGGAAGAAAGAAAAGGAGAAGGGAGGAGGGATGAGGGAAAGAAACCTTTTCGAATCGAAAGGTCCAGAATGTTCGAGAGTGCGAGGGAGAACCTTAACATGCTCCTTTATTGCCAACAGGTGGACTTGGAACTCATCCAACTGGGCGTTCAACGAGGACGAGGAGCCCATCATATGCGGCAACGTCACTGGAGCCAGGTTAGAGACACAAAAACATACGAAAAAAAGAAACGTTAAAGAGCGAACACAAAATTGCAGAATCCTCTCGAACCTCCTTTTTTCTATATTTCAAACGAAAAAGCTCTCACTTCCGGTTCTATCCAAGCTCCCGAGAATCCAACGACGTCAACAGAACAAAATGGATGGGCCTCGGATGAACTTCTATTTTATTCCCATCTCCCACAGTGCTACTCCGTAACACTCCTCATTTTATGTGCAAGAACTTTCCAAACTTCTGCCTCCTAGGCGGCGTACATGCCCCGATGCAACGTATGTACATATAGACCTTCCCCTGCACCGTTTTAACGATATTTCTTCGTACAGTCGAAAAAAAAAGTGACTTACAATAAAACCTTTTCCCCCAATAGAAGTAGAAAAAAACTATAAGTTTTTCATTCCTTTGCAGAAAAAAAATACTTCGATTTATTCCTACTCAGTGCGACAGTTGAATGAATTTTCGAAAAAATTGTAACCATGGAAAGCCTGCAACTACGGAAAAATATTTTGCATTCCTAAATAGTCAAACCGTTTGATCTGATTAATTGATCCGTACAGACAGAGAACATCGAAATGATGAAAAATTTGTCGTTTGTACAGAATTGATCTGCTCATGCAGCAAAACAATCCTCCTTCATTATGGGGTGTACGCGTTTTATCTTATTTACCGTTTATTTTTATTCTGATGTAAAAGAACTTAGTTTTAGTTGTGCGAAACTTTTCTCTGCGCCTGTCCCTACGAAACATCCTCAAGTTTCCGCAAACAGTTACCAACGTAATTAAAGGTTTCAACTCGTGTCAGTAGAATGCAAACTTTCAGCATCCGCCTGCATTGATTATTTTTTCAGTAGATAGTTGTATACTTAAAATCATTATAAAAGAAAAAACAAAAGTTACTTTCACACAAGTGCAAATACGAGTGGAACAGAAATTGAAACGTTTCATTAAAAATTAGTGTCGATTTACACACTCTTTGGACGAAGAACTTTTAGTGAGTTTCGCATCAATAAACATTTTCGAGTTTCTCCGAGACGATCTACTAATGAAAAATCGACCTTGAACTCCACGGTCGTTTCAAAGTCAGCCAAACAGTATACGAAAATATCTTACGAAGTTTCCCAGCAATATCGAACGTGATCAAAATCCACGAACGATTCAAATAAACATTTTGAACTAACATTATTTGCACCAAGTTCATTTTATTCCATTTGAAATCCCACTTATTCGCATCTTTCAAAAATGCATTTTAGCTCAAAACTTCAAAATCAAATGGTCTTGTTTACGAAGTAAAAAACGAGGTTGTTTTGGTGAGACTTGGTACTTAATGGTCGAGAGTCTACGAAGATGGACTTGAATTTCGATAAGACCAACGTCGTCAGCACCTTCTCGAGAAAGCAGTACAATTAAAAACTTTTACCTACTTTAGAACTTGGAAACTTGTTATTTTTATCTTATTATTCTCGTCGAATGCAGTAGTACGAATCAAACCACGTACAGTGGCTGTTTATTCGTATTCATATGCGAACACGAAATGCTCTATGACTGACTAGAGACTAGTTGTAGGATTTCAGAGCCCAAGGACTTGAACTATTAGTTGATGGCTTGTCCCACGTTGTTGCAAACTTGTTGGCAAGCTCATCAGTGTGACTTGTACAAGGTAAAAGTTCCATTGCCAAGCCTCGAGGCTTGATACGAAACAATTGTGTATACACGAGTACACACGAATATACTACGGCAATTGGAACATCGAAAACTCATTTTTTTCACGGACTAAGTGATTTACCGGCTCAACGAACTGCGCCCATAGCACAATGCCCTGAAATAATGCAATTGTCCTCCACATCACACGTCATTGCTTCGGAACAGATACATTTTTTTCTATCCCCAATTCATCGATGTTTTTCAAAATCGAAACAATTCCGTTTCGCGTCCAACTTTTGATTTCGATGAAAGTTTTTGCTCGATTGAAGATTTTCCTGCGGAATTTATTGTTGATAAATTGACAGAAAAATTTGATCAAAATTGATGAACTCGGCTTCTACATAATTTCGTTGGAAATCAAGTTCTCGTACTTTGGAGACATTAAGTTTTGAGAGCTTCACAAATGTTTTGGGATTTGAATTAAAAAAACGTTTCGTGGACTTTTAGGCACTGCAATGAGAGCTACACGTGCTTGTGTGTCGGCCCCAACCCGAACCACGGTTATACGAACTTCGACAACTTTTTGTGGTCAATGCTTACAACCTTTCAACTCATCACTCTCGACTATTGGGAGGACGTCTATAACAAGGTTAGTTCAGGCAATTGAAGAGGCTCCGAAGAATCAATGTTATTTTTCCTACGAACCAGAGCTTTGGTATAGAAAAATAAAATGATATTTTGATGCTTCGTGTATTTCTCGAAGATTGGCAACTGACCTTTTCATTCTCTGCAGGTATTGTCGGCGTGCGGACCTATCAGCGTCTCGTTCTTCACGGTGGTTGTGTTTTTCGGCTCATTTTACCTCATCAATCTGATGCTTGCCGTCGTTGCGCTCAGTTATGAGGAGGAAGCTGAAATTACGAACGAGGTTAGTCCGATCATTCGTTGCCTCTAAAAAGATTCATTTTTACCGAAAAATTCTTAAAGCCATCACTTTTTCATTATTTTCTCTATCTTATTCTCTCCAACTTCGCAATATTCTCACTTTTCACTCCCAAACTTTTACAAGAATATTAAAAAGGAGAAAAAAATTATGAAAAAAAACGGTAACGAAATTGTTTAGAGAAAGAAGGAAGCCCAAATCCCGTAGAAAATTCATTTCTTCCCATCCTTAATATAAAAATATATTAATCTTAATGTTAACACAAAATAACCATAAAACCACCATCATTGAGTAAGTACCAGTCGTGGGAGCCGAACGTTAAAACATTCCATTTAAAACTGAAATAAAAAATGATTTAAGAAATATTCAAACAGTCAATGATACTGATGGACAAATCCAAAATCCTGAAAAAATATAAGCCATTTTTTCAAAAGGGAAACAAAAGAGATTTTTCGAAAATTTCGTTTCAAAATCTTAATAAAATTGACGAAGAACTCAAATTCTTCAAATGTTAGCTCGTGTTCAAATTCAAGTGAATTATGCTGTTTGAGTATTCATCCAAAAACTGTTTCGTCATTTTATGAATCCGACGATTCGTGACTCCAACGTAGGTGTCGAAAGTTTCGGAGGTGCCTTATTTTGTCACGTGTTCATGGGAGTTTTAGGACCCCATAACTTGTAGAATTAATGGAAAATGTCAGACTCCTTAACACCGACGATAATAGGCCTACGAAAATCATATCGAAAAAAAATGTTTTTCAAAAAAGTACTCGAACTGCACGATCACCGAATGAAATTCATGCCAAAACTGCATAAATATTTAACGATGACACTGACACAGAGAAGTTGAAAGACAATTTTTGATGGATAACTAACAAATTTGTTGGGGCGAATAACATTTTTCGGGAGGCATGAATATACATTTTTATGACCCCGAGGTTCGATGGTAGGTACTGATAAATTCTGCACACTGTGTGATTGAAGCTTTAGCAAATATGAAAAAGCACTCTATCGCGCGATTCGAAGCAAACAAAAATCATATTTTCGCTTGCAAACGATCGGATAAACAGAGAAAAACAATATTTCTTAAAAGCTTTGTTATTGAAAGCGCGCAGTGATGTTGGATTTCTTGGTCTGGCAAGCTTCCAGAACTCATGAAAATAATGCTTAGCATTTTTTTTTTTTTTTTTTTAATTTCATGTCCACGCCACCGAGCTGCTCAATGCACATAATTAAACGCTTGAAATGTTGGCTGCTATCTCGAGTAATCCTTGATTACATTCGTAGCATTAGAAAAAAAAATGTTTAACGTTCATTAAATAATCCACACGTATTTAAGATATGCTCGGTAGTGCAAAAAGTTTTATAACTCCGAGGGGAATTCTCTGAGTTTTTTCCTCTCTCGCTCCCGTCACAACTACGTCGATAAAAATTAAATGAAACACAGAAACGATTAAATTTAAGCTCTCCGCGTAAGCTCCGCCGGTTGAAAACTTCGTCGAATCGCAAGTTCGCTTAATGTTATGGTTATTGCATGGGACATGCAGCTCTCCGTGCTCCGTTGATCTCTTCCTCTCTTTCTCTCTTTCTCTCGTACAACACGCTCAAACTTTCATCTCAAACTCTCAATATAAATATACATGTGGATAGCTTTACATTATAAGGTTTTATTGGCCGTCACGCATTTCCAAGAAAAAACTTCTTCATTGCGCATCTCTCGCTCCGTTTCACTTTCTTACCTCGATTTTTTATTTCCGCGTTGCGTAGACTTAGCAGCTGCCTCCGCTCTCGACATGTATTTAAATTTATTCGTAAATATGAAAAATCAGGATTGTAGATTATTGAGGGGTCGCGCTATTGTCAAAACAGGAACGGAAGAAAGATTTGACCGACCATCGTGAGGACTCGACGTTTAGTTTCGACCCGACCAAAATCAACATAAAAACTCTGACGAAGGATAAACAGAAAAAAATCGATCCTCACAAGGGTGTGCTGTTGAGTAGTTACACAAGGAAAAAAACGAGAAGAAGAAAACGGGGCAGAAGCGTCGCCGGACATGAGAAGAACGGTGGAGCACGCAGCAGGTCAGAATTTTCAACGCTTTTATGCATTTTTCACGATCGTTTTTCGCTCAATGAGATTGCACGATCGGGCTGACCCTTAAATTCAAATCTGACTTTACAGATCCGTAACTCCAAGCCCAAGCCCAAGCCCGCGTCACTCGAGCGTTCGCCCTTCCCATCTTCCACTTCAGGCAGTAACCCCGAAGCCGCCGGACGTAAATACGGTTCACAGGTTAGCGCCGCATCGCGGGATGCTCCATTCGAGACAGGCGAGCAACAACAGCAACCAGCAATCGTCCCTCGACGATTCCGGAGTCGTTGACGACCACGAGGGCGATGACGTCACGTCGGCCGAGGAACACGATCGACGCGAGCACCGCGAGCACAGAATCGAGAGACAAGAACGTACGTACGAGCAGAGAAAAATCGAACCGAGAATCGACAGACCACCTGCTCCCGTAACCGTTTCCGTCAGAACGGGCAATCGTGAAATTAGAGTACTCAAGTGCAATGGTGTCAAAACCAAAAAGCAGTTGTACACACTGCCTCCCGAGTACTTATCGCATATCGTCGTTCTAGGTGAGCCTCCATTAATTCTTATTTATTTTAACCACTCAAAATCATTGTTTTTACCGCCTGAGCCCTAGTGTGTCATTGCAAAAATATTTTTAATCGCCTCGATGGCAAGCAGGCCTTGCGTGGACAACCAGGATCCTGATTTTTCTACCATACAAATACGAATTCCCTTGCCATCTACGACGACGCTCCAAACAGTTGTTTTGATCATTCCTCGATTCCAATAGTTTCTGATTCTGTGAAAAAAAAAAGAAAAACGATAAAACGATTTATATACTTGATTCAAATAGACAAATTTGCAAAACTCTAACCAAAGCACGAAAAATGCGATCCCTTGAGCACGCCTTTGCGCTCGCATGCTCGCAACTGTAGCGAATGATGCCGATATACAATTGAAAGGATTAACAAATGAATTGTTTATTGTTGACAGACGATCTTCCGGACCGTAATTGCGACAAATGTATACAATGTTGCGTCGACTACGAAGGATGGTTACGTTTTCAGAATTGTCTGTACAAAGTAGTTCGAGATCCGTTATTCGAATTGACAATAACGTTGTGCATTGTACTTAACACGGGTTTTTTGGCGTTGGAGCATCACGGTATGAGTGAATCGGTAAGACAAGCGTTAAACATCGGTAACAAAGTGTTCACAAGTATATTCACGTTCGAGTGTTTTCTCAAGCTGTTGGCACTTAGCAAGGACTTCTTTAACAACGGTTGGAACAACTTTGATTTAATAATAGTATCGGCTTCGTTGATTGACTTGACATTTGAGCTAGTAGACGGTTTATCGGTTATTCGAGGACTGAGATTGCTCAGGGTACTGAAACTCGCACAATCTTGGACGACGATGAAAGTACTGCTGAGTATAATAATATCGACGATCGGTGCGCTCGGTAATCTAACGTTCGTACTCGTTATCGTGATTTACATATTCGCGGTGATCGGTATGCAATTGTTCAGCAAAGATTATACGCCGGACAAATTCTTTCCGGACCCGGTGCCACGTTGGAACTTCAACGATTTCTTTCACTCGTTCATGATGATATTTCGTATACTTTGCGGCGAGTGGATCGAGCCGTTGTGGGACTGCATGAGAGCGGAAAAGGACGAGGGACCGGAAACGTGCTTCGCGATATTCTTACCGGCTCTGGTGATGGGCAATTTCATGGTCCTCAATCTCTTCTTGGCCTTGTTGCTCAACAGCTTCAATTCGGAAGAATTGAAACAGAAGAAGGAGGAGGTCGGCGAGGACTCGAAGCTCGCCCGATCCTTCGATCGCATCAGATCAATCGTCCGAAAGAAAAAGTACCGGAAGGAGAACTCTGAAAACGAAAAAAATATGAGACTCGAGCAAATAGTGAGGGAAGTAATGGACAAGTCGGACAAGGAAAAATACGCGATACAAGAGACTGTGCTGAGCCTTCCAAAAGACAATATTTACAATAGATCGTATCAGGAGAGTTTGAACCAACCGGTATTCACGTACGAGCCGATCTACCGGCAAGCAACAGTCACCACTTACAGCGCCAGCAGCCAGGAAACTATTAAACCGAGAGACAGTAAAAAACTCGACGAGAGATGCGACAGCAACGATACAAATCAGGAAGAAAACATCGAGATGGAGGTCCTCAAAGAGCCGAAAAAGCCTGACGAAGAAGTCGCCATGCTGCCTGAAAAAGACAAACCAAAGAGGGACGAAAAAATCGAGAAACGCCCTTGGCACGCCCTCGTTAGTTACGTCGACGAATTGACCGTTGGTGGTCGTCGCGATAGCAAAGGCCGATACATCGATGGCATGGGCTCGTTTCCCGGCTTCGGTAGAAACAGACCGCCGAAAGTGCCACAGGACTGCTTTCCTCAGCATTGCTATCAAAAGTAAGACTTCCTTTATCAACAATTGCTGATCGCAGGCCGATCAGCAAAAGCTCTCATCGTACCCGGTAAAAGGTTTTTCGTAATTGACAAATAAATTTAAATAATTGTAAATTGTAATCGTAGGTGCAGCTGCATAAATCGTTGCGTTGCTACGGACATTGGGAGAAAGTGGACAGCGGTGAGAACGGCTGTACTTTCGGTGGTCGACACCCCAGCCTTCGAGTGGATGATATTGGTTTTGATTTTTGCATCTTCCATAACACTATGCTTCGAGGACATATATCTCGATGATAATCCGTTTCTCAAAAAGATACTCTACTGGACCAATCTAGCATTCTGCGCGCTATTTAGTATCGAGATGCTTCTGAAGTGGCTAGCGCTAGGATTCTGTAAATACTTCACCAGTTTCTGGACAATCCTGGATTTTATAATCGTTTTCGTAAGTAAAGAAAAACGACGTTAATATCATTGGCACATGTTATCGAAAGGCAAAAAAAAGAGCAGAGTCGCTACGAAAAAACGCGGTTGAACAATCGCAATTGCTGCGTCGCATGAAATATTATAATTTTTTCATTGTTAGCTATATGACCTTTGTCGCTTCGATAATTGGCCGGAGAACGATTTTTTATAATACAGAAAAAATACCAACGGAGCTTACGTCGACGTTGGTAATTTTTTTGAATGGGTGTGTGTATGCGAGCGAGCGTGTTCGTGTGGGTGGTTTGTTCTCGATGTGTTTTTATGCGATATGCCTCGCTGGACTCAGGTACGTTGGACGAGCACACTACAATATCCATTTTTATTTCATTTCGCATTTTTTAAACGACTCTTTTGACATCGAAAGTACCATATAGACCAGTTTTATGTTTAATTTATTTCAAATGCATCGCTATTCGCAGCGAAAACAACGAGCTTTGCAACTCGAATTTCTGCTTCGTATTGAATCTACGCTTTTTTCAATTTTTTCCATTCATAGCACATGGTTTTCCCTCTTTTTTTCGATACTTTGGTAAAACTGCCACGGAACGATACACACTAAAGTGCAGCATGAACATTGACTTTTTTCTCATAGAAATAATCAAAATCAAAACAACAAAAAAAAGCTATAAATCACCAGATAAAAATCTGTAGGATTTCATTCATTGCTTTACTTCACTAAACAGCCTGCCAGACTTTTACGGCCTATCCAACACTGGAACTGATCATTTGTTCGTTATTCCCGAACCACTTGATATGCGCCTGACGTTTCGCTATTGTAATTCATCTGCACAAGGGCACGAGGCTGGTGACTGGAAGCAATACCAAAATCGAATCGTGCTCTTGCATTCAAAACTACTAATTATTTGCACAATTACTATTTCGAAAGATATTTCAAAACTACAGAAAATTCTGATGAAAACGAAGCTCAAGCTAAAATTAACTGAATAAATCAGAAATCCAAACTCAGGCGAATAATCTACTTTCATTAAGAATTTTATCGTCGTTCAAGTGTATCTTGACGTTCAACGACTTTCGAAACATCGATTATTTTATACGTATTTTGCTATAATTAGTCCAGTACCTCAGTTTTTATTCACGACAAAAATATATTAGCGGCAATGAATGAGCGTACGAAATTAGTTTCGAATTCACGAAAGTCGATGGTTAGTCCGATCGATGAGGAACAGAAATAAGTTTTTCTGCATTTATAAACATTTTTTTAAATCTCATCTAATATCAATTTTGAGAGTATTGACATTTTCAAGGGAGAATTACACTCTGTTGCCACCCACTTTATTCCACGATGGCTTCAGTTCGCCGGGAGTTCACGAGAGGAACTTGAAAAAATCAAATGAAAACTCTGCCATTCTTTCAGACTACGAAAATTCACGTGCTTTGATAAAATTCAGATTATTCAAATTGAACAATCAAAATTGTTGAGTTTACAATCGTAAAGTTGCCCAATTCTGACTAAACGAGTTATTCGAGTAAGCCCCCAAGTGTAATTCGCCCTCGAAAAACAGCTGAAATTATCTCAAGCATTATGAAATTTTTGAATATTTACTCAAATAGTTTTTTCCACTTCGATCAGAGCTTTTTGCACACGAGCATATAAATTGTCTCCCTGTTTTCTCTCGTTTCATTCGCTTAATAATATTTTGAGTGCGTATGTATGATCCTTGCTGGCTCTTTTGAACCTTCGTCGAAAAAAATGAATATAAAAAAATATCGAGAAAAATATGAGAACGAGAGTAAGGCATGATAATAGGTTTACACAAGCCTCGCTTAAAACTGGAGGGCTTTAGGGTTGAATGACCTTTAATCGATTGTTCAACAGGTATCCATGTTTAGTCTTTTGATAGAGGAAAATGAAAATCTCAAAGTGTTGCGGTCGCTGAGGACCTTGAGAGCACTCAGACCACTCAGGGCAATCTCAAGATGGCAAGGCATGAGGGTACGTTTTCTAAACATCGTTTCCCTTTTGGTCAACTTGAAAAATTAAAAAAAAAAAGAGCATTATTTAAATAAAAAGCAAAAACATGTTAAAGCTTCGTGAAAACTCTTAATAAACTATGCCTTAATTTTTCTCAGTTCGCGTATACAAATGAATGATGGTAAATTCATTTAATTAAATACCCTTTAACTCTGTTCCCTCAACAAGCAACCAACGATACGTTGTTTCTCTCACACAATAAGGAAAAAAACCTATGAAATGAATAATTATCATGACAGGATTGAATAACAATTGCCAAACTATAACTTTCGTCTCGTTCACGAAGAACTAAAAAATTTTTTCTCGGCGTAGATTGTAGTGAACGCGTTGATGTACGCAATACCTAGTATTTTCAACGTGCTCCTCGTCTGTCTCGTGTTCTGGCTGATATTCTCCATTATGGGAGTACAATTTTTCGGGGGAAAATTTTTCAAATGTACCGACGAAATTGGCGAGCTCATCGATATTTCGGTAAGTCTGCTGACCTTCGTTGTTCCTTTTTCTTTTTTTGTATCTTTGAATTCGGAGTAAAATATGAAAGTGAAAATTAAAATAAACGAAGGTCAACGACCATAGAAATATCGTATAACCTGAATGACCTTGATGCAGATAGTGAACACGAAGGACGATTGCTTGAGCCAAAATTACACGTGGGAGAACAGCAAGATTACATTCGATCATGTGGGCATAGCATACTTGGCACTCTTCCAAGTAGCAACCTTCGAGGGTTGGATGGAAGTGATGGAAGATGCGGTTGACGCTCGAGGGGTTGATTTGCAACCGCAGCGAGAAGCCAATCTCTACGCCTATCTTTACTTCGTCATATTCATTGTTTGCGGATCTTTCTTCACCCTTAATCTCTTCATCGGAGTCATCATCGACAACTTTAATATGCTGAAGAAAAAGGTAAAAGGACAAGCGTTTTTTTGCCCGCCCTTGACATTCGAATGATCGGTTTTAAGATGAGCTTGAAAACCGTCTACAGCATTGACACTTGGTTTCTCTCGTTACAGTATGAAGGTGGAGTGCTAGAAATGTTTCTGACCGAGAGTCAGAAGCACTACTACACTGCCATGAAAAAGCTCGGTCGTAAGAAGCCCCAGAAAGTTATAAAACGTCCGATCAATCAATTTCTCGCCATGTTCTACGATCTGTCCAATTCAAGAAGGTATGAAGCAAACAAAATTCAAAGAAAAAGAAAAACACCGTCTCACTCGTCGATCGACCAATTTGTCTCGTCGTCGTACACGCCTCTCAACACACTATTGCCTTGCACTCTACTTTGACATCAACGATCTCTACCTCTCGTTGGATTTTTCATGCTTTCATTGTGCTTCCGCTCATTCTTAATTTTCACGAATTTTTTTCTTTCGTTTATTGCTTAAATGCCTTCTCGATCACAGTTATCCCAACTACGTTCGCTTATACAACGTATCCGTTAGTATAACTGAGATCACGGTGGCAAATCCAACGGCAGGATAGCATCGTACAGCTTCGTTCACAGCAACAACGTTACAATTTTCGTTTAATTTGTTAATATTTCTCATTCCAATAAATTTCAAATTCGACAAGAATATTAAATTGCTTTGAACTTTCGTTCCATCGACACGGTTTTGTCAAAGTTTGAAAAATATTTTCAAGTCTTTTCCACTGATCGAAAAAAGACTGTCTGCTATTCGTCTTACAAAGAAAATTTTGTGTCCCTTTTTTACTTTTTTATAAAATAACGAAAATTCTTGCAGACGTGCATTATTTCGGGAACAAAGTAGTGACAAAGGACAAACGATCCCAAGAGACTACTGAAAAAAAATTATTTTCTACGACACAAAATAGTTGGATCATAAAAGTTGATGCTTTTACCATTGACATGTCAGATTTTTCTTAAATTCTCGCTTTTGTGTTGATAGAATAAAGTCGGTAGAGAGAATTCGGTCCGATTAATCGGTGAATAATTTCAGATTCGAGATAGCAATCTTCGTGTTGATATTTCTCAATATGCTGACAATGGGTATAGAGCACTACAACCAGCCGCATCCAATATTCTTCGTGCTGGAAGTGTCGAACGCATTTTTTACGACGGTTTTCGGACTTGAGGCTATTGTGAAAATAATCGGTCTGAGATATCATTATTTCACGGTACCGTGGAACCTCTTCGATTTCGTCCTAGTGTTAGCTTCGATTCTCGGTATCCTCATGGAGGACATTATGATTGATTTTCCCGTGTCCCCGACGCTCCTGCGTGTCGTGAGAGTGTTCAGAATCGGTAGGATCTTGAGGCTCATTAAAGCTGCCAAAGGCATACGGAAACTCCTCTTCGCCCTGGTCGTCAGTTTACCAGCGTTGTTCAACATCGGTGCACTCCTCGCTCTCATTACTTTCATCTATGCGATCATCGGTATGTCCGTTTTTGGACATGTCAGAAAACAAGGGGCCCTCGACGATATGGTGAGTCTGAATATTCCTGAAAATCACAAAATTTTTTATATGATAAAAGAGTGTTTTTCTCAAGATTCTTGCGAGAAGGTTTTTAAATACTCGCAAATCGATTTTCGTTTAAAACTAAAATCTCGAGAAAGTTTCACTTTCAGGGGGCTGCCTCCACTCAGTTTAGTGAAAACGTCAGTTTTACCTAAGCCCTCGAATGAAAAAAAAAAAAAAAAATGTTGCCACGAGAGTAAAAACGGCTTTTGACGAACCGATTACCTGCGCAGGTGAACTTTGAGACGTTTGGGCGCAGCATGCAGTTGTTGTTTCGACTGATGACTTCAGCCGGATGGAACGACGTTCTCGAATCATTGATGGTACAATGGCCGGACTGTGATCCAACACCAACGAGCCGGAAGATAAACGGCGACTGTGGTTATCCGCTTCTTGCGATAACCTACTTCACCTCGTTCATCATCATCAGCTACATGATTGTCATCAACATGTACATCGCCATTATTCTCGAGAACTTCAATCAGGCCCACCAGGAAGAGGAGATCGGCATAGTCGAGGACGACCTTGAAATGTTCTACATTCGATGGTCAAAGTGAGTGATGAAAGAAATTTGTTAGTGCGACATTACTGCGATTTAATAAGTTGCAGTAATCGGCGAGTTTCGAACGCCAATAATGAAAATCTCTTTTGTGTTTTCTTTTCGAAAGCTTTATTTAATTTTATGGAATATTCAGAGATTGATCGAGGGTCTAATCTGTTTCCAGGTCTCTTTGGTGATCATATTTTCACAAGCGTGTCCTTGTCCTTGAGCAAAACATCAAAATCAAGATAAAAACGAACTTATTGTTTTCCCTTTAGATACGATCCTCACGCGACACAATTCATTCGATTCGGCCAACTGAGCGACTTCATCGCGAGCCTAGACCCGCCGTTAGGAATATCAAAGCCCAATGTTGTCGCATTGGTCAGCTTTAATCTTCCTATCGCAAAGGGAAACAAGATTCACTGTCTGGACATTCTTCACGCACTCGTCAAGCACGTCCTCGGACACGTCGAAGAATCAGAGGATTTCAGAAAATTGCAGGAACAAATGGACGTCAAATTCAAGAAACAATTCCCAACGAGAAAGGAATTGGAGATCGTGTCTTCCACGAGAATTTGGAAGAGGCAGGACAAGGCAGCAAGACTGATACAGCGCACGTTCCGCGACTACGTTGCGTGAGTCTCTCTTATTTTCTTCCCTATATTTCGATTATCTCGTAGAATTTTATAACCAACCCACCAAACACCGAATGAGAATTTTTCCGATTTTTCATCACAAAACCTTTATTTTTAACGTCACAATTTCTTGAAACATTCTTGAAGCCCCTTTCGATTTACAAAGTAGAATAAAAAATTAACATTCTTTACAAAATATCTAAATTCGAAGTTAAATGGAGTTCGATCAAAACTACTGAGTCAAACATTTTTTAAGAGTTTCATTCTTCAACGAATTCCTCATGGATCATTAACCATCGAATCACGTCCAATGAGTTTTTCTCTTCCGATAATTCTCCAGCCCTTCGTTGAATAAAAAAATCTCCGGATGCATTTCAATTCAGTATTCCGTCCTCGGAGCTTAATAAATTATAAATTGAGTTTTTCAGTACTGAATATTCCATGTCCGTGTTTGGAGGGTTACAATCATAACATCGGGGGCTCTGTTTCTCTGGTACTATATTTGTCTTCCGAAGTTTATCGTTGAACAACAGACTATACCACTATACTTATACTTGCAGTAATTCTCTGCTATTTATACTCGCATATTTATTCATATAAACAAACGAATGTTATTTATATAAATAAATATGCAAACTCTATAAAACTTGCTGACTATTAGTGCACGAATCTTTGACTGTAAATAGTTGGTATTCTCTTTGGGGCATGATGACGTATACATATAAACCCGTTGAAATCTTGCGTATAGTACACTTATCTGCTGTTACCGATATCTCGATTCTCATTATCATGAACATTACAATTATTGCTATTATTATCCATTTGATATCATATACAAATCCCGAGGATCGAAAGAGTTGAAAAAAAAGGCGAAAAATGATGAAGGACTGTTGATGTGAAAAGAATCAATACAGAGAAAAAGAGAGCGAGAGGGGGAGAGAAGAAGAAGAAAAGGAAGAGCAATTGCGAGCTGCCCGTGTTTTTTTTCTTCTTTCCAAATGTTCGACAAACAGAATGAAAAGGGAGCGCGAGAGAATCGCCCATGAGGTCGACTCGCAGACGCAAACATCGAGCCCCGGTGGTATCGGGAGCGAAGGTAGAGCCGGGGGTGGGTGGGGAGGAAAGCTTTCGGCCCTTCTGCACGTTCACAGAGGTAGTCGGGCCAGTAGCCGCAAGTCCTCAAGGGCCAGCGACGCCAGCGATCTCAGCGAGTTAGGCGCTGCCTCGGCTTGGCTTTTTCCAAATCTTCCTCTGTTGCTGCTCTCCGGCGCCACGGGAACCCACGAGGACCTGCAACCTCCCGCCCTCACCGTCTCCCGTCCCTCGCCAACCGCGGAACAACCCTCGGCCGCCTCGAGCTCCGGCTCCGACTCGCACGCAACCATCAGGTGAGTTATCGTGAGAGACCACGCACCAACCGAGATAACCAAACCACAGCTACTTCTAAAATTATATTCAAAATATATATTCCATGGAATAAACACCTTCGGACACACGTATACATACACACATGGAAATATGATAAATAATCGCTGCGTGCGCCCACCATCACGCGTCGTACGGAACGAATTTTACATGTAGCCATACACAGAAAACTTCCTTTTTCTTTTTAATATGATTTTATACACCAGAAGGCATGGAACGAGTGCGATCAAACTGAGGGTGATTAATCGTTCAATTTCGAAGGGAAAAGTCCTTGGCAATTTTTCTCCTCGACGTATCGTTCGTGAGATATCGCGAGCGTGATCGAAGGGAGCCAATGCTAAATGCGGCTGTGGAAAAGTCGGCGGAGGGAGCGCAATGCGAGGACACTCTTCCGTTATCGATTCCTATTTCACGAACGCTCGATCGGACAAAACGCCAAAGAACTTTTAACAATTCAATGATCCATCAGCTCCTTTGATATTAAATTGGGCTTGTGGAAAATGCTCTTCAAGAAATACTGTGCAGATGCTTTCGGAATTTGAATATTTGCCAAGTTCGTTTTTTTTTTTTTGTTTTCAACGATTATAATGATCGCATCGAAAACCTTGCGCAGCTGTCCAATTCTTCTGTCGATTTACGTGTAATATGTTTTCATTTGTTTGTTTCGTTTTTATAATTACAGCCGAAGGCAATGAAACGAATAGGTAAAGGAATCAATTAAACATGCAATTTAATATTAACGATACACGGTGGTTGGGTTACGACGTAATGAAAGATTTAAAAAAAAGAGTTTCGGCAAATTAGAGAGAATGAAACCGCCGATTATATTCGAACTAGAACAGAGATTGCCATTTAGAGCTGTCATAGATTTAAATAAATATATAAATATGTTCATAGTCGCAGTGTAGATCGTACGGTCAACCGTTACATCGACTTCGCCCTCATCCCATTTATACATACCGTCGAATCGTCGTTTTATCATAACAGCCATTTAACTCCTTGCACAATTCGTTTAAATACAGTATGTCCACGGAAATTTTGAACTGAAAGTTAGTGTCCCACGTAGGTGTGCACAGATTCGAATAGTTTTATCCAATTGACATGGAAATAATACGCTTAATTGGATATTAGCAGCATTGGAATGCTGCCAGTTTTGTTTATTGCGTTTATTCGTATCTTCGATCTCGAATTTTTGTAGCCAGCAAACACGTGATTCGAATGAAACATTAGGTGTGTGTTTACATATCGCAGATGAACGGATATAAAATGACAAATATCAAACGTTCTCGAAAGTTTCCTAGCACCATCCTGATTTCGGCACAAGCTCGATTATCAAACCAGAATTTTGCCCAACTCTCAGTTCTTATGCCAACGATAATCGAGTCTACACGATGATGGATTAATCCATGTTGTTCGATACATTTTTATACATACGATATATTGGTAGATGCTGCTGTCACGACTCATACATAAACTCTCTCATAGTTTCAATAGACTTCTCGCTTTTATCATACTTTCTATTTATGCTCAGCTGTTTTGCAATTTTCTCAATAAAACACATGCATACAGAACAAAAATCAGATAACAATACACATCGAAACACGATGCTCTTATTGCAACTCGGATTATGTGTACACCTAATACTTTCCTATACTCGGAAAATCATGCTCAAGATTTTTCAGTTCGTCGGATCGTGGAACCGCAAGACAAAAAAGTATTATCAATTTTTTTTCTCCGATGCACTCTAAATTATCAATTAAATAGTGCTTCATCAAGTAAATAGTATTTCGTTCGGACGAACCGTGGATGGAAAGTGCGGCGGGGTGTGTGAACACACAATCCACACTTTCGCTTCACGGTACCCGGACCGGGATGTTTCTGTTTAACGAATATCTCGAAAAAGGCAACAGAAAATTTGGAATTCAACGATCTGGCATTCTATTCTGCAAATGATGGGCTTATTTTTTTCATAATATTGCATAAAATACGTGTCATGATCTCTGTATCTTGAAAATTATATTTGACACACAACACGACTGCAATTGATGCTACTATTATTCTTAGCTAGCGGATTGTTAACTCGTAGATGATACAATATATAATTTGAATTAAGTGAAAATGAAAATAGAAATATGTGACGAAAATTAGATGTTCGTGCAATGATTCGGACAATCTGAGAGGAACGTTCAAACGTCGATGTTCACAGGTCGTCAGGACCGACGTTGGGAAGACAAGATGCTGTTGAAACTTACCCGGACGAGGATGTGTTGAGTCCGCCAATTTCAAAAAGAGGCTCACTGAGACCGAGTGGAACGGCACTATCGTTAAACATCCTCCAGAGAGACATTAAAGAGGCGTTTAACCGACGATGCGGTAGTTTACGAAAGAAACCCAATCCGGAGCCTGTACCACTGCCTATTGCGGATGGCAGCGACGTCAGTATACTTGTTACGGAGCCAAGCCCCGATAGTACAACTGCTCCACCCGCTAGACCACCGTTGCTAAGACAACAGTCCGAGGCGACGGTGGTGCATGTCCTGGTTCACAGGGAAAGCGAGGAATATCAGGAAACACCGGACGATAGCTGATCTTAGGTTATAGATGATTCCAACCCGGAGAGCCTTCCGAAGTGAACACCCAGGAATAATAGTGAGATATATGTTAACGATTAATATACATATATAAATATATGAAGAAGTAAATATTTATAGCTTAAAAGACAGGAAAATCATAACCAATGAAGAAACAAAGAAATTGCTCCCTCATATGTACCATGTAACTTACGGAATTTGTGTGGGTCCACAGAATTTTTTTTACGTTCCACCTCGACTTGCGGCTCTTCAGGGTCGAAATAAGTAGCTTGTGTTTCCTCCATATCTGTAAATATCTGTAATCAAAAACCAGAGCTCGAATTGAGCACCAATGACTCAATATTTCGCCAACTGTCGATCGATTTCAAATGATCGTGAGAAATAACTTCGTCATTTCGAAACTGCAAAATTGTTTATTTCGGTAATTCTTCGACTTAAGGCAACGGATATTCTATTCTGTAGTTGCAAGAAAATTAAACGAATTTGGCCTGCCCCATGATTATATGCACCGCATTACCGTAATGTTGATATTCAATGAAACTCGTGCTCGGTTTAATGTTATTAACCTACAAATCGAGCGCGTCTCGGCAGGAAAAAGGCGCGGTTTTTACGTCGCACGAGACTCATCTTTTCCGCCTTTCTCAAATTTCGTCAATTGTCGTTAAGAAAAAAAAGAAAAATACACATCGAAGTGACAGTTAAATAAAAAAATTCGTGAGAAATGATCGAGAAAATGAGAGTTACAATATTGGTCATTGGTGCTCTCGCATGTGCGCTCATTAAATTTTCGGTTGACGTCCGGTGTTCTTTCCGATACGTTGCTACCACTTACCGAAATAGGCATACCGCGGAACCATGCAAATAAAAAAATCTGTAAAACAAAAAAAAAGAAAAACGAAGGCGAGATAGGCGAGTTCGTTGTTGGCGACAGAGTCTTGTTTCGTATATTTCTTCCAATCCTATCGTATACACACATAGAGTCGAGAAGGCGGACGGAAAAATAACCGATTCTTTGGCACCTAGAGCCTTAAAACGTCGATCGTAGAACGAAGAAAGAAAGCAACTGCCTCACGTCGTTAGATTATCGAGTAAACGCGAAATAAAGTAGGTGAGGAGAAACAACAAAAGTTTAATCCAAGTCTGCTGAGTGTTAAAGAACGGAGAACAAACGAGATTTAATTTTTATCGATGAAAACAGAAGAAAACACTGTACACGCATTAACGAAAAATAAAGTGAACAAAGGAAGACGGAGCCGCAGACACAGTTAAGTAGGTGTAGATAAGAGATAAATTATTTACGATTAGAATGAAGGACTGTTGAAAACGCGAGATTCTCATTGGCCTCTCACTTATCGTTGATCATAACGAACTCTCGATTGAACAATGCGAAACAACGAAAAAGGCGCGATCTAATTTAGTAATGACTAAAAAACAAGAGAAGCTGAGAAGCATTATTTAAAAAACCTTCAATCGTCGAATATTGTCAGTTTAAATGAAAAAACAACGATTCGTGTGAGGCCACTGATCTCGTGAACCTGGTATTATAAGATATAAGTCAATTAAAGATAATTTTAAAGACAAAACAAAAACAGAATGAACAAACAGGAATCGCGACGAGCGAGAAAGCGTGATCGTGTTAAAATCACGGACAGAGAAGATGCCCTTGAAAATAATGATGTTGTATACTCGAGTCGCTTCCCGACGATGTCTCGACTTAAGGAATATCGTACACATTTTTTTCTCTTTTTTTACATGAATATTAGTATGTGAGGATAATTAAGAGAATGAAAAATAATACTGAGTGCGAAATCGAGGAAAATAAGGGAGAGGGAGAGACAGAAATGAAACAAGAAAACTGTACAATCATTTGGCGAGTGACGTTGCAACGTCGTTATATAGACGACTTAGATTTTAAATTAAATTATAACCACTGTGAAAGCTCCAAACGATCGTTAAGGAAGTTCAAGCGATATATATATAGGATATCATACGAAAAATACATTAGATTTTATTATTCCAAGTTAACGAATTGAAAATTTGTCTGAATCTTGTCGAACAGCGCTTAAATACGTGTGAAAAATTTGGAGAGGTTTCACCGCCTGGTAATCGAGATACTCATCATTGAAAAATTACAGGTTAAACATGGGCTCTTATGGAAGCTTTCAAAAAATTGCGAACTTCAACAACAAATATCGCAATTTCGAGACGGTGAATCATTTACATATTCCGCCAGAAGTTTAATACTGTCTTAAGCTTTCTGTTTAAAAATTTTGATTGTGCAAAGTTGGAAAATAATTTTTCCATAAGACACGCTTGAAATTCCTTAACGTCGTCGATCCTCGCGCCCCCCCCCCCCCCCCCCCCCAATATGTATATATCAAAATATATACGCTCACTAAATTATGTCATGTACCACGTGATTAAAACTTATCATTATATGTCATGTAAACAAATGATATAAATCGATAATCAATTACACGTTAAATGATTCGAAAAAAAAATGCGATTGTTAAAACGTTCTGCGAACGCCTTTACTGATATATGTTATTCACACTGCAAATTTAATATTTTGCTATGGTTCAAGATACTGAAACTTTGAAACGTCATAATACAGAGTACTAAAAAGTTTCTTTTCATTCACAAAATTGGAAAGTCGAACTTGAATTATGAATTTCGATGAGAAAGCTTGGAAAGAAGCTCAATAAATTTTCAGTATCAATAAATTTAACCGGCAGCTCAGCTTTTCCCATCCAAAAATCAGTAATGAAGGAGAGGGTAAAAACGTAACTTGTTATAATTGGATTTTAATGAAGAAAATTAATGGGATACGGTAAAACCTCTATTTTTTACGACCCATAGGGAGAGGACTGGTAAAAAATGGAGGTTCAGGTGGGAGGTGTGGCAGGGGGAAGTCGTAGAGAGCTTTGGCGCGTTTCGAAGACAAACAACGCCCGGTACATTGAGAGGGCGCAAAGAATCGAGGGAGTGGTAAGAAATAGAGGTTTTACTGTCTAATTCGTTATACACCGATGAATGATTCGTCTCTCGCTGCACGATCAATATCACAAAAGTCTAAATCCGCACGTCACAACCGACTCAACGTCATTACATTTATTTTCGAGTCAAAATAACAGTTTAAATAATTCACATTTAACGCGTTATCATAACAAAAACACTAATATTAATATTAATAATAATAATTGTAAAATTCTTAATGAAACGCTAGCGAGATCCCCCCCCCCCCCCCCTTAGTAAGAGAAACGTCATTGACAATATAAACCGCTCGAATAACGTCGATTAGTTATTTAATGTTAAGACCGATTTTGTCTCGTTCGGCCTCGGGGAGTGTTTGCGAACTCGAAGATCTGTTTGAAGTTCAATCGAATGGGGAGGAAGAAGCAGGCGGTTCAGAGAAAAAGGTGAACAAAATAAAAAAACCTCCGGACCTTGCGAGTATAAAAAACAAAAATCTACAATCAATGGCCTATGTAACGATAGAGAGAAATTGGCGTTAATTAATGTCTTCAATAACAATTAAATTCGATGCTAAGTAGAAAAAGACACGATGTTTTATCCATTTGTTGTTTTATTTGTGAACATTTTTCATTAAATTCGTGACAATCGCTGATCAAAGTTCTTGCAATATCATAATATTGTTGTTAATAAAAGATCATTTTAATAGAAAATTAACGAGAGGATTGAGCGAGGGCTAAAAACATAAGTTAATATATAGCCGCGATGAATGAAAAAATCCTCTCCACCGCGTTAAACTCCAACTTGGTGATAATATTGAAAATAATAATAATAATTATTATTATTATGATAAAACTAACGATGTATAATATTTGAATTGAATAATAAGCTTAGAGTTAACTAATAGTAAGTGAAAAGTTTGAAACCTATACAACAGGAAAATAGAATGCACGGAAAGCCATAAAATGATAATTGTGCAATGAAGTCGATCTGAAAATTGCAAAGCGACGTCTAAAATTTTCGTTGGTTTCTTTTTTTTTTTCTTCTTCTTTTTCTCCTTTTAGTCTGTGAAAATTTGGTCGTTTAGCGTGTTCGAAAGCGGACAACAAAAATGAAGTATTCGAGCTCTTGTCATCGATCGGTAATCGAGCTTATACTATAGTCAATTTGATCTCTTTCCAAGATGATAAAATAATGCAAACACCCATTGTAAATAATAAAGCAATTCCATTCGATGGCGCAATTGTTGAGCGCAGTTATGAATATATTGTCACAGAGCTAACTTTCATCGATTGAAAATAATACTGCACCACTGGCCAAAAGTTTCAAGAGTTTTTCACAATTTTGCTTCGATATAGTTGAGGTCAACTTTGGATAAGTGTATCAAGCCACCCATCTGCCTTGCAAACTTTCCTACATTCTTGATGCTAAAACACCTGATCGTTCGTACTCGCTCGACCTCTGAATTTATTCGATTTTTACCTCCATCCAAATTGATTTACGTCGTTCATAATAATAATAATAATAATAATAATCCTTCCCTCACTCGTTGCAGTCCCATCGAGAATAGCAATGATTAACGAAAAATCTCATAACGTATGTAAAACACATGGTGATTATAATGGAAATCTAAAAACGTCTTAAAAATGCTGTCCAACTTTTCTATCAGGCAATTCTTCGATCCGCCCTTTTATTCGCGCGAAAATACAAATACGAATCTAGTGTATAGATGAAAAAATGAGAATAATTAATTAAAAAAACGATAATCGGTGGCAAGAGTTCGAATGAAAAACTTTACAACTCCGGTCGACGTAAGAATTTTCAAAAAGTTTCATTTACAATTGATATTCAAATAAATATTTTATCCACGGGGCGGATAAAAGAAGATGAAATTTACCCGAATACTCATCAATCGGTGCATTTACATAATAACAAACGAGAGAACCGCTCACGAAAAATAAACATTTCGTTTAACCAATAAAAGTTTCCACTTTTTGCTGCGTGCAGACATCGAAATTGGAAAATAGAAGAAAAAAATATGCGAAGAATCGATCATCGACGTGATTCCGTAATAGTATTAAAAACACAACAAAAAATTCAACAAATCTAGTGACACGCGTATAAACTCGAAATACTGCGTCGCGAGTTGCTTGCTTGTATAATGCTGCTAAGGTTAACAATAATGGTTATAATAGGTACGTGATTAATAATAAAATGAATAAACACATGTACCATTAATAACGCTACCAAAAATTAAATGATAAAATTACACGTACGACATCAATAATCGCGTTTTCAAAGGCTTGAAAATAAACAAAAGAGCAACAAAAATACGTACATGATATTTGAACATAACGAACGATTGAAATCTAGATAATGTTTTATGCAGTATGATGAATAAGGGAATGAATTTGATACGCGCGACAAGCAGGAGATAAAAACTTGATAAATGTTAACGAGAAAGTGCGACGAGTGCGAGATTCGATTTAGTGAGAAATCGCGAACACATGATCTGTTATAGTTACGCAATAAGGGGGACGCCATTCGAAGAAGATGAAACAGTCGGAAGTGACGCCACTTTTCTAACCTCGTTCGTAAATTTCTTTTTCATTTACTTTTTTTTCTCTTAATGTGCATAAATATGAATATAGATAAAAGAAAAAACAAAATAATTTCATTTAAAGTGATACAGTTAATATGTATGACTGTAAAAAAGATATTTCGATGACTTGACGACAGTCCCAAAACTTACTGAATCTTAAGCAAAGAGTCATCGAGGCGTCTTTTTGCACCGTAGATATATTTCAATTGAATTATTGTTGGCTTGTGATATTGAACCGAGAGAAGAAAACAAAAGAAAATAAACAAAATAATAATAATAATAGAGAAATACTGGAAAAGACAAAAACATGAGCGTGTACACACGAGACACGTAAAATCGTTCATACACGCGGAGGCGAAGACACTGGGCTGCTCCGTCGCCTCGTAAAATAATAAAATAAGCATGTATATAAATATGATTTTCGAAAATAGATAAAAAAAAATCTAGTTATATATGAATATGCATATGATTACGCATAAATATAGCACATTTGGATTAAGTTCCGTATGTACAACTCGATGAGGATTTAAAAAGAGTGAAAAAATGTTCAAGTTATTAGGACGAAAATGAAGCTTCGAAAATCAAACATTTTCGAATCACAATGAATAGCTTTCAAAAAGCTCGCCCGCCCGCAATTCGTTTCCACACATGTGAGAATGCATACAAAAAAAAATCTAAGAAAGCATAAAGAAAAAAAGTAAGTCGTCAAGTGTACGTGCGAATGAAATCGAAAAAGCAATTGTTGTTAAAAGAATAAACAAAAAATAACGTTAAATTGGGGTTGGGTCGAGAAAAGTTCGGTTATTGAAAAGTGTGGATGAAATTTTTGGGATTTCTCATTGAATATATCAACAGTTTTACCACTCGAAGGGAATGTCTATGCGGATTAATTGCTTGATCGAATAATTATTTCAATATTCATTGAATATTGTATCGTTATCATTGTTGAACATTAATTAACGGATGAGCTGCGATATTAATATTACATATGAATACATATATTGCCCTCATTTCTTATTACACACATCTGTATACATGGCTTGTACAATTGTTGCTAAGCATTGCGCTCATTATGATTTATTATTCTGCATAATTCCACCTTATACATACTGAAACAAATTAAAAAAAAAAAAAAAAAACAAAACAAAACAAAAAAATAAGACTTTCTTGTTTTCCTTGAACATACCGATGCAGGCTCATACGGTATTCCATATACAGGAGGCAAAGAAAAAAACTCGACAAAAGAAACTTCGTATTTGAATTAGCTTATGACAAAATGAGATCAAGTTTCAAAGAAAAGTGAAAAAATTATCCATCACGAAAGAAATCCTTATACTTGTGTTAAACACTAACGTTAACGCAATCGAATCAGCAATACATACATATACGCGTATATATGAATATTATGACACACTTTTATTCATATATATTTATATGTGTATATTATTACATTATATTATATGCGGAGTAGTTATTTAGTCAGATATTTTATTATATGATAGGAAATAATTCAATAATTGAACGACGATCGACACGTGAATCGCGGTGTTTCAAATAAATGAAGAAGAAAAAGAAGAGGAAGATGAAAAACAAAACTAAAGTTTAAAAAATGAGATATTATATCACGAGGGGACGATTATCGATTAGATTTTATGACCTAGACCGTTTATGTTCGTTTTATCTGACCTAATTATCATGATTTTTATGATTATTGTCATTATTATTATTACGATTATATTGTATAATTAAATATTGAAGAAAATAACTATTACATAATTATTCTTAAATAATAAATAACGAAGTTTATTGCTAATGAGCTTTGTTGTGTTTTATTTCGAAAATATGGATTTCAACGAGGCCCCTGAATTGTCGTGGTATTGGAGCAGGATAGAACCTGAGGTTTGTCAGCTTATGGCTCGAGAATTCACCTCAATGCAAATTAAGGGGATATTTCGAGATCCTTGTGCTTCTTCCCCATCGACCGGAAACGTTTTATGTTCGATATGGAATCGAGCTCTTGCATTACTTGTAGAAAAGTCATGTTTTCTGTGTTTTTGCCGCACACTTTGAGGATTTATCTCGTCCTGTTGAGATACGAAATGTCCGGTGAATAAGCGGTTCAGGATGCAACATTGTTACGTTGATGCTATCACTTGGTCAAGGACTCATGAAGCTTGGAAAATGCTATAAATTCATTGGTTTCGTAATTAAACAACGGAAACGACTATCGAGTTGCCGTTCTGCAACTCGAAGCCGTTAAATTTTGTCGACTTTAGTTTATAATTGTGAATAAAAAATTTGTCAGCCTTGCAACGAGATGCCGGCTCTGGGGATAGCGTAAGTTGCAGTTGGTTCATGTTTCTCTCATTCATGATTGCTTTGTTGAGTTATGTTTTACCCTCATTTTTTTGCTTTATTATTTTCAAACACGATCAGAACCTTTTGCGCCATCGCCGCTACGATTCATTTCGCCACTTTTGGTCAAGCATCGCTCCTGAATCAAGCAGTTTTTCCTGACGATGAAAAAATACCAACTTTCTTTGCTAGAGGCGATGTTGATAATTCAGAAGAAGAATCGAATATCTCGACGGAGAATCATGAAGTCTGCCGAACTGACGGATGCAGAACAATTGGTAGAGCAAACGATTCTGTAATTACAACTGTAACGATAACATGATAAGAGTATTCGTGTAGGAATGACTTTGCAGCCGAAGAATTTCTCAGCAGCATCAACAAGTCGGTCGACCCTTGCAACAATTTTTACGATTACGTGTGCGGTGGATGGACCACTGAAAATGCGATCCCTCCCAGCTTACCGTCGTGGAGTCGTTTCATGATGTTCCAAAAGGTCGTTCATTATCGCATCAAAGGTACGTTGATTCAGTTTTTTGTATCAATGTTGGTTGTGAAAAAAATTGAAGATTCGTATTTGCAGGAGTCTTGGAAACCGTGATCGAACCCAGTGACATTTTGCCAGTGAAACAAGCCAAAAAATGGTATCGATCTTGCATGGACACAGGTGAAAACACGAATTTTTAATAAAGTCATAGCTACTCGTGAAAATTCATCAATAAATAAATTATGGTCGCTTTCCAAATGCAGAAACTCTTCAAGAAAGAAAATTGAAACCGATAGAATCAGTTTTAATCGAAACCGGTGGTTGGCCCATAACAATGGACGAGGAAGAATGGGACGGTAACGAACATGCCTGGCAGAAAGTCGCAGATGATTATACTCGCTTGACAGGTTCCCATGTTTTTTATCAAATTGAAGCAATGGGTCCGCACACAGAGGCGGATCATGGTATTATAACGGTGGGCTTTTTTTAATATCCGATCATTAAGTTTTTTTTAATGAATCAAGAATTAAATTAAAGTCTCGTCGATAGAAATATTAATTCACACGTTCCTATGATCAGTGGAAAATGTTATTTTCAATTCTCGATTAGATCCGTCCTCAGGAGCTTCCGCTTAGCGAACACATGCCTCTGAAGTACAGAAATTACTCTGGCAACGATTACGAATATTATTTACATTTTGTCAGCGAAGTTGCTCGGATCTTCATTGAAGACAGTCGCGCTAATGTCTCGGAGGAGAAACGGTTAAGCGATGCTAAAGAAATTGTCGAATTTGAGAAAAGTGTTTATGAGGTAATACATTAATAAGAAACGGTGATGCAGGCTTATATTTTTCGAACAAGAAATGAAGGCTACATTTTTTCGTGAATTACTTTCTTTCCAGCTTAAAAAAGACAGACACTTTGGCAAAATGACTCTGCAGGAGTTCGACGAATGGTACAACAAAAGTATGGCGGAATCAGGAGTTCAAGCTCAAGGGAAAGTAAGCAAATTTGTCAACTTGAACAATTTCTTGGGCTCTGGCAGTCCGAATCGATGCTCAACAAATCAATTTTTTCGAATTTGACTTGAAAACCTTGATCGTTCATAAAAACTCATCCATATTTTTTTGGGTTCCATGATTGTAAATCACACGATAAAATATCACATTGACAAAATATCACACAGACAGTACATCACCATTTAATTATTTTGGTATAGGTAAAGGTAAAGAATTTGTAACGATTGGTCTCAGAGCGAAAAACAAACCTAAACAAAAAAAAACAGACACACTTTGTGCGATTGATACTAATTTACAATCACGATTATCTGCATATAATAGACAAAATCACACACAGAATTGAGTCTCGATTAATTCGTGATAAATGCCTGCTCTTCATATACCATCGACGTGATATTTTGTCACAGTTATTTTTGGTCGTGTGAGATTTTGTGTGCGTGATTTTTTGATGTTTGATATTTCGTCGTGGTGATGTATTGTCTGTGATATTTCGACTGATATTTAGACGTGCTACTGTTTTTTGGTGTAGTTTAAATTGGAAAACCGTCAATTCAATTTCATGAAAAGATTTTTGTGAGGTTTTCGACTTTTCTATTCCACCGAAACTGGGGACATTAATTGTCGACATTAATTATGCTGATCACAAATTCACATCAAATTTACAGTTCGATTGGCAGCCTTGGATCCAGAAACAGTTCGACACTGTGAACCTGAGGGTTCATCCATCAACGGATCTTCGTTTCGATTCATTGAAACACATAAAGGGAATGAGTGAACTTTTAGAAAAAACTCCAATGAGAATAATCGGTAGGTTTCACCATGAAAGTCTAAAATCAAGAAAAATACTCCCAAGTAACGATCCTACCGAATCTAATCCATTTCGAAATTCCTCTAACTTAATCATTCATTTTTTACTGTTTGTTGTTTGGTTTTGATCTGAAAATTTCAATTTTGGTGTAACAGTGAACTACATACATTGGCACTTCGTTGCAAATATGTTGGCCTACACAACCGAAGATGCAAGGATCATTCTGTACAGACTCCTAATGGAGGAATATGGGATCAGAGAAAGGCCTCCACGGTGTGTCAATAATTCTTTATTTTCCGTTTCAAAATTGATCGACGTAGAACGTAATTCAGTTAAATTCACTTTAAATAAATTGAAATGGCAAATAAAGAAAACAGTTAATCAAAAATTCGACTTTTCATTTCTACATTTGGCCATTGAGCTCATCGGTTTATGTTTTTTAAATAATTCTCCACCAGTTGGTCCGAGTGCGTCGACGAAATGAAAATGGTGCACGCCTCTGCATACGCTTTCGTCAATAAATATTTCTTGGAGCACACAGTAAAAGAGGTGAGGACAAAAAAAATTTGTTGAACAAGAAAAACGTGTGTGGATAAATGCCACTGTTCGTAGGTGTCGAAAATGACGGAAGCTATACGAAAAGCGATGAACGAACAAATCGAGGCCTCAACATGGCTTGACGAAGAATCCAAAGTATTGTCCAAAGATAAACTCAACAGCATGAAAATTTTCATCGGTTTCCCTGATTGGTACAAGAACAAAACATTCGTTACAAAGTTTTACAAGGGGGTAAGAAAATAAAGAAACTTTCAACTTTTATTGAACTTGGGAGGAAAATCAATAAAAATTATCATTTTTCAATGTCTTCCGCATATTCAGTTGACAATTGGAAACGAATACTTTGGCAACACTTTGAGTTACATGAAGTACGAAAGAAAAATGGCTTTAAAACGTTACACAATTCCTCCCGGTGTCGACGAAGACTCGTTAGTACATTATTCCATTGTCTTTGCAAATAAATCAAGAAATCTGAACTATACAAACGTATTTATTTTCATTTATTAGATGGTTCCTCGATCCCATAACGGTCAACGCTCTGTATGGTCCGGATGACAATACACTGAGTGAGTTTTTCAAAAAGCAGAATGATGAAAAGACCGTGACAATTAAATGATCATTGGACGGTTTTTAATGCTGTACCAATCATTTCTTTCTCAGATATTCCAGCTGCGGATTTTCAAGCTCCTCTTTTCACACCAGGTGTCCCGGAGTAAGAAAATCATTTACTAAGATTCCGATATTACGTGGAACTTCAATGAATTCGTTTAAATAATTACTTTGAATGTTTGATTGTTTTACAGCAACGTGAACTATGGAGTGGCAGGTGTCGTAGTTGGTCACGAAATCGGTCATGGATTCGATGATTTGAGTAAATTGACATTAAATATCTTCAACGGTGTTATTCGTCTACATAAAAAAAAAACACTGAATGTTTAAATAATCATAATGTTGAATGTGCTTAATGCCGCAGGTATAATGTACGGTAAAGACGGAAATAAAACGAAGCTTTCGAAATCAATGCTGATGAACTTCTACCAAAGAGCAGAGTGTTTCCTCGACCAATTCGACGAATATTATGGAGAAACAAAACCACCAGAATTATTCGGTACTACCATAGATCCTGAAATGATGTTGTTCGTTCAGGTGGGTAAAAATCAATAAATTGTTGTTCCAGAAGAGCGATGTTTAGATGGTTTGAATGTTTACAGCGATTCCTTGATCGAAGAAAGTCCCGGTTTACAAGGGGAGAAAATATGGCTGATTCGACTGGTATCCAAGCGGTATTTGAAGCGTATAAGAAGCTTGCGAAGCCAAGCGTAGGTGTACGGCTCGAAGGAATGGAGGATTTTACGGACGACCAACTTTTCTTCGTTTCTTTTGCTGCTGTAAGAGGATCCTTTTAAATTTAGAATGAATAACCAGAGGATGATACACGGTTGCTTGTGTGGTAATGAAACCGAAGCTAATTTAATGTCGCTCGCATGTTTAGATGTGGTGCGAAATAGGAACCCCTCAGTACATGAAGAAAAAAGCAGAGGAGAAGAACGTGCACAGCCCTCCCAAATACAGGGTCCTTGGTGGTGTTTCCAACTCGAAAGGCTTCGCCGAAGCGTTCAATTGTCCTGTGGGTAGCCCGATGAATCCTGCAGACAAATGCAGTGTTTGGGGAAAAGAGGAGGAAAAAGTTGACATGGAACTCGCATGGATGAAGGGAAGACCCAATCGCTGGGGCGGACAATGGCGTTGGTGATAGTCACCATCGTACACCGCATTAATTATATACGGTTCTGATGAACGGTTTCACTAGCATCAATCTATTTCAAGATATTTCACAAATGATTAATAAACACTTACGTACTAATGATGAACATCACGCTTGTTATAATTGTCCAGAACGTAGCATTTTAAGGCTTGGACAGCGGTGGCGGCGGTGGTAGCGGTGGTGTGGTGGTGGTTTTGGCGGGAATCTTGGGGATGGTGGTGGTGTTGGTGGGAGACTTGGACAGCGATGGCGGCGGTGGTAGTGGTGGTGTGGTGGTGGTGTTGGTGGGAGTCTTGGGGATGGTGGTGGTGTTGGTGGGAGACTTGGACAGCGATGGTGGCGGTGGTAGTGGTGGTGTGGTGGTGGTATTGGTGGGAGTCTTGGGGATGGTGGTGGTGTTGGTGGGAGACTTGGACAGCGATGGTGGCAGTCGTAGTGGTGGTGTGGTGGTGGTGTTGGTGGGAGTCTTGGGGATGGTGGTGGTGTTGGTGGGAGACTTGGACAGCGATGGTGGTCGTAGTCGTGGTGTGGTGGTGGTGTTGGTGGGAGTCTTGGGGATGGTGGTGGTGTTGGTGGGAGACTTGGACAGCGATGGTGGCAGTCGTAGTGGTGGTGTGGTGGTGGTGTTGGTGGGAGTCTTGGGGATGGTGGTGGTGTTGGTGGGAGACTTGGACAGCGATGGTGGCAGTCGTAGTGGTGGTGTGGTGGTGGTGTTGGTGGGAGTCTTGGGGATGGTGGTGGTGTTGGTGGGAGACTTGGACAGCGATGGTGGTCGTAGTCGTGGTGTGGTGGTGGTGTTGGTGGGAGTCTTGGGGATGGTGGTGGTGTTGGTGGGAGACTTGGACAGCGATGGTGGCAGTCGTAGTGGTGGTGTGGTGGTGGTGTTGGTGGGAGTCTTGGGGATGGTGGTGGTGTTGGTGGGAGACTTGGACAGCGATGGTGGTCGTAGTCGTGGTGTGGTGGTGGTGTTGGTGGGAGTCTTGGGGGTGGTGGTAGTCGTAGTAGTAGTAGTAGTAGGAGGAAGTGACAAATAGTACTTGTCTTTGATATCAAGCATTTTGTTTACGACCTAAAAACAAACAAAAAAATAAGTAGCAGCATCAGTCGTTCATGGCGATGGAAAAATGGGAAGTTCTTTAGTATCAAATTACTGAATGTTTTCAAGAACAGTGGAAAACTGGTCTTGCATCTATAAACGTTTTATCGATATAAATATGATGAAAGAGCGTTAATTGTCAAAAACTTTGATTTTATTACTCGTGAGAGAAGGAACTGGGGAAAAATTAAAGAAACATGGCATTGGAAAACATTATATAGACCTAGTCTTTACTCTAGATTATCTATTGTTTGATCTCGAATGGCTCTCATGTATTTTGAAGTTGGGACTCACTTCTTGGCTGCAAGATATCGTAAGCTTAGGCATAACTGACATGAATACGTAGTCTTTTGGGCCTGCTTCATTTTTCACCGTTACAAGGAGAGCTTTTATATCTCGCGTTGCATTTGTCGACAGTAACTTTTTACCCTGTACATGAAAAAAAAAAAAACGATCAAAACATTCGAAAATTTGAGAAATCACACAAGAACTTTTCTTGTTCTGAATCCATTGACTTACAGCCTTGAAATCTCCAGGCGTTTTTTCCTTTGTATGATAATATTTGAACGTGTCTTGCATCTCCTTCCAATTTTTATTTATTAATTTCCTACACTCGTCTTTGGCTGTGGTGATCGGCTTGAAATCTCGGGTCAGGATCGGAGGCGAATGCTTTCGTACATCGTGAAAAGTCATTTATTCAACGAGTTTTTCATAAATTTACGAATAGCGAATTGATGAATGTATATGAAAAAATAGACGTTCGATTGGAGACCTCAGAGCTTGAATAGATTCATAGCACATAAAAATTATAACGAAATAAAAATGGTTTTGACTTTCGAGTAGACTCGTGAGTCTGGGATATTTGGAATAGAACAGAAGTACACTTCTTCATCAACGAAATTTTGCTAGCAATTTTTCAACTGCAAATCCTCAAAATATCAGCGACTTCTTGGTCTTAAAATCGTGAGGAAAAAAAATTCCTAAAGGAACTTGGGGCTCGCCATAGTCGTTCGGGTCTGTGGTTAAATTTTCGAGCAGAATACGAATCGAGAGAAGAAACAATTTGATGTATCATTCGTAAGTTCAAGCTGGGAGATTTGCGTGCTTTATAAAAGCTCGAAAAAAAATGGAACATCGTTCATCGAAAATTTGTACTCACCGTTATAATAACGTCTTTGCTTCTTGCTGAATGTCGGTCATCCATAACGACACCAAGGACCACGATAAAAACAGCAACGTAACGAACTGTCTCCATCTTCAATGCGCGGTGAAAATATTTGGAAAATTACTTAATTTCAAATCTCAGCAACGTGTCAATCACACAGCTTGAACGAACAATTATTGTGAGTTAATTGGAGAGAAGGAACCGGTTTTTATACCATCGAAAATGTAGGTAAATTTGTTTTTCACATATTTTCACTTATCAGTATTCCTACAGTTTGTTTTAACGAGCTTGTATACCGAAAATAACCGAATACCGGCCTCGATTATTACGTGAAAATATTCCAAGCTCTAAAACTATAAACTAATGAGTACGTGCGCAAAAAAAATTCAGCAGCATCTCTATATTCATATTTTCTCTTTCATAGACATTCCTTTGAAGTGATTACGTAGAATCACTCGTGAAAAAAGTCATCGCTTTCGTATTTGATAAGTGTCGTCCCATTGTTTACCTCACGTTCTTACATTCTTCTTCCATGAGGATCACGTTTAGTTGGAAGATTGCGGCAGGAAATGCGTAGAGGAAAATGGGCTTCACGAAGCAGCAAAATTTTTAGTGGCTTCCTGACTAATACATGAGAATTTAATATTAGATATGAAATTTTACAAACTGCTCAGAATCGT
The DNA here is from genome assembly GCF_019457755.1 of Venturia canescens. NCBI lineage: Eukaryota > Metazoa > Arthropoda > Insecta > Hymenoptera > Ichneumonidae > Venturia > Venturia canescens. The sequence continues at coordinate 3,384,937 of NC_057426.1, forward strand.
ACGTCGTTTAACATATCAGAATTGCACAAATGATTAGACACGTTGATTGATTGTTCTCTCACATTAAAGATTTTACTAACATAAATAAATATTTCAAGAATACTTTGAATTCGAAGAGATAAACTAGAGAAAACAGCATTTTAAAAGTTATCCTGCCCAACAGAAAAGACAAGAATTAATTTCAAATATAATTACTCAATGAGCATTGCCTGCGACTGAAAGTCTTTATAACGGAAAGTGATGCATCAATTTTTAAAATTTTTCATTTTGGTTTATACTCCCCGTTATTTCATAAATATTTCCAGAAATATTTCATTTTTAATTGAACGCTGATAGGGTAACTACGAAGGTCTTTGTGGAAATAGTGCGTCCCTTTCGAGATGCGATATGAATCTTCTTAGAAAAACCGTAGGATGAATAATCGAAGGCTTTTCAGGACTTTGACTAAATCCAACCAAGATCCATGAATGGGAGAGACGGTGAGTTGACAAAAATTGAAATGCAATGTGCAGAACAATGTTTTATTTGCTTTTTAGTGTTTTTTTTTTCTAAATTTATACGATATACTGTGCGCCTTTTCAGTTTCTATTTCTTCATATCAGCAAGTTCACTCAACTCGACATCCGCAGGTGACTGTTTTTGAGTTAGATTTGCCGAAGTTTCTGATCTTCTGATATCGGCGGGTATCAGAACGTAAATCTTCGACGTATCAACGAAAAAGTCTTGTTAATCATCTTCTGATGGACTCAAACGCAACAACTCTTCGGTAATGGAAAATACTTGAGAGGTGACCTAATTATGTGAAAAAAATCATGTCATTATTTCGATTAAAAGAATCAGCATTGCCATCAATATTTTCATAATCAATTCGACAAAATTCAGTTTCATTTTAAGCCCTATTTGAAGTGGGCAGATTTACTTTTCGGATCGTTTCTGGTGCACCACCATAAATAAAATTCTTTGTCGACTGTGGTATACTCACTGCCTCGTCACAGAATAGCGGAACATCATCAAGGTAGGAGTTCTCTTCTATGGTGCCCATTGTTTTCAAGCCCTCTACAATTGCGATGATTTTTTTAAAAACAGCGAATCCTTTAGTTTTAATATCATTGAGCACCTGCGCGTCAAAAAAAATGACGCAGATTAAAAGTCAAGTAAATAAAGAACGATCCGAGGATTTGACATTGAGATTTCCACACCCTCAAACGTTTCTTATTTCTCACCTCAGCATCAATCCGGATATTATCTTGATCTTTGTACTGTTTATCATTCACGTCATTTTGAGCCTGTTTCACTAATGCTAAATACATCGCTTTTAAGCTTTCGACGCATCCAAGTTTATTAGCCTCGAGTGTGTTCGTTTCTGAGTTGTCCGCAGTGACGGCATAATTCGCCTAGCGATGGTGAAAAATTATTAATAAAAAAAAACCGTTTACAATTTATCTTCAAATTTCAACTCGAGAACTTTTTTTTCAATTCCGCAACCCCGCACGTTGTTTCATTGGTGCGAGATACTAGGAAAAAGCTCAGAATCAAGTTTTAAGGCTTCGTTTTGTTGGTCGTGATATTAACTTACCGAAACGATGAGAGCGACGCAACAGACGATGAGAATTTTCGACATGGCTCGCAGGGTGATTTGTCTCGAGCGTTTAATCCAGCACTACTGAAACGAGGTTTATATATTCGCACGTTATCGAGTTGCGAGGTTAATTAGAGACAGTTGTTTGACCACATACACTTTTTCAAAATACTTGTAATTTTCCGACGTTGGAACAGCTGAATGTTAACTTATAATAACGAGAAGCGTCTGTTACTGCGTACTGCGAGGCGAAAAAAGTCGATATTGACAATAGAGATCATTTTCAATTCCATTGACGAAACAGACGCACGATTTTATCGAAAAACCCGATGTTCAATGTTCAATGTGTAATGGCTCCTCGAAAATGAGCTACTGATAAGTTAAAACTCAAGAAATAGCGAACCCGATGGCTTCTATTGAATCAGCTGAGGTTTGGATCATGAGCTTCAATACAGCGACTTTGCAGCCTCGTCATGAAAGTCGGAGTCAGAACACCAAATGAGTGGTAAGTTTTTATTGCAAAGGTTCAATTCGACAATATGCTCATTAAGTTTGTTGAAAATTTATCAAATTCACGATAGTACAAAAATAAACTCGATTAATCATGAATAAAAATAAACTAAGATCGAAGAAAAAAATTGAAATAAAAATGAAGTCGAGATCTCCTAGACCATTCGACTATTAAATAACAAGAAAGCTTTAATAATCCGAGATACACACGATACTTTATATAACCAAACCACGTTTCCGAGCTTTTTCAAGCTCAAAACATTTGTGTTTTTCGCACTCCCCACCACTAATCCACTTAAACAGTCGGTAAAACACCTACTTTCCGTATCGCCGGCAGGCTCGAAAAGCGAGGAAAACGTGGTTGCGTTATATAAAATGTTTTATTCGACTAAATAGTAGTTCGTTGCGTCAGTAATATCGAAGCACGTGATGTCGAGTATGCATTAATAAAATTTTTTTTTCAATTCCGTGCAGTTTCTATTGAGATGCTTTGAACATTCTGGAATCTCTTCTTACATTGGAGCAACCAGTTTGTTTGATCTTTTTTTATTTCTTAGTAACATGCAATCCTGAGGCATTGAATTCTGAAGTCATTTTCCGAAATCGTGTATTGGTCGGTGATGTGAAATACTTCTACGGTGATCTGGAGAGAGAAAAATGTCGTTTCACTATTTTGTGTCTAACGTGATAATGAAGTAAAATTATTCGAAATTTTCGCAGCGTTTTTGCTTGTGATACTCACGTCGATGTCGCAAAATAACGTAAAGTAGTCCAACTCTTTGTATCGAAGCTTTTCCGGTGCACCCATCGACTTCAACTCGCACTCACTGCTTGAATGATCTCGTCAAAAACTGACGATCCTTCTGTTCTCACACTCTGTATAATCGATGTGCACAGCAAAAATATTATGCTACAAAGTAATGAACCTCGGGATCTTTTCGTCTAATCAAATTCGTATAAAGTTTTAATGAGCCAACTCTTAACTTCGTTTGAGTCTTAAATTTTCGTTTTTTACCTTGAAATCAGCCTTCACTTGCTCCGGACTTGTGTTCTCTTTATGCGTGCTGCATCATTTTCAACTTTTCCTTATAACGCTTTGTTGTACATTCCTTATAAGCTTTTGATACACCGTGCTCTGTCTTCCTCTAGAGACATTGGTCATTCTTTCTTCACAGTTGGAGTGCAAATCCCCTTGAAATGAACCATTTACAAATGAAAATTCACGCAATCAAAAATTTACGCTTGTTGATTAATTATTCTGAGTGATTCTGGTGATTTTCAATTTTTCGTTTTTTTTTATCACCATTTACTTTTAACTTACAGCAACGACAAGAGCGAAGCATTGAGAGAATATAAATTTGGACATCGTTGTTGAGACGATCGCTGTAAAACAAGGTGAAGGAAAACGAAGCGAGGCTCGTTGATATAAACGCAAAATGGCGAAATTTATCAATTTCGTATTTTTTTTTCTTTTTTTTTTTAATAGATTCTGGAACATCTGAATCACCTTATCGTGACATGACACCGCTAATCCCGAAAGAAAAACGATATTATTATGATAGATAACGAGGAAAAGACACTTAGCAACAGCGCCGAAAAATATGTCCTTCGAACGTTATCATTAAAAAAATATTTGACCAGCAAGAATTTCAATACTCTACCGAAGTGACGTTACTGCTGACGTAGACACCGCTCTGTAAAAATGTAAAAAATATTGGAATCCCTACTAGCCTAAACTCCATAAACGAAAGCCCCCTTAACATGGACCGAATATCATTCGATGTGGCTCGCAGTCAGGGAACTGCTGGGTACCCCCTTGCGCCAGGCTCGTTACACTATACCCCTTACCTGCGAATTATCCACTTATGTTAGTATCCATTATGCACTGTATTTGAGGATGCGATGCGGAGGGGAAAACAAAGTTTTTATATATATGATAAATTTTCATGGCGCTTGTCCGGCTTCAAAAAAAAACAACAGAACGACACTCTCGGAAGGAAAATTTCAAAAACTGCGTCTCTACGCAAAGTATAGAAAGAAAGCTCGTTTTTTTCAAGCCAATAATACGGAGGAACGGGTGGAGTAGAAATGTTGAGATGAAAATAAAACGAGATTGAAGTGGAATGCGATTTTTATTGATCTTAAATAACAAAATAATATTTTTCACATTTTTCTGTTCAATCATTCCAAAATGTTACACCAGCTTGACGAATGTTTTTTTTTTTTTTGCTTCAGTCGCTTTTCGTTATATTTTCGTCTTTTGGAATTTGATAAGTAGTTGACGTATCGATGACTACTGGATGCTAAAGTCGCTGTTGAAGATACTTTTTTAATGTACCTTTTCACGATTTTTCTTAATTTTGCAACAATCTAAATAAGAAAAACAAAAGCATTCTATTCAATACTATTCATAACTTGAGATTCGATATTTTTGAGAGTTTTAAAGTCAATCAATTGATCTTTGACTCATCAGAAAGAAGCCTGACCGAAAAGCATTTTTCGTCTGTCATTCTTTCAATGGAGTAATAATAGTAGTTCATTTCCAAGTATACCCGTATGGATTTTTACATAGTTCCCCCCTCCCCCCATATTTACAAAAGTCTTACTAGATATCTTTCCTTTTCCTTTCCATATTCCTGTTCTTCAATTATTCTTTTCACTTACATTTTTCCTCATCATCCATTCGTATCTTCTCACATACTGACACAACTCTTTACTCATTTTTCCTTTTAGTGTTCTATATTTATTTTCTCTTCCACTCCTTCTCCTACTGTTTTCTACCTCTGCCTTCCTCATGTCCCCTTTAATTTCGCTGCGCTCGCAAATGCGTGTTAAAGTTTCCTCTTCCCTTTCACATTTTCTACATTTGCTTTACCCGTACCCTTTGGATCTTTCCCTTCCTATATTCCCACACATTCTTTCAATATAATTAATATGTAATTCAATGAATACTCACCGTTTCGTTGCATAACACATGACGGGGTGTGAAAAGGATCGGCCCACCGTTTTCTACATTTATCGGATCCTTTCCGTCTCGTACCTCATCCATGAGGTCAGTGATAGATCGGAATCCCTCTCTGACCGGCTTTTGCAATCCCTAGGGTTGAGAAAAATCAGCGTATCACTACTCGAACGAAACGTCGATAAATTGTGCTACTGTTTTGCCTTAATTTCAATTTCTCACCACAAAATAAACGACTCGGTTATCCCAGAGGTGATTGAACGCATAGTTCATCATCATGTCGCTGTATGTTTCTCGTATTGAATTGATACACGCATCCTTGGCAGCATCTAGCGAACCTTGTTCACGTGTTACCGATGCACCACCAGCCACCTATTAATTGATACCATTGATACAAATAGTTCCAGTAGTTGAATAAAAAACTTTTGGACAATGGATTTCTAGTGTCGCTCAACGGAATGATCCACTTGGCAATGCAAGTCGTTTAATTTCCAAATTCTACGGTTCCACTACGAAGTAACGAAATTTATCAACAGATTAATCTTCCCCGTCGCTGCTGCTGTTTTTGGTTAAACGTATATATTTAAGGCTCTGACTCGTTATTATTTGAGACCTTGGAGGATTCGCATCGTTTTACTTAGTTTATGAATATTTGTTCAGTCGATAACATATAAGCGAACAACAGTTATTAGAAATTATGGAAAATTTATATTAGGAACGTAGCAAAAGATTTCATCGTGGGACCAATATTTGGACTTCGAAAACATCTGCTACGATCAATCGTCGACGTCGCTGAAAGATTAGACACTAGTGCGTACGCTAATTTAGGGAATGATAAATAATGTACACCCAGCTCAGAGAAGAAAGGAAAATGGATACTGAACGGAATGTTGGGATTTAAATCCCAATTACTGTTGCTCAATCCACCAATCGAGCCTCAACTGAATCATATTCCGACAATCATCCGTTTTGCTCTTCCAATTGAGCTTTCAATTTACTAGCCAGAAATTCAACGAAATGAAATGAAATCCATGATTCAAATTCTCTTAAAATTTCCGACATTCTCAATTGTTGACATAGTAATGAATATCCGTTGATTTGAGTTGAAAAAAAGATCGAAATATACAGTTCATTCAAACTTTCAGACATGCAACGGAGTTATGTGCCATTTCAAAATGTTTAATTTGAGTTGTCGAGGCACTTGATACGCCGATTATTAAAGACTTTCACTCACTTCCTCTTCACCTTTTGCTGGAGGAGCCAAACTTCCGATGATCGCAAAGACCGCGAAGGAAATTGTAAAGAGGTGAAGTTTCTCCATTCTCGAGACATGCTTGAAAGCAGACTCGGGTGTGATGAGGAACTTGGTTAACTGCTAAACGTTGTTGGAGAAGAATGGAGATATTTCGAAACAAAGAAACCGAATTTTATATTATTTGAAAAATGCGCAATTTATCTTACTGCGCGTTTCCGCTCGTCAATAAATTTTCATTTATTTTCGAAGCAATCTATATGCACGTGGTACTCGAGCAGTGGTAATGAAATGTGATAATGGAAAAATGTTAGTTCATTCGTTTGTGCTTTGATCTAATGAATTTTCAGTTCAGCATATACAGAAAATGGAGGAGCCGAAAAAATGACTTTGCTGGAGTTTGACAAATGGTACCTGACTGGTTGACCTGGCAGGAGGTTGACAAACAAAACCTGACTCAAACGAATGTGGATGAAAAACGAATAGTAAGCTACTAGATTACATATCGATAAAATTATCTGTCTGCCAGTTAAAATACCTCAGCGATCCTTAATACTCGTGAAAACTTGGAAAAACCTTTTTTAAATGGATTGGCAATAGTGGATGCAGAATTATACTCGATCTTGCGAACCTCAAAGTTGATCCTTAAGGAGTTGCTTGCTTGCCTAATCTTAATTACATCACGGGACTAGGACAGCTGTTAGAAAAATCTCCCACGCGAACGACTGGTATGATGATTTTCTCATCTAGTACATTTCTGCACTCTCCTCTAACATCATTCTCGACTGTCCTGAACGTCTTCCTTCCTTAATATTAGTCAACTATAGTCTTCTTATTTTTCAATTTAGCATCAATCCGCAGATTATCTCGATCTTTGTATTGTTTATCATTCACGTAATTTTGAGCCTGTTTCACTAATTCTAAATACATCGGTTTTAAACTCAATCAATCGGCATAATTCGCCTAGAAATGGTGAAAAATTATTAATAAAACAACACCGTCCACAATTTATCTTCAAATTTCAACTGGAGAACTTTTTTTTTAATTCCGCAACCCCGCACGTTGTTTCATTGGTACGAGATACTAGGAAAAAGCTCAGAATCAAATTTTAAGGGTTCGTTTTGTTGGTCTTGATATTTACTTACCGAAACGATGAGAGCGACACAACAGACGATGAGAATTTTCGACATGGCTCGCCGGGTGGTTGGTCTCGAGCGTTTAATCCAGCACCACTGAAACGAGGCTTATATATTCGCAACTCATCTAGTTGCGAGGTCAATGATAGTTATTTGATCAGATACGTGAATTTACATATATTCAAAATAAATCTAATTTGTCGACGTTGGAACAGCTGAATATTAACGTGTAATAACGAGAAGCGTCTGTTTCGCGAATGAATTAAAAACCGATATCTACTCGTATTCTAGGTTCGAGAATATCATCTATTTCGTATTTTTTAACAATAGATCCTGGAACAGCTGAATTACCTTATTATGACATGACACCGCTAATCCCGAAAGAAAAACGATATTATACTGATAGATAACGAGGAAAAGACACTTAGCAACAGCGCCGAAAAATATGTCCTTCGAACGTTATCATTAAAAAAATATTTGACCAGCATGAATTTCAATACTCTACCGAAGTGACGTTACTGCTGACGTAGACACCGCTCTGTAAAAATGTAAAAAATATTGGAATCCCTACTAGCCTAAACTCCATAAACGAAAGTCCCCCTAACATGGACCGAATATCATTCGATGTGGCTCGCAGTCACCCCTTGCGCCAGACTCGTTACACTATACCCCTTCCTGCGAATTATCCGCTTATGTTAGTATCCATTGTGCACTGTATTGGAGGGTGCGATGCGGAAAGGAAAACAAAATTTTTATATATTTGATAAATTTTCATGGTGCTTGTTCGACTTTAAAAAAAACAACTGCGAACGATACTCTCTGAACGAAAATTTCAAAAGCTGCGTCTCTACGCAAAGTATAGAAAGAAAGCTCGTTTTTTTTCAAGCCAATGATACGGAGGAACGGGTGGAGTAGAAATGTTGAGATGAAAATAAAACGAGATTGAAGTGGAATGCGATTTTTATTGATCTTAAATAACAAAATAATATTTTTCACATTTTTCTGTTCAATCATTCAAAAATGTTGCACCAGCTAGACGAATGTTTTTTATTTCTTACTTCTGTCGCTGAGATTTTCGTTCATTGAATTTTAATGAGTCCTTTACAACCGGATGACTTCTGGAGTCCTTGTTGAAGATACTTGCACATTTAGTGTTTTCCTCAAAAGGTCGAGCGAGTACATGTTGACGATTTGGCCTAATTTTGTAGCAATCTAAATAAGAAAAACAAAAGCATTCTATTCAATACTATTCATAACTTGAGATTCGATATTTTTGAGAGTTTTAAAGTCAATCAATTGATCTTTGACTCATCAGAAAGAAGCCTGACCGAAAAGCATTTTTCGTCTGTCATTCTTTCAATGCAGCAGTAATAATAGTAGTTCATTTCCAAGTATACCCGTATGGATTTTTACATAGTTCCCCCCTCCCCCCATATTTACAAAAGTCTTACTAGATATCTTTCCTTTTCCTTTCCATATTCCTGTTGTTCAATTATTCTTTTCACTTACATTTTTCCTCATCTTCCATTCGTATCTTCTCACATACTCAAACAACTCTTTACTCGTTTTTCCTTTTAGTGCTCTATATTTATTATCTCTTCCACTCCTTCTCCTACTGTTTTCTCCAGTCATCTTTCTAGTCCTTCTACCTCTGCCTTCCTCATGTCCCCTTTAATTTCGCTGCGCTCGCAAATGCGCGTTAAAGTTTCCTCTTCCCTTTCACATTTTATACATTTGCTTTTCCCGTACCCTTTGGATCTTTCCCTTCCTATATTCCCACATATTCTTTCAATATAATTAATATGTAAATCAAGGAATACTCACCGTTTGGTCGCATAACACATGACGGGGTGGTAAAAGAATCAGCCCACCGTTTTCTACATTTATGGGATCCTTACCATCTCGTACCTCATCCATGAGGTTAGTTGTAGCTCGGAGTCCGTCTCTGACCAGGTTGTGTAATCCCTAGGGTTGAGAAAAATCAGCGTATCACTACTCGAACGAAACGTATTATATTTAACGACGAAAAATTGTGCTAATTTTTTGCCTTAATTACAATTTCTCACCAGAAGATAAGTGTCTCGGTCACCGCTTAAGTGATTGAACGCATGGAGCATCACCATGTCACCGAACGTTTCTCGTATTGAATTGATACACGCATCCTTGGCAGCGTCGAGCGAACCTTGTTCACGTGTTACCGAAGCACCACCAGCCACCTATAAATTGATACGATTGATACAAATAGTTCCAGTAGTTGGATAAAAAACTTTTGGACAATGGATTTCGAGTGTCGCTCAACGGAACGATCAACTTGGCAATGCAAGTCAAATAATTTCCAAATTCTACGGTTCCACTACGAAGCGAAGAAACTTATCAGCAGATTAATCTTCCTGGACGCTGCTGCTTTCGTATTTTCATTCTCTCAGCGTCTATTGAAGCAACAACGAGCGATGCTTTTTTTGTTTCAAGTATCGCCAGCTCTACCGATTTTACTGATACGTGGTGTTTATCATCAATTAGTTTGGGGAATTCGAAGGGTTTACTAAACAAATTATTTCCTCTTATTTTTTTGAACTAATTCGTACAAGATGAAATTCAGGGGGTTCGTGAAGCTTGATAATATGATAATTGAACTTGCACGACAGTAGCCCGTCAATTATACGTAAAATAATAGCAAAAATTCGAAATGATTTTCCAGTATCATTTGCTTCGAGTTATTCTTTTCAGTCCTTCTAATATGTACTCACCGATGCTGCAAGAGCGGCATAAAAAATAATAATGAATTTAGACATGGTCGAACAAACTGAGTCGATCGACGTTGAGAGTTTGCTTCAAAATCGCTCGAAATCGGCTTATATGAGCTTCAAGCTGATATCTAAGTACGGAATCACTTTGAAATTCGTTTTTTGTCAAACGTAAATATTTAAGGCTCCGACTCGTTGTTATTCGGGGACCTTGGAGGATTCGAATCGTTGACTTAGCTTATGAATATTTGTTCATTCGATAACACAAGCGAATAACAGTTATTAGAAATGATGGAAAATTTATATTAAGAACGGAGCAAAAGCTTTGCGCCCCAGACTTTATCGTGGGACCAATATTTGGGTTTCGAAAATATCTGCTACAATCAATTGTCGACGTGGCTGAAAGATTAGACACTAGTGCGTACGCTAATTTATGGAATGATAAAAAATGATAAATAACGTAAATTCAGCCCAGAGAAGAAAGGAAAAGATGGGATTTAAATCCCAATTACTGTTGCTCAATCCACCAATCGAGCCTCAACTGAATCATATCCCGACAATCATCTGTTTTGCTCTTTCAATTGAGCTTTCAATTTACAAGCCCGCAAAAAATCAACGAAAAGAAATAAAATCCATGATACGAATTCTCTTAAAATTTCCGACAATTTTAATTGTTAACCTAGTAATGAATATCCGTTGATTTGAGTGGAAAAAAAGAACAAAATATCACTTAATACGTGGATTATTAAAGATTTTCACTCACTTCCTCTTCACCTTTTACTGGATGAGCCAAACTTCCGATGATCGCAAAGACCGCGAAGGAAATCGTAAAGCGATGAAGTTTCTTCATACTCGAGGCGTGCTTGAAAGCAGACTCAGGTGTGATTCGGAACTTGGTTAACTGGGTAAACGCTTTTGGAGAAGAATGGAGATGTTTCGAAGCAAAGAAACCGACTTTTATGTCATTTGAAAAATGCGCAATTTATCTTACTGCGCGTTACCGGTTGTCAACAAATTTTCATTTGTTTTCGAAGCAATTTATCGGTGAGCATAACCCATGATAAAACGAGTCTCGTCGCTGATTCTTACCTGACAATTTTTTGATGGGAAAAATTCCAATCAGCGAGTACACAAAGCAAATTTTATGTTTCAATTTCGAAAGAACAACGTCTGCGTAACTGTTTCGTCCTTGTCGTCTTTTTGTTTACCTCACGTTCTAACATTCATCTTCCGCCAGATACACAGTCCTATCGAAAACACTATCAGTTGCATAACGAAGATTTATGCCATAGATTGTGCATACTGCAAAAATTTCGTAGAGAAGCATTCAAAACCGTTTTTTCATCTAGTGATTACAAAAAATAACAAATCATAAGCGTTTAAGATTGCTTAATTGCATTGGCATTTACTTTTTCTTATCACAACTGACCTCCGCACTGATTAATGAGCATCCGATAAATGACGTTTTGTAGAAAAACGGTGGCCGAGTATTATCACTACGAAATTAAAAAATGAAGTAGCAAATCTCGATTTCATGTTTGTCAAACAACGGAAAATCTTCACTCAACCCTTCCACATTGTTTCTCTTGGCTATTCATCTCACTCTTCTCGGACACAATCTCTCCAGACGGTGATCGTTTGAATAATCTCCATTCGAATAGAATCGTTGTCAGAAGAAATTAGTAAAGGACGAGCGAAGTTTATCGTTTACTACAAATACTGCAGCTTTATAAGTGCACGATCGATGCGGTGACGACATTGTCATTTTGAAATTCGGAGCCACAGTATCGCAGTGTCATCAGTAAAACAATTAAGTGCAGAAGAAGTTCGCGAGGACGAAATGAAGGCTTTCAAAATATCGTAGGTTGCGAGCGACTTGGTCTTTTGTTTTTCGTATTCAGTTGAGTTACATTTGAAAAACAAAGAACTTATGAACGGATTTGAACGTTTACAGAGTTTATTTAGGCCTCTGGAGCGCTATTTCTCTCGCAAGATCCAATCGAATCCCACTCTTGAATCAATCAGGCATTCCGCCGGAGAACGACAAATTCGATGTCGCCGTGGAGCAATCGGACAAAGCGAGTGATTACAAAGTCTGTAGAACAGAAGAGTGCAAAAAAATCGGTACGCCCAGCAGACGTTGCAACTATGAAAAGTATCGTCACCACAAAACGAGTTACAAAATAAAAATGATTTTGCAGCCGATGAGTTTCTCAGCAGCATGAACCGAACGGCAGATCCGTGCGACAATTTTTACGATTTCGTTTGCGGTGGGTGGACTGAAGATCTCATCCCAGAAGGCTCACAGCGTTGGGATCGCTCTAAGATGTTCCAAAAGCTCGCCTTGCGTCGCATTCGTCGTGAGTTTATTCAATAATCTTATTTTCATCGGATCATAATACTCAAAGAGCGAATCTTTACGAACGTCATGGACAATGAAATATTGAAAAATGTCGAATTTACAGAAATTATGGAAACTGAGCCCGAGCCTACTGACATTTTGCCAGTGAGACAAGCTAAAAAATTTTACCGATCGTGCATGGATACGGGTACGAACAAAACGCCTGCACCCAATAAAATAACGTTGTTTACGTACGCTTCGCTTGAAGTAAACTACGGTTTTTTGCAACTCAGAAACTCGGGACCGCAGAGGGATAAAACCCATAGAAACGATTTTATTGCGAAGAGGCGGATGGCCCATAGCTAAGGACGAAGAAGAGGGGGACTCGAATGAACGGAATTGGCAGGAAGTGGCCGATAGTTACGTGCGCTTGACAGGTTCTCACGTTTTCTATCGTATTACGGTTGCGGATGCAGTGAAAGGTGCAACATCGAGCGAAATTAATGTGAGTTTCATTGCTAGATTTTTCGTTACGAATTTTTACGTTAATTCGTCTCCGATAACCGGTTTCCAGCGAGCGCAGTTTTCATTCGAGTGAAATTCTGCATGATTAGATCGAGCCTCAAAATCTACCGCTTGCCGAGTATGTGCCATTGGAATACAGAAATTATCGTAGCAGTTATAACGAGAAATACAAGGACCTTGTCGCCGGAGTCGCTCGAATGTTTATCGAGGATAGTCGAGCTGATGTATCGACGGGGAAATTGTTCAAAGACGCAAATGATATAGTCGAGTTCGAAAAGCAGATTCACGAGGTACTCGAGCAGTGATAAAAAAATGTGATAATGGAAAAAATGAAGAAAAGTTAGTTCATTCGTTTGTTCTTTGATCTAATGAATTTTCGGCTCAGCTTACAGAAAATGGAGATGCCGAAGAAATGACTTTGCAGGAGTTCGACAAATGGTACAAACAAAAGCTGACTGAAACGAATGTGGATGAAAAGCGAATAGTAAGCTACTATATTAGATCGATAAAATGATCTGTCCGCCAGTTGAAATGCCTCAGCGATCCTTAGTACTCGTGAAAACTTGGTAAAACCTATTTTAGATGGATTGGCAATCGTCGATGCAGAGTATCCTCGATATTGCGAACCTCAAAGTTGATCCTTCGGGGGCTGCGTACTTGCCTAATCTTAATTACATCGCGGGGCTAGGAAAGCTGTTAGAAAAAACTCCCACGCGAACGATTGGTATGTTGATTTTATCGTCTGATCCAAACCTTGGCCAAGGAATAAAATGATGGTGTGAAAAGTACATTTATGCACTCCCCAACATTATTCTGTGCTATTAGTCAACTACATACACTGGCATTTTGTCGCAAATATGCTGAGGCACACGAGCGAGGATGCGATGAAAAACTTGCAGGCATTTTTGATGGAAGCACGTGGTATGGAAGAAAGGCCTCCGCGGTATGTGCAATTTTGATGACTCCTGCATTGCAATATAAAAAGAGAAATCAAATCGAAGCTAAAATTCAAACCAAGTCGTAATCGTGGCTTTGGGTTCGACTTTATTTACTTTACGTGGCCAAATTGTTGTTCGATAGCTGGGAAGAGTGCATTGGTGATACGATAATGAGTCATGTAAACGTGTACGTATTCGTAGGAAAGTATTTAGAGGAAGAAACCGAGAGTGCAGTAAGTAAAAATTGCCTTAGTCACAAAAAAAGGAATCGCAATTTTATGAGGAGAAAAAATTCCAGTAAAAACTGCGATGGTGCCAAAAACTTCTAAGTAGGGTTCTATATCGTAATATTTATTAATATTACTCAAAACGAAATACGCGATTCAAAAGTTTTTATTCGAAATGGACTTGAATATTACAATATGTTATCGGTAAAAATCTCCAAAATTTCTGGCGTTATAGAACCCTGACACAACGTGTTATAGTAATTTTCACAACTTTTTATTCCTCTTCGTGTACTGATCACTCGGATGGCAGGTTACCAAAATGGCTGAAAACATACGAAGAGAGATGAATAAAGAAATCGAAGAGGCAACGTGGCTCGACGAAAAATCCAGAAGCATCATTAAAGAGAAGCTCAGAGACATTAAGATCCTAATCGGTTCTCCAGACTGGTACAAAGATAAAAAAAAGGTTATCGAGTTCTATAGAGGGGTGAGAATCACACGAAACTCTGGACGCTTACAAAATCCAAATCGAAGGCGAAATGATTATCACTTATTTTTCCCTTTCATATAACAGTGGATTATTGGTAATGAATATTTTGAGAATACATTGAATTCTATGAGGTTCACAAATAAAAAGTTGTTGAGCAGCTACACGTACGCGACCACAACTACAAAAGAGAGTGAGCTGTAAGTCCAATATCAGGCAGATTTATCTCTACAACTAAAAAGCTCGTTAAACCTGAATCATTGATTTGACTGTTTTTTTAGATGGTCGATGCTTCCGACAATAGTAAATGCTCAATATCTTCCTTCAGAAAATGAGATCAGTAAGATATTGAAAAATATCGATAAATAATGACACTGTAAATCCTGATCTGCTTATTAATAACAATAACTCCATAGACGTTCCGGCGGCAATAATCCAACCTCCTCTTTTCACGCCACACATTCCCGAGTAAGTTAACAATCAATCTCCGTGCGAAGGTTAATTTAATTTCCGAAAATCCCTATGACAACAGTGCTCAAGTTTTTGTCTTTCTTGTCAGCAACGTAAAGTACGGATCGATCGGGGCCGCGATGGGTCACGAAATCGGTCATGCATTCGACAACTCAGGTTGGTTCAACAAAAGTATTCTGAAATGCGTATGGAAACTGTGGCGTAAGAATGGTAACGAGTTATTGATTTGAAACGCTGGTTTAATTTAACGACAGGTATTCGGTATGGAAATACATCGAAACTTTCTGTATCAGCATGGAAATACTACTACGAGAGAGCCGAGTGTTTTGTCGATCAATTTAACAAATATTACGAACACTCAGTATCCGCAGAAGCGACAAAAACGATGCAGCAGGCGGTGGTATATCGAGCATTCGGAAATGAAATATTCAGTTCGAATATTCGATGTTCATAATTTGTCGTTTTTTTGTAACAGCGGTCCGCTAGAGAAAAGTCTGAGCATACGCTGGCAGAGAATATTGCTGATACCGTTGGAATCCAGGCTGCTTTTGAGGCATATAAAAAACTGGAGAAATCGGGAAGAAGTGTGCGGCTCGAAGGACTGGAAGACTTTACGGACGATCAACTTTTCTTCGTTTCTTTTGCTGCGGTGAGTCGAAAGGTTTTTCATATCGAAGAAAAAACTTATTATTCCACCCTGCAACTATGAAGTTACTCAATTTCGCGATTTCAGTCATGGTGTACGATAGGAACACCGGAGTACGAAGAGAAAGAGAAAAAATCCGATGACGAACACAGTCCTCCTAACTTGAGAGTCATCGCTTCCGTTTCCAACACGAAAGGCTTCGCCGAAGCTTTCAAATGTCCTGCTGGCAGTCCGATGAATCCGGATACCAAGTGCAGCGTTTGGGAAGAATTGACGCCAGAGCCTGAGAAACCAGCCTGCATCCAGAAAGGACCGAGTCGCTGAGCTGTAGCGAGACCAAAACATCGCTTTGATTCTGCATGGGATTCCCATTGCAGATTTATTGTGTAGCGTGTTCTATTGTATCTGTAAACAACCAATGTATATATCACACCAACGTATTAATTATGTATCAATATACTGAAGAAAAAAAATTCTTACGGAGATCAGTTCGACTTCACTCCCACTCCAGGGAACTTCGAGTCATTCAGTACATTCTGTACATTCTGAAATTTGTGTGTGATCGACTTAGCCACATGGCATTTCGAATATCGTCCTATATTCGAATATTATTGGAGAATTCCAACTGTTGACGACTTGCACGACTTCGTACCGAAGTTTTATCACAAGTTCAATATTGACGAACTTCCAATAATATATTTTTGGGAAAAAACATATGCCAAGAAAAAAATAAAGACCGAGACGAGTGAATGCATTGCTCTCCGTAGCAGTGGACAGTGGAACTTCAAAGTGTTCCGTCGTCAAAAGATTTTGAGGCTGGTTACCAAGATCGTCTGAATCGATGCTTCGAATTTCTTCAGTCGCAATGAAATTTAGTGGTTTGCTCGACAGGCTGCCGGGTTCGATAGTCGTTGGGAAGGCACTCGCTGCTGTACAATCTTCACCGAACTGGCGCGTAAATAGTTTCAATGCCATTTATCTCGCGTAATAAACGAATTTTGCACGAGGCCCTTCCGCGTTTGGCTTATCGAAAAGATATTACAAGCTGGTATTATTTTGTACGTGGAGGCTCCTCGTTATCTCCCTCTTCCCGGATGCGTTGTATCCGGAAAATAATTGTTCCGATATACAGCATTGACGTATTCTTAATATCAGGAGAAATTAGATTTGAATGACTGAGGTTTATCAATGACCATTTAAAGTACGAATTCGTAGCTGCATCAGCGAGATGGTGAGCGAGTGCCCCTCCAGCAACTCAAAACCATAACGATTTGTTAGCTGCAGTCAAGAACAGTGAAGAGTGTTCAACGCGTTTAACGAAATGTTGGCTCAAAAAATATCGTAAGTTGGAACAACCTTCTCAATGCCTGATAATAAAAAATCTGCCCTAATTTGCCATTCGGTGGGATTGGAATGTTTGCAGAGCTTGGTGCATCCTCGTCGCTGTGATTTCAGTCGCGAATTCCGTTCAAGCTTCGCTTCTCAACAAAGCAGTTTTTCCCAACGACGAAAAACGGCCGTCATCTCTCACCAAACACGAGTTTCAAGATTTGGCGAAAGGATCAGAAAAAGTAGGAGAATACGAAGTCTGTAGAACGGATGGATGCAAAACAATCGGTAAATCGTGGAATTTCGCAGCTCTAAACGATGTCGCTGAAGCACTGAATTGGATAAAAATCCTCTGAAAATGATTTTGCAGCCAAAGAGTTTCTCAGCAGCATCAACAAGACGGTGGATCCGTGCGATGATTTTTACCAATTCGTTTGTGGCGGATGGACCCCCGAAAAAGTAATTCCGCCGAGCTTACCCTCTTGGAGTCGCATTTCGATGTTCCAACAGGTCGTTAATCATCGGATAAAAGGTCAGTGAACTCGACCGAGTTAAACGACAGCCTAAAAAACACAACGAACGATTAAACATGCAGGAATTGGTATTTACAGATATTTTACAAACGGAGCCTGAGCCCAGTGACATTTTACCAGTGAGGCAGGCTAAAAAGTGGTATCGATCTTGTATGGATACAGGTGACAATGAAATTTTTACTCACGATTCAAAATCCACGTTCCCCTTGAAATTGGCCGTCAAAACTTCCCTTCCCACTCGATTTTTTGAGGAGCAACATCAAAATGCATATAATTCTTTCACAATTCAGAAACTCTGGAAGAAAGAGGATTGAAACCAATAGAATCGATTCTCCTTCATGCCGGTGGTTGGCCCATAGCAATGGACGAAGAGGAATGGGACGCGGATGAAAACGATTGGGAGAAAGTGGCAAACAGCTACACGCGTTTGACCGGTTCCCACGTTTTTTACGATGTGATCGTTAGTCCTCCGCAGAGATGGCAAAAATTCAGCAAATTGCAGGTAACAAGTTCCTGGTCCAAAGTTTCGATGCCATATTTTCGAACGGATCCGTCGTTGGAAGCTCTTTTCCCGCTGCCATGACTGAAAACAGAATTTTTAATTAATAGATCAAGCCTCAGAGTCCTCCCCTCGAAGAACAAGTGCCACTGAAGTACAGAAATTACAGCGGCAATGACTACGAGGACTACAGAAATTTCGTTGCCGGAGTAGCGGCGATGTTCATCGAGGAAAGCCGAGCTGACGTGTCGGAAAAAAAAATGATGAAAGATGCAGAGGACATCGTCGAGTTCGAGAAAAATATTTACGAGGTAACAGATCAGTAATGAACAGCTGTAAAGAATGGAAGTTTGTAGAGACACGCGAAATCTCAACGACACTTTCTCATGTTTTCGATGCAGCTTGCACAGGATTCGAACTACTGGTCCGAGGCCTTGGAAGAGCTTGCCCATTGGTACAAAAAGGAAATGAACAAGTCGAATGTGGATCCCAAAGCAGTTGTGAGTAGTTTCGTCACTCCAACGTTCAAAACTGCCAAATTTTGTTGTCAAAGTGAATCTGGCATTTGAGGTGCCTCATGAGTCGTTAGGATGGGCCACAACGTTGCTGACGTCTTTGAAAAAAATTGATAACCAGCTCAAAATTATTTTGAATCCCATGAGTTTAAAAAACTATCAATGAAACCTTTTTTAGATGAACTGGCAATCGTGGGTGCAAGATTTATTTGACAGCGTGAACATCGAAGTTGATCCGATGACGGAAGTCGATTTGACCTCTTCCAGTTACATCATCGGAATGGGAAAGCTCCTAGCGGAAACTCCGAAACGAACGATCGGTCTGTAAATTAATAACCAGAAATTAGATTGCACAAAGTTGAAGATTCGTTTGAATAAATTGTTTTTAAATTCTGTCAAATTATTTTTCAATAAAAAACTCACGTTTTGGGTTCACAGTGAATTACATACATTGGCACTTCGTCGCAAATATGTTGAGCTACACGACTGAAGGAGCCAGGAATGCTTTGTACAGACTTTTGATGGAGGAATACGGGATCAAGGAAAGTCCACCGCGGTACGCACGCTTGAGCCCAATCTTTATTCCAATTTACGTGATAATGTTCAAGCCTCGTCAACGATATTCGTCGAATTTACTGATGATAAAATGTCTGAATAATTTTTCAACAGTTGGTCCGAGTGTGTTGCCGATATGAAAATGATTCATGCATCCGCGTATGCGTTCGTCGAAAAATATTTTACGGAGAACACTGAGAGTTCGGTACGTAAATTTATTGACCAGGTGCACGAGCATACTCGAGTTTCGAAATATCATTTTCAATGGTTTTTTTACCAGGTGAAAAATATGTCGAAGAATATCCAACGAGCAATGAACGAGCAAATCGATGCATCGACTTGGCTCGACGAAGAATCCAAAACGTTGGCCAAAGACAAGCTTAACAGTATGAAAATCTTCGTTGGTTTTCCAGATTGGTATAAAAATCGGAAATTAGTTACAAAGTTCTACAAAGGGGTAAGAATTTCGATTATTCTCCACGAAATTTCTGAAACAGGTGAGAAATTATGCTTCATTCGTCTCTCGTACGTAACAGTTGCCCATAGGGAATGAGTATTTCGACAACGTTCTCAGCTATCAGCGGTACGAAAGGAAACAGCTTTTAAAGAGTTACTCATACGTGCCGGAATCTGACGAAGAAAGTGAGCCGTGAGTATACGAAATTTTGTTGTGTTTTCACGCAACGGTAAAACTCCTTAAACCGAGTTCGATCGAGGCTCTTTTTCCAGATGGTTCATGGATCCCATTACAGTGAACGCTGTGTACGGGACAGAAGAGAATTCATTGAGTAAGATGATTCAAAAATCCAAATAATATTTCCCCTTCATTTTCAAAACTGACGACATTTCTCATGCAGTGAGCTTCATGGATAACTTTTCTTCACAGACGTTCCGGCTGCCAATTTCCAGGCTCCTCTTTTCACGCCCGACATTCCTGAGTAAACAAACATTCAATTTCGTTATAAAAATTTCGAGTAAGCTAGAAATTCAAAGAAAACTTGTGTATTTTATTTTTTTATTTCAGTAACGTGAACTACGGAATCGCTGGCGTCACAATAGGGCATGAAATCGGTCACGGATTCGATAATACCGGTAAATTAGTCTCAAGTAGACCCTAATTTTACTCCCGCACTGATTAACCACTTTTATGATATTTACGTTCGAAACACCAATAAAATATTCACAAAGTCATAACTACAAATAAAAGTGACCAATGCACAACAAATCAGATTCAAACAAACCGAAGTTAAAAATGTGGTGTTTGTCAGGGCCACAGAAATTACCGAAGTGTTGAAATTTTTTCAAAATTTTGCTATTTTCAACCATTTTTTACTGATAAAAAATTAATTAAAAAGTCAATATACCAAAAAATTAGAATTTGCATCGTTTTTCAAAAAAGTATTCGGACTGTATAATTACACCATAAAAATAAATGATTTTATGACTTCTACCAAATTGAACATTCACTATGACTGGAAAAAAATGTAAATAACCCAAGAAACTGCTACTTTGAGTATAAACTTGATACTGATTAATTAATTATTTACAAATGTTTGATGGCTCTGTAGGTATAATGTTCAGTAAGGATGGAGATGAAACAGATCTTTCCGAATTCATTTTAAGAAGTTACTACCAACGTGCCGAATGTTTTATTAATCAATTCGACAAGTATTACGGGTATACAGGAGAACCGGCAGATACAAGAACAACAGGGGCTCTGTTCGAAGAGATGGTAAGATTGGTGCTTCGACGAGCTTGAAAAACTTTTGCCCGCTATTGGTTGTTTAACACTTTTGAATTTTACTCCAGTTCAGACATAATCGAAAGTCTGAATGGACGAGAGGAGAAAATATGGCGGATGCCACAGGAATTCAGGCTGTTTTCGAAGCATATAAAAAACTGGAGAAATCGAAAAAGAGTGTGCGACTGGAAGGGATGGAGGAATTTACTGACGATCAACTTTTCTTCGTTTCTTTTGCTGCGGTGAGTCGAAAGATTTTTCATATCGAAGAAAAAACTTATTATTCCACCCTGCAACTATAAAGTTACTCAATTTCGTGATTTCAGTCATGGTGTACGATAGGAACACCGGAGTACGAAGAGAAAGAGAAAAAATCCGGTGACGAACACAGTCCTCCTAACTTGAGAGTTATCGCCTCCGTTTCCAACACGAAAGGCTTCGCCGAAGCTTTCAAGTGTCCTGCTGGCAGTCCAATGAACCCGGAAGACAAGTGCAGTGTTTGGGGAAAATTGAAAAAGAAGAAGCCTGACTTGAAACCAGCTTGGATGCGGAGGAGACCGAATCGCTGGGGAGGACAGTGGCGAGGTTGATGTCGACGTTAACATTCTGTGTTAATTCCAGAAGTAAATCATTGATGTTTCGTGGAATAAATGATTGTAATCACTTGTCTATGCTAATTTTTTTATATTGATAGAGTTCATCTTTTCATTCGTTCCATTTTGAATTTGCTAAGAGGTCTCTTTTGATCAGGTACTTGATCAGGTTTTGCTGAAGGTTTTTCAAAAACGTGTTCTTTGATGTCCTTTACGACCGTGTTGTAAGTGGAAACACCGGCTAAATTTTCATCGATTTCGTCATCGATACTTTCATCAGTTGTTGATAAGTCAGAGACCATCGATGAGTTGGCAATTTCGAGGGTGTTTGGATTTTCGGAATATTTGAGTATCGGTTTCGGCTTCGCAAGCATTTTGTAAATGTCTCGAGGGCTTTCGATCGTTTCGTTGTTCTCGGAATCGAGAATTAGGGGCTGATGATCGGAATGCTTAAACTCGATTCTCACGACCTCGTCCTCGCCCGATTCTTCCTCGGGCGGAATGTCGATCGATTTTTTCTCAACTTCTTTCGCCGATGCAAGTTGTTCCGTTTGATTAAAATATTTGATTTCAGGCTCACCAAACATGACACTTTTTTTCACGCTTCCAATTGTTCTTGGCGAATCGGAAATATTCACATTGGAATCCGATGTTTCGGGAAATATCTTTTCGCTCGCATCGTCCACGAATTCTGGAGGTTTCGGGATAGCTCCAGCAACTTCGCAAGGAGAATCCGTTTTCGCTTTTGTTGATGCAGCTTCCGACTCACTCTCTTCATTTCCTGAACTCTCGTCGTCGGTTTCCTCCGAACTATAGTCCGATTCTTCGTAAACCTCACCTTCGCTTAAATCTTGAGTGTAAAAATCTGGACAAGCAGCTTCGAGCCTGTTGAGAAAAAAATCATTTCTATTTTATTGAACTGATTTCAATCGTTTTGACATTATTTTTATAAAAATTAGCGTTTTTGACATAAAAATTAAGATTTAGAATCACAGAAAGTCCCGCAACGTAGGCATTTCAATACTAATTGAAGCAGATACAAAAATTGTGCATTGACAAATGAAAATGCTCAGAATACCTATGCAATTCTGCTTCCAATTCTTCTTGCAGTTCTAAGGCATCGAGCTTTGCAAACAAATCTTCCTCAGTCTTAATATCCTGTTTTTCGACATTCTTTAATTCAGCCAGTTTTGTCCTGTATTCTTTTTCCCTCTGTCGATGTTTTACTGCAAAATTAATGGAAATGGCAAGTTAAATCTGCGACGCTTTAGTAAGAAGAAAAATGCAAGAATTTATCAAAACGAATGTATTGCAGTAGAAGTTTTGTTTCACCTCGCCAATCTTCGAGTTGTTCTTCGTTCCAATGCTCAATCAAATCTTTCCTTCCTTCACTTGCAAACGCATCAAAACATTCAGGAATCTGTTGGCGCATTTCATAAAGTTTGTGCTCTTTTTCTAGACTGCCTAAAATATCATCAGCTTCTGCAAGAATTGAAAAACATTTCTAAAACTTTAGTTACTAATTTTTATTTTCTTTGAAATATTTCATGCGTCCTTTATCTTTCTTACTCTTTATCCTGCGCCTACACAGAGCAAGCGCCTGTGCTGCACTGTACTTTGCAAAATATCCTTCGCCGAGGGACACCAAAATCTCATTTGTGTGAGTAAGTTTCCCTCGCATAAGAGCTCTTTTTCCAATAGGCACCATACACTCGACAGACAGTTCTTTCGAAAAGGTTTCTAAACTCTCAATTACTTTTTCATGACGAGATTTATACTCTGACCACGTTTGAGTTTGTTCATCGTTCCTTCTGATTCCCTAAAAATGATTAGGAGAAAACAAAAATGGAGTAAATCCAAAGATAGTTTACAAATGTATTGTTTTTTTTTTTTTTTTAATAAACCAAATATATTCGGAAAGTAAGAAAAATTGATTTGAATAGTAATTTTCAAAAAAAAGAAAAATTCCAGTGTTGACTAATGATCATTGTCATCAATGGTTACTCCATTTTGGTATCAAAATATGAGTTTGAAGAACGATTCCATTTGATTCAGTTTAGAAATAAATTTATTCACTCACTGTCTAACTTTCCATAACTATTTCTTACATTTGTTTTATGCTAGATAAAAAATACAAACTTTGCATTGTGCCCTTTTTTCTGAAGGAAAAACAAAATGATGAGAATTACCTCATTGAGAGCTTGATTCAGAATTGATTGTTGATATTTTTGCAGTTGTTCATAATCCATGGTTTCCTTTTATAACTGATTTTCTATATTTTTTATTTCTCACAACTCAACTTAACCTCTAAAATCTTAACGGGTAATTATTATCTTAAACATGGTTTGCAAAAATGAATTATTTCTGTTGGTCATCGGGATTACAAAAATAATCGCACTTTGAAAAATGAATCAACAATCAAGAAATGAATTAAATTTATAGGTGGCATAAAGATGCAAGAATTTAAAGATCCACGGAGTCCCGGCCATTCGGCACGGGCACGGATGTAGCAAGCCGGTAAAACGAGTGATTGTAACGAACGCCATTTTGTCGATGACGAGAACTACGAATAAAGACCATGCTTTTTAACAATTTTTGTTAAGAACGATTCCTTCTATTCCAAAGATGGTAAGTCAGAAGTCTAATCCAATCTCATTTTCTTTAAATAGAATGAAATTGTTATCACGAGAGCATAAGATTTAATCTTGGGAACGATAAAATCTGAGGATAGATGAAAAAATTTTGTCCACATCGTATTGTACAATAAACAGGCAAAAAATAATATTGTGAATTTCATCTTTGCAATCGCTTATCTGACATTCTTCGAGCAAGTTTATAAATTTATTTGAAGTGATTTGGAAATGTTATTTGTTAACAATCGATAAAGAAAGTTTCCAAATTCGAAGCCATAACTGAAAAAAGTCTGTTTTCCTTCCCAGATTGCTGAAATGACCCGGAAATTGTTAGCGCAAGTTCAGAAAGCTAATTCCAAACTTAACTAAATTTTCATTCGTTTAAAAAATATTTAGTATGTAAAGTCAGAAAATTTAAACTAAAAAAGAAATATTCCTCATCGCAGTGGATTACTCATTCTAACCTCTGAAACACAAGTGGAGAAACAAACGAAAACTCATAATCATGCAGTCCCACAGTGTATTCATATTCTGTCACGATTATTATATTCAAATAATCTGGGCATCTAGCTCCAATGGGAAAGTGACTCTCGTGAAAGGACGGTAGCCTAGATACTATATTTATCACATGCCAAAGTGGTATGTAGTACAGAATTGAGCACTCGTGCATCCCCTTCCGACGTCATAATTTCCACTGATGCTGTCGCTACTGGATATATTAATCAGTATCATAAAATGTATCATGGTGTGTACAGAAGATAGGGGGCAACGTATCCCTCGCGAAGACAATTAACCCACACTACGTAAACAAAGCGTATACGAGCTGTAGGTATAGCAGATTGGAATATGCAGTGACTCGATGAAAAGCGTAAGGGCTCGATGCGTGCAGTATTACGCGACGAATATAAGAACGTACGACCTTTTAACCTTGAAATATACTCGCACGTATATAACGACGTGTGCGTAATGAAAGTTGAAGAGATATTACGGGCATTGAAGTACGGTTTGAGCTGGTCAGTAATGGTATCCGGTTCATCGTCTGCATGTATATAATCCCTGTTTAAGTGGGATACAGTAATTAGTATTTTTTACACGGAGTGCAAAAGTGGGGCCTCTCCCGAGGGGAGATTCTCTCGATTATTACCGCGGCGCCCTGTTTTCCTCCGCATCGTCTAATTTCCCATTTACCTTCACCCTCCATCTCCCTCCCTCGCGCCCCGGCCACTTGACCCGCCGAGCTCGCACTCTCTCTTCCTTTACTATAGCTCTTGCAACGTATTCGTTTGTACCGGTGCTGCCAAATATACGCGTGACGGTCGGAGACGAAAACTGAACTAGAACACTGAAAAAACTTTGGTTTTTGCGTTTTTATTTTTGCATCAATCGAAACTTCGGGAAACTTTTGGGTTTTTTTGTACCGTATAGAAAATAAAGGACTAAGTGGAAAATTCAAATACACCGACATTGTTTAATTATTTATTTACAATTTTATTTGTCGATTTCATCTTCGATGGAGATCCGTCTTCGGTCACTCGGGAGTGACAATCTGGAATTTTCTTTTGTTGCAGTTCACCGAGATTACACTAAAAACCTCAGCGACCCTCCCTCCCTTTTTCTCTTACCCGTTATTTCCCGTTATGCAGAGCAGCTGCGTCGGATGATCTCGACAAAACGCTCGAGTCAAGTGTCGAGTCATCTCCGCAATTCTTAGTTCATCTATATATACATACGTCCGTGTATATAACAGATCGTTTTTTTACAAATACCTGCGTTTTAGCTGAAGGCTGCGAATATTCAACTTTTTGCGTTAGTGCTCATTATTATTTTGTTGAAAGCACTTATATTTTCCCGCCGACGTTAATCAACTCGCGTGATAATAAAAACGTAACGTTAACGTTTTCGAAAACTTTAGTGAAAAAAATTGAAAACGGAAACGCACGAGAATGAAAAACCGAAATGGAAGTGTAACATTGAACGACAGAATTTTATTGGTTGCCGCAAAAGACGAAATTTGAACGAAAACCCACTACGCAACATTGCAGGCTGACACGATTTATTTATTCTCCTTCGCAATTAATAGTAATAATAATAACGAAGCGATTATTATTCCGCTCTTTTTATAAAGCCGGTTGCAATTTTTCGGAGCGTGAAGCAGCGTTCATTCCGACCATAACAGGACGATTGTGCCTTCTCGGCTTGGCCTAACCTAACCTGCACAAATGCGGCGTACACTCACGAGAAACAAAAACAACAATTAAAGCCTCACACGCGGCGACGTTCTTTTCGTATTCACAACAGAAGTTTTTTTTCTCAACTCCGAACGCAAGCTCTGCGTTTTCCCGCTGACGTATATAAAGTCGAGTCTCGAATTGCTGCTGCTCTCGGTCTCGGTACGAGAAAAAGAAAGCAAAGTGAGCGAGCAAAGAACACACCGACGACGAGCGCCCCACACATCGAGGGCTCACAAATGCATTACTCGAATACGGTTTTTCCATCTTTACCGGCCTCACGATTAACGTTAGTAAAAAAATACACTTCGCTCCTCGCCCGCCACTGCGCTTACAACCCGACCGGGTAGTCAACCGTGCGTGGAAGCGAAAACGGACCAAAAGCGTAATTGTTGCAAACCTCTTCTTTCATAAAGTACGAAAGATTTTTTAAGTCAAACTTTTGGACGTAAAACAACAGCGATCGAAAGTTCTAAAGATAAATCCAATAATAATAATCTTAAAATTTCGACTCAGTTCGGAGCCTTTATTTCCTCGTTGAATTTGCGGGTGATGCTCGGGAGATAAGCGCATATTGTTCTATGATGGGAGGCATGAATACAAATAAAGCGCAAAAAGCCGGTATAGCTGAGCGAAAAGTGTGCAAACTTCAGCATGTCAAAAAGCGCACAAGGGGGTGTTTGTGTATCGTCGAACGCGTGACGATAATATACCTACCTATTTCGCCTGGTAACTATGGGCTACGGGAGAAGAGTCGGAGCAAAGGTTGTTTTATAAACGCGTCAGTTTTTCTCGTCTATAAGAACGGTGAGGAAATTTCTTAATTAAAGCAGAATGGAGAATGAGAATACGGAGCATGAGATTAACATTTATATCGAGTCAAAAAACGTATTATGATCATTATAATAGTTATGGCAATATTTATTTAAAATAAAATGAAAAAGGCAAAGTAGTGTGAAGTGTACAAGTGCGCGCGCAACCGCTTTGTCCTGCGTCGAGAGTCGCGGAAGAGAGCGCCGTGGTGGGGGGGAGCTCGGTCGGCGCTCGGCGGTACGAGGAGTGGGGAGCGTTCGGCTGGGACGAAGCACGCGGGGGCAAATACGGAGATCCACGAGCCCACGCGAGGACCCTATGGCTGCTGAACGGCAACTGCATCCTCTCAGTCGGCCGCTGAACCCGCGCGACGTTTGGTCGGTTCTGCCGTGATTTCCGTTCCGTTTCTTTCTCTGTGTGTTTTTATCTCGTATCTTCAGAAAAAAAACGCGTGGTCGTCTATTTTTGTTCAAATGAATTATTATTTTGTCCGTATCAAGTTCGCTTTCTTGTCCGTCGGAATATCGTCCATTTGTATTTTTATTATCGATGAATCGTGATGCGGAAAAAAAACTCGAAAGCTTTTGCCTTTGTGCCGTCTCCCTAAATCGGCAGTAATCTCGGAATAGTTTATTGTTTTTTATGCCGTGGAAGACGAAAAATAAAAAAAGTTTGATATTCGCGAGTGTCCAGAATTTCTCGAGGAGATTGCGAACCTCGGCAAAGATTTTTTTCCCCCGGATCTTTCGAATGTAAACTTCGGCTTTTCGTTTCGCACTGTTTTTTAAATTTATTGTTGTTAGACTCTGACTAATATTTAGAAGGAGATTTAGACTGTGCGTCGCTCGACACGTTTTGACTCTTTTGCGCGAATTAGTGTTACGTACTTATGTGTAAAATGATTGTCACATGTACACACATTTATGGTGTATATATTGAGGTGCAAGGAAAATAATTGCCAATCCAGTGGATTTTGCTCATCTTCCTGTCAAGTTTTCGGACCGTTCAAACAACTTTAAGCTGCTTTTGGACGACAAATCATTCTGCATGGTGAGTAGACTTTTTTTTTCAAGCTTGTGTTTTTATCTCGATGGTTACTCGTTTTTTGAAATATTACCAGTGTAGTTCTGTGTGCAAAGCGAAGCAAAGTGAAACGATTTTGAAGTTTGTATCTATGATGGAATTCTACGAAAATGTTAATCTTTCAAATTACCCATTTTTTTAATGAGCAATGGGTTTCTTTTTGCGAACTCTCATTCCAAATAAATGGACAGTAAATCGAAATTATTAGAAATATCGTTACATTTCGTAGACGCAAACTTCGACAGCAAATTATCACGCGTTTCGTGTAATATTTTGAAGCTCAATTTTTTTTCTACACAGTGTAAGAATTTGGGCCTTTTTTTCGTGTTTTTTGAATCCGATTTGAGTTAATATGGAATTGTAGAATCTGCTTGCCGACACTTTTCTTCGCGAATGTTGAAAAACACCGAAGCAAAGCTGTTCGTAGAATATTATTGAAATGTGACGGACCAAAAAGGCTAGAGCACATCAGAAATGAAAAGAACGAATTACACGTTCAATTATCCGGATCCGTGCTTAAAAAAAAAATGATAAAAAAAGTGTTTTCGACGTTGCTCGTGAGGCGTGTGAATCGAAAAGGTGGAACACGCAATCGCGGTGCTTCTTGCGGTGATTCTGTTTCCTTCGTCTTGACCAACTTCCGTTTTCTCACAAAATACATGAGCCGCACGGAAGCTGGTGTAAATATGTGCCTCTACATGAATTTCGTAGAGTCTTTGTTGCCAGAAAAACAATTCGAAACGTTTTGCGTGGAGATATAAAACAATAGAAATTGACGAGATTCAATGGTGAGAGTGCGACGTGTTCAGAATTTTTCAAATTTCCATAATTTAAGGTTATAGAATCAGCTAACTTTCTTTTTTGGTACCCGTGATGAAATCGCATGGGCGAAGCGCGCTAAAAACGCTAACGTTCGAGGAGAATAACACGAGAAAAACAAAGATTCTATTTGAGGAAAAAATGTAATTTGAATGATAAAGAAAACCAGTGAAAAAATGTACAGCCAGCCGCGAAGGCTGAGAGGCTTCCACAATTTATTATGATCGTTCTTCCGAACATTTTCACTGGAGGGGGGGCTCGAGGGAAAAGGTAGAACCGGTGGGTTTATGAGTACGCGTGATCTTGTGATGCAGAAAAATGAAATTGCACGTACTGGTGCGTTGCGAGGCGGCGCGGCGAGCTACGTGCGCGTTTGTGTAAACATAGCTCGAAGTTTTCGTGCGTCCTAACAGAGCGGCGTGTTATTAGACCGGGTGAATCGCGGAGCGTGGTTCATTATAATTATAATATTTGAAAATCGTTGCTACGTACGAGAATAAGAAGGGAACGTTGAATTTTTCGCATATGCGAGCCGTTCACGTATTTTAAGCACGTGGAAACTCGAGCATCCACTCTTAACGTATGACTGTACATTTGCCCAGGCCAAATTGCACGTGTCTGCAGGTTAAGATTACCTCAAAAAAAACGGCTAAAAAAAAGGAAAACTCAATCTTACTGTCCATACAATTTTGTATACACAAGATTGAAGAACAAGAGTTAAATGACGGGGGCAAAAAAGACGAGAAAAATAAACGATAAGAGTTAAAAAGGGATAGAAAGGAAGACCGGCTGGTGTGGATCTCGCGACTTCCGGTGTGAGACACGCAAATGTTTCCTTACTCGCATGTACCATGAACTATAAGTATACTTCGACTCCATCATTTCTTCGCCCTCTATGCATACAAATATCATTTTTATATATATGTAGATGTTTGTATTCATGGGTTGATGGAGGAGATGGAAAAAAATGCGAGTTTCTCATGTAATCGGCTAATTTTAACTGGAGCCTCTTATTCGATGGAGAAAAAATAATAATTGGACAATTTCGAACGCAAAACGTAACGCGATGTTTTGTCGTTGTTGTTTTTCTTATCCTTTTTTCGAATTTATGGAGTCGTAAAAAAGGAAAAATGGGTTGACAGCGTTCGAACGTTCATCGAGGCTGATGTTTGAAGGTTTTTTATGATTCGATCGGATTTTGGAATGATTTTTTTTTTCAATCTTTTGGGGTTCCTTAGAAAAATGAATATTCAGGCTTGTTTGAGCCGAAATCATCTCCGCATCGGTCCACATTTATGGCGGCGGCAAAGCGCTGGCCTTGGAACCGCGTGCCCCTCGTCGATGCGGAAACCTTTTAAGGTAATTGAATTTCTTAGCTTTCCGGAAAATGAAGTTGGCCGTTCGGGGGAGCGAAATATCGGGGAAATCGTCTGGGAGGCTTCGTCTTCTCAACTCGTGCGACAAATTACACCCCCTTTGCTGCAAGTGCCTTCTTATCAATTACACGAAAGAGTTTTCCTCGACTAAATGATCGAGTTAGTTTATTCTCGTCGCTTTCTTACAGATCCGTCGAAAAAGCGAGATTTCTCGTTATAAATTCAACTGAAAATAATAACGAACAATCGTAATCGCAGCACCCTTCTTCAGGCTTTGAGAAAAATAATCAAAAAAATGAAACTTCAAAAACCCTCGGACCACCGACACCCTTACCCGGGTCTCCCAGACCCAGTTGCGTCGTTGACACGATGGTTTTTCAAGGTCTGCCAACGGCTTTGCTAAAGCTCTGGAGAACTCGAACTCGCCGGTCGCTCGCGGAAGAGAAAAATAAAATGGCACTGTCGTACCGGTGCCAACCCCGACATCGTTGTCGCAGTACGACAATCGATATTGGCGGTCACTACGTGTTTCCCTCGGCGTCGAGGAATGGGGCAAAATGTCGACGAATGTCTACATAAGCATGTATTTATGTATATACGAGCTCATGGACACATTCGTAGGATATTTTTACGTTTTCAATTCCCTTGCCGGATCTCCAGCTATTCCCATACGTGCTCCCCAATATCGTGCCCAATTTAAGCCACCTTTTTATACTCACAAACAATCAATGACGCTGAAGTTTGCAACGCTGGAGTTGAACGAAATGATTTTCAAAGATTCTCCAATTTTCTTATCCGTCGGATTTGCTATTTTTAGTTGTTCAAGCTGCTGCGTCGATTCTTCGTGAAACAAAAAATTGATGAACTGCGAATGTTTTATTGCTTCATTTCGTTGGACTCGAACGCTGCAAACTTCGGCGTCGCAACAATGAGCAACGTCGAAATTGAGGCATTTTTCACTCGCTATTTCGACGACGCTGAAGTTTGCAACGTTGGAGTTCAACGAAATGAACGAAAAAAAAGATTTATAATTCATTATTTTTTTATTTCACGAATTATTGATGTGGCTTGAAAAATTACGAATTGGACATTCGGCAGGGAACAAGATTGGAGATTTACTGGAATTATTTGTGAGTTTTTTAACATCATTTCGGTGGACTCCAACGCTGGAAACTTCAGCGTCATGCAATTTGGGACAATCGCAGGAATAAATTGGGATATTCATGTTGGATCACAATTTTGGAGTATTTTTATCATTTCGGGATCTCAGTTTCGAAGAAAATGCACAAAATTTGGGAAATATCGATGCGTGAAGCCTCGTCCTGATACGAGCATGGGCGTCAGTACTCCACTTTCCATTTTATTGTCCCAAAAGTTCGAAAATTTTCAGCTTTTTCAGCACTCGAGTAGAAAATTTACCGAAATTTTTCAGCTTTTATAAATTATCGTGAATTTTTACTTTTTTTAGGGCCTAATTATATGACGCTGAAGTTTGCAACGTTGGAGTCCAACGAAATGATTAAAAAAAAACCTCCAATACTGATACTTCGTTACGTAAAAAATTGGTGAATTACAAATGTTTTTTTCGTTCATTTCGTTGGACTCCAACGTTGCAAACTTCAGCGTCGTCTAATTATCCAACTTTTCATTCAACTTCCTCTCTCAGTCGTATTTTCTGAACGAAACTCATCTCGAAGTACTTGATTCTCTCGATCAACACATTTCTCACGGAATTACCCATAAATTGGCTCCTCTTCACGATCCTCCCTAATCCCCGGAGACCGTGGCCATCACGATCGATGCGCTTTGGCTACGAAACGCGCGCGTGAACGCGACGATATTGCGCTCGGCGAATCCCTTAAGGGCCGTTACATACCGTTCGTTTGATCAACCCCTGCGCCGAGGGCATACATCGCTGGTCTCTCCATCCCGACAAAGTTCAATTCAACTCGCAACCCTTTCCCCTCCTATTTTCCTCTCTCCTTCGAAATTAATTTTTTATAAAATTATTGGAATCATTTTGACACTGTTGGACGACGCTGAAGTTCGCAACGTTAAAGTCCGACGAAATGAAGGAATTTTTTATTTCACGAATGATTGGTGTACGTTGAAAAACGAGGAATTTCAAATTCGGCAAGGAATCGAAGATCGACTGGATTTATTCGAGAGTTTTTTTACATCGTTTCGTTGGACTCGAACGTCGCAAACTTTTCAGCGTCATAGTCGATCTAAGAACGTTGAAAATTTGATCCGATCGCGGCCCTCGGGAGAGCTGGGGGCCTCCGAAAACTGGTCTTCCAATTCCTCTCAATTTGATTCCCGTCTCGATGCACTTTATTTACATCAAGCGTGATTTGAAGCGTTGAATCATTCTCGGAAATCCTGCTCCCAATGAGCAGTGACCCCGTTGTTGAAAAGTATGACGTAAATCCACGTAAAAATGAGCCAGCCAGTGATGACTGAGAATTAGAAATTTCTTGACAAATCTCTCTCGTCCTTGCAACAGATTTCGTTTGTGCCGAGGATATGTATTTGGTCGGTCGCACTCTCGCTTTCCATTATAAGCGCGCCCACGCCTCGTCCGCGATACTCGCGTCGCGCGACGATTTCTCGTCTTTCGTCCTCTCGTCATCCTCGAGGACGTCGTCATCCTCGGATCTCTCCTTTTCGAGCTCCAAGTTCACGCGCCCTGGATACACGTTTAAAAGAGAAAAAAACACTCAACCGAGAAACTAAAATGCTCAATGAATCGTCGATATTACGACGGAGTCGAGACTCTGACGTTTACACGCGCACGAGATGAAATAAGGTTCGATGCGAAATCGACTGCACGTGAACAAGGAGAGCGAACGCTCGCTTATGAGCTTATCGAAACTCGCTGCCTACGCAAAAGCTCAGCAATCTCTCGTCCAACCTAAAATAATATGGATCATTCGGGATCATAATTATCGAATTGCTTGAATTACTCTTGAATGTGAATGAATTAAGGGAACGTCAACGCCGTGCGAATAATTACGGGACGTGGGAAAATTAGTGAGAACATTCTCGACCCTGAAGTTAGCAACTTTCGAGTCCAACGAAATTAACGAAAATAGAATGTGATGATCGAGAGAATCGAGTAGTATTTCAAGATGCCTTTCGTTCAGGAAATACGATCGAGAGAGGAAGTTGAACGAAAAGTTGCATAATTAGGCCCCACAAAAAGTAAAAACTCACGATAATTTATAAAAACTGAAAAATTACGATAAATTTTCTACTCGAGTACTAAAAGAGATGAAAATGTTCGAACTTTTGGAGCAATAAAATAGAAAATGGAATTCTGACCCCCATGCTCGTCACGACGAGGCTTCGCATCGATATTTCCCAAATTTTGTGCATTTTCTTCGTAACTCAAATCCCGAAATGATAAAAATACTCCAAAATTGGAGAATTACTGGAATTGTTGGAGAGTTTTTTCACATTATTTCGTTGGACTGCAACGTTGCAAACTTCAGTGTCACGAACGTTGGAATTTGTTATCGTCGGCGGTTGATTTTCGGTACATCATGAAGTTACGTCTTCATAATATTTTCGTATTATTTATACGAAGTTTGGTGAATAATGGCTATGCACGATGTTATGACATGGTTTGCATCGTCGTAGTCATGTTCGTGGCTGTTTTATGTGTATTTAGTAACGCGTATATAAGCTGCGGGAGCCGAAAAGTGAGCCAGATCGGAGCGCATGGACCGTCTCGCCCCCGCGAGCTTAAACTCACCCTCGTTTCTACCAACCCCTTCTCCCTCTCTCGATCTCTCCGCCTTTGTCTTTTTCTTCTCTCTCTCTCTTTCGGTTCTGAGCGAACGTGAGCTTCGATTTAATCTAGCTCGACCTACATGCTGTTTTTATAATCGTTCGGTGCGCGCGCGAGTATGTGCAGCTACTTGGGCGACAAACCACCAACGAGAGTTTGCCTGCGAGCAGCTCTCGTCGCTTCGTTCGGTAACGACGTTGAGTAATTGCGTGTGCGATGAAAACGTTACAATAATTCCCCCCGGTTTTTTCTTCCCGCTCGTTTTTTTGCAACCCTCGTATGTGCCATAAAACCCATGCGGCGTTGAATTTCGTGAGTCACCGCCGGGAGGAGCCCTTTCGCCTTGAACTTTGAGGCGCATCGAGCGGTTTATTCGATTGGATAAACGACATTTTTTCGTCAGCTTCGATCCGAATTATTGTCAATCGGGGGATTCGATCTAATCGCCCTGGATTTTTCCTCGCCAAGATACCCTTTCGGCTCCTTTCAATAGGAATTTCAACGTCGGATTATTCGTTTAATTTCATTGTGGAATTTTCTATCGATGCCGTCACAAATCTGAACTTCACGTTTTACAGCTTGCTGAATTTTTCATTCGACCGCCTCCCGGCCGAGACCCTCGTTACCCCGGCTCCTCGGAGAGTCGCGTGCTCTCCAGGAAACCGGGTATTTATACAGGTACGACCTGAAACGTACATATAATAATTTATCGAACGAGTTTTTCGGCGCTTCTCTCTCCCCCCAGCCACGCGACGAATAATTGATTAAATTGCATGGACCATTATACAGCCATAAATCATCGATTATATATTCGACGGGGTTCGCCAACTTCTCTATTATTATTTTAATTAATGTTCAATCGAACATTTCCACGAGGAATGAAAAATGGCTCGGGTCGCGCTCGCCTCCTGTCATTTCCTTTATTTCCATCATTTTTTTTCTTTCGTTTTGTTCCCAAACGGAAAGCTCCGTTCTTCGTACTGCGGCGACAGTGACCAGAAACGTTTTTTTCGAGCCCCGAATCCTCGTTTTCATTCCTAATCAAGTTTTCTTCCCTTTTAAGTATCGATGACGAAGCAGATTCAGCGAAAATTGATCGATTTTTTTCAATCAAATTATTAATTAGGTCGAGATCGAGGAAGTGAAATTGAAAAAAAAAAAAGAAAAAAAGAAACAAACGAAACGAGCGAAGAAAAACAGCAAATGAATAAATAAAAGTGAAAAGAAAGGAGAAACGACGACGACGATCGTCGCGACAATCTCGTCGGGGTTCTCGCAAACTGAGATAAATCTCTTGACGACAGACCAGAAGCGTGGCTAAGAGGATCCGAAACACTCACATCGCGAACGCGCGCACCTCCACGGAGATACAGAGAAATACATTTTTTATATACAGACGCGCACACGTATGTAGGTGAGTCAGAGATTCGCCGGACTGTAACTCCTCGTCGGGCATAAAGTATTAAGAATGACGAGAGTGTTGGCCGGTCCAGGGCAGCGTGTATTCTGCGAGCGAAAGTCTCCCTCGAGAGGGTTCATCTCCGTTTGACGTTTTTTTTCCCCCCGCCGCGTTTTTATTCTCTTTCTCTCTCCGGGGATTCGTCATGGAGTCTCTCATGCGGCGGCGGCGGTGGCTCCGGGTATGCCGGAGATTTTTTTGGTTTTCTCCTGTGCGATAGCACGAATAATGTGTTTGTGGGCTTGTGTGAGTTATACAAGCGAGCACCACGCGCGCTCTTTCGACAATCCTCGAAGCACGAATTTACCCGCAAAAACGTTTTATGCTCTCCTTGTTTTATGTGTGTGCCTTCATAAATATGGATGCACCCTTAATTATGCGGATTTTTACATTATCACCCAAAATTCTCTTGGTGTAGTCGTACTTCCATAAAGGATTAACGCGCGTGTGTATGCGCTTTTGTAAGTTGACCGAAGTGTTCTCGCGGCCTCTTGAAATATGCGGATTATTTTTTATGATTAATTTTCGCGGCGGCTACTCTCGGGGGATCGGACACAACCGCTGAGAGCCTCGGAAGAAACTTATTTTTATGATCCATGCGACCATAGTGCTTCGTGATTTAGAGCCCCGGGGACCCCCTTTTTATTCCCTTTCGCATTATAAATTATATGACGAGAGTGTGTTTTTGCAATTGAGCCAAATTGAAATTGGTTGGCGCTGCGAATCGCAAGTTTCGCTTTGAACTTGATTGGGACGTTTAATCATTCGGCATCTTCTAGTAAACGTTATACCGCCTTTGGATTATTTTAACTTGTAACTTCATTCGAAAATTTCTTGGTTCGATTGTTTCGCTTATCAATGTAAAGTTTTGTTTATTTTTATTTATCCTTACGGACACACGTACAGTCATTTATCGTGAAGCGAGAACTCGATGAAAATTTATGTGTGTGATGCCAAAATCCGTGCACATACCGATGTATTGTAGTACGAGCGCGAATAAAATTCTGCTACGTACCATAATAAATTTCTACGATGCTGAAGTTTCCAACGTTGGAATCCAACGAAATGATCTAAAAAACTGTCTAATAATTCCAGTAATTCTCCAATTTATTTCCAGTCGAATTTGTACTTTGTATTTTTTCAATCTACACAATTATGATTCGTGAAATGAAAAACCGATGGATAAATCATTTTATTTTCATTCATTTCGTTGAACTCCAACGTTGGAAACTTCAGCGTCGTTAAATTTCTAAACAACTTCATCGATGCTTGTGCTCGAGCTTCTCAAATTTAACCGTGTTCAACCGTAAATATTCGATTGTGAAAAATATATAGCACAGTTTGAACCTTTTTCAGAGCAAAATACGCAATTGAAAAGTTCGGAATTGACTCGGAGATTACAATGTTTTTGGTAAAAACTTCCTAAATGGCCGATGTAGAACTGCGGTGTCGTAGTAATTTTTACAATATTTTTCTCTCCGTGTAAATGTTGAAGGGCGAATGAAATTTTCGCTGCGTTAGTAAGTTGTCAAGCATGTCGGCGGATCGGCGACGCTCTCGTATTCGAGCTGTGGAATTTAACAATACTCAACTGTAAAATAAGCAATTACATAATACAAATTTGAATTTGAAAACGACACGAAAATTACGACGTTTTGTAATCCTTACTATTTCTCTCTGTGCGCAGAGAGAGGCTTCCAACCAGAATTTTGCGCAGATGAAGAAACTCGACGTAATCGATACCGCGATGAAAAGCTTTGAGAGAAAATATTCCGACGAAGAAAAACTCGAAAATCTCACTGCTCATAAAACAAAGTTATGAATATTCATGGGTATTTACGAGCGAGAAAACTTAATTTAATTAAGTTGGCCATTCGAACGAGTGCGAATGCAAATGAATATCGTCTCGTAATTCCGTAATGATGTCTTTTTAATCGACGCGTTCTTTCCTCGCGGTGCGTAGCCTAATATAATTCGCTCGAGATCCCGTCCGCGAATTCCTCTTTTATTTCTTGCTCTCTCTCTCTCTCTCTCTTCCTCTCTCTTTCCCGATCCATCCCTTTTCGCATCGCTTTCGTTTCGCTTTTATTGCCGCGCATTCGAGGACCGGACTTTCTTAATGTACGACGTACAAAGCTTTGATTAAAAGTCTACAGAAGAAGCCACTCGCCGGTTAACTCGTGCGTGAGATCGGAGGCTGCTCTCGCAGTCTCCGACCGAATATTCTCTTTTTCTTATTTCTCTCTTTCTCTCTCGATCTCACGTGCCCGGTTTACCGGACAATGACGTCATCGCGATCAGGAATAATCGGCCCGACACAACAGTCTCCCTTTCTCTCCGTCCTGCATAATTAATAAAACCATAATAACAACAACAACAACAACAACAAAAGATGTTAATAAATATAAAAATCGAGAGCGAAAAAAAAACAAAGAAGATTCGATCAGCTAATTGCTCCTCGATAATTGCTCGTTCTCATGTCCCTTTAACGCCCCGATTATCGAACGAGGTCGCGAGTTTTCTCTCTCAAACAAAAATCATATCGTCTGTATGTAATTTTGCCGATCGGCCGTGCACAAAGAAACGATAAAAATAATGGCCTCACCCTTCTCCTCCCCTGCTTCCCCCTTTTTCCCCTCGCGTTTTATCAACTTTTCCACTCACTCTACTCACTTGTCCCGCTTTTATTTACCGTCAAATAATCTCATATAAATACGAGAGTGCGAAAAACGAGAGGCCGATGAAAGAATTGTGAGGGGGGCAGGGACTCGCCGGTCGAGAGACGCGGAGCTTAAAACGAGAGCGAAGGGGCGTCGTACGCCGTTCCCTACCCCAGGTACATCCACGTGAATATCCATACGTCAAACACACGAGCTCATTCGTCCACAATATAGCAAATAGTCACTCGCGATCGGAGTGAAAGTACTCATCCCAAGAGCATTCGTACGTGTTCGTATCTTCGGTCGCGCACACACGCATGTGTCCTCGTATATGTAAATGAGCATGCGCACATGAGATGGAATAACCAAGGGAAAAGACACGAGGACGAGTTCTGAGCTCGTGCTCCAGGTGCACAAAGAATACGCTGCTCATACAGTCACGCTTTTTCCTCCCTCCAGCGCACGAGCTTCTTTTTTTTCATTGTTTATACAAATAAAGTTTGTATATCTATATTTTTAGAAGTACGGTTAGCACATTACGGAATATCGATGAGACACAAACTTTATCCATCTACCCTCGTTCCCTCCAATCACTCTCTCCTCGCCCCCCCCCTCGGGGGCTTCTCCATTTCGACATCGACGTGTCCTCGTCATTCGTACAGCGAGCGCGGAACTTCCCTGCAAAGCGCGATTACGCTTTGGAGTTTGCAACGCTCGAGCCCAACGAAAGGATGTGAAAAAACCTGCAATAGTTCCGTACTCATTCTTCAGTTTCGTTCCCTGCCGAATTTGCAGCTCGTCGTAGTTTCTCATCGATACTTGGGGAAATAAAAAATTGGTAGAAATGTTTTTATCGCTCACTTCGGTGGACTCGCGAACGTTGCGAACTTGAACGTCGCTTCTCAAAGGCGACGAGAAGACTCCAAAGGGAGAGCCCGAAAAGCTTCTCTCGCTCCGCTCATCCAGCCCGGGGAAGAAGCTTTTGCATCGAGGAAACTTGAGAGTTATTTCATAAAATTTTGATACTCCCGAATATGACAATGAGACAGGGCTCGCCGAAGCTTTTACTCTGAACAGTCGGCGACGAGCCGCTACCGCCTCTCTTGATACGCACGGGGACGTAACGCGCGCCTCTCTTTCACGGTACAGAATGCGTCGTGCGCGCTCCGTCGAGAGGCCGCCGGTCAGACTCTGCCCACACGGCTTTCCTGTTCCTCATTCCGAGTCATTTTTCTTCTTCGTACGAACATTCTCTTCTCCCTCGTGGGCTTGTACCTCTTTGCTGTACATGCACGCGTTTGTATAGATGAAACGATAGCGAAACAGAGAATCGTAATATAGATGGCAGAACGATTTTCCGCAATCAGCGAATTAATTGAAACTCCCTGCGCCTCTCCTCGAGGCTGAGCAACGAAGAAAGTGCGAAAATACGTCAAACGGATCTACAGATCGATACGAAATTGTCATTTTCGTGGGGATATTAAATATTTTATTGATATACTTGATGAGAAATGGAAGAACTTGTACTCACTCTGCGCGGAACGAAGGAAATACGAGGCGGGAAACTTTTCCAGTTGCAGCTTCGGCTCGTGCGTAACAGCAGATGAAGTTTTTCTAATTCCAAAGAAATTTAATGCGCAGCGATTGAAAAAAAAGGTTTGGAGATTCGAAAAAATCTTTAGTCAATTAAATTTGATGGATCAACGGAAATTTTGACCCCGGAAAGTCCTGATTCAACTCTGAGTTTCCGCTCACTGCAAGAACATTTGGCGATTGACCTGAATTTTCGTTGCATCGAGAAATCGAGGCGAGTTCAATTTTCCTGATTCGAATTCTTCGTTTGTTCGATCGATTCATTGCGACCAACGAACTTCTTTTCTCGCTCAGCGTGGAAATTTTGGAAGAATGGCTTCCCTCTGATTACAACGAGAGGGGTCAACAAAGTCGGAGCGTTTGAATCAGCCTATAAATGCTTCGTGCGGATTCATCACCAAGAAATGCACGCGCACGGAGCCAGTTTGATTCTTCTTTTAGAAAGCCCTCGTATTTATATTCTCTCGCCGCGCAAAGCGCATAAACGAATCTCTCGATGTGTATATGTACAAGAAATTTTCAGTCAATCCCTCTTCCACGGGGAGACACAAACCCTCGGGTGTTAAGATATTGCCCTGCGTTCAACCAGCATACGCATCTCTCGACTTATTGCTGCGCGCGTGTGCGCGCTCCTTCTTCATGTATAATGCATGTGTGCGAAGCTATTCTTGATGATGCGTGAAAATTTTCCAAGCATTCCAACTATTTCCATCCATCTTTTCCCAGCATCAGGCTGCCTCGCTCTTGCCCCTCGTTCTTTTTAGCCCCTTTTCATCTTAATCTCGACGGAGCCTCGACCCTCGTCAATATAAATCCACGATTGAATTTTCAATTGATTGTTAGTCAAAGAGAAAAATAAGGTTTGATAACAATGAGAATATGGTCGCGGGAGTACATCGCGTATTTTTATCATTTGGAGATTTTCGTGTTCCATTTATCCGCGTATCGGTCCCAGTTTCTCTGTAAAACGGCCATTTACACGCGCAACGTTTTCAGAGGGCATAAACCGAGCGATCCGCGCTCGCGCGCGCCGCGAGCAGATACGCCTGCGAAACAATGAGCGGCATTCGAGCCTCGTGCGCTGACATTTATTTAAATCGTGGATAGAAATACGAAAAGTGTGTACGGAGAAGAAGAGCACGAAGAAGGCGAGCATAGGAGAAAAATAAACGGGGAGAAGAAGTGCAACTGTGAGTGCGCAATCTCGCGCGCCCTCCTCGCAAAACCCGCGTAAGTGCGTTGCTCTCTTAGCCACCGCCGCAACCGGTCCCCACCCCGCGACTTCCTCGTCTCTTTCTCTCTTTCTCCCTTTCCCCCGCGATACCTCCGCAAAACTCCTTCATGCTTTTCCACGCCAACTTAAGAAATGGAGAGAGAGAGAGAGAGAGAGAGGGAAAAAGAATTTGCTCGGGATCGTGAAAGCCTTCGCGAAAACGACCACCGCGGAGGTTAAATATATCCGCGACCTCGCTCATTCTCATCTCGCTTTCTTCTTTCCTATTTCTCTCTCTCTCCCTCCTTCTTTCTGTTTTATTTGAATTTTATTTCTTCCTTTTCTATCTTCCTATCTCAATTGGCAATTTTCCTTCTCCTCGTGTGGCGGAGTCCCGGAATCACTAAAATTCAATTTCCCCTTCGCCACGGTCGTTTGGCTATCGATTGAAAAAACGTGGCACTGCCATTTCGCGCTTCATGAGTTGTAAATAAAGGTCGCGATAAAAGCGACATTTTATTCCTTTCCGTTTCTACTTCTTTCGCAATATTTTTAAGCTATTTTTCTTCTGAACTTCGGAGAATTAACCAGCTTCGAATTTCAGTCGGCCCGTGTTTTTTCGTATTCGATTGCAGCTTCGCTTGAGTCTGCACTCAAGCGCCAAATTATCGTTAATTTTCCTGCCGCGGGTTCCTCCTTTTCTCGCTCGTCATCGTTCCCATCCCCGCGTACTTTTTTGTCCGCGGGTGCGCTTTGTTTTGGCAGAGTGACACACGCAATCGAAGCTTCTCTCCCCGACGTTCAATTGAAGTCGAGACGACGAGGAGCGAAAAGAGCCATCCTCAGTAATGCAAGTGCATTCAATGCCTTTTTTAAACTGCCCTTTGTCACACGGGAATAGAAAAAAAGCGTCGAATCATTAACGTCAATAAAATCTATCGATCAGTCGAACCGCGAACCCTCGTGGCTAATCTCATTCGATTTTTCAACATGAAAACTGTCACACGTGACACCGTATCCCCCGCGAGCTTTCGTCCTCGTGGCAAACGCGATTCATAGCTCATCTCATGTCCCAGCATGGAATCAAATAAAAACCGATTACGATATGGCTTCGATGAATATTAATTGGCGGGGAAAAAACATGGTTCAACTTTCGTATCGGATTGGAAAAAAAAAACTTGCACTATTTGAGATACTGGAATCGTGCTGAAGCGCTGCACTCTCATGTTGCCATTCCTTAAAGCACTCAATCCGATATCGCTTCAGTAGATTTCTTAGCGCAAGGAACCCGAAGAACTTAAACGTACATATTTCTATACGACCTTAATTGCTTTGCCACAGCGTTTAACTCGATGCTCAATCGTGACATCATCCCACCAACCTCATTATTCGAGAGTGCAATGCGCACTGCGCGCATTGCACTCTCGAGCAAAAAATTGGTCGCGCGTAATCTAATTTCTTTGTTGCCTATAATTTTGATTAATAGCCGCATCTTTTATGAGTTTCACAACTCGTTCGCACGGAGACAAATGTTTTCATGTGACGCGCTCCGAGCCACGGATGAGAAAAGTGTGAAAGTGTGTTTGTTCGTTTGTTTGTCCTTCTCTCACGCCCTAACCAAGCAGCCAATCTGTTTGATTTTTGGCACAGAGTTGGTCTAAAAAACGGAGAGTAGCATAGGCTACTTTTGATCCTGGAAATAAAATAAAACTCTCAAGGAAGATTTGCAGGAATATTCGTATTTTTACACGAAATATTGCCCTTCATTCGCGTCCTAATGGAACAACAAACGTCCTTAAATAGTATACACTGTTTTGTACTAATGGTCGGTGTCTTATTCCTCCCGGCAGAGTTTTTCAAATGCGACCGTGCGAGCGAAGCCGCCGGTAAAAGCTAGCTCGCCTAGCTCGACCAACGTGTTCTTCATTTCGCCAATTACACGACGATGAAGTTTGCAACGTTCCAGTCCAACGAAATGAAGTAAAAAAAACACTTGTAATTAACCTACTTTTTATTTCACCAAATATCGATGCAGGTTGAAAAGCTTAAAAATGCAAATTCGACAGAGAACAAAATTGGAGAATAACTAGAATTATTGGAGGGTTTTTTAAATTTCGTTGGACTCCAACGTTGCAAACTTCAGCGTCATACAGAAATTCCTTAAATGTTGCAGAAATGATACTTTTCCATTGCTCGTATATGATGCACGCACTTGTGCAAAAAATTGAAAAAAAAAATAAATAAATTTAAAAAAAAACTGTGGAATGAAAAGTCGAATATGTTTTTTCGGCATCTTTACACTGCTGCTCGGTTTTTGCTTTCAATGTCCTCAATCGCCTTCCTCCACGACGCGTACTGTGCGTGTATTGTCTCGTATATTACCGTAGCGGTTTGCGAAGTACGTAACTTGTATATATTTACGTATATAAAAAAAAGTCGAATACACATGTACGAAAGCATCTTTTATTCGAGTATTTCCCGATGGTATATATCGTGTGCGTGCGGCGTGCGCAGGGTCACGCGATTTACGATGAAACCTTTGGAAATAATGTTTGGCCGCGCGCGCGCGCAACGATGCTGCTTCGTTACTTTCCTCTCAGGCTTTCGATCCCGATGTTACATGGCGCGCGTTGAATTTGCGAGATGGGACAAAACTGCCGCCGCCGCTGCGTTTCTCTTTTAATTTAAGTTGTTTTTTCACCTTCTCCTTCATACGGGCTACGCATTGAGCTTTTTTAACGACTTTATAAAGGAATTATTGAGTCACGACTCTCGAGGATCATCGGCTACGATTATTTCGGAGCTTGTGTCTCGGCTCCGATTTCTTTCGACTCGTTCGAGCCGGAAAAATATTTACTCGGTTTCATTTTATTTTGATCTTCCTTCCGAATATCACTTAGAAACAATATTTGTTCTATAATTCAATCTCCGATTGTATTTTCCTCGATTTTAAACGGCTTTTTACGAATTCTCCTGCAAGTTTAAATCCTCGCACGAGATTGAGGAACGCACAGCTCGAAGCTCCTCCAGATTCGTCGGCTGACGCGCGTCCCTCGAGTTTGTCAACGTTCGTAGGCCTGCACTCCGGGACGGACGGCGTTAATGAACGCGGCACATACGAAGCAGCGTTGAAACGCCAGTAAATGCTCGTCTTTCAGACGAAACCCGCTTCTTTAATAACGTACAATAAAACAATTAACGCGAGCCCTTTCTCGATGATTCACGAGAACTTTGGTCCCCTGCTCGCGTTGCGTAATTTTGTCCCTGGACAGTCGCGCAGCATATCTCGAAGAGAGCAAAACCTGCTGCGAGATGAAACTTTCTTATTCACTCGTAACATGTAATAAATAAAAATTTTATTGAAATTTATCCTCGCGCTTATGCGAGAGTAAAAGCACTTTGTAATGGCCCACGAAAAAAAACGTTACTCGCGATGAAACGCAAAGTTAGCTCGAATTTTTCCGAGTATGCGCGCCCGACTCTCGAATAATCTCGTACAAACTTATTGCGGCGACTCGCTTACGTTATTCGTTCTCAATATACACGTGGATTTACATACTATACGTATATCGATGCGCCCAGCTATAGATAGAAAGAAACTTAACGATTCTCGCGTGCGAGAAGCTGGTCGTTGTGTGTCGGGGGGCACGGGGCAACCCGAGAGTCTCTATATACGCGGC
The DNA here is from genome assembly GCF_019457755.1 of Venturia canescens. Classification (NCBI taxonomy): domain Eukaryota; kingdom Metazoa; phylum Arthropoda; class Insecta; order Hymenoptera; family Ichneumonidae; genus Venturia; species Venturia canescens. The sequence goes on from NC_057426.1 coordinate 3,429,870, forward strand.
ACATTCAACAACCGAGAAATGGGAATATTTGACTTCTGCCCCCGCAAGGTTTAAGCCCGCATATACACCGGGCGCGGAGGACCGTGACGTTTGTTCCCTCTCACGCACGCACCACACGCCGAGCGCCGCGAACGTTACGATCGCCTTCCCCGTTGGCCAGGTTCCCATCACCATTTTCAAATGATACGCGTTTATTCTCACAGAGGGCTTCAAAAGTGTCCTCGATCCCCGGAAGACATTTGGCTCGCGTTATTCTAAAGCGATAAATCGCATTCTGTTTTCCTATTCCTGGGGACGTTGTCGAAATATTGAAGGACGAGTGACGAGCCAATGATTAGGTGCCCTGGGGACGCGTGGGACAAAACACTGGCCGAGACGCTCTCCCTTTCCGTCGCTCCTCCGCTCCACGCTCGCTCCCACATTCATCAATTGACGTAGATCGTGCCTGCAGAATCGTATTTTATGAGTATCCAAATTCCCTCGATTTTTACTTGCCAATCAAAGATATTTATCACTCTGAATTAATGTCAGAGTTATTCATTCGAAATTGTCAATACATTTTATCAAATTATTTTTTGGCGAATGGAATTACGCGCCATCGACTGAACCCAAAATTCCATACGTCCCTGGCGAAAATACTAGAATTTTTTATGTAAAAAGTCGCTTTAGAGTAAAAAGTAAAACATCCAAAGGGAGAAATGGATCGAGAAAAAAGTTTTAATAAAAAGACAGAAGACTTTGACAGCAATGGCCCAAGCCAAGAAGAAACAAAATGCCGAAATAAGCAAATGCGAGGTCATACAAGTGCACATTATTATTTCCTAGACCTTCATTATACATTTCATAGTTATCGTGTACTTTTTCACAAATTTCGTAAGAAGCGTTCATTCGTATTATGTAAAGATGAACGATTTTTGACTTAGTCCCTTAACCCTGCGTATTTTTCTTCATATTTAAGCGCGTTTATCTCAATAACCAATGAAAAACGAACCCCTTAAAATTTGATAATCGTGTCAGTCGACTAGCCATTGAGACTCTGTGTAAATTTCAAGAGACTTTCTTAACAAAGTCGTTTCGTGCACGAACTACCTTAATAACTCGTAAACAGTTGCTCCGAGAAAATCATCAACGAGGGACTCTTCTGTCAAGAATCTCGAGATCCATACACAAAACCGGCAAATTCCAGGCTCGACTTAACCGACACTCGCAGTCCGTGTATATTTATAATTAAAATGGTTATAAGCTCTAGAGAACCGTGCGAGAGTTAAGCTCGTAGATATTTCTGTGTGTGTCTATTCACATGTTGCGAGTGTAGCAGCTGCAGTGCCACAGTGTCGTTGACATCGAGGCACCCACACTTGAGGACGTGCCCTTACTCACGTACTTGTTTGCAACGAAACAACGCGCACTCACACGCACGTACACACTTTACGTATCTTTTATCACGCTCGCATTTTCTCCCTTTTCTTTATTTCCGTCCCTCTCTCTTTTCTCCTCGTGATTGTCCGTTTGACTATCTCTCGTTCTTAACAAACTCGCCCCCCTCCCTTCCCGTCGTTCCCGCCTTCTGTCTTTCTCTCTCTTTCGCGTTCGCTTTCTTTCCGAGTCTTTTTCTGGACCGTTATAGCAGACGCTATAAACGTAAGCTTCGAGGAGCGTACACAGGACTTAAGTACGCACTGGCTAAGTAAAAGAGGGTTGCAAAAATAACCCGCGCACGAGCAAGTAACAAGCTTTTTATTTTGGCCCTTTTGTGAGAGACTGATACGAGCACACGCCCACGATAAACGCGCACAGTCAAATATTTACTACGGTCAAAACGAAAATGTGCTTTTGGGTGATGAATATTTCGAGGATATTATTCGAGCGAACCTTTGTCAAGATCGTTCCTCCAGATTAGGAAATATTCGAGAGGCTTCTGTCAGCCAGGAAATATACTCAGATACACAGAAAAACTTATTTGGACGCGAAGCATATCCGAACGAGAGGAAAGCCACGACAAAAGCTCCGAGTCACGACGAGAATCCGTTGCGCCCAGTCACCGAATTTTATGACGCGCGTTTCTCCCGAGAACTTGAACTCTTCGTATTTTCGTCTCATTTATTCTATAATTATATACACACGCGCGCACGCGCGCACTCGCATGCGCCCATGCGTCTGTCTCGCGATGCAAATCATTCGTCGATCGTTACCGAACGATCGTTGAATCATCCGCTCTCGATAATCCCGTGCCCGAAACGCGCTAAATCATAAACCTTCGTCATACACAACTATCACTGATTTATCGCTCATTACTACTAATTTAAGATTCAACAAGAAATGGAAAGAGAACCAGCATAAGCTTTGAACGAACGTAACGTAAAATGTTGCTTTGGGTTTAAGGACGTTGGATCGCGACGATACAATATTGCCAGCATATGCTAAACCATGTTAAAAACATTGAATATTTCAAAATTATAAGAATTTAATAAAATTTGTACATTTATTCTTTAAAAATATTTTTCGATTGTTCTACAACATGACTCTCGAGTAATCGAACACTAAAGTTCGCGTATATAAGCATATTGCATAAATATACAGTTATGCATTTCGTGCGCATAAAAACTTGGATTCAACGCTCAACTATTCGATAACCATGTGGTAAAAAAATGTTGAAAAAAATAGTATTTTCGATGGCAAAGAATGTTATCACCAAATTAATAACATTCTGATTATTTTTATTTCGTCATCCAACCTCCTTAATAAGACGACGAATGCATACTTGAAATTCAACGCGTCACCGAAGATTATAAGAATAATTTAAGCACATCGTTATCCCCTCAAAAGTCCTCACCGCGCGTACGATCCATGACTGTGAAAATCGTCCATTCACGTACACGCACGCACACCTCCCCGTGCGTGTCCATGCACTCGTATATCGATGGGGTTATAATACGAAGAGAGCGCATGAAGATTGCACTTTGCACGCATACGTCTCGCGATCGTAAGTCTCTCTTAGTCTCCCTTTCTCTTTCTCTCTTTTTCTCCTTTCTCGCTGCCAGCCTGTCTGCCTGCCTGCGAAGCTGCTCCTGCAGTACATGTATTTTGCATTCGAGTCGACGTGATCAACTTCAATCCACTCGGTTGCCCTCGCCGAGGTGTCGGAGCGATTCCACGAGCAGGCGAGCACACACTTGGCGAGGATATTCAGCTTTCCTGTCATCTCGAATTGCCACGAATTGGCATCAAATCTGCGTGGCGCGTGTTTATACCGTAGAAACATCGCTCGAATCTACCATCGATATGTGGACTCCTCTCGCACAAGAGTTTATGGGACAAGTATTGTGACGTGACATTTTTGCCCCGCCACTCGCACGAATTGTGTCGACCAGTGGACCGGATTTACGGCCCATTTTTGACGCCCCTCGAATCGTCGGGCGATGTTCGGAACGAGACTCAGCGTCACGTACATAACTATTAAGCATTAGTTTAGAAACCCGTATATTACCTTGCTAGCGAAATTTACCTGTTTTACCTTCTGTTACCTCCGTGTGCAAAGAAGAGAGAGAGAGAGAGAGAATTTTAGTTACCTGTTTTGAGTTTTGATAACGTTTATTTTGGCAGTGTTGTTTGATATCGGAGAGATTTGGTGTTGCCGCCGCCAAAAAAGGCCTCGCAACGAGTGTTACTCTGTGACAGCTCTCCGATTGTTCGAGCCGATCTCGCTCATAAGGATCATTCCTCTCACACCGTCAACGAGCATCGAATAACATTCTCGACCTGCTGCGGGCGGTTGAAAGAGCACGCTGGCATAGGCCATTTATTGAACGCCGCTCGTGTCTTTCCCGCCGTAGCAACCCGGAGTTGCACCGCCCGCAATAGCGTGGATTCGGGTGTCCGTGCGAACCGGCGCCTCGTCAGGTGGAATCTGAGGGAGTTTTTCTGGGGGCGAGCTGCCGTTTTGCCTGGTGGTTTATTTTGTGGGCCCGCCACGTCTCCGCGACGTCCGGAATCGTGAGGGAGGCCTCCCCTCGGCCTTCCAGAGCTGCCGCGGCTATCTAGTCGAGAGGAATGCTCCGAGTGAGCGAGGGAAGTAGAACAAAAGGTGAGTCATTGTTTATCCGATCGTGCAAAAGGCGTAATAAAAATTACGTTCCTCGTGCGCCTCCTCACTTGAAAATCCCGCGCGAAAGCGCGAGCCAAGAGTCCACGTTCGGGCTCGATTGGTGGGAACGTCGTACCAGTGAGTCAGCGGCCAGGCCGAGTCCAACGAGCCGTACTTTTGTGCGACGAGTGTTCCTCGGTAAGTGTCCGATTCGGTAAGTCCAGTTGAGCCTTTTTTTACAGATTATGTGGCGATTTAGTGAGACACGTGGGAGAAGTAACGAGCGAGATTGCGGCCGATACTTCCCGTGTTTCTAGTCTTCGATAATTTCGTTCTTTTTGTAAGGCTCAGCTTGATCACCGCGGTTCGTTATTAGTTTGGTCTCAGTAATCATTCCTTAAAGTATTCGCCGTAAATTATTGAGCATTATTGAGTTCGAGTCTTTGTGAAATTTGCGTAGTAAGCGCTGGAATATTTCACGCAATAACGCCTCTCTTTCTCTCTCCCCGCACGCGCCGAGGCTCTAGCGAGCACGTTACCTCGCGCGATGTTTTCGCTCTGTCTCTCTCTCGCGCGCGCGCGCGCTGACGAGCATCTTTTATACGGCGTTATATTTTGTTTTTCCTATCGTATCTTTTTCAACCGTTACTTTTGCATTCGCCTTCATTGTTCTTTCTCTATTCCGCGTGACGCTTACCTTATTTTCCGTTACCTTATTGCGACCGATATTACATCGTATGGTTCCATTGCCTTTGTTCTCTTCTCGAATTTTAACCCGACACTAATTGTTCATATTTTATCGCATTCTCTAACCGCGTCATCTCGTATTACCTGCACTGATCGCGCAGGAATTTCGGCGTTACCTCCCGCCTGGCCGAACTCGTTCCGATGTTATCTTCGATTACCTTTCGTCGCGTATCGTCGGACTCTTTGCGATCGACCTGGTGCCAGTTACCTTTTACCTTGAATTACCCAAGGCGCCGGCTGTTCTGGCGTTGGTTACCTTTTACCTAAGGCCTCCGCTGGTCGGATCGCTGATTATCTTTTACCTGCAACGCCAGAGCATCGGTCCTCGATTACCTACGGCGCCCGGGGGAGATCACGATGCGAATCGCCAACCGCGCTCTATTACCTGACGAATTTGAGCGCGCGCCGCGCGCGAAATACCTCGTTACTGCGTGAGATGTTAAAGTTATGCGATCCGGTGTATCACCGAATTAATTTCATTTCAAACTTTATTTTTCATCGAATCCAACTCCGTAATAATTTATCTTCTTCCTGTATTCTGGCTTCTTCGGCGATTTTTGAATAAATTGTGAAATGTTTTCGAAATTTTGCTTTCTGTTGGCTCTAATTTTTTTGCGTTGCCAATTGCTACTTTTCTCCAAGGATCCCCCCCCCCCCCCCCCCCGACCCTTTACCCTCTAATATCTCAGATGAGCTGAGTAGCCGGACCGTCCTCGGTCAGTCGTTTCCCTCGTACCCTTTAACCCTACACCTCATGTGCCTTTTTTCATACCCTCAACCTCATGACCGGGGTTTGAACGCACCCCACTCTTTTTCTGCTTATAAATCCGGTCCTATGATGCTAAACTGACTTTATCCTACACCATTTTCTTCGTTTTTTTATAACGAAAAGAATGATGCACGATAAAACTAATTTCAATTGAATTTATATATAAAAAAATCCGTCGATAATCAGTCGATAATGTCGCTTGTTAGGACGGGAGCGTAATTTGAAGTTCGCGTGGGGTGTGCTCACACCCCAGTCATGCGTTCTAGGGTTAATCGATAATTTTCCAATGTGTTACCATTCCGGGAATAGACAAAATAAAGTCGATTATTTCGGCGGTACTTCGTACCTGGCGTCCAGTATATTTCCGTAGCCGGAAAGTCGTACGAGCGGAGGCGGCTGAGCCGAGAAGGGACTCGATCGTACATCGTACGCTCACGGAAAAAATCTTGTTGCAGTATATGTCGCGGGGATGGATGAAAGAAGTAAAAACTGGCATCATCTCCTGCCTCAATTACGTTTATATGCGGAGGCTCGCCAATCACTCGCGTATGTTTTACCGCTCGCAGTGTCACGTTTCGTTAGATATCACCCGAGCGCACTATCTCACAGTCGAATTCTATTAAAGCTCGCATATAACTGCGCGAGCCGATGTTGAAACGCGGACTGCCGATTCGAGGGTTTTTTTCTTACCGTTCTCCGGATTATCTCGTTGATTGCCTGTCGAGTTTTCATGATTTTTCACTTCACAAGATCCGTTGCGATTAATCCACCTTTTTTCGCTCTTTTAGCTCCTGCGAGATTTTTCTCCCCCTTCGAACGTCTCCTTCCCTTCGATCCAGCGGAGCTTAACCAGACGAGAGAGCGTGCTGAACTCTGCCAGCGTTTTCAAATTCGCGCACCTCAGTTTCCGATTAATCGTTTCAAGGAACACTCGACCGATCTCCTCGATCGCGCCCCGCCCAACCAGTTCCGGTAGTTGCACCAGTCTGTGTTGTCTCCCATCCGGAACCTCGCGGAGGATACTGGCCTCCACTCATCCGCTCGCGGAGCTCCCGTGCTACTGAGGCGAGGCTTTCAAAACTTTCTTTCTTTCTCTCTCTCTCTCTTTGCTAATCATTCCTCTCGGCCCACTTTCCCTCTATCAGTATTTTTCGTCAATTTTCTTCATTTCCTTCCTCGCCTTTTTACATTCTGCTCTTTTGTCTCTTGCATTAATTTCATTTTCTCTCGTTTAATTCCCGCCCCGGCCTCTGCTGCTTTCCACTTCGTTCTTTACGCTTACTCTTCGTTTTCTCTTCTTCTTTCATTCTCCTTTGCCTTCCTCGGTAGTATCTCAGCGCTTTTATCCTTCATCTCTGTCATTTTCTCAGCCCTTCTGCCCCCAGCCGCTCTTCGTCTTTCTTTATCCCCGGGTCAAACTGCGGCTTAACTTGACAAACGAACTGTCTTTTCTGCAAGAAGAGATGAAAGGGGAGAGAATGGCGAGTGAGCGGAAGAGACGCCGGGGCCGGCGATCCCACGTTGCCGTCGAGAGACAGCTTCCTCCCGCTCCTCGTGTTTTCATCCTCATCTTTCGCGGGTCAAAGGGAAGAGACGAACCAGAAGCACGTAGATGCAGCTCCGTCGTCATCGCCGTCGTCGAGTGCCGCGCTGACTTTCTTCAACGCGCGCGCGCCCACGCTTAAGACGAACGGAAGGGGGTTGCAGCTCTGAAATATATGGATTAACAAATACTACGCAGAAAACGAAGGCGAGAAATGCACACCAGCGTGTCGCTAAAGCGGAGGAATTACGTAGAGAGGAAAAAACGGCTGCGAATCGCCGGATCTGCTCAACTCGAGGAGCGCACACGTGGAAAAACGAACGACGAAGCTCCGGAAAAGAAACGTTTTCGAACTCTCATCGCGTCCATTTAATATTCACCATTCTGACAGGTGAATTATTTTAAAAAGGACCAAGAAAAACTCGTTTGAACGAAAGGAAATTCACGAGGTTTTATTCGCTCTGATTATCACTCCGATTATGCTCGAGGGGCTCCGAGGAGGGGGGATGAAACGAAGATGAAATTTCCTTATGCGAGCATCGAATTCTTGGCATCCAAAGAGAAACACTTTCGAGTGTTCGTCGTTTGGAAGTGTTGGCGAGATCGATGTATGCTCCCATACAAATGGAGATTCCGAAAAAAAAAACAAAAACAAAAAAAACCATGAAAACGAGCATAAAATGAAGGAGGACGATGGAAAATGTGAAAAATATAGCAAACCTTTGACATCGCAGCACACGAAAAGTAGAGTGCGAGCAAATGTTTTTTATTGCTCGAAGCTCCAATTGACAAATGAAGAGAACACGAAAAAAACGTTGTTGGCTCGAAAGCGTACGCGCGCGGGGGTAGCGATAAGTTTTTGGCCACACTTGAAAACGCTCCGCGCAGCAGCGGTATATGAGGGAGCGCGGTTTCTCGTCTCGGATTCAACCAGGACGTAGAAGCGACTCACACGAACGCGGCCGCGGTCTTCTTTTATTCGCGATTCTTGCCCGATTCTTTTTCCCTCTCGCATTCTCTTACTCTCCGTTTTCCGTCCCTTTCGCGATCCGCCCGCTCCCCCGCGTCTCTCGAAGGGGTCTACCCACGCGCACGTGCTGCTGGTGGGCGCGCGAACGTCCGGCCACTTTTCTCTTTCTCTTTCTTTCTCCTGCTGCTTTCCCTTCTTTCTCGCTTTCGCGAGGTCCAGCCAGCGTCGGAAGCCAGCCCCTCCGCCGAAGCAGGCCTCAAATGTTTAAAGAAAAAAAACGAAAGTGAGAGAGAGAGAGAGAAAGAGAACCGAGGAAAAAGAGGAGACAAAAAAAGGAAGAGACGAAGGAAATGGGAGAACTGGCGGGAAGAACGGATAGAGAATGGCGGAGAGCGACAAAGATTTTTAATTCACAGAATCATGCATCCTTAATCCTATTTATACATGTACGCACAATAGCGGACTTTATGTCCACCAGGAATGCAAATAAATTCACTCAACGTCACTGTATTAAATGCCTCTCTTTACCACAATCTCCCCACAACTAATTGCCGCAATTTCTATATTTTAAAACACTTTTTATAATTACACGAGAAAGGATTATTACTATATTACGTTACCTGAGCGATCCTTTGTCTACTGGCGAACTCATTACAATCAGAGGCTAATTGAAAAACTTTCAGTGACTACTACAAGTTTTCTGTAAAGTTATATGAGAAATTGATGAGTTTTTAATGCCAATCTCGAGTGGTATTATTATTGCATCATTTGTTACGTCTGGAGCTCGTTTCATGGTACTCAAAATTAGGGAATTTTAGTTCAAGCTCATGGGACAAAATGGTTAACGTTTTTTCGGACTCGACAGGATTTTTGGTAAAGTTACGAGAGTCTGGCAGGTTTTTTTTTTTTTTTTTTTTTTTATGCTCTAACGAATTATTATTGTACAGCTCAAAGTTACTTCGTTATCGAAGCTCGTGTCGTGTCAATTGGAGGAAGAAATAATGATTCAGTATCCTTTCGAAGAAAAACGTTTTTCTGGCACCTCCAGCGATAAGGACACTTTGATTAGTAATTGAAATGGTAGAATTTTCGATCTCGCACCGTAAGCGGGCTACGTTCCTAATGAAATTTTCTCGACAAGCGGCAAAAACGGTTTTTCGCGAAGCTGCTTAGAAAGGATTTGTTATACGGCCCTGAAACGAGACGTAGGAGATCCGGCAGAGAAGCGGACTCAGCTGGACCTTAGCGCGGCTGCTGGACCAGCCGAGATATATCCTCGGCTGGTGCTGTTGCTCGCTCTTTCTCGTGCCTCTCGCTCACTCTCTCTCTTGCTCTCTCGATCTATCTCGTTTCTCTTTTTCCCTCCGCCCCTCTCCCTCTCGCTCCTTCTTTCTTTCTGGACAGCCTGAGTCTTGCAATGTTGCCAGATGCACTCCGGGCGAGCGATCTCTTGCTCTCCAACATCGGAGCACACGGCGAAGCAACAGCAACAAGCCGCGGTACACCTATTTTTTGCTTTGTTCAACTTCTTTCTCTCCTCCTCCTCTTCTTCTGCTTCTTCATCCTATTTTCTTGCTTATTCTACAAACCTCGAGTCCCCGTTCGATTCCAGCTCCCGATCTCCCGGTTAAACGAAACCCGGAATACTTTCCAAGTGATCGCGCGAGTCGCGTCACTCGCCAATCCTCAATCGCGAATAATCGGAACGTTTTTTCCCCCCCCCGATCATCGATTCCCAGTCGCGGCCCACGATCGTTTCATGTAGCAACAGAGAAACGACTCCGCAAAATCCTTAATTTCTCATCACTTTTACTCCATCTAGCAAAACCTTCCCAGTCAATTGTCAATTCACGAATCTTTTTCCTCCCATTTTTCGATCCCCGAGACTCCGGTACTCGACGCTCGACCACCATCCATTCACCCATGAAAACAGACGATCCTTTAAAAAATCACCCGCAATCTATCGCACACTCTTTCCCACCCCGTGAAACTTTTAAGCTGCACGAAAACAATTAACATCCGCAGCGAGACATTATCACGTCACTGAGCCCCCGAAGAGGAAGCTCCAACGGGTTTTCCCATGAAATTTTTCCACCAGGGACTTTGCAATTATCCTCAAAATTAGCGTTCACCAGATTTTCGTCAAAGGAAGAGCTACTCCCTCCAGAACGTATTTCGCAAAATGCTTTTACGCCAGTCCTCCTTACCCAACCCTTCTTCAACGAATATACACCGAAATATATACGTGTATATCAATGTTCAATCCTCGCATACATACACTGAGTTTGAAATCCTTTCGCTACACAGCGAAGAGCTCTTCGGCAGAGAGCCGCCGGTCAATCTAATCGGGGAGTAATAACCCGTTCCTCTCTCGACGCTCCGAAGAGCTCGGCTCTCCTTCTCGTCGCTGCTTTTATATCGCTGCAGCATCACAGCTATATACAGATGAATTTCTATATAGAAATAGTGACAGGATGGCGCATAGCGTTGAATATTCCTGTGAAGCCATCTTTCATGCTTCACGAAGCGATCCATTTACCTTTTTGATAAACTATGCAAAAATCTCCACTTTTATAAAATTTCATTTTTCCATATAATTTATTATTCTCGTACAAACTCCACATGTTTGAACCGCAAAGATGTGGAGAAACGCGTGAGATTATCGAGGTTTGGCCACTGCCAAGATAACTCCGGAGCGATTTTGTGAATGTTTTTACCAACAAATAGTTGAATTATTAATCCAACTTTTTGCTCCTCATTTACGACGCTGATTACGCAGAGTTACGAAAAGCGTTTTTTAAGCGCATTGCGCGCTCTCCTTTTCCTCGCGTGTTTATACTCATCAGAGGTGTCGGCAGGTTTTCCCTCCACTGTAACTCTCCTTCTCTCGCTCTTGATTTCTGTCCTCTTCTCATTCGCAATCATACACTCTTTGTTGCGACTCTGACAATGCGCATTTATTTATCGTACACGCACCACCTTAACCGGTTACGTTTCTCCAGCTTCTCTTTCTCTCTCGCTTCTTTATTTCTTCGCCGTTGCTCTTTCTCCTTTGCTCTCGTTCTCGCATGGCCAAGACAACTCTCACGGACCAAGAAACGACGCGGGAACGAGCATGAGCACGGGGAACAGAAGAGTTTATACGGGAGTCCTGTGGATCATAGCCCGGAGGACTCTCTTGAGGTTCTCGGGGGCGAGTCTCCGCTCTCTCGCTCTCCTTCCATTTCGTGCCTCTTCTTCCGTCTCTTTCGTCCTCCTTCTGACCGTCTTCCTCATCCTGCTCTCAAGAGCATCGTCCCAGAGTTTAGTTCGGCTCGATGATGCTCGTCCAGTTGGAAAGAAACGACGATGAGCTGCCTCGCCGCTCAGGCTGCTGGAACAGTGGCCGTATCAAATCCTTTTGAGCTCCTGTCCAACAACTTGGATCTTTACACACGAGCAGAATATGCACTGCAAACACCTTATTGGAGCTCCAATCTCGGGCCGTTGATTCAGCAACGTTGAAATACTGGGATATTTTTTTTTTTTCGTTACACCAAAAATAAACTTTAAGCGAAAAGTGCATTTTTTCTGCGATCCTGTGAACGATAAAAAATGTGTAATTCACCGTTGAAAAACGCTGAAAAACGCAAAATTTCGAATTCGGCAGGGAACAAAGTTGGGGTTTTGCTGGAATTATTCGAGAGTTTTTTTACATCGCTTCGTTGGACTCGAACGCTGCAAACTTCAGCGTCATTTTTGTCTCATTGTTTTTATTGGTTCATAATTCAACATTTCGCGTTAGCTCAAAATCCCTTCAACGTTTTCAATCTTCGGCCGCAATCACATTTGTCTCGCTGTCAAATATCTGCAATTGCGAGTGCAATCTTAATACTGATTAACGCATGCGAATTAAATGAATTAACAAGCAAATCAGTTTTCTCAGCTTCCTCGACTCGAGCTCTCGCACTTATTTCTCCTCCGATAATAATAGTCGTTGTTGTCGTTTTTTTTGTATTTTAATAACTCTCTGTGCTCTCGTTGATAACCGGTTATGTCGCGCGCGCGAGCGTCTCACCGAGACTTTGCAGGTTTACGGTTTAACAGGTAGAACAAGTAAATATGAAAATGTGTATTTACACGTGAACCTACCTTCGCCTTAATTCAACGAGATTGTCCAATAAGAATGTTAATTTTGACGTGACGATTCTTTCGCTCATTCCTTTTGCCTTCGCGTTATATGACTCCGAGGATTCAGCTTTTGGTCACTCTGATAAACGTTTATTTTGTAATTAAAATAAACCCTCGCTCCCAGGGAGCTTGAAAAACGAAAAAATTGCACCGGCCCACACTCTTTCTCTTATCCAGGCTGATGCGTTCGTGAGACACCAAGTCCTACGCGAGGCGTCCTCCCGAGTATGTTTATATTGCATGAAAGGGTAGACAAAAAATGTGCAAACCTCCGCGCGAAGAAGGGATGAGAAATATCGCTACGTCGTTTAGGGTAAAACGATCCTTCTCATTAACGTCCTACGTGCATTTACACGACTCTTCTCTTCCTCTCTTTATTCCTCCCTTCGTCCCAAACACTCGCTTCCTTACTTCGTTGTGTGTGCACGTGTGCGTGTGCGTGTGTGTGTGTGTGCTCCTAGAATATACCCATAAAATAAAATAAAGTAAGCGTCTTGCCGTTTCCAGATTCTTTTTAATCCTCTTCACTCAAACGAATAATATCCACTGAGTTTGTTTTTTATTCACTTTATTTTGGTCCCCTCGTTCCCTGCACCGCTCTTCCTCACTATTTCAGTCCTTTTTTCACTCTCTCGGGTCGCGAGCCCCTCGTTCGTGCGTGTGTAGAAACGACATTCTTGCTGAATATCTCACGTGCTGAGAAAGAGGAGCAGAGGGAGTATAAGAGAGAGGGAAACAAAAAGAAAGAATTTCCGTTGCGATCACGAGGCTAAGAAACGAGGCAAGTGAACAAATTAAAAGTGAAAGATCCACTCGAGTCGCCGAGACGACCGCCTCGCCACAAAATAATTTCAATGTCCTTTCCACACAAATCCATGCCTGTTGGCCTCACGCAGTTAAGGATTTTTGTAACCGGCGTGACTGAAAATTGTTGGAAACCTGCTTTTCCACATCGAACGATTCGATATTATTTTTGAATGATTTTCGAGATCGTAACAGAGTGCGCATAATCGGTTGCATTGAAAATCGACGAACCTGAGCTTGGAAAGTATCGAGACGAGATTTTTTTTCGTATCCGACATGCGAGCCGGCCCCCCGGTCATCGTGTTTCGCTAACAGGTGGTCGAGACCACTTCACACTTTGAGGAAAGATGATAAGGAAAAGAGAACATGTAAGACGGAGGGATAAGGAGAGAAACGAAGGCTCGGTGATATTACCAGACTTCCCCAAGGCTTCCGAGCTCGGCACTCTACACGCGGAGAATTAAATTTTAAAAATTACCGTCCAGTAACAATAGTGCGGTGACGAGCTCCGATTCGTCATATTATTATGGAAAAGAAATTGAATTCTCCTATTAAAAATATAATATTCGTTGTTCACAGCAGCAACTTTACCGGAGCATTTAGTAAATTTTGACGTCACGGTGAATTTTACCGCGCTCCACTGTACAAATTTCCCTACGAATGCTTGTGCTAGCTCGCAGCTATGCAGGAGTATCTTGTCGCTATATCGGCCTATTTTCTCATTATCTTTATGTGCTCAGCCCTTTGTCCAAGTGTGTAAATCACCGTTGCGGCGTGCTACGAAATTCGGAAACGCGTGATCGATACCTACCTTAGGGCAAGTACATTCAACCGTGACGCAAATTAAACGTTTTCTAAATTTTAGTTCGCGTACCTTAAATTCTCTCAAATAATTCCAGTAAATCTCCAATTTTGTTCCCTGCCGAATTTCCAATTCATCATTTTTCAAGCCACATCAATAATTCGTTAAATAAAAAAATAATGAATTATAAATGTTTTTTTCCTTCATTTCGTTGAACTCCAACGTTGCAAACTTCAGCGTCGTATATATCCGGTAAATTTCACAGTGAATTTCACCCTAAATAATATAAAATAAATAAATAAATGAAAATAAAAAAGCCGTTTAATTTTCTCCCTACACAAAAATGCGGCACGCATCGAAGCCTCTTTCCGATTTAACTCAAAATGAAAAAGAGAAGTCATTTTTCCACTCGTGTCCCCAAAAAACTCAATCCCCCCAAAAACTCCCTAGAAATAATCAAGCATTCAAAAATCAGTGAAACGAAACTGCCCCATGAACTCGTACCATTCAGAATCGGGGGGGTGTCGATGCACCGCACTGTTTGCACCAGTTACATCGCGAAGTAGAGCGAGTGCACGTTGAAAGTTGCGAAGCGCGCGTATAACAAAGGAAACGATACTCGAGGATAAAGTATAAGCAAGCGCAAGGGCTCGTGAATTTATCACCCCCCTTGAATTCAACCGCGGCTTTGTTCGATTTTATTCGTCGGATTACGCCTTTATGCCTGTCACAAATCAATATAAACATATTTATGATGCATCGGGACGATAAGAGCGATCTTGTGCAACGAGCGAGCCTCGCGCTGCTCGCTCTCCCTCGGCTTATTCGCCCATACGCGCCGTGCTGAGTCAGACGTTTTGCCATTTTTTCAAGCACCTTCAACTTCTCCGGGAGCTAAACACGCATGGACATTGTCCATAATATATTACATTGCTTGTACATCTCGAGCCCCCCGAGGTCCTATTTTATACTAATTAACGCTCTCCACCGTCTCGCTGCGGAGCATCTGCCTCAATCTCGCTCTTAACATGCCCGTAAACCTCGAACGTGTGTATATATTTATACGATGTTTATGTGCGCGGGGGGCTACGTTTGCCTGAATCAAGATTCTATTCGCGCTGAACCCACTCCGATCAATTGCAAGTGGTTTCGAGAGCCTCCGAGATTTAATCGTGCGTTAGTTTTTTACTTTCGTCCCTCTCCACTTTTCGGATTGATTCGGAATGCTCGGGAAATGACATGAAAAAGTAATGATTCGATTGGCGGTGCCCCGCATTGTCGCGGGGCCGCCCGCATCTCGTGAGCCGCGAGCCTCTTCGCGAGATCCTCTTTGCCCGCACTGGCCACTAAATCCAAGGTCAATAATACTGAAAATTCGAGTTTTTTTAGCGAAAGTTGCGCGACGATTCTCGCTCCTTTTCAGTGGGACGAATGCGCGTCTATTGGCACGAGAATCCATACACATCGATATGCCAATTGCCGCAAAAGGAACGGAGCCGAAGTGTTTGTTGTTTTATTTTATTTGGCTTTTTTTGATTTCTTATTCGACTAGGGACTCTCGGCTCTTCTCGACGAGGACGATGAGAACTCTCGCTCCGCGGGGCGGCGTTATAGGCCCGAGGACGAGTTTGTTCCGCGGTTGAGGTCGCTAGCCCGACTCTCTATAAAAGCATAAGAGCGAGAGAGCGGAATCTCCGTCGGGGCAATACACCGTGTCCCAACAGTCGCACTCGGACCTCGCCGGCCCGATAGACCGCGAAATTCTCGAGCGAAAAAGTCCTCCCGGTTTCCCTCCTGATCCGCGATCCGTAGATCAGAGAATGCGGCGGCTCCGCGGCCAGGAGATTCGACGCTGCTAATTTTTGGACACTCGATATACCCGCAACGAGTGCGTATAGGCTCGACCGATTGGTTATGGCCTGGCCGCACGGAATATCGCTTCCCAAGGCGAGAGACAGAGAGACGAGCGGACCTCCTCGCGCTCACTTTTCACTCTTTCAGGAGCGCTTACCGTCGTACGAGCGAGACTTATCCGCCTGCTCTGCGATCCTCTCCTCTCAGCAGAGGCTCCGCACATTGGGCGCGAGGTGCTTTCGCGTGTATTCGTTAAGGCGCGCGGTACGATGAACCTTTTGAAATGGAGCCAACTAAATTTTGACCTGGGCCATTGATTTCGAGCGGTTTGGACAACTTTTCTCAATCGATCGGTCGCATTGCTTCTTGAAACTCGCTTTCAGTTATTGCTCAAACCGCACAAATGTTCCTCTCGCGCGACAACTTTGACTCCCTTGTTCATATTCGCGTTTCATCGTTTTTTACCTTTTCCAAGCTCTAACAGCTCGAGAGAACATACGTCACCGTGAAAGTTCAAGGAGAGAAATTTCTCGTCGCGCACTTAATATCACGCACGAGCGTGCTGCCCGGACGAAAGGGAGGCGTAAAGCGGCGAAAAAACGAGAGGAAAAAGCGCGATTGCAATCACGATTTTTCATTTGGTTAAAGATGCTGCGCCTTTTTTATTCTTCCACTCACTCTCTCCTCTCTCCATTTTTTCTCTTTTATTTATTTTCCGGCCGCGCCACAGGAACTCGTCTCGGGACTCGCTCCGTTCTGCCCTGCTTCGTCCTTCTCCCTCACTCCCATTCCATTTTCTCCCTTTTCTCTTTTCATTTCTTTTGTTTTTCGTATTTCTTCATAATATTTTATTGCGCTCCTCCGGACTCTCGTGGCTTGCGACTAATGGCGGAATAAGTACGGTAGTCGCACGCGTCATTTACGACCTC
The DNA here is from genome assembly GCF_019457755.1 of Venturia canescens. Taxonomy (NCBI): domain Eukaryota; kingdom Metazoa; phylum Arthropoda; class Insecta; order Hymenoptera; family Ichneumonidae; genus Venturia; species Venturia canescens. The sequence goes on from NC_057426.1 coordinate 3,446,542, forward strand.
TGCTCCTCTGCGCTCACGTGGATGATGATCGTCGCATGACGATTGCACATGCCCCTACATCTATATGTGCATTCGATATCTCTTCATCCTTATGCCAAGAGAGTCCTCCATCCACTCGCTTTTATATATTGCTTTCCCCGCGTGCTGTATGACTCGACATTAAGGTCGCGTTTATAACGTCCAATGGACCGTTTCTTCTCCGCTGCAATTCACGCTCAACGAGCCAAATGACGCGCGCGTTCGAACGCTCGCTAAAAATTCTCCTCAATCGCGCGCCTTCCCCTCTTCAATCCCCTTTTTGTCTTGATTAGTTATTGAGGAAATCTCTCATTCATGCGGTTACAGAAACGAAAAACATGAGAATCTTGTTGTATTCCAAGGTCAATTCTGAAAATGAATTTATTTAATTGACTATCAAACTGCGATTTTTATCGGATTTGTTGGTTTTTGGAGCCTCGACTCGAGTGGAAAGCCAAGTTCGCTTCTTCCCTCGCGTTGTTTCTTCTCCCTGTGTCTCAATCTGCATGAAATTGATCACGAAACGGTGCTGGAAGCTCGCTTTGTTAAATATTCTGTCTCTCGGTCCATCCCGGCGAGTGTGTTGAGCGCGCGCGCACCTCTTGAAAGTATATTCTCCCATGGGAAAGCTAGCCAAGTTTTGACTACACGCCGCAAACAGTTTCGATGCGATGTACCGTTTCGTCCGGCCACCCTCGTATGCCGCGGCCGGGAAAATGGATACACGTGTATACATACATAGTATAATACATGAACGATATTATATTCGCGTCTATAGACTCCGCCCGATTGTCATGCACAGGAGCAGCCCAAGAGGCATACGCTCGTTGCACAATGGCGTTATCGACCGGGATGAAACGTGGCGTATATATATAACAGGCAGAAAAACGAGGGAGAGGGAAAGAAAGCGAGAGAGTTCAAGTGGTCGTCGATTCAAGAGAATTACCATTGTGCGAAATTCTATAGCTATAGATATAAATGGCGCAACATAAACGGTCGTGAATGAAATCATATATCTCGCATTACATCGCATCATTGGCAACCTTGTTATGTCGCATGTGCGCCGGCGAATCCTTCTATTCGACGGGGACACCCCGCGCGCAATATGTTTTCGAAGCGATGAGATTGATTTTTATTGAGGCCGACGCAAACTCCCCCTGGGAAAAATCTTGCGAAGGACTATCGTTTTTTACACTTTCGTTATTCACTCGGAATTTTGGGAATGTGATTATCTTCCGTAGTACTTTTAACGTTGTAACAAAACGACGCCGGCTTCAGGAGCAAGGATTCGGCGAATTGTTGTTTTTCTTTCACAATTTTTGGTACAAGAAACGTCGCTTTTTTGTCGATATCCATTTGTTTAGTCGTTCAAACCGGATGTGACGTGCGTTCGATTGTTTGACGTTCACCCCACGTTTGCGTCTCTGCTCGTCAAGCAGACCTCTGCGGGGGGGCTCCCATCGAAACGGGGCCACTCGACAATTTGGAGCTACTGCAATTACACGATTATGCTGGTAGCCTGACACACGTGTGGGGAATGAATGCGAAATGTTCTCCGGAGTCTATGCCGGTGCTCGGGACACGCGCCCCCTCCCCGGTTTCAAGGCCCTAAACTTGATACACGCTTATAAATTCGCTTGGCAATTTCCATCGGTCGCTTGCCGGTTAATGCGGAGGAGCTCCAATCATTTTTGTGTGTTCTCTTTGAACTCTGGCAGCCACGGAATTGCCAGTGCGTTTGGAGAGGGAAGTATTGAGCGTACGAAAATGAACGTTGGGTTTGAATTGTTGAGTAACGAGAGCGCGAGCTCAAGGAGAGCTAGAATAACCGAACGCTACCAACTCGATAATTCGCTTCTTGCGATACTAAAACAACCACAAATATTCGATGCTTCTGCTTTTATTAATTTGCTTTCGCCGCAAGTGCATACACTACCGCGCCGCGCTCGAGCATCGCAATTACAATCGCTCTTATATATGCCCGAGAGGAGAAACTCTCGTACGAGTTGAATCCGCATTTCTCAATGGCTCCCTCATTATTCCTTGTGCAAGAAATAAACGAAACGATTTTGATTATTATTTAATTATGCCGCAGGGAAAATCGGAGAGAGAAAGAGAGAGAGCGGATGAAAATATCTGGCAATCTCGTTCCACGCGAAAGTTCGTTTATCGCTACAATTTACATTGAAATATCTGCAAATTAGAGTACTCGCACGGAGCTAACAGATTTCTTCGGGATGCTGGCCGTTAATATTTACACACAAAAAGTTTACCGATCTGCTAGCAATTAGCGTAATATCGTGATAAACATTATTTTTCGATTCTTCGCCGCAGTCGCTGCAACAACCGACAAACCAATCACAAATTCCTCCCCTGCGAAATGAACTTTTATCAACTTTTTTCACATTAATAACTCATTAATATTCACACTTTTATAAGCCTCCGTACATAGTCTCGACACGAGAGTTTATACATCGTGCTTTTGCTACGTAAACGTCAACTCCATGTATAGCCTGCTCGTACTCGACGCTGTTAAGCTATGCTAATAGAATGGACCGGCTGCGCTCTCGAGCAGGATAAGAGAGGCTGCGTTACCCCATAAGTTTATCACGTACACGCGGCAGAAGAAACCCCGAGGTGCCTGTCCACGCGCGCATATTTTCTTACTCTCATCTTCACCTTTTATCCTACTAGACACTTTATACGAGACCAGATAGACACATGATTAAGCTTAATGCGCGTACATTCTGTCATAAGAACGCGTTACACCGATAAATTTATCCGCCGCGCGCGCGCGCGCGCGCGCACCGGATTCTCCATCGAAGAATCGATTATTTTTCAGCCTCTGACTTTTTATATAGTCTCTTTCGAAAAACAAACTTGCTCGTTTAGACACTGGAACGAGGCAGAAGCGAAATCGAATCAGTATTTCCGAAAAACAAAGCCAGTTCGTTGCCGCATGTTTAAAAGGCAGTTAAGCTTTATTACGAAATTCGAGCATAATTGATAATCCCACAAACCTCAATTTCAACTATACGCGGAGAAAATTAAACGGTAATATTTAGCGTGAAATTTACTGTAAAATTTACCTGATATATTTGACTCCGGGGACACAAAAGTTAACGAAAAATATTTATTCCAGTAACGCACTTTTAAATTTTCATTATTTTGCGGAATTTTAAGTTTTGTTTGTAAAACGTTTAATTTGCGTCACGGCTAAATGTACTTGCCCTAACGTATAGGCATCGATCACGCGTTTCCGAACTACGTAGCACACCGCAACGGTGATTTACACACTTGGACAAAGGGCTGAGCACATAAAGATAATGAGAAAATAGGCCGATATAGCGACAAGATACTCCTGCATAGCTGCGAGCTAGCACAAGCATTCGTAGGGAAGTTTGTACAGTGGAGCGCGGTAAAATTCACCGTGACGTCAATATTTACTAAATGCTCCGGTAAAGTTGCTACTGTGAGCAACGAATATTATTTTTTTAATAGGAGAATTCAATTTCTATTCCATAATAATATGACGAATCGGAGCTCGTCACCGCGCTATCGTTATTGAACGGTAATTTTTCAAATTTAATTCTCTCCGTGTAAAACCAATGTTCTAACGAATTGAATAACCGATATGCTGCGACGATAACGAATCGCAGTATCGAAAAAGGTGTATCACGTGAATCGATCATTATTCACCGAAATTTCGGATCGATTGTATACGCGCACGCGATCATCAATAACGAGATAATTGATTGGGCGAGAAGGGCGGCTAGAAAATCTCAAGCTCGAATTTCAATGCGATATTTCCATAAGGAACATCGTAACCCCGCGCACCTCTCCGTGAAATACTGTGAGGCGATCCTCGTCGTAACAATATGTTGAATCTTCGTTTCGAGAACGGAGTTCTCGCACTCGTGACAAATGATAAATACATAGACGGGGCGAGAGCGTAACGTTGCCCCCCATAGAGCCGCATCCGCACGGTTATAACGTGTATTGCGAGTCGGGCCAGCAGCCTGCACGAACGCGCGGCGCGCAGCCTTCGATGAATGATTTATGAAACGGTATCGCGCCCTTTTTATCGGCAAGCCAAGTTTTTTGAGGTGCTGGCCGGGGCAAAGGTATCCTCCGGGCGAGAGAAACGAGCTTCTCTGTGTGCTCGACTCTCGCTCCACCAACACACGAGACTCGATCTCATCGGGGTCTTTGCTGATACTTTGCTTCGCCAGCCTGCGTGGCCAGAGGATGTGAGCCATTCCGTGTAATTGCATGGCCTCAGAAAAAGAGAGAAAGAGAGAGAGACGCCAAGAGACTATGAACACCGAACAATGAGGATGCATGTGTCTAGGTATTAAGGATATAATAGAAACGATACACGATCCCGTGGACCTCGTACAAAATACTGAGTAGACGAATGTTTTTATGAGCATGCAGCTCGCATCGCTCGATCAACGAATAATCAACGTCCGAACATTCCGGAAGTGAGTTTTTCATGATTTTTCAATGTCTCAGCTTTTCAGTGTCAAGGAGAGAACATTCCAGTGAAAATTGCTGTATGCTGTCATAGGAGCAGGGTTTTGTCTCGTAATATTTATTCGTACTTACGAACATGCAGACATTTTTTGTGAAGCTCGATGAAAATTGATGTGTAATGTCGATATTTTATATCGTACAGAAGCGAATGAAATTGTGCTATGTACGATAGAGTAGATTTTTAAACGCTTCGGCGGATCATTGAGGCAGGAAAAAATAGCACAGTTTGAACCCTTGTCAGAGCAAAATACTAATAGTAAAAGCAAAATACTAATAGTAAAATACTAATAAAAAAATACTAATAGTAAAAAATAGTAATTCTTACTATTTTTTTAATTCTTACTATTTTTTTCTCTCCGTGTATTTTTCATCGTTCGAGTCCTCATTAAGTTTGAACCTTGTTAAAAAATAGCTCGCTGAAATTGTGTAAGTTGGGAGCGTACGAATGCGTCGAGGAAACGTCGAAGAACTCTTGGCTCATCGAAGTAATTTTACGGACACGGTCGGAAAGTTCCTTCTCGAGGAAAAGGTGGCAAGTTTCCTCGTCCATGTTTCACTTTTTACCTGATTTTCCGTTGAAAATTTATCGTTTCAACGTCACGGATTGTGGCTCGTTTTATCGAGATGTAGCTACGCACTTGAGGATGTTTTAAGGAGGAGGGAAAAGTTCGATGGCGTTTTACGAGGCTTCTAATGATTTCATTTTCCCTTCGGACATTGGTGCAGTTGTGAGTCGAGACTGGAGAACAATAAGTAGCCAAGAAATTCTTCGAGCTCGATAGGAGATCGTGGTTCCCAAAATACGCGAGTCACGACCGTTTCACTCGAGTCATGTCTAAGAAGTAAGACAAATGTTTCTACTTTAACCCACTTGGATGCAAACGATGTGACGAGCCTTAGTTTTTTCGGATCGGTAATGCACCGGTAGTCGAGGAGGTTCGTCGCGCCGCGCGCCAGCGGAATCGAGAGCTTAAAACGAGTGAAACTGTGTGCGAGACGCTCGAGTAATTTGCTTGAAAGTGGGCTGAAGCTGATGTATTTGCCTCGAGTCCTGCTCACCAAGGAAAATCGTGACTCGAATATTTTGGTAATCTCGATATGCTCCATGCTCTTTGACATCTGTTTAGAAAGGATTTTCATTAATCAACGAAATTCTACTATTCCGCGTGGGAGAGCTCATTCAACAAATATTCTTTGACCAGAAACCAACAATTTTACGAGGGATTCATCCCCCTCGCACTCAACTCGACTCCGTAAATACACAAATTTTTGTTTACCAATACCTTGCCATACTCGAATGCACATTGATGAGTTTATAGAAAATTTTTATCACAGAACCTACACATTTACCTCCCCAGAAAAATGCCTCGTTCGCTCGTATGGGAAGCGAAAATAACAGGGTTGGCAACAGCAGCCACCAGGATACAGGCACAGGCTCCTACGAGAGCTTCTCCTTCTTCTATATTTTCCGCAGCCCGAGTCCTCGATCCTCTCAATAGCGGGGCTCTCGATCTCTCGTCGACGCCTCTTATAACCGTATAGCGCCCCCTTCAATTGCCCCAGACCAGTTAGTACATGAGGGTCGCGTGCAGGCGTACATGGCTTATTATAAAGCCGAGAGGGAACCTCGTATCTGGCGCATATACAGCCGCGGCCGGTCGCGTATGTCCAAGAACGTGCACTTTGATAATCCAATCTCACTTAATATGAAAATGTGAAACATCCTTGTCGAATATCGCGAAGAATAAAGTTTCTAAAAATACCGAGCGGATGCTGCTGGCATGATGTGGCAGCATCCGCTGGATTGCGAGCTCTTGCTTTTCCAAGGACGAGGAAGAAGCCATGAAAAACCGGCGATTAGAATATATATTCGCTCGAGATAAGCAAGGGAAGATGGGAATAAAAAACGTTGGGGAGATACTTTTCGAAAAGGGGGAGTTTCGCACTTATTTTTGTTTACTATTAAGGCAGAGGGAAGCGCGACTTCCACGCGAATGTGTTCGGACCCCTCGAGGCAGATGTTTATCGCCTTGAATCGAGAATACTTGGCATGCTCTATTTTCGTGTAGCTCTTAAGGAGATTCTTCGTTGAATAAAAAAATCATTCGAATGGATGAAAGAGGTTCGTGGCGGCTCGATCAATTCAACGGAATCCCATATATTCGACTGGCTTTACGTTCGTGATATATTTTTCATATAAATACATGTCCTCTGCTCGCCCTGGCTGCGCGATACATATTCGAGGATCGTGCCCGGCCTCGGCAGAAACACGAGCCAACTATCAAATGGCTCTTTCGAGAGTCGTACCGTGTCTGCCATTACTTTTATATATGTACTTGTAGAGCATGTTGCAAACAATAGACGACACACGGGAGCCCCCCGATGTTCATAGCCGCACGACCAAACTGACCGACTTATCCTCGAATCCTGATAGTTCAATCCCACATCGAGAATCTTGCGTTACGGTCAGTTTCATCGAATCTTTTCATCACGTTTATTCAATTCGAAAGCTGGCGCGCGGGCCGGAGGCACAGGAAAATGCTTTCGCGACTCTGTCGTCTAACTGCAAACGGCACAGAATCACGTACGCCCTCGCGTCCTCGCGGAGTCACGGAAGCGCGAAACCGATTCGAATATTCTTCCCTCTCGCGACTATTTTCGTATATCGTTGTCCTGGGCTATTCGGGGAATCGAAAATCACAGGGAGCCTCGGAAAGCTCCTTCGAGTTTGATCTTTTTTTACGTACAAATAAATGTGCTGTTTTGCACAAGGATCGCAATGACGCGTGCGTGTTTGGTACACGCTCGTTGTTGAGCCCGCGATATCGAAGCAAAAGGTATGGAATTCGTCGGTTCAATCGGAAGAGCCTCTTGCAGGAAAATCCTGCCTCGTAACTCTTTCCCGCGGAAAGGAGCACTTTCGATAATCGAAATGAAGATGAATGCGCGTCTTTGAAGTGCGAACTTTTTAGCCCCGATACAATCGCTTTTTGTGTCGAGTATAACGATCGATCGACAGCCTCATTTCTATATTTTCTCCTCGTTACTTCATCTTTTTCGGACACCGAAGTTCGTTCGGAAATTCATTGGCTCAAGTAGCACCAAACAAATCCGGAAATCCTGAGGAGTTCGTTTTTCGGGCATTTCTATTTATCTGCCTTTGATTCACCATCGACGAGACGTTAAGTAATTGAAAGCAGCGAATCCGGAAGGGTCGATAAAGTAGCGGGCGAAAGTACAGTCGATTAGCTCCGACGCATTCATCACTGTAATGGGAAAGTGCCAAAAAGTTGTTCCGCCCCCTCCACGCGGGCTTATCAATCCCTCCAGGTGGAGTTTCGCTCCCAAGCGTAGTTTTCCCCCGAAAATTCGATTAATCCAAACTTCCACTGATCTCCGTGGCTTCTTGTGTCTCTGGGCGTGTAAATTTGCAGGTGAATGGAGTATAATTCATCCCCTTGAAGGCGCGCCTCGTTATCTTATTCGCGTAATCTGTTGCACACTTTATTTCGGTCCCTTTAAATTTTGTGCAGTACACAAACTCGTGGACTCGCGCGCACATGGTCGAGTTTCCCGTTCCCCCGGCCCGCGCACCCTGTTTTTCACGCTGCAGTGGACGGTACACGTGTGTGGAGCAGGGAGCAGCACGTGCGCGAGCTGCAGTCACGAGAGGCCACTTTTCTCGAAATAATAATGGCGCCCATACGTGCCAGATATTCGTATGGGCGCGCGCGCGCCTGTGTGCGTTGCCAGGGCATTCATTCTCTCCGGATTTACCCTCCTCCGGCCCGGCATGGGGCCGTTCTTCTCTTTCCCCCAATTTCTCCATCTTCGTGTGCATTTATATTCTTATAATAATGTACACATCCTTAATGATATATACATATGTATATATCGGTGCGTTTCGCTGAGACCCTTCCACCTTCCTCCTCGACTTGAGTTATGACCGAATAAATCTGCCTGATCGAGGAAAAGAAAGGGGCACTCGCTGGCTTCCCTCATTTTCCCCTCATTTGCTCTCGCTCCCTCTCTGCTTCGCAGCACGATCGAGAAACTCGAGCTTGTAAATAGAAAAAGGAGCTCCGAAGTGTACGCGTTTCTCTTGCCCCCGCAAGCTTTGCCAGATATTCTAGTCTAAAGTCCCTCACGAGTCGTACATTTGTGTTTCGTAGCACACTAAATGCGTGCCACGAAACACGACTCACCGTCTGATCTGCACAGCATCCGTTTCACGTCCGCAACGACACGACACCCTCGAACTAAAAAAGGATTAACGTTGCTTCGGGATATTTGGCCTCTGGAAACTCTCTCAATCGCTCCTTCCCTTCTGCCCCCCCCCTCCCCCTTTCCAAACATCCCCACCAAACCCCAAGCTTCCCCTTTTTATGTGGGCGTGTGCTAATTTCCGGCAAAATTGTATGAGGCATTTTTAAAAGTAGTTCGGTCGTTCTATGACTAGTAAAGTTTGCCACTATTTCATGTTGATTAATTTTACGTCTAAATTGTTAATAAAATTAATAAACACTCCCACTGAGAATATTTTTATCATAAGAATGTTATAAAATGCTTTAAAAATATCATAAAAGATGAAATTTATGCTTCAACTCGACTATAGTTAATGACGAAAGCAGGTGAGTCGGTCTCACATATAAATTTGACGAAATTCCTGCGATTCCTGAATTTGCTCGAGGTTCAATCAGCTGTTACCAGCAGAGTCCAACGTAATGACTGACATCCGCTTTCGACGCGTCGGAAACTAAAGTTTTTTCATCTTTTCTTTATTATTAAAAGCTCCGTAATATAATATTTTTTTAAGCAACGCAACCTGTGATAAATTTTCTTCACGATATTAACTTTTCCGAAGCTCCAACACCGTACAATTTTTTCACTATTAATATTTTTGCGACCTCAAACTACCATTTACCGCTAAAAAAGTGGACCTTCACCGCACTTTATCGAACGGCCGCGAACTACTTCAATGAAACGTAGTGAAAATCGACGGGGTTATTCGATGATCGCGTTGGCGAATGGCCGAATTATTCAGAGTTTAATTTCTCATAGGAATTTATTTTTTCTTCGCATTCAACTCGCAGCTAACGAGCGCGGAATATCGCCGATCCTTTGATCGATCGGCTCGCGTACTTCCGGCGTTGCTTACACGATTTTATTCGATCTTATCATATGCTTTTCGTACTTACATGCGCCCGCTAACGTCTCCGGGAAAAATATACTTGGTTCTAATTACACACATACATATACATACGCATCCGCGCGCGTGTACGCTACGTTTCGGTACAGAAAAGGCCCCGCGAATCGTGCCTCGAGACGTGGGAGTTGACCAGAACGGGCGTGATCCTCGTACGACTGACCAGCCCGAGCGTGCACGCTCCTTTACACTCCGCGCTGTATTTCTTTACGTACGAACTTACTAATGTCCGCATGCTACGTGTATGGGTTCGAGCCACTAACCTAGAGGCCTTTTCACGCAAAAATAATCCCCTTCAATCGCGGTTATATCCCCTTTTTTTAATTCCCATTTGCTCTCTCAAGTTCGGTGCAGAACTTCCTGAACTTCGCTTCGACCTCTGCCTTCTAAAAGAATCGAATAATCCCTTCCAATACCGCGTGAATTTTGTGCGTAACTTAAAAATGCCAAAATGAACTTTTTCCCAAACAATATTAAAACAAACTTCGAAAATCTCCTTCCCCAGGATTCTCGTGGGACGAAAAAACAAAATTTCCAAACGATTAATACAGCCTGAAAGATTTTAAGCATGGAATCACCCATGCGAGCATCGAGTTGCCCGAGACTAGTCATGGGTCAGTGAATCCCCGTTTCCTAGTCACGTATCTGAATATGCTGCGAGGTGTACCCCGTAGCAACGACGCCAGGCTCGAGAACCTCTCGCGAAGACGTTGAATAGGACTGGGCTTTGGTGAACCCGTAGTCAGCAGAGAGCAGGGAGAGAGAGAGCACACCGGGACTTTGCGGACTCACATTTTTACCGTCCCCTCCCCGCGCCGCCCCTCGACCTTTCTCTCTTTCTATCTCCCCCTTTTTATTTATTTTTTCATTTTCTTTTTATTTTCCCCTCTTTCTTTCTCTCGCAACTCCGATTCCTCGCGAGCTTGCACACGTCCCAGGAACAAGATTTACAGCGAGAAAATATATTGCCGCGCGCTATGTTTCGTATAATAAACTCTGCGAACGATATATAAACGTTGTGGCATCCTATTCGTGACAGTGAAAAATTTCGATGTCTTTGACCAAATAAAAAATCATATTCAACGAATTTCACCTCCCGCCCCGGAGGTTCATGCTCGCGCTCAACGTCTTTGTTTCGCCTGTTTCAGTATCACCACGGTTTTAATTAATTCGTTAATTGATAATTGTACTCTCGTTAGAAACGAATTTGAGCCTGTATGCGAGGAGCCATGACGCGTGTGACCTTTCCTCCCGCACTATCGCTCGAAACGAACGAGCTAACAGCCAATCGTTGTTCAATTAAGTTCTATTCATGAACACACCGACAGGTAACACACACTCTCGCGATCTTCGATCCATAAGCCACTATATTTCTTCCATTCCTCTCTCCCTCTCTCGCTCACTCTCGTTCTATCGCTCTCTCTCTGAGCTTGAATAGCCAGCGCAAGGGGCGAGCAGGGAAGGAAGAGCGATACTTTGAAGATGTTCCCTTGTCAACTTGCCTGACTGGCGCGAACTCGATGAAAGAGAACTTATGAAGCATTTGAGACTCTTACGGTATCCCGCGAGCCCCTTTGGCCCTGATGAAAAGAAAAAAAAACACGCGCACGCACACGTGGAAACACACTTTTTTCAACAACCCGCTCGGCTAATCGCGCATTAAGGTAGTTCATGCACGAAACGATTTTCTTAGAGTCTTGAAATTTACTCAGAATTTAAATTGGTAGTCGAGTCACACGCATATCGAATTTTAAAGGATTCGTCTTATTGGTTATTGAGATAAACTTGTTTGAATATGAAGACACATGGTTGTAGGGACAATGCGTAAAAAATCGTTTATCTTTTCATATAACGAAGGAACGCTTTTTACGAAATTTATGATAAAGTACACGATAATAATGAAGTATACAATGAAGGTCTGGGAAAAAATTCGAGACGATTGTCTTACCAGTGATAAAGATGTATTACGTTAAAGATTAATCGAAATTGGTAATGAGCACTCGTAACCTCACATTTGCTTATTTCCGGATTTTGTTTTTTCTTGGCTTGAGCCATTCTTGTCAAAGTCTTCTGTCTTTTTATTATTTATAAATACTTTTTTCTTGATCCATTTCCCCTTGTGTTTTCCCTTTGCGCTCTCATAAGGCGATTTTCTACATAAAAAACTGTAGTATTTTCGCCAGGGACGAATGAAATTTGGGCTTCAGTCGGTGATGGATCCCCGATTAATTAATGCCTCGTAATTTCATTCGCCAAAAGATAAGTTGAAAAAATGTATTTACAATTTCGAATATTAATAGCTCTGACATTAATTTAAAGTGATTACATTTTTAATAAGGAATTAAAAATCGGTCCAATTTGGACACCCTTAAAATACGATCCTATGTAGGCACGATCTACCTTAAATTCTCATTTTATTTGCTCATCGTGCTCCGCGACAAGCATCAAAACTTGTCCTCACATACGTTTGTACTTAACGACCTGAACGAAAAGTTCAAAAGTGATTTTGTTTATGTCGATTATTTTGACATTGATCACGATAAACGTTTACGTCGAAATTGTAGCGATAACTACGTGATCGAGGGGGAAACAATGTGTTTCAAGTTTATGTGTAGCTTCATCGAGACTTTCCTTCCTCCCCATTGAATTTACGAAAGTTGTATATATATGCGCAGCACCGAAGGGTGCAGCTCGAGGGAGGCTTTTATCGTAGCGTATCGGTCAATCGATCAATCCTCGTCGCCCCCCGCGTCTCGCCACATTTCCAAGGGCGCTTACCCAACAAAGCTTTCCACAACTGGCTTGTACTCGCACAAACATTGACGGTTTTACGATCTATTTCCTCGATATTACACTGCTGTTACAGTCAAGTTTGCCCTCACCGAGGTTTCCCACCCTCGAATCGGTTACACGCTGTTTTGACAATCCTCGTAATCGGATATTCGATCGTGGATACTTACCTCGACGATTCCGAATTTCGGGACTGCCGTTCAGCACGTGAAAAGTGACGAAAAATTGGCTCGTTCGATTCGCTCCATGCAACCGAGGAGGGAACTCTGAACGGAATTTCCTCCAAGCAGCAATAAACCCCCGAAGCTACCTCCAGTTTTAGAGCCCTGCATGGCAACTCTCGCTCTTTTATATCGCCTAAAATTTTGATGCGACCTCACGGGACCAATGTTTTCTTCGAAATATTCTATTCACGCGTTCCCTCGGCGCAGCTCCCCACGAAAAATCAACAAAGAAATGTCTGCTCTCCGAGAGGCGCGAGGAGACGAGAAAATGCACCGAATTCTCTCCGCATTCCAACGATGGAAATTTCAATATCATAAAGCAATATAAACTACCCCAGTAAAATCAGTGATAAATATTTTTTCCTCTCGTCCCCTTCGCATCTTCTTACCGCTTACTACGCAGCTAAAGGCTTTACACCCATAAACCACCTACAAATATTATTGCAGAGTCAGATACGAGCAGGCTAAAACTGCACTCGCACATGTCGTCATCGCATCCCGCGTCTCGACTCGCTGGATTTGCTCTCGCCGGGCGCCACTACTCGGTCCCGGATCACCGAAGAGTTGCCACGCAGCGCCCGCAGAGAGTCAGCCGTTTCCCTGTGTTTAAGGCCAATTATACAGAATATAGCGGTAGCGCCGCGAGAACATTGCGAGTCGTACACCGACGAGTTGCGCCTTTCGATAAGCACGAAAGCGATGCGCATTAGTGGACGTAATGCTAAGCTCATATGCAGATGATCTTGGCCGCGCGCTCCTTCGAGACTCGCGCCGCCACTCGCCAATCTCATTCTCTTCGATCTTCGCTCGCGTATTTCCACACTTACGCGGGAGTTGAAAATCCCTCGGACATGAGCGGCGACGCTTGCAATTGTACTCGATCACAGGAGCGAGGGTAATCAACTTTTGGTGTGGGCGGCGCACTGGAATAAACGACGTTGAGAGAATAGCTGACAAATTCAATATTTTCGTGAAAAATTATGCAAACTTTTTGGTGAGCTTTGGCCAAACGACTGAGAAATTGATGGAAGAATGAAAATTATCGGCTCCGATCGTGGCTCCGAGAAGCATCACTTATTTCGTAGCCGGGCGAGGTCAGCACGTCCTTTCTCGCGAGCACGAATATTTCTCATACGCTTAAACTCGAACAACGCACTTAACTTTCTCACACCCAACGATCTCGAGTTGCAGCACTTGTGCCAGTCGCCCTTGCCCTCTTTTTCCCCGCTAAACTCGAGTGCACTAAGCGCCCTGCGAAACTCCCCTAATGACAGGAATTACGTTACAAGTACCATTTCCTTTTCTTCTTCCTTTTTTCTTCTTGCTTAATGATTTTTTTAAACTTCACTCATCGCGTATGTTAATGCCGCGCCGAGTCCGCGCGCTCCGAGTGTCCGCCGAGTTATTACTCCGACGTGTGTGCAGCCCGCGCGCTTAAGCACAGGAAAAAGGCGCGCACCTCAACAGCTGCAAGCTCCCGATATAACTTCGCGTGACGGACATACACACCGGACGCGTTCCAGGCCAACTTTTCCTACCTAAATGCACTCCGCAGTACTCGAGTACACTTTTTGCCTTCGCTCGCCCTCCTGAAGACGCAGAATGTCCACTGAGCTGCTTCGAAAAGCTTCAATTCCGTAGAAGATCGTCTTCCCCTGGTCGTCTAGTTGTACGCGCCTTTATGTGCAACTTCGCTTCGTCCGAATTATTCCAAAAATATATTTGAATTTTGGAAGAAATTTTTTCTCGCGGTTCGGTCGCGCCGCAAGCCTTTATAAACTCAATAAATATTTCATTGCACCAATTAATACAGCCGACAATGGCACGCGTGCGCTCGTCGCAATCATACATTTTTATACGAGCGACGAAGAATATAAGCGAAGTAAAAACTCTCGTCCCGCGTGCGTGACTATCGTACTGGAAACTCCGTTTTTTATATCCGCACTCATCGTCCTTTCGAGATGAAGAATCGAGAATGGTCGGACTTTTGTGTGTGTGTGTGTGTGTGTGTGTGTGTGTGTGTGTGTGTGTGTGTGTGTGTGTGTGTGTGTGTGTGTGTGTGTGTGTGTGTGTGTGTGTGTGTGTGTGTGTGTGTGTGTGTGTGTGTGTGTGTGTGTGTGTGTGTGTGTGTGTGTGTGTGTGTGTGTGTGTGTGTGTGTGTGTTGTCGATTGTCTCGTGCTCATGCTTCCGGAACAAAAACATGCGTACGTAAAAATACGAGGAATATAGACAAATTCGTGGTAATTCGAACCACGGAAATTTTTTCATTTTTATACAATTCGCGCTCATTCTTTAGCTTCACGAAAGCGATGAGAAGTTCAATCGGTGCACGAAACTTAACAAAATCCAAATTCTACTTCACCACGGAAAATCCATTTAATAATGAGAATTTGAAAAATTCTCAATGAACGAGAATTTCCGCGGTTATACCATCGAATAAAAAGTCGAAATAAAAATATCGACGCTTGCACAACACCTCACTGCTTCCTCCCCCAACTGTTTTTATAATCAATTCAATTTCATTCGTGGCAGAATAACAAGAAATCGGAAAAAAGGGAAAATTCTTCGTCCACAGTCTGCTACCGGAATATGACGCTGAAGTTTCCAACGTTGGAGTCCAACGAAATGATCGAAAAAAACTCTCCAATAATTCCAGTAATTCTCCTATTTTGTTCCCTGCCAAATTTGCGATTCGTTGTTTTTCAAGCTGCACCCAACGATTCGTGAAATAAAAAATTGGTGAATTTCAAACGTTTTTTTCGTTCATTTCGTTGGACTCCAACGTTGGAAACTTCAGCTTCGTTACCGGAATCGAAGACACGCGTAAGAAATGAAGCTTTGACTGTATTTTTCGCTGATTACGCCAGCTCCAAATTCGCACCAATTCCATTGTATAAAAGAAACCGTTGCAGGCGATATTCCTCTTGTCTCTTCACAGTCAAGATTCCTCCAGGACGCGTTTACGTGTTTCCGTGTCTGTGTGTTTTCATGCTGGATATAATAAAATGTAGGAGAGCACGCGTGCGTGCTTAAAAAGCATGCTGTGTTTATATACGCGTTACGCGGAGAGTTTTCTCCATGCGAATACGAAGGAACGAGGGGGAAAGCCAAGTGGTGGTCTTTTCTTACGGGGAGGAGACACGCACCGTGCGTATGCCGGATCTAACGAGCCGTATACCCGAGGCGAATCCAGTGTCCGCGATATTTTTTCGTCCTTGCTCCGAACGTAAGCTTATTGCGAGTCGCAGAGTTTTTCAGCTCGGAGCTCCCTGCTCGAGCGAGCCTCTTTCCTCGTTACTTCTTAATCTCGCGCATCCACCCACGCGCTCTCTCCAAATTTGAATAACGTATTTCAACTGGTGCACTCTTCGAGTTTATTTGTCTCTCGTGCCTTCCTACTAACTTTCGTACACTCGCTCTCCGTCGTAGATACGCACTTACCGCGCAAAAGTACCATCGACGAATGAAAACAGAAACACACTCCTCCGAGAGAGCCAGCGAGAGGAAAGTTATCTCGAGTGATTTTTCCCACCTCTTTAGGCTTCATCCTCTCGGCTTACTCAACCACTTCATCTTTCGACACGCGCTACAAATTCAATCGTTTTGCCCCCCTTTTTTCTCGCACTTTGCGGAGAGAACTCGATAACAATAATGTCGATTGATCGACGAGAAAAAACGGGGATTGGTTCGATTGGATTTTCTGAGACGAAGTGCGGACGCGATCGTTTGAGGGAATAACTGATGAATTTTTGGTGAAGAAACTACGAAACGATGCAACACTTCGGGAATCTCGTTGAGCGGAAAAAAAGAAACGAGGAAGTAAAATCGTTGCTGAGGATTCGACGAAATCGTATAAATGTTAAATGATACATTTTTACCGAGGCGACTTTCCCAACGCGCGAATTAATTGCTATTTTCCAAAGTTCCCTGTTGTTATTATCTCTCGGCTATCGTTAAGTGGCGAAGGGACGAAAAAAACTTTTTCTTTCCATCTTTCTCGACCGATTTCGTGTGTCGAGGCTCACATGCGTGTTGAGGAAGTTTATCGAGAAAGTCTGATGTGCTTTAATTAATGAATTATTGCGATACACGCCAAAGCCAAACTCGAAATTGCAGCCCGCACGTATACACAACATTCGCAATTGTTTAATTGTTAGAAAAAAATAAACGAGGCTCCGCATTGGCTGCTTTTCGTTCGAAACTATACGCTAAAGCGTTAACCGTACGTTATTTCATTAGTTTCGCCTCGTGATTTTTCATAACCGAGGACAATCCCAATTAAACAGTCGAAAGTGGCATAACTTTCGCTCGTTTAACACAAGCATGTATTCGGATGTCGAGGAGGAACCAACTGCGCACCACCGCGGTGCACCAATTATTCAACGTATACATTCCGACAAGCTTATGCACGAAATTTTCGAGGCGTGTCTTTTTCGTAGTTATACAAGCAATTAAAATACTCCTATCGCTACACGTGCACACGGGAATTCATTTGGTGGTACGAAATGAAGATCCAGGTATGCGAAACAAATTTTCACGTACGTTTTAATATTCACTTTTACTCGAACGCTCTATTCGCGATCACTTCGCAACAATTTCCCCTTAAAAAACATCGGAATAGCTCGAACTGCGGAGTTCGAATGAACGAAATCGTTGAACCAAGTTCTTCAAAATATTTGTTATTCCCCTCGATTTCTTTCCTTTCTACGACGACGCTGAAGTTCGCAATTCGTGATTCATTGTTGAAAAACTACAAATTTCAGGCAGGCAACAAAATCGGAGATTGACTGGAATTATTCGAGAGTTTTTTCATCACATCAGTTGGACTCCAACGCTGCAAACTTCAGCGTCCCTTTTTACCATACTAAATTGTTTCTTACTCGAATATCGAAAAGCCCATAAATCTCAGGATGACGGAAACGTCGCGAATTTCATTCACAAAAAGTGTCGAATGCCGACTAATCGAAATGGCTCCTTCGGCCAACGTATTTCTCCAGATACAACAACTTGCGTCTCCCATTATATTGCACAGGCGATACAATGTTGCCATGCTAAACCATGCTAAAAACATAAAAAAATTCAAAATGATCAGAATTTTATAAAATTTGGTGAACGTATTCTTTAGTGCCAAATTTGACAATACAAATTTTTTAAGATTTTTCTTCTGTACAGTTATCGAGTAATTGATCACTAAAGTTCACGTGTATAAGCATAGCGTTTCCATAGGTATACATTCCGGGCATAAGAAATCTGCTTTAATGCGTAATTACTTGATAACTAAACAGAAGAAAATTTTGAAAAAAATTGTGTTTTCGCACTTGATGTTGAAGAACATTATCACACCAAATTTGATCAATTTCTAATTATTTCGACTTTTGTATCATTCACCCTTAACTCATCTGCACCTCTATTTATAGACCCATTTACTTTTCATATTTCTAAACAAGTGGTGTAATGAAAGTACGCATATGTTTGACGTGCGTTATCCCATCATAAAATTAGATTGTATGGACATTGTATGGATATAATCGAAAGTCGGCGCTGCCGCGCGACGACCACAGAAAACAAGGCTTTACGTGTGTGAGATTTGTCGGTGGGAACGTGCATGTGCGCGGAGGAAGAAAAAAACATGGTGAAAAAGCCAGGGAGAGACTGGAAGGTGGATAAGATCGAGAAGCTTTCGTTACATAAATATATTTGATATGAATATACGCTTGGATAATATTATATTTGTAACGTGCATATGCCTACACGTGTTTATATGATGAATTGAATTACGAGACTCGACTCTCTCCTGCTCTTCCTTATCTATAAATATCTTTCGTTCGCGTGAATATAACACACTCTTATAAAATGATTCCTTTGGAGGCTGCGCCTCGTACATTTTCACCTTCGATCTTCATGCCTGCACTCTTTTGACACGCTTTGCGCGAATCCCTTGCAACGAATAGCCGTGCAAATGTGAATATACTTTTCAGCAAAGATGTATGAGTGAAAGCCAGCACATGAAACGGAGATGAAAGGCGATGCTGGGGGACTATAAAACTACGTAACTGCTGACGCAGTGATACGAGCGAATCGCGGCTTTTTTTTGAGTTTTCGTTTAACTGTTTATACTTTTTCATCTGCTTTTGCTGAAAAAGGGGCTCGAACTTTGATCTTGAAGAAAATTTTCCAGGTTGACCAAAAGGGAATAATTTTCGAGTTTTTTTTGTTTCACTCTTTTCGAGCAACATAATCGAACATGGAATTTGATGCTGATGACGCGGCAGTTAATGTGCCTGGAAAGCGTCGACGAAAATTGGACTCGCGGACGCGAAATCGATTGCGAGGATTCGAAAAATGATGAAAATCGAGTTCCATCGGATGGGTTCGGGTTCCACGTGCGTTCACTCGAATGGAGTGCTACAGAATCGCGAAATCTGGAAGAATTATCTCGGAGAAGCCGACAGGTGGCTCATCCTCGATCGCAGCCCTCAAACAAATCTTCGGAGAATCGAGTCTGGCCTCTCGCAGCGCGTGCGTGTACGTTCCAGGTTTTGTAAAGAGGAAACACCGTGAGCGCCTTCGTGATGCTCTTGCGAGCTGTGAAATGATGCTCTTCCGGTCGTCATATCGTCGGTCCTCGTTGGATTCGCGATTCTCCTCCTCTTCCACGAAACGTTTTGTACAGACGTTCGCTCACACACACACACACACACACGTGCGTTTATACGCGATCTATACAGTAATTTTTTTGCACGACGTACACGTAACACGCTCCGCTCGGGTCCTCCTGATGGTTCGACAGTCGGCCTTGTGCGGAAACATCTGGCAATAACGAGATGATGGGGGGGAGGAAGAATGAGTTCAGAGTAAAAGGATGTGGGAATTGCAGGGGGAAGAAAGGAGCTTCGACATTGGCAGTGCTAACTTTTCATTAGTTGCAGTAATTCTTATTGGATTTCGCGAAACCTCCGAATTTTTTTGACCCTGATGGATTTTTTTTCTAAGAAACGATAAACTTTATCAATACCAATTAACCCGTGACGTGTGCAATAAAAAGGAAAGGGGAGTGAAAAGGATATTTCTGGCAACGAATTGACATTGATTGGAAAATCGAAGTTTTCTGGTCGCGTGTCCGTCGCCGCGTTATCAGCGACGTTTCCGAGCTTTTTTCCTCCCCAACTTTTCCACGATCTATATCGTTAACGTGGAAAATCCAAGGTTCGCCGGGACTCGATTACGGAGCTTGATCCGGCCGGAGCGCGCGCGCGCGCGCGCGAAAAAAAAGACGAATTGCTGGACCGAACGCGCGAAAGCTATCGCCCGAGAAGAAAAATGAGTGAATCGAAGAAAGAAGCGAAAAAAATGGATGTGAGAAATGGCAGCGAGCCGGAGGAAAGTGTACCGGAGACCGGTCAGGGAATACGCCTACGCCTTTCCCGCGGATAATACGAGAGAAGCATCGCCGCCTCTCTCTCAATCTCCCTTCTCGTCTCTCTCTCTCTCTCTCTCTCTCTCTCTCTCTCTCTCTCTCTCTCTCTCTCTCTCTCTCTCTCTCTCTCTCTCTCTCTCTCTCTTGGCGCTGGCACTGACGACACTGCCGGCTACAAGAACTTATTCTCTGTTAGCTCCAAGTTGCCTCTTTCTCCTGCGATATATCGCACCTTGCCAACCGCCACACCGAGAGCCTCTCGCTATTTCACACGCAAACGCGGACCGAGACGAGTTTCGTTTGCACACATTACGCCGCTGCGAGCGTAACGCTCTCTCTCTCTCTCTCCCTCTTTGTGGACACTATAATCCTCTCCACCTACCTACGTGTCTGACTCCAAACGTTTTTACCCCTTTTATCACTGCTACCTTTTTCTCGATACATTAATCAGTGATCGTCCAATATTTCACGACCAATTTTTTCAAACGAAGAAGAAAAAACGTATGCAAATTTGAATCGCTCCTCGCACAACGAAATTCATGATTCATTAGGATCGTTACTGCGCTCGGAATTCCCCTTTGGAAAGTTCCAAATAATCTGTAACGCGCGGTTTTTATCGTCATTCGCATGAAATTGAAAATGATTTTACTGCTTACAACGACTCATTTATCCTCCATCGTTATTTTATTCTCAAATCTGTTCCAACAGCTTAGAAGACATTTGCCGAGTTTATTATTATCGCTGTGCTTATTTTAAACTACATTCGTATAAGAATTCCTGCTGCATATCGATTCTTCGAACGCAGCATCTCACGCCCACGTTATAATACCTCAACTCGTATTCCTTCGCGCACAGACATGGCTAACTTTTCTCCAAGTACAGCGGCGAGGAGGGCGCGGGCAAGGAGAGAGACCTTTCGCATCGGCAATACTAATCCCCTCCGCGGAGTTCTTTCTCTTCCGAAGCATTGGCAGACTGGACTGTTCCTCGTTACAGCGACGCAACATAAATATCGATACAAAATGCAAAATTACGCTCTCTGTTCTCTCCACTCGCTGCGTTTCTTATCAAACGTACCGACACTACGAAACACAAGTAGAAAAGTGCTCGATCGTCCCATCGAGTTTTCGAAAATCTTCAATTTTTTCGTGCACCCATATCCTGTGTGTTGAATGTTCTCATTCATGGATTCAACTTCATAGTTTTTGGCTCGTGAGAACGTAATTTGAAAACTTTGGCAAAACATATTTCGCCAAATTCAAATTCCCCAGTTTTTTTCGCCCCAAAGATTTCTTTTTTGTCGAATTGAATTTTTTTTCCTCTTCTCGTCCCATTTATTTGACCCGTAATTAATTGTGTGCATCGGAATATATTAGTGGGGGACGAAATATCGTGAATTTTGCCTCGCCTTTACGGTATTCCGAATCTGACGGAGGCTGCGCGGTGTGTACAGTTTGCCGATACTGTTCGAGCGACCGTAGGATAGTCGTTGGTAGTGCTGGCCGCGCACGGTTATTTCTATTTCTTGAGTATTCAGCGTACGAGTTAAAAAGCTCGTGCAACATATTCCAACATTTATACTGTACATGCTCGTGTATACGTGTAGATATAAATTGCACGCTATAGCACAACGGACCGTAAGTGAGTACGGTCGTTCGTATAACGGCAATGACCCGGCGCTGGCCTTGTGTTTTCTTTCATCTTTTCTCCTCCTTCTCTTACCTCTCGCGACTCCCACCGCTCGCGGGACTGGTACACGTTTGAATCAAGAAACATACCGCAAGCGTAGCCTAACTTTTTCGCTCGCTCGCTCTCTCTCTCTCATTCTTCTTACACCCCCGCAATCGGTTTTTTTATCTTTCCCCAGCCTTTTCATCGTTCGATCTTTCTCTTTCACATTTCTGACATTTTCGGTGTTCTTCGTCCAGCGGTTAATGCTCCTTCGGACTGGAGTCGAATAAGTGATCGTCAAAAAGGAATATTCGTCGTGAAATCTGTCGAGGGGAGCTCAAAATTTCAATATTTTCCTCAATAAAATCCGCTTTCTCTTGAAAACCCTAAAATTTTGTTTTTTGTTTTTTGAAAAAATTGCTTCTACAAACGCGGTGATTTTTGTAATGCGGCGGAAAGCCACGCGGTGTCAAACGAGTTATTGTAGTAATCCGCTCTCTATTATCGACGTCATTAGGATTTAGCGTCTCCTGAGATATCTCGTTTCATGGACCGATATATATTAAATGCACTCGAGACGCCTTCAATCCGGAGCAATAGCAAGGATCAACGAGAGAAAAACGGAAATCGTTACAGCTGCTCCTCACTCGACTGTTCCGAGTCGTCTGTGCGGATACGAACTCACACAAATAAATCCCAATCTCGAAATATACGTATATATATACGAAAGAGTTTTACTGTAATTCTTTCTACGAGTACATTACTCGAGCTAATGACGTAGTAATAAGCGACCATTTGTAAAACGAAAGCTCAGCGAAGCATCGCTCCGGAGTCATATCGGGTACGGTATTCCGGTGCGAAACTACGGTCTACATACAACGAGAATTAAAGAAAAAGAGGAACAGGAAAAAGAGGAAAGGAGGCTCTCTGTAACAATTAAAAAAGAGGCATAATAATTGGATCAGTAGCTCCATCGTGTTCGCGTCCATCCCACCCGTTCGACAAACTCTTCAAAGCGAAACAACTAAAAATCGATTGATCGCAGTTCTTTTTTCCACGTTACACGGAGAAAACGAGGCCGTAAATCCTAGAGGAAATTACTAATAATGTAATGTGGACTGGATTGCAGCGCGTTCATTCCAAGAGCAGTTATAACAATTGTTCTATCCATCATAGTAACAAGACCAATACCCATAGATTTCATTCAAAAGACTTAAGGAGGGTGGATCACGAAATGAAAATAATGAGAATTTGAGCAAGCATACAAATACAATTTTTTTCAAATTTTTTTACCACGTGTGGTTATCGAATGATTGAGCGTTCAGTCCAAGTTCTTATACACGAGATGTATAAAACTATGTTTATACACGTGAATTTTAGAGTTCAAATACTCTAGAGCTAAGTGGTAGAACAATCTAAGAAAATTTATATTTTTTTATACATTTTTAAAGAATACATTTACCAATTTTGATTAAATTATTATCATTTTGAAGTTGTTAATATTTTCAACATGGTTTAGCATGGCAACATTGTATCGTCGCGATCCACCCTCCTTAAGAGTCTTTTTCTCTATGATCATAGTAAAAAATGTTTTCACTCACTTCAAATGTTTATATTGTTAAGCATGCTCGGGCAACCCTGAAAAAAAACGAAATATAATTCTCACGTGCGTCACTTTTTGCTGTCCAGATAAAGCTGTTCAGAACTGACAGGGACGAAAAATAGGAAAATTCAAAAAATACTACGCTGTTTGTAATCGGTGGCAAAATACTTTGAGAATTCTTGAAAAAAAATATATTCCACAGTATACGAAACGAATCCGTTTTCTCCGTGCGCAAATGAATAATTGAAAAATAGCATTCCACCGAATCGAGTTCGGGCTTGAAAGTTTA
This sequence comes from Venturia canescens, assembly GCF_019457755.1. NCBI lineage: Eukaryota > Metazoa > Arthropoda > Insecta > Hymenoptera > Ichneumonidae > Venturia > Venturia canescens. Next base: position 3,470,297 of record NC_057426.1, read on the forward strand.
CGGAATTCTTCACGAAATTCTCAATTTTCAGTAAATTTACGTGATTCCAACCGCGTGCGAGTGTTCTCAGATAATTCGCAGGGAAACTCGACTATGCAACTGTACTCGGTAATTACAGCAAGCAACGTAGCAGACTCAGTCACAATGACCTTTCTGTATATAGAAGCGTTGGTAATGGAGCAGCAAGTTTACCGAAAGGTACGCGCGAGTGTCACTCGCGCTAATGATTCACTCAATCGTTTCTCGCCCTCGCGAGCAGCGAACGCGCGCGATCCATTCGAGAGGGCGAGAAATCATCGTGATCATAATGATTATAGACAACGTGCTCATAAATCTACATGCACAGATACGTGCGTGGATGAAGAGAGCAATGTACGGACAACGGTGGATTGAATAATAGCGTCAATGTGCCAACGTCCAGTGCCCTCGTCGAGGAGCTAACATTATACGAGCTCATAGACACCACACACGGAGCAGAGCACCGGCAACACAAATTGTTCGTTTCTCTCTGTTTTACACCTCCCTGCTGCATGTGCGCCTCTGTGTTGGGACGCGTGTGCACATTCGCCTCTTGATTCGTGTCAGTGAACGATGATAGGCCCCCACGAACTCGGTACGTCGTACTCATTACCACATAAAGTTTCTGGCTTCGAGACAAGTGTGCCTCTCAATTGCCATCGTTCACGTACGCGACACTCTTATGAACTAGTCCAGTTTCGCTTTTAGACATGCCTCCGGGGTCGAAAAATTTTTTGAGGCTTTTTCCTCTGGCCGCAACGATGCAACGGCGGAGCTCTTTTTCATCGATTTTTTTGCGAAGCCTCTTCACTCCGAGGGGCCGGTGAGAGGAATCTCGATCGTTGAATGATCGCTTTTCCGCGTCGATGCTCCGTCGATCGTGTGGCCATTCACTTTATATTCGTCTTTTGTGCTTATTTCGAACAACTGAACACGATCGAATCTTGATAATTAGCGGATAAATAAAACTCATTTGGCACTCGACTGATCAATGTGCAGGGAGAGAAGCGCGCGCGGAGAGAAAAACAATAAACAAGTGTGGCGACACGCGCCTCGGGCACGAATAGTTAGCACAGTCTACATTTATTTGGGTCAGCAATTTGATTCTCCGAGCAGCGTGGCGAGCGTGTTACGACTCTTCTTTCGATGCGTTTCTTTATGCTTTCGCACACACTCACCATCCGCCATCTTTGCATCTCAATCCCTCGCAGATTACTCTCTCCCTCCCTCACGATGAATTTTCGAGAAGCCTCTGCCTTTAATTGTTGAGTTTCGTTACTGTACTCGACTATCATACAATGGAGTTATTCGCAGGCTCCTGTGCATACGGAGCAAATGTACACAGAACAAGTTGCGGAGTGAGCAACGCGTTGTACCGCAAATATGAATATGACGGTGAATAACTATGTAGGCGAGCGCGCCTTTTACAGAGCGTTTCGCTAGTTCTTCATCACGCGAAATGTTGACCCGCATCATTTACATATTCGGCTCGAGGCTGGCGGCTCCCGGACTGCGTCAAATTCGCGTCGGAGGAACGTCAATGCGATCGGCGTATCGATCGGCGAACGTGTCATCAACTCGCCGAAAATGTCATTTTCGCTCTCACCGTCCAGCATGAAAATGGACCTTCAAACGAAAATGCTAATTCGCTTCTCCCATTTAATCCTGGGGATCTCTCGTCTCGAGATCTCTTAGTGCCGATCTGCTTACTCGTACGCGCGGTTGCGTCGTATTTTCGTCCGAGACGTAACGATTGACACGCCCACGTTCCCCAAAAAATGGAGCAAGGTGGAAGGAACAGATCCTTGGGCTTGTGCGATGGCAGATCTTTGATCTTCTCGTTAAGCAATTTTGCTTCGTTGGCTGAGCCTTTTTCGTGCTCGTTGGTGTCCATGTTCTTTGGAACTTGGCTGCGCGTTTATTTCGCTTTGATTTAACGAACTCTGCGATTGAGTAATATTTTGCGCATTCAGAATCTTTCGCTTTCCGAAGCGTCGATTCCCCTCGAATATTTTTTCGTCTCTTCGTCGTCTAGCCGATTTGTTCGAGCAGGCTCGAGCTCCCACACACAATGCACTACTAAACTCACCAACGCCGCGGACGCGCGGCAACGTCGTAATTGTCTTCGCGAAATGGCGTTGTCCGGGCTTTCGCAACGCCCACACGCATCCCTTGAGCGGATAATCATGCGGCTCGGGAGTTGCGTTACGTACCGCGAATATGAGAGCGAGAGAAAAAAGGTGATTGAAGGGAAAAGAGAAGAGGAGAGAGGAGCCGTGAAGCAGGAAGAAACGAGCATGTGCACCGAGCTCCGCAACGACCTCGTGACGTGTAAATTATTCACTTGACGTCTCGTACTTCGCACTTTTCGCCAGGAATCCGCACGTGCACAAAATCCTCTTAATTGATCAATTAGTATCCGGCTTATCAATGTTGGCGCGAGACTTCGAGGCACGAATAACTGCAACGCTCCAGGTTAGTTGTCGCGTTGGGTAAACTCCGAATTCGCGCATTTCTTTATCATCGAACAATGCGATTGTCAGAAACAATAGTTGCCGATTTTAGCTCGTCGACTCTCTTTATCGACCTTTTTCTCTTTTTTTTTCGTCGGAAAACTCGGAATTCGTGTCATCAAAATCATTCGAATTTCATAAATTCTCTTTCATGAGAAAAAAACTGCGTTGAAACACTTGAAAAATGTTCAATTTAACTAAAATATTTAGCTCCATACGCAAGACAAAATATTATGAAAATATATTATGAAAATTTGGTTGGTTAGTTAAGAATAAGCAAATCCGTTTAACTAAATTATACATCAAATATACTGAACTTTAATTCTTTCGAGGTAGACAATTGATTTGGTTCGTCATCGATAAGATTTAGTTAAGCTGCACGAAGAAAAAATTCGACTGTGAAAATTATTTGTTATTTTTCACGAATCGTGTTGGCTAATGAAATTTCAACAAATTCGATTTGCAAAAATTTCACTCAAACCGAGACTCATAAAGCATCCCGCCGATCGCGTACACACAAATGATCCTTTTGGTTCGATTCAATTCGCTGTGACGAGCGAAAATCACCAGCTGAAATTTCCACGAGCCATTTAATTCGTGCAAAATATTAATCGCTGGTACTAATTTTGATGAAAGGTCATAATCGATTATAGAAATGTCACAATCAATGAAAAAAGGAATAAAATAAGACGTGGCGACCGAACGAAATGTAAGTTTTTCCTTTTCATTCAATTTTTCATGTATTTCATAGCCTTATTCGTACTCGAGAGCCACGATTTTGTTGCTGTGGATTTGCAACGTGAGCGCATTCACTGCATCGTACACGAGGAACACGTGCCGCTGATATTTCTATTGTTGGCTCGTATGTGCATTCGTTGGATAAACTATACGAGTCTTTCCCAGAGGGATTATATTTATCGGCGTTTTTTCTCTTTCATCGCGTTCTCTCGTCTATTTTCGTGCCGTGGAAAAATGATTTGCAACTATTGTAAATTGCGGCCTTGGCCACACACGCTTGGAAGTGTACTTCGTAGAAAGTTTCACGAGTTTTTACATCGTTCTTTGCCTCCTGGAATGCCTGGATAGCGACGCTACTCGTCAACCAATAAATAATCGTCGAATTAACACAATTTCATATATTTTCAACAAACTTTTAAATCCCCTCGTCAAAAATACGGGTATAAAAAGAGAAGAAAAATCATCGCGAATGATAAATCACGATGAGGATTTAAAGCACGAAATCATGACATCTCTGATGAGGATATCCGTTCTCCACAATCTCGCTGCGAGTCGCGCAGCGGCGAAACATCTGAGAGTAAAGTAAAACGAACGTTTTCGATGAGTATTTACGGTCCGGAGGTGCGGATCCCCTCGAAGAAGGCTACTCGGTTTTCATTTCAGGATGCTCTTACTCGCTGCTTTTTGTTTCTCCCTTTCTCCCTCTCTTCTATGAAACACAGACACTCGTGCAACGTCGTAAATAAAGGTGTACGCGTGTGTGTCTTCGTAATCTTAGATCTCGAGAAGCATGTGGAGTGAGGTCGTTGCTAATAGCTGTATGAAAACCTCAGGAGCGTATCTTTCAGATTCACTGACACGTACACGTACAAGCAAAACCTACATGCATTAAATGAGGTTGTAACTCGGTGTGTGTTACTCCAGCTCGCTCGTGTTTCCGGGTCCGTAACTATACGTTTCTCTCTCCGTTTTTTCTCGCATTGTACGCTCTCGCGAATGGCTGCGACGCTTGTGCGTCCTCCGTCGCCGCTTATTATCAACTCGTACGAACCGGAAGTGCCAACAAATTTGACAAGATTTTGGCAAGAGGAACGAGCGCAATTTTTCACTGTTCTTATTTCGCTTCGAGATTTTTTGAGCGTTCGTTTAAAATGGAGGACGCGATGACGAGGAAATGTTGGTTTCGATCAACACCTCGATTTTGTGCTCTCAAAAAAACAACGGCGATTGGAAAAAAAACACACACAACTTGCAAAATGACTGGAAAAAAAGAGAGAAAGTTTCGAAAACCCAATTAAAGTCTCATCCGTCATGTTTGATTGTGCGAAACGCGGCGAGCTATGGAAACTATAAATGAGGGACGTCAGTCAGCCGGATAGAGACAGAATGTTTATGGGAATTTGTGAGGTTTATATCTGTACGTGGCTACTATGGTTTGCCGATCGATTGAGGTATTTAGATCGCGCGAGATACCTCAATTTTTAACTTTCTCTCTTTTTCGTCGAGGGGGGATTCCCGCTGGGTTTCGTTGGAACGAAAGTTTGCTGGGAACAGCGACGAACCTCGGGGATTTATCGTGATTTGCCAGGCAAATGAGGGGCGACGGTAGCAGGCCGCGGATGGGGGCGATTGAGTACTTTTATCGTTGCAAAAATTCGTATATTCGCACACGCGAAATCAGCGAGCGTGTGTACAATAATTGAAGCGCCAATCAACGGGAATCTGATTGGCTTTTCGTACATTTTCGAGCACTCGGAGACTCGCATGTATACGCGGGTTTGCCATTATGAATTCGCTTCGCTTCGGCGCTGATGATCGCTGCCAATTAAACCTGCTCGCTGCTTCTCAAATTGATAAAAACGCGCTCATTAGCCGTCACGCTTGAAACGCGCTTTCCAAGGGCTCTCCCGTCGCGGGGGCGCACGTGCCGCCACTTTTTTTGCGTTCGAGATTACAGAGACGCCTCGAATATAATATCGCACCCGAAACATCTCTCGCAACGCTCGCAGATCTCGTTTACACAACGTTTTTCAATCTCGTTTCCACCGGAAATCACGATTGATCGAGCTCGCTGATGACAAACTGCTCTCCCGCATTGAACTGGCGAGCTTATCGATTTCTCATTTCTACATTTTCCACTTTCGAATCATTCGACGTCCCCCTCGTATCAATACACTTTCCGCAATGATTTTCATTTCACCGTTGAAACTTTGAACGAATTCGATTCTTTTCATGGCGCTGAGGCTGCTCGCAGCGTCGGAGTCCCACAATCTATAAATCTAAATAAAAACTCAAATCATTCCAGTAAATCTCCAATTTTCCTGGCGCATTTGAAATTTGTCGTTTTTCAACGTGCATCAATGCTTCGCGGAATAAAAAATTGGTAAATTACAAATGTTATATTTTCCCTCATTTCGATGGACGACTCCAACGTGGCAAACTCCAGCGTCGGTATATAAAACATTGAAAAGCCCGCAGTCGAAATCCTTTTAATCGTATCATCTCGCTGCTTTTCTGCCATGACTAATAAAACTGCGGTCTTTGCAAACCTGTCCTTGTACCAAGACACAGGTTGACGCAGACCCTGTGAAAAATATGTCGTAGTAATTGATGCGCTCTTCCAGGTGAGCTGCGCACTCTATTTCTATGAAGACACTCACATTTATCTGCATTTTTCTCACTCCTCCTGCGTGTATATGCACAGACAAATAACTTAGGAATTAGCAGCAGTCTGATGCCTGTAATTCAAAGCCTCGCGCGCGGTTTATCGCTCCTCTGTATGCACACACGCTCCTGGGGTTTATAATACAGCCTCGCAGGAGTTTCATCTCTCGGGATGCAAGCTGCGTCCGCACCGTCGTCTCGTCTTACCTCCTCGTTCTCATGGCTCTGTGACAAACCACATTATATGACGCTAAACGTCCGAGTGTTAAGAAAACGGAGCGTCGTTATACGTGCGACATTTAGATATACGGGTACGTGCGCGTAAAGGGATGAAAAATGGGGGGGAATTCTTTCACGAACTTAAAAAATGAAAATGAAATTGAAAGTGCGATTGAAAATTCTTGGACGCAGTGAATTTTTCGCGGATGTTGCTCTAGGCCAAGGACGAAAAATTGGCAGCTTTGTGTCGAGGATAAAAAAGCGTTTCCTTGAAAAATAAAGGAATCGGCATCGTGCGGTGAGTTCCTGAGGATGAGGAGACACGAATGTGCTTCAAAGACACATATTTGGCCTGTTGAAATTGCGATCTTGTGTTGTATAACGAGTGGTAGCGCTCTGCTTGCGAAAAGATTTCTAACTAAATATCGCACGGTTTGCTGATTCACCGACTCGGCCTTAATCACTCTAAGCGTGCGTGCCAGCGAAGAAAAAAAAGGATTGGAAAAAGGAAGAATTCTTTAATTTATTAGAGAAAGCGGCAACTCGCGAAACGTCATTTATAAAAAAATTTTCAAAAGGAGCAGTGCTGCTGATATGCGCACGTCGCGACTTACGAGAGCCTCCCGCAATTTTTGACGGCGTTTTCGCCACTTCCTCGTCACACAGACCGACGCTCTTTATATTCATAAATTTGTGCTCGAAACTTCTCAAGCAAATCTCATTCGTACGAGACGACACAGCCTTGCGAGAGACGCGCGTTTAAAAAAGTACTTGGCCGCACTCGTGACAGGCAATCTCGAACTACCTCACTTTTACGGTTCATCATATCCTTAGATATTTACGAGCCTATTAATTCATCGTCAACCTGCTTTTAATTACGAAATTTATGAGGAATTATGACTGGTACAACGTTCAATGATTCAATGATTTATGATGAATAATTGAATAAACTTTGTAGCATGTCCAAAGCGAATGACATCCCCAGCCATTAATCCCTCCGCACCGATGTATAATTAAATCCTGTCAGTCTCGTGTCCTCCATTAAACGCTCCCGATCAACCTCACGACTTTGCGATTTGAAAGGTTTTCAAACAGCCCACATACGGGAGAGTATTGGATTATGGAAGCAGGTTTTGAAATAAATGGCACAAAGTTTAAGCAGAGCAATTATATATTTTATTCAATGAACTTTACTCTAAGAGATCTATCGATTAACTGAGCGTTGCAGTGGTCGAAAAAGTGACTCTGACTCTAACGACAAAGGGCCTCGTGTCGACCTCTTTCTTTATCTGTATATTCGTTATATAAACAAACTTCTAGTACTGCGAGCACGCTCTCATGTGTATTGTTTAATATCAAGTTTTATTACTATGCTGATGGATTATTTTTGCTCATATTCCAATACTCCCACTCAAAAATAGTCCATCATGATATATATCAAATTTTGCTCTTTTGCTTTTAATCTTATTCAATTTTATTTTACTTCGGGGAATATATAGACATGGTCCAACATTTGTTGCATGGATTGGGAAAAACCCCTCGTTAATAAAAACCCAATCAGACCAGTAATGATTAACATTATTGTATAACATGTATGCTAAGATTAGATTTCTTCCAGGCCTATTTGTTTCCGGATTTTCATGAACTGCACTGCTGGTAGTGGTTTCGTAAATACATCCGCTAGTTGTTGACCTGTTGGAATATATTTCAGAGTTATTACCTTCTGTTCAACCTTTTCTCTTGAAAAGTGATATTTTACATCGATATGCTTTGATCGTTTATGATCCGTGGGATTGTTGGCTATTGCAATACACCCATTATTGTCTTCGTAAATGACGATTGGAGAGGGCATATCTAAATGAATACTATTTAATAAAAATTTTAACCAGCACGCTTCTTTCACTCCTTCATAGAGAGCCATGTATTCGGCTTCTGTAGAGGATGTAGCAACTGAATTTTGTCTTCTCGTATTCCAAGATATAGTATTTTGATCAAATAATTTGAATAAAAATCCAGATGTACTTTTACGATCAAGTTCATTGCCTGCCCAATCGGAATCGACAAACCCAGTCAGCATATCTTTGTAATCATTTCTTTTATAAATCAATTTCAGTTTCAGCGATCCTTTAACATATCTTAAAACTCTTTTCAAACATTGCCATAATTCCTGATTATTTTTGTTTTGGAATCTTGATAGCAAATTGAGAGCTAAGCTTAAATCAGGTCGCGTACACAACATTGCATACATCAAACATCCTATGAGATTTTTACATGGTGCTTCGTAAGTCACCTCTGAATTCAATGCAGTGTAATCTAACTTTACTGGTAAAGGAGTACTAACTGCATTGCAATCATTCATGTTGAATTTTTTGAGAACTCTTTCGAGATATGCACTTTGATCTAGAGTTATTATATTGTTCTTTCTTTCAATATTTATTCCCAAGAAAAACTTTGCTTCGTTCATGTCTACCATTGAGAATTGATTCATTAAATATCGTTTGAAATTTTTCATTCTGTTTTCTTCGAATGTAATTATCAAAATGTCATCAACGTACAAAATGACATAAATGTTTTTGTTTATATGACCTCTGTCAAGAAAATACAAACAATAGTCTACTGAGGAATTCTTGAATCCTTGTTCTTTGAGAATTTTATCGAAATGTTGAAACCAGCACCGAGCTGATTGCTTCAAACCATATATGGCTTTATTTAGTTTACAAACACAATTTTTATCGGTTTTCATTCCTTCTGGTACTTGCATGTATATTTCCTCTTTTAATAGACCATTCAAAAAGGCTGTTTTTACATCCATCTGATGAATTAATAAATTGTTTTGATTTGCAAAAGCTAAGAGAACTCGAAACGTCGTGATTCGAGCTACAGGTGCAAACGTCTCATTATAGTCTGATAAATATTGTTGACTAAAACCTTTGGCTACAAGTCTTGCTTTATATTTTGTTAAGTTTCCATAAATATCATTTTTTATTACAAATACCCATTTGCAACCTACAATATTTTTATTAGTCGGACGGGTCACTATATCCCAAGTTTTATTTTTTATAAGGGAAGCAATTTCATCTTTCATTGCTTTCTCCCACTCAAGTCTATCACCCCGATTTTTAATTTCTTCAAATGTTTTGGGAATGTCAGAGACGGTCGACTGTGCACTTATATAGGAACAATGCTCTTCATTATAAGAAATAGTAGGCATGTTTTTAAGACGTACACTTCGTCGTAGTTCGTTTCTTTTCGAACTTTCTTGAGAGATAGTTTCGTCTTCGAATGACGCTTTATTAACTTTATCTGTTTGATAATCAGATTTGTTAATTTCACTCTCTTCCCTTTCATTTGTTTCAGAATTTTGGCCAATTTCTAGTTTTTGCCTTTTAATGGCACTAGAATTTTCGTTAAGATCGGATTCTTTGACTTGTTTTTCAATATTGGAATTTTCTTTTTCAATCCCTTTACTTTGTACGAGAGGACGCGAATTTTTGAAATCTATTTCATCAAAAATAACATCGCGAGCAATGATAAATTTATTTGTTTCTGTGTTCAGTACTTTATAGCCATTTGTCTCATAGCCTATAAATATTCCTTTGAATGAACGTTTATCGAATTTACTCTTTCGATTTTTATCATGAACATACACGGTACTACCGAAAATCTTTAAATGATTGACGCTTGGCCTTTTATTGTGCCACAGTTCGTACGGGATCTTGTTTGCTGGAAGAGCTTTCGTCGGGGATAAGTTTAGTAAATAAGCTGCGGTTAAAATCGCTTCTCCCCAAAATTCTTTGCTCAACTCTGCCCCGTGTATCATAGCACGTGCTTTCTCAGTCAATGACTTGTTCATACGTTCTGCTACGGAATTTTGTTGAGGCGTATACGGTACTGTTAAGTGGTATTGTATTCCCTTCTCCGTACAGAAAGATTTAAATTCATTTGAGAGATACTCTTTTCCATTATCACAATACAAGTGAGCTACTTTTAAATTGAAATGTGCTTCACTTTTAGCAACATAGTCTTGAAACCGTTTTAAAACATCGGATTTATGACTCAATAAATAAACAACAGTGTAATGAGTAAATTCATCTATGAAAGTTACAAAGTATCTTCTCTCGTCAATTGTAGGAGGTGTGATTGGTCCACACACATCTGAATGAATGACAAATAATGGTCTTGTAACATGTGATCTGTCCTTTTCTTTTGAAAAGCTGAGACGTGCTTGTTTTCCGTAAACACAAGCTTCACAAATGTCATTCGTGGGATTTATAGCTTCTAATTCTTTGCGATCGAAAAGCAAATTATTCCTTTTCATTTCTAGGAATTTTGACTTGCCCATATGACCTAAACGCTCATGCCAAAGTTTATATGTGCTTGAATTTGCATTTGCATTATTACACATTTTCTTGTGAATGATTAAGTCAACACATATCAAATTATAAACTGACTTACCATTTGCGATGATTTTGTCACCTCTTTCAATGGATGTTTTGCCATTTTTATGAAAAATAACTGTCATACCAGAGTTTTGAATTTGTCGTATTGATAATAAGTTATACGGAATTTCCGGAGCGTATAGCACGTTCTCAAGGATTCCTGATACTCCCTGATCTGTCGTCACTTCTATGGTTCCTTTCTTCGTCGCCATGATAACTTCGTTCTTCTTCGCCACTGTTATCTCCACTGGTACTGGCAAATCCCATACCTTTGAAAAGGCATCATCTCGATTAGTCAAATGATGAGTTGCTCCAGAATCAAGAATAAAAGTCAACTTATCTTCTGTGTCAATCGGCTTATTAGATGACACTCGAACTCCAGTCATGAAACCGAAACCTTCAGTATCTTGAAATTGCACTGTCTGGATTGTTCGTTGACGGTCCTCCGAGTTTTGCTTTCTTTGCTTATAATAGCAATCTTTTTCCTCGTGGTTTCTTCGTCCGCAGAAATCACACCTTTTATTATTATCATTTTTTAAGTTGTGATTATTTTTCTTGTATTTCGTGTTTTGCTGATATTGTTGAAAGTTGGATCCCCGGGCAAATTTATTGATTGATTTTTGTTTAAAATTCTGTCGACGGTTGTTGAATTTTTTTTTATTTCTGTTTTGTTTTTGTGATTTATCTTGATGTTGAACTTCTGTTTGCAACACTTTACCACTTGTGTCGTTTCTCTCATTTTGTATTTTTATCTCGTAGTCTAGGAGTCTTGTTTTTACAAACGTAAGATTCACTTTATCATCGGCCATCGTTTGAATTGCTGTTGTCACTGGATCGTAGCTTATCGGCATAGTTAGAAGGAGTCTAGCAATTTTACTTGTTTCTTGTAGTTTTACTCCGGCGGCTTCAAGTTCGACAATCGTTTCATCAAATAGAATAAAATGTTTTGTCAAGGAAGTATCTTCTTTAAATTTGAGAGTAATCAATTTCTTCTCCATAGTCAGCTGAGATGCCAAACTCTGTCTTGCATATAGAGAATCTAATTTTCTGAATATTTCACGCGCGGTATCATCGTCTTTCCCGAGTCCAAGTGCGGAATCACTCAAATGTTCAATTATGGCACCTTTCGCAAATCTTTCCTTACTTTCCCAATCTTCTGTCATTTTTTCTGGTGGATCACTTTTAAGTACACATGACGCATTTCCTTCCGCGATCAAAGCAAACATTCGCATTTTCCATATACTGTATTTTTCACCATTAAACGGCGTAATGTTTCTTTTTGTCTTTTTATCAATATCGTCACTCATGATCACTATTTGAACTTCACTATAGTTTCAATTACCACGACCAATATTTCACCATCAATAAATGTAGATTATTTTATCGTAAATCAATATTCATTATTTTCAAGTAAAACTTTTAAATGTATCTTATTATGTGCCTGGGCCCATAACCTATTGGATTATGGAAGCAGGTTTTGAAATAAATGGCACAAAGTTTAAGCAGAGCAATTATATATTTTATTCAATGAACTTTACTCTAAGAGATCTATCGATTAACTGAGCGTTGCAGTGGTCGAAAAAGTGACTCTGACTCTAACGACAAAGGGCCTCGTGTCGACCTCTTTCTTTATCTGTATATTCGTTATATAAACAAACTTCTAGTACTGCGAGCACGCTCTCATGTGTATTGTTTAATATCAAGTTTTATTACTATGCTGATGGATTATTTTTGCTCATATTCCAATAGAGAGTAACAAAGCGACGCGATCGCGAGTGTCGCGAACAAACTCAGACATACTTCGGACTCCAAATGGCAAATGCTCCATTACCGAGATCCCAAAATCCCACCATTTTTTGACGAACTTTTGCCAGTGAAGAAAACGCTCCAGGATTCACGCTCCCCAAATGATCATTAGACCTGAAATGTACCAGCATCCGTGCGGCGATGTTTAGCAGCGACGAGAGCAGAAGGGGAAGGAAGACTCGGTTCGCTCTCGACTCGCAGGTTAATTACGTTTCGCCCGCTCCTCGTTCTCATCTCTGCGAGCGCGCGCCCTGCCCCACCGATTATACACGTTTGCTCGGATTAATGAATGCGGAGAGGAGCGGGCCGGGGGCGGCCCTTTCCATGTGTGCATGCGTGTGCCAACCGTTTCGAATGATTCTTCGCTCGACAGAGCCTTGCTCCGTGTGTTGTACGTATGTTTGGTAGGCGGCAGTTGTGCAGCTTGATTCTACAATAATAGAGACAATACATACATGTATAATAAAGGTTTTAGCTCGGTCGGAGACAATCTTTTCCCACGCCCTTATGACACATACGTAATATCCTTTCTTCTTTCTCCTCGCTAGTTTATGCTCTCTCTTTTTCTGCCTGCGCGCGGGTGTGTGACTGTAACGCGCTTCAATTCGTTCCCCCTCCCGGCCTGGGAGCAGAGCCGCCGCGCGCATCCCGACGAATTGAATTTTCGAATGATAATGAGTTGGTTGAACGCTCGCGAAGCGTCTTTGTGGGGGACGTTGGAACGGAAGGAATTATGGAGATGCGGAGCAGCAGGCTTTTTGTGGGAGCTGGAGCGGAGCTGAGCGCCGCTGAAAAGCAATTATCGAGTGAGCTAACGACCCATTACTTTAGTCATTTCAATCGCGACGATTCTCCGCTCGCTCCCGCCAATCTATTTGCCCTTTTCTCCTTAAAAAATCCTCCTCAAAGTGTTTCAACGGCTGCGCGAACGCGAATGCTGGGCAGCGTTGAGCAGACTCGAAATAAAAACTAACCGAAGCCCGACAGTCCTTCCATCGAATTTCCTCCGCGAAACAGCCCGAAACTTTTCAACCCGCCACGACATCGCGTTCCATGGGGTTGGCCAGGAGCAACCCGCAGCCGCGGGAGGGATGCGAGGACAGGACTTTGAACGTCGTTCCTACTCCGAGGAGATTGCGTGACCGAGAAGTTACGCGCGCGAGCGCGCAGTCCCACTGAGAGATGTCCCCTTTGTACATATCTATGGATTTATTATTTTCTCTCACTCAATACATTCGCTCAGCCATACGTTCGTGAACAAAGTATATTACGTAGCAAGTGTCGTTTCATCCTTACCCAGAACTCGCAGTCGAACCTCGAACCGTTCAAAAGTTTTTACACTCTTCCACTCTTCTCTTCCCTCTCGAAATCGCACTTTTTCTGGGGCCTCGGTTGAATAACCAGCGGCCTTCCCAGCACTCTCAGGTCCCATGGAAATTTGGATCATTCGAAAAACAATAAATGCCCACAAATCTTTTATGAATGCGCGTGTACAAATGACAAAGTTTCAGGTCACCCTTCACTCACGTGAATTACTCCGGAACTACCCGAGGCTTATTAGTCTTTATCGAATTCTCAGTACGCTCTCCCCGTCTCCGTAAATTCCATAAAGCCTACAAACTTGTATAGGTTGCGTGTCTCCTCCTCGCTAATTGCACTTTCCTCGTACGTACACCGCCCCCCTCCCATCGCTACTTATTACCCATTTTCTTCCTAATTACTCCTCGACGAGAGTCGCCCGACGTTGTTTATCTGTATGAACGTGTAGCCCCCCCCCCCCCCCTCCCGTGCGTCAGTTACATTTATCGTTTCTTCGCTCATTTTACTTACTGGTACATCACGAAGTTGTTTCAACAAAGAGAGCGCCCGCCTCGTCTTTGTCCCTCCCGTCGTGTCGCGTGGAAGCTTTTTTATGTCCGGCGAGGCGCATTCACGCGATAATTCACGTTCCCTCAGGCCTTGAATTATCGACATTGCTTCGAGAATCGCTAGCTCTCCCTTTCTTCAGAGGCAACCAAGTATTTCGGATCCACCTTCCGAAATTCTCTTGTTTCGTATTTAATCAGCGCTAATTATTTATTAGCTTCGTTCGGACATTGAGCTCTCGTACGAAGTTCCACTTTCTCAGAATTCGCGTAGAAACTTGGGAAATTTACTGATAAAATGGTGAGGAAAATGTGTGGGATTTTTGCTCAACGCGGAGTTGGAGCGAAGACTCGGAAATTGGATCGTTGGAGCTCCTCGGTTGACTCATTTTTTCATCGCTTTTTAATCTCTTTTTGTGATATTTGCATAAGAAACATGCTCTCTCTCTCTGACTTCTCGCTTTATTATTCAAACCCTCGATTCAACGCGGGCGATACTCGCTTCTGTTTTCGCTGCTGGGGCTATAACTACAGCGGAGCAGCAGCCCCGGCGATGCGCTTCTCTCATTCTCGTCCGCGCGCCGCTCCCTTTTGTGTCATCATTGAATAATATACGTCGTTTTGACGTGCATACAGAGTTTGTACCTTGCTCTCGCTCGTCGTCTCAATAAAATCAATATTTATCCGTTTAGCAACAACGAAAATTGGCACGGTAATTCGTCGGGTTATTTACTGAAGCGGCGAGTTCGCGGCCTACCGAAAGTATAGTGAAATTCATTCCTTTGTAGTTTTTTCGTAAAGCACTTTGCACGCGATACTTACATAAAAGTGTCAACCCTCGGTCACACACGCCCTTTCATCACTTCCTCATGGAAATTTGGAAAAAAAGGTAAAATGCCCTCGAGATAAGCAGAAAATATTACCGCCGTAATGAGCTTCCACCTTTAATATATTTTCCCGAAAAAGGCTCGTCGTTGAACAAAATAATGCCCCGCCAATATTAAATATTCGAGCGATTTTAATTGGTCGCTTTTACAATGATTTCGTGATCGCGTTAGCCACGCCGCCGTAACTTTCGCGTCCATCGCGTCTCAGGACTGACGATTTCACGAGATTTCACGCAGGAAGCTCGTGTGTTGTGCTCACGAGCTCGGAGGTCTCGGAATTTCATTTTGAAATTTTCTTTACTGCTTACGAGACCACAAGAATTCAGGGATAGTTTGTTTTCCCAAGCGGCAACGTTTTCACTAAGGCTCGATACAATTTTGTTGTTTTTTCTTCGCTCCATTCTCAACTCCAAAGCCACATGAATTCCGATCGCGGTGGACAGCGCAACTGCGTATGCTTGCGTTATAAAAAAATGTCCTCGCCGATCGAACGCTCGTTCCTCGGGCTTCGCAGCGTTGCTTCTGATTTTGGAAATTTTTCCAAATAAATAATTATAACCACGCTAACAATCAGCCCCGTCGTAACTCATTCGTAACGCATTTGCAAAGATAATCGCGCCTATTTTTCAATGCGAATTACGCGCGAGCGAATGGTAACAGAAACATTAAAGACTGAGAATCAGTGGACAAAAATAATGTTGCGTCGTCGCTTCCCCATTGAAAGAAAGCAGCGGCGAACAAGCTCGTGCTAAAAAATGAGAAATAATAGCAGGCTCGAACAATTAGTTCCGGCCGAAGATCGCCATGGCAATTATACAGGAACGAAGTGGCTCGAGATTATCCAGAGCGCGAATCGTTTTAAATATTGTGTCGACATTCCTCCTCGTTACGTGTTCACCCGTCCGAGCAACCCTGAAAGCGCGTTATCTGCCGATATACCCACTTCTCCGTTTTAACAGTTTGACTCTCTGACAGAGACTCATTATTTAAATGTGGACGCGCGTAATTTATAAATATTAATGGCGTGTTGAGCGTGAATAAATGAAAGAATAAAAATACAAGAAGAAAGAAGAAAAAAGATTCCTCGCACTCTGCGAAGAACAATGCTGAGGTGTGAGAGAATTTTAATATATTATTTAACACACGCCAACTTTGTTTGCGAATAGATTCATAAATAGCAACGAGCTAATACAGCAACTCATAATAATATGCATATTTTATGAGAATCAAGTGCTGCAATAGTCACGTGAATAATGTGAACATTTCATTAGAGAGAATTCAAGATAAATACATTTTCTAGGATGTTGTTCTTCGATGCTTAATATTCCGTGTGTAAAATAGTGTCAAATAATTTGTAAGGCGGAATAAGAAACTGGAAAAATAACGTTCGTTAAACGAGCCTCGGGAGCATTAATTATTCTGCACTTGCTGCTGTTTTTCTTCACCGCTTCTCAGTTACGATTCGAGCCAGCCCGAAAGATGCATCGAGGCTGTGTCGTGCGAAGAATTTTACTGAAAATTTCTCGTCGGCGAGACGTGCGATGGTTGGGCAGAGCTTTTGTCGAAAATTGCCCATTTTCTTCCAATCATCGGTAGCTACCGATGCTCTCGGGAGCGATTTGAAAAAAGAAAATTGACGATAAAAAGTACGCGTCGGTAGAAAGAGAGGAGAGGGACGCGGAGAGAGGTCTCGAGAAGAATCGCAAGTCGATACAAGCATTCGGAGAAGAATCTCACTCCAATCCCACTTTCCGCCTATCTGCGGTGGCTTCGCGGACGGGAAAAAAGTGGAGAAGAAGGCACACGGTAGCTTGTACGCTCTCGTCGAGACTGCAAATAAAAAGTGAGAAAATAAAGGAAAGAATAGCAGGAAGAAAGCCAGAGAGAAAGAGGGAGAGAGAAACTCCCTTTCATCGAAGTGAATCGAGAAAGTGGCTGCTGGCTGCTGCCCCGAGGTACAAGTACAGTACGAATAGTGACGTAATGCTAGCAACTACCACGCAGCACAGTAGAAAAGGTTTACTCGACGCGCGAGACGAAGTTGTTGTGACGTTGGAGAGACCGAGCGGCATCGTCTCATCTCCGTCTGCCTCTGTGTCGTCTCTCCCCTTCGCGCCTGCTTCTCCTTGCCTCTGTTTCTCCGCCGTTTACCCCCTCCCCGTCTTCGCGCATTCGATAAGATAAGCTATCATTCCCGAAAGACTCCTTCACATTCGGCTCTCGCTGTTACACGAAACATTGATACGGACACAAAGCCCTCGAATCCCTTCGTGCTCGGCTCTATAATCCTAGAAAATTCCCCGCCGAATCGAGAGATCGATCGCTTGTCGGAGACAAGATAAAACAATGTGTTGGAAGCTTTGAGAGAAATGTCGAAAAACGGCTCCGGAAATGGGGCAGAGATGAAAAAATGCGTGTGATCTTCGAGAGATTGCGAGACCGGCGCGGAGGCATTTTTCAATGGGATTTCCTGCGAGGAGCCACGGGCCCGAAGCCACCGTGACACTCTCGTAAACCGATGAATTCTCAGTCGAGAACGCTTTTGGAAAAGTTTTTGGAAGTATCGGCTTTCGGGGACGCCAAATTTTCACGTGAGCCGGGGAGCTATTCGAACTCTCAAGCACACGAAGCACCCGCGCAAGTCCTCCGGACTCCCGTACACGCGCTCCTCTAAAAATTCTCCCCGCAGTTTCTCCCCAAGCGTCTCCAAAGAATCGGCGGTTTCGCTCGTTCACGATTACACGCCCGCGATCGATAGAATTGTCGATTGTCGTGTCCTACATCGCACTGGAGCACGCTCAAATCTCTCGTATATTAGACGTCCGCACATATGCGATTGCTCCGCGCGCGTCGTCCCGTTTATCAGCTTCTCCGATCGTAAGAAATTGAGGCAAAATTCAAGCGGCGCCGCTCCGTCACCGAGAACCAATGAGGCACCCGGTGAAGAACGCGACTGTCAGTGAAAATGGAATAAAAACAATGAGAAACGTATTTGAAAAAACGGAGTGCAGCCTCTCGATGGGGAAACTTGTACGTGTGCGCTTCGCGTGTATTTCAGTCTCCTGGGATTCTGCTCGATAGGACAATGCTGAACGTTTTCGCGTATGTGTAACGAAGTCTCTGGAGGCTTGGAAACAGGAGAAAACTATGCAACATATTACACGTCATTATTGTTGCAACAGAAGCGATCGTTCTTTCGTAATAAATGCAGCAAATATTGCACACAGGCACACATTTATTTCTTTATTTATATATTTATATTGAACGCGAACGGCCTTGTCTACGGAGTGTCTCTCCCTCTCGCACACATTCACCTCGACTCCGCGTCACACGCATGCGAGAGCCAGACGCGATCGTGGGTGTCACTTACTTTCCTGCCTTGAAAAACCTTTCACCCATTGCGCGCACCTACGTTCGTACAAAAGAGGAAAAAAGGGGCTTGATCTAGTGCACCGGTGCTTCGCGGATGCCAAAAAAACAAAGTGCCTTTCCATAATTTCCTCCCACACCTTGGTCCTGCTTCCGGCATCTTATTTCGATAAAATATATCCGCGAGAAAGATTGACGAATGGTGAGAAACATTCTTGAATTTGAAAGATTCTCAGCTGCATGGCAAAATCGAAAGGGCCTGATCCCTTTTTATTCGGAATCAAGAACAACTTTTTCCCCCTTTTCTTTATCATACCGCGTCCAAGGACACGATTCCGCAACGTGCCGCGCACGCGGAGGCAGCTGCATGAAAGCCCGAGCCGTGGAGAAAGAGAGAAAGAATTTAACGTTCTCCGCTTGATTTTTACAACTCTTTTCTCTTTTTACATATATTCTGTGAAAACAATGACTCTGTTTGAGCTCGATCGACGTTGCGCAGTTTTCTCGTTCGATCGGCGTGTGCACGCTGCTGCACCAGCCCATATTCGAAGAGAGTAAATATGCGGAGCTCTCTTTCTCTCTCCTCTTGCCAGCCCTCTCTCGCTCTACCTATCGATAGATTAGATAACTCTTAACGAATGGCTATTCCCTCCTTGGTCACAAGTATATACATGACTGCACAATATATAGTAGCAGTTATTCTTTGATTTCCCGCCACTCAACGAGCCATTGTGTTGCCAAGTTTCTCCGAGATAGAGAGAGAGTGTGTGTGTGTGTGTCACGCTTGCTGGTTTATGAAGGGACTTTGTTGCTGTTTTTTTTTTTTTTTTTTTTTTTTTTTTTTTTTTCATTCTTTTTTCTTATCTCGTTATTCTGCACTTCGTTAATACACGTGTACGTCTATCTATCCGTTAAAGATGTTAATTCTCACCTTTGTTTCTCGCGCGCGAGCTGTTTTGCCTCTATTTCTTTGTCCTTCTTAGATTTTACATGTGTACACTCTGCTACGGTAGGACTCTCAACGAGGCATTGGCCCGTTGAGAGTCTACAGAAAAACATCTGATTAACGGGGAGATTAATCGCTTTCTCGAACTTGCTTTGTCTTTCTCGAATGATTGAAACTCGCCTGCTGTAGCATCTCTGCTCACCTCCTGGTCTAACTCTGCCTCTTTGAAAGTAGTTTTTTTTTTGTTTTGTTTTCTCTCTCTCTCTCTCTCTCTCTCTCTCTCTCTCTCTCTCTCTCATTTTCACGAAGCTCGCAACGTTGGAGTTGAACGAAACGATGTGAAAAACGTGGCAGTAATTGCAGTGATTCTGCAATTTCGTTTGCTGGGGAATTTGCAATTGGTAGTTTTTCAGGCTGAAATAAAAAAATTGGTGAATGAAAAATGTTGGTTTTTTCGTTGATTTCGTTGGAGCGCAACGCGGCAATAACTTGAGCGTCGCCATGTTTCTGGATTTTGATGAAGCCGAAAAGTCTTTTTGAATCCTCGACTGCGTGCGAATTGTCGACCGATGAAAAGAACAGTTTGCATTAACATGGACGCCGAAATATTCGGTGAGCCATCGAATCTGTGCTGCGCAAGGAGACTTTTGAAACAAAAAGGGCTCGTGGGGGTCGCGGGAACGGGGAGCGAGGGAAGGAGGAGAAGATATCTTCGCGACCTTCGACCGTGGACCACCCAACCAAACGAATCAAACGAATCCTCAACGACTTTAATTACCGTCTAGACATACACCGCTAATTGCGAAATAATTGCGTGAATAAACATACACGCGTATTCGACTGCTGGCAATCCTACGCTTTAAATCCCGTCTCGAAAGCCTGCAGGAAGTCACAGTACTGGAAGATTATCACTGGACTTATTGCTACGTACGTGCTCCTCGAGAACGAGCAGGAGGGGATCCACGCTTTGTCGACCCTAATACACGTTGCCTGAGGAATTTCGCGTAGGAACGCCACCGACCTCTCGTCCGACCCTTCGATCGGGCATATATATTCGTTCCAACGATAATTATCATTATTTTATTACTAATTTGATTTATTATTTGTGTCTATTATTTTATGGTTTATTACTCCCCTCCCAGGCTTCTTTTTCGCAGCTATTTCTTAACGTTTTTTATGACTTTTTGTTCAACCAACAAAACGGGTTGTAAACCAACGTTCGTGTCATCGCATATCATCCAATATTTGCATAATCACTTCGCAGAAGACTCGATCATTCGTATTGAGTGTTACGAGCTGTCGTTAACTCATTGTTAACCAGATTCATTCGTTTTATTTGATTTTTCATTTTTTTTTTTTCATCAGTTCGAAGGACTTGCTCGTTTGATTTTTCATCTTCCATCGACAGTGGAATGTGTTTTTTTCTTTTCGACTCATCCGTGCACGAACGCAAAATGGCCATTTCGTCGCACTCACCGTTAGCATCGACGAAATTCGTCATTTGACCGAATCCTCGATATTCACTGAGCTCACGTTAGTTACTAAATTCCATTGGCTTGTTATCCGATCCACTCGTATTTTAACAGTCGCAGCATCTCTCGAATAATTCATTGCATAACGTAACTTTAATTGTTTGCACCGCACAGACACAAGTATCTCGATTGGCATCGTACAAAGTAGCTCAAACGAGACGATTTATTTGAGTTTTTTGTTTTCTTTCGAATGAGCGTAGCTCGCCACGCTTTTATTCGTTATCGAGATCGTTGTGCAGTGATATGTTACCACGTAATAATCGTTTATTTCAATCATATTATGTCAGTAGTCATGCATATTTTTTTTCTTTTGAGTTGTCAACCCGAACCCCGTCCTAATTTGTGTTTCAGATCCCAATGTGTAAACTCGTTGGGAAGCTCGCGGACGGGAAGATCGGACTGCGCTAAGAGCACACGACACACTTGCACTAACCGCTAAAAAACATAGGAAGATAAAATCGAACAAAAGTTTCGCATCGTTCATTAGCTTGAAGATAAATCAAAGTAAGAAACGTATAAAAAAAGAAAAACCCAAAGGAAAAGAAAGAAAAAATGTTGACGCAGTGGCATCGTCATCAACGTCAACACCGTCACGAGAGTCGTCGGACGTGGGAAACGCAACGTCAGACGAAAAAACGAGACAACGTTGTCGCGAATGTTGGTCAATGCGGAGAATTCAGACGATAGAATATCCAATTTAGTTTTCACAGCAAGGAATCCCCGCGGCACGGCTTCGGATCAGACGTAACGCCGGATAAGTAGAATCGTTAAGAGACGTTTTGTTGTTTCCCTCGACGAAATAAATCCTCAGGGTGGTGTTCGACAACTCGGGCGTGAGAAAAACAAATGCGAAGGTCGAGACTCGGTGCCCTCCGGTAGCGCGAGCGGACGAGAGACCACCGAGGAAAGAGAGACGATGTTGGGCGTGAGTCAGCCGAGCAACCCGCCCTCGAGCCTGCGACACTCGGCGAGCTTCTCTTGCCTTCAGCGAAGCTCCAACGGTGAGAACGGTCATCGCGCTAGAACTTCGACGCTGCCGCAGCAGCCGAACGCTCAATTGCCAACTGGCTCGGCTCATCATCATCAGCATCACCATCATTACGCCGGGCCGAGCTCGCTGCAACAACACACCTCCAATTCTTCCCGTAGAATCGAACCTAAAGTGGATAATTCTAGTGAAAATAAGACCGAAAGCGGCAGCAACGATTACGGCTTCGTGAGGATAAGACCCCGGCTGAGGAGCACCAATTCAGCTGTACTTCGGGAAGACGCGGACAACCGTAACTGGCAGACTCGTTACAACGAACGGGAAACTTTGGCTAAATTCAAACAGGAAAGTTCAGCGAGCGAAATAGAAGCTTCGAGCGACAAGAGCTCCGGTGGCCTCAGAGAAAACAGAGATTCCGGCAAGATTCATCAGACGAATAATCAGAATCCTCTGAGAGGCGCCCTCATACTCTTCACAGCCTCGACCTCCTCCTGGTGGAAGGCGAAGCGAGAAGAGCTCGCGACCTCCTCGATAGCTTCGTCCTCTTGCTCGTCGGGCACGACGGAACACAAGTGGTCAAACACAAGTGCTGCGGGGAACGCGATGACGCCGGCATCCTCGGGCAACGGCGTTTCTAACGACAGAAAGTGGATAACGCACAATCAACAATCGCAGCATCACTCGATTGGCAATCCCGCAGGGAACTCGTCGTCGTCGACGTCGAGCGAGAGAAAGTGGCCTTCCAAAGGAACAGCGGCGTCGAGTCCCCCTGCGACGGGCAGTTGCAACAGCGGTGGTGCAACCAAAGATGACAAGTGGACGAGCGCGAGCGCAGCTTCGATCTCGCCCTCGTCGGCGGGTCAAGATCGCAAGTGGCGCTCGCTCGGGGCGCTCTTGCGCACCCCCAATTCCGCGGCTTCCTCAGCCAGCTTGACCAACTCCCAGCAATATTCTCGGAACACGGAAAACAACAATTTCGCCCATAACATGAGCGTGTCGATGATAGAAAACGTGGTCTCGGGGGAGGGCTCGAGAGAGTGCTCGACGGTCGGGCCGCCCTGGAAGTCCTTGCGATACCCGGCGAGCGGACAAGCGACTTCTTATTCGGCCGGACGACCATCCTGGTCGGAGAAAGACTCCGGCGTGGCTCGGGACACCGGTGAATTCCCGCGGCCCGTTAGATCCGGAAAAGTAAGCAGGAGATTGTATCAAGAGAGTGGGAACGAATCGCCCGAGAGTAAATCGGAGACGTGGGAGGAGCGCAGAGGCAATAAGGGACGCGGCGAGTCTTCGGGCGACGAAACGACGAGCTGGAAGAAGAAGTCAGCGAGTGGCAACGTCAGAGAATGCTTTCAGAGATTGGACGAACAAGCTGTCGGAGTTGGCCTCCGAGACGCGTCAACGCGCTCCATCAGAGCTCAGAGTTTCTATTTGCTCGACGATTTTTTGCGACCCCCTCAACAGCAGCTGCAGCAGCACCACCAACAACAGCAAAACCAACAGCAGCAGCAATCTCAGTCCTCCTCAAAGTGCAGCCTCGATCTCTGGCTACCGTCGCAATACCCTCGAACCAACGGCAGTCAGGAACGAAGTGCGAGATCGAACGAGCTCTCCAGCAAGAATTGTAGCGGCGTCGGCAAGCACGCTCATCAACAAACTTCATCCTCCTCGTCCTCGTCCACGTGCAACCTAACTCAACAACAAAGAAACAATCTCTCCAACATAACACCACCGAGAAGACACAATTCGAGCTCCGACAGCCTCGAAGTCGCTACCAGCCCCCTCCCTCCTCCCGTTCCACCACCTCCGCCCCCGGAGATCGGCAACAGGGACAAGGAACGCGGCGGCGGTGCCTCCAACGACCAACAAAACTCTTACCGGGATAAAGACATTGCTCCGGGCAATGCTAGCGGGAATGCGGCTAGTGCAACCACCTCCGCCACAAGCCTCAACGTGCCGTCAGCCTCGTCGTGCCACTGTAGAATGTGCTGGGCGAGCTTGCAACAGAGATCGTTCCGCGATGAGGTAAGTCACTCTCTCTCTCTCTCTCTCTCTCTCTCTCTCTCTCTCTCTCTCTCTCGCCCCGTTCACCTCCGTTCCTTATCTCCGAGAGCCGGCATCTCGTCATACACATACACAGCTCCGTGAACCCAGCGGAGAAATGTTGTGGCGTTTGTCAGGGAGAGTATCAAAGTGAACGTAGTGCGAGACGGAGGTGCTGGTTCGCTCTCGTGGAGATTTACTATCGCGCAAAATGCTTACGAGTCTGATGCGCGATTATCGTTGTATCGCGCTCCCTGGTCGCCCTTCCATCCGCGGAGGCGAACCTCCGTCGACCCTCGTGTCGGGTAATCCTTCCCCGGGATTATTCTCGCAATCGTCCTTTAAACCGTACGCAGCGTCGACGGGGCTTGGAGAGATCGGGTAATTAAGATAAGCGCCGGGATCCGATAACACTCGCGGGATCTCGTCCCGATATTTTGGCAACGATGATGCGAGTCCGCTCGACCTTCCGGGGTCGATGAATCTCTCGATATTCGTTGCGCCAAGTTATTACTTCGTCCCGTTCGCGCTCATCGGGCTCGTTTCGACGCCCGCGCACGAACGCATCGATCCAATCGAATGTTTTTCCACCGTTGCGCTTTCGTAGCTCGCGATGACAATTACAACATCATTCGTGTCCGCGCCGCTGAATTTGTGAACGAAAAGCCCCAGCGCAGCGAGAGCGAGCGTCGACCGTTAAATGGCCAAGTATATATATAATAACGGGCAAGAGTTTTTTTAAGAGCGCCGTCACGTTTCAACGTCAATGGCACGATATTCGAGCGCGACTGAAGCCCGTTGTAACTCCGATGAAGCACAATCGGAGTTGGGGAATCCTTCGCGTATACTCTCTGTGCTCATAAGAGAAACGAGAAGCGCGCGAGCGCGTGTCCCGGCAGTTGAATAGGCTCGTGAACGAGATAGCGAACGATAGGATAATCGATCCTATCGTAAAAAGTAAAGAGCCGTCGCACACGACACTGCCTCGTTGGCTTCTTACACTTTCAATCTCTTCCGCTTTCCATACTTCGCTACCTCGAGTATGTGTGTGTGTGTGTGTGTGCGCGCGTCACGTAATAATGTGCGGGAGGCCCCGCTCCCGTTGCTTGCTCTTAAAACATCATCCGCGAGAGCTCGCCGTACTTTTCATTGCCCCGATGATATATTCGTCCCATCAATAGTCGTAAGTCGTAAGCGATCAAATAAATTTCTCCTTCCGAGAGATGTATCTCTCGTTTCGTACTGCCTGCGTGTATCGCGAGGCATAAGAAAAAGCTTCGATTAACCACCGCCGGCTTCGAAGGGAATTCAAGCTAATGATCCCTCTCTCGTGACGTAATCGGAAATCTTTATCTCCAAGAGGACCAGATTTATTCCTGGCTCGGAAGAAAAAGATAAAAAAATGAGCAGCAGCTGAAAGAAATATGATGGAAAGGTGGAGAATGAATTGTACATCGCTTGTGACAGATCAGCTCGTACCGGAGAGATTTAAATCAAGCTCAATTACCAATAGCCATTGAAAAATTGATCGAGTGACAGAGGAGGTCGAGAGAGCGAGAGAGAGAGAGAAGGCACACGAAATATATTCTTGGAGCTGGGCAACAAAGTGCAGAGGGTACTCGTATTTCTATCTCTCCGATGCAGCAATGGACTGTTCTATTATTAGCTAGACGGGAGAGAGAGAGAGAGAGAGAGAGAAAGCGAGCAATGCGTCCCAGCAAAAAGGGGGATGGAGAGCGAGCACGAAAGAAATAGACGCGCGGTGAGGGCGCCTTGAGGAGCGAAAGCCTGCCAGCGCTATTTATCCACTGAGACTCGGAACGTTGAAACGAGCATCCGGCGAACGTTTCTTGCATTTTTTCATTTCGTATTTTCCCCTCCAAACGCGCACAAATCCGAGCCGAATTGAACGAAATTAAAGGCCCGCTTCCGGACGTAGATGAGCGGCGGGCTCAAGCGCGCCGGGCCTAATTAACAGGACGCGCCGCGATTTGTACGAGCTGTCAAACGCACGAGCTCGCGTCTCATTTCGCATCGAAAACGTAACTCAATAGCACTCGCGGATGCACCGAAGTAGGCCTCATAATTGTAACGATCCGGCTCTGGTAGCTGGACATTCGAAACGCCCGGTTAGCCTCAAAGCCCAATGGGACGAAAAAGGATAAGCAGCAACGCTCTGTGCGCGCGCGAAGGAGGATACACACAGCGCTCGAGATCGAAGTTGAAAGATAGAAGCGAGGAGCCCCCGCGCGCACGAGGATATCGCACGTCGAGATCTCCCTCGGCGGACTCTCTCTCTCTCTCTCTCTCCCCTTGGTCCAGGCAACGCGTCCATCCGCGCGCGCAAAGCAGCGCGAGAGCGTGCGTCGAAACACAGCGAGCTTGATTTATCGTCATTGAAATACACCGTGCGCGCGCGGCCCCGCGGCTTCGGTGAGAGGTTGCGGAGCGAACGTACACTTTATATATAAACAGGCTTATACCGAGCCCTGATCTCGCCTTGCTTGTGTATTCCGGCCCGTTGTTCTGCCATCTTTTAAAACGCTCCGCGGGAGCGCACCCGCGCGCTCCTCGTTCAACGCCCGATAATGCGCTCCTCTACCTGCTTCTTCGTGTGTGCGCGCACCGTCTCTCAAAAGTATTCCGTGCTTGCGCGACCGAATAGCGACTCTCGCTTGAACGATTAGAACGATCTCTGGCACGTCAGACTCCCTCGCGCTTCTCAACTCGTCTCCTCTCTCATTTCACCGTATTTTATCTCCTCTGACGAGCGAACCCGTCACCCAAGCCGCGTATTCAAAGGAGGACACCTTCCTTCAAATACACCTAGAGATCTCCATTGTTGTCGCTCGCCCGCATGACAAGGATTGCCTCGATTGGACCCCTCGTCCCATACGAATATCCCGGGATTCAAACCGCTCCCGCGCCTCGACGGCTACACTCGATCGCCGCATCGGATCTACAGCAGCCTGCTTTCATAGCCCGCGTTCCATGAGTTGCGTGTTCGAATACTGCTCCGAATACGGAGCGACCGGAAAGTTTGAATAAATAAACGGAGCAGGAGGAGCACGAGAAAATAAGAAAGCATTCGGTCCCTTCTCTCACCCTTCGAGACGTCGAGATAAAAGAAACTCTCGATTGCTCGTGTGCGCACCGAGTGAACGCGCCGACGAGAGCGGCCCCACGAATTTATGCTTTCTCCATTTCGTCATCAATTTTTACGATCTACTCTTTCGATCTCGAAGCAGATCGCGCCGCGATGCGAGATTTTAATATCTCAAAGGAGGAAAATTGGGCTCGCCGTGTGTAACACACACTTTTGAGGTGTCAAAAGTCACAACTCCCCCGGAGGATTCGTCCTTCGCTGCGCGATCCAACTTTCCTTTCGGGTCCTACAGCCTCTCGTTGGTTCTGCAGCGATTAATAGAAACCTCGAGTGCCGTGTCACAAGCCCTCGTTATCTCGACTGACAACTTGTCGAAGCCTCTTCTTCGATCGATCGTTCGTCCTTGCCGGCTTCACCGGCTCATTTATCCCCGTTGAAACGGTACGCGCTGCATGCAAACTTTATGATTTTTATTCTCTTTGACGCGCGCGACCTTCGAGAGTATCTCGTGACGATAATTCGAGCAATTCGTCTCCTTTTTCATCGACATCAAAAGCCTCGTACCTGCGACTTTGTCAGTCGATGCCTCCACACGTCGAAGTGGCGTTTCGCGGTTCATCGCTGCACCCTCCTCGCCACAGTGGTGGCCTACATTCACTCATTTTACGGGAATCCACTCGATTTTCTCACGACTCGCGCGCCAATTATCGGACTCGATTGGAAACGTCATTACCAAAATGCCTGAAAGAGAAGCTTTCCAATTGCTCCTCAACTCGCTCACGATGCGGCGCGTCGCTCGGTTAAACACGAACGCGACAAAAGTGAAATAATAATTTAACCGCCTCGAGCCTACGGACATCTCGTAACTGGTACTCTAATGCGTCGACGAAGAGGTAACGTGGCTTTTTACGGTGTTGGAGATAAGCCTCCCCCGCGCTTGTCAGCAATGCAAACAAATAATTTCAAAGTGAAACGACATTCCGGCTGGTGCACGCCACCCGGCTACCAACCTAAATATAGTTCAACAATTTCTAGTGACTGCGCTCTCGCCTTGTCGCTGTGCTCTCCCGGACGTGCACCAGTCCTCGTCGCGAGCTAATCTTCTATCCGGTACTCGGTGCATCGCGCTCGCGGTGCAGTGGATAACGAAAAAGCTTTTATTCCATTGACGCGCGATTTCCCGTTACCCTTTTGGGCTGTCTCTGGACCGAGATGTTGAAAAATTTTCATCGATTTTGTCTCGAGCCTCGAGAGACGAGCCAGGATCGAAAAAAGTTTTCAGGAGCAGCCTCGTTTGTTTGTGTTTTTTCTCATTGTCCCATAATCCCGACACCGCAATCTCGACGTTGCGCGACTCCTCGACAGAAATGCCATTCGACTATTTCTGACTCGAAGCTTTCCGAGCTCCTCGAGAACACGCTCCCCGTGCACTCCCGGACCTCGAATATATTCACGGATATTATTTCTCGGATTGCGACGATATTGCTTCCATTTCCGAACTCAAGGCCCTCGGTGCTTTCGTCGCAAACACTTTGAGCTTGCGCGAGAAAAGAGTCTTCCGGCTAAAAGTTGATCTATAAGTTCATTCGCGTGGAATAATTTGCGCAACTCATCCAGCGCCAGCGATCGGTAGACTTTACCATTCGAGGATACCTTTATTTTCATTATCAACATCCCTCCTTAAATTCAAACGCTACCGAGTAAATTTTTTTTTTTTTTTTTTTTTTTTTTTCAAATTGAGAAAAAGTACACAAAATAAAGAGGAAGGCCTTGGGAGGAGTAATTTCTCATCTAGCCAAGCTACCGAGTAACTTTGTCGCTTCGCTTGTGGCGCCATCGTCTCTTTCTCTCTCTCCCTCTCTCAGCTTATTCCAACTCCGTGATCAGCCTCTGATTCACAGGGCTCTGCTCACCTGCTGCAACATTGCCCGATGCTAGTGCAGCATCCTACAGAATCTGCTTTACCGACCGTTGGACTCGTGAGTCTGGAGATTTTCGGTGGTCACTTATCTTCGGTGCTCGCTGTTCGGTGATCGTCGTTTAAAATGCGTCCGTCTGGTGTCGAACTTGGTGTTCGTGGGTGCACGAGGCCTTGGCGAATGCCAGCAGGCTTTTTCGAATTCTTGGCCAATGAATTTGTTGTTGATCGTTTGGCTACTGTTCTGAAAACCATTTTTTCGAGTGTCGTTGATTTTTTTCGAGATTCATAATTTCACGGGCAAAGAGGAATTCTCGTGGACGGAAAAATGGTCGAAGGTAATAAAAAAAGCCGAAAAAACTGACGCTGCGTGGCTTTTTATTCGAATCGAAACTTTGCAGAAAAACACACTCGAGCGTCAGGCGTTTGGCCTCGAATGAGTTTTCCGCACCGCTTTCGAGATCCACTCGAATTGAAAAAATGTTCCTTTGACATTGAAACTAAAGGTAATAACTCATGCAATTCAATGTTGAGCATTGAGAGCAGTTCCTTTCTAAATGCGTTCCTAGCCGATTATCAACGCTGATAAATGACGCAACGAGCAAGTTTTTCATCGTCGGACCACGAGTACAAGGACATAATCTCGGTACGTGGACGTAGAAACGTGAAAGCGGGGAAAAAACGAGAGCAGAGAAAAAGGAGAAAAATGAGCCGTGACCCATTGAATCGTGTGTACTTTTCCCCGAAGTGGAGAACACCTTCGTTCGCGGTTGTATATGCACGTGCGCGCCCACACCGACACGTAACTTTCGAGTTATTGTTGAGCCGCACTCCTCGCGTAAAGTTCTGTAATGAAAAATCGTATTTTCAAGGTGCGCGTCGCGCGTATGCTCGGTCCATCGTCGTCGGGCTTCCCGCCGCGTCCTCGCCCTTCGCCCGCGAGCAGATTTTTTGCACGAGAAACTCCGCAGCCACTATTTTACTTCTCGATAGAAATTCTCCACAAATTTACGATCTTGCATGCGGAGCGAAAGATCCGCAAAAATTTGCAAGCCCCCTTCCTCCTCCGCGCTCTCAATTCCTCCCCATTTTCACCTCGGCGCAGCAGAAGTCAACGTTTCTTCAAGTTGCACATAAATATACACGGATAGTTACCGGTTTCCCTGACAAGTGGCACTATTACGAGAGCAAGCTCGCGAGTCAATATCGCCGCCATCGACTTATTGCCAAGTTCCCTGGTACGTGGGTTGACAACGCGCGTTCACTGCTACGCGGAATCCCTAAGTTTATTATTACACGCAAGCTGCCATGCTATTTTAAATTATTACTACGATTACTAAATCTATCTCGCTACACGGGATAAGATTGTCCGCGGAGTGGCTATCGAATGTGCTATTCCAGCAAGAGCCTCCGCACTGCTCTAGAGAAATGCTCTGACGAAAAGCATGGAGAAACTTAGCTGGACGTCGAAAAGCACAGAGTCGCCGAGAGTATCGAAAACATTTCGAGACTTGTGTCAACGAGGCTTCCCAACAAGTTTATTAACGCGAGTTTGATTGATGAGCTCTCAATGGAAAGTGATAGCGAAAAATCGCAGCTCCAGCTACTTTCCCCGAGAGTAACCGATCGCTCTACCGTTTAATGGTCACTGCGCGCCCGCTGGTGTATAGACGCGTGCACACACAAGTTATAAAATATGATATAAAGGACGTGACGCGCGGAACGATGTGGGTTGCGGTAGGTCTCGACAGACGGATAGTCGCTTGCTCGTTTTACGTAACCCGCCACCGAGAAATCCTACTTTTCTTAACCATCGTGTATAGATTCATTGAATATTATGCCAATGCAGCCGTTCCTGTGTGCGCGCCTTGCCAATGTGAACGTTACACGTGTCCATACCTGGGCTACAAAAGTATATTTATGAAGACGGTGCTGCATAGTTCCCACTTGAAATTGACGGGGCGAGTAGATCGATTAGTCCTCGAGAGATTATCGCGTTGGAGAAGTTTTTTTCTCTGATTCTCTGGCGATGAGATAACGAGAAGAATTAGGGTTAGTTTATGTTAAATGTCTCGGCCCATGTAGGAAACGCCAAGCTTGACAATAGGGCCAATGCTTGGCCCACGCATGGCTTGTCGAGTATATTTTGCCAAGCTTGGCCCCGTCCTTGGACGTTTATTGGCTGCCGTATAAAAAAAAAGAATATTTTTGCCAATATGCAACCGACAGTCGGCCCTTGAATGGTAGCCAATGATCGGCCGAACGAACTTTATCAGTCTTGGGCCATTATCGGCTGATGACCGAAAACCTTGAATATTTTTTACTATATATTTCCCGGTAAAAATGCAATACTTGGCACATGAATGGTAACCAATCATTGGCCAAGCGAATTTTACCAGTTTTGGACCATTTTCGGGCCGATGACTGTATACTATTGTATTACTAAATTTGTCAATAGAAATGCAATACCAGAGGGCCCATTTCGCACCAATGAGTTTTAATGAATTTCTCCCAGTGATGAAAGTTTGAATTATATTTCTTTCTTTGTACAAAAATTTAGATCAAATTTCTTTTCCGTCAACAACTTTGATGAACTTCCTTTTTAAGTGATGAGAGTTCGGGACTTTTCTCGCCAGATTTTCTTCACCCACATTCTCTATAGCAATGGCGAGGAGCCACTTTGAAGGAGCCTGTACGTCTACAAATCTTACAACGCGGATCTGTATTGGGCCAATAACTGCTAGGCGCAAGCTAAAAAACCCACATTCGTCTTGTCGTAGACGTCTGACGACGAGAGACTCGCTACTTCTCAACTAATCCACAGAGAGCAAAATTATATCCGCTGTCAAATGGGCTAGTCTTACTTGTTCTTACGGACACTTGCTCGAGGTCAGTGGCAATATTTAAATTAGGAAAAGGCTTCGCGTTCTCGACTCTCGCTAATGTTTCGGGGTAATTCAGTTGGCCTGGCGATTTGTAAAGGAAAATACTGAAGTACTTCGTTTTTCGGTTGTTTCGATTATTTTTTTCATCTTTCACAGCAAGTTGTTATTTTTAACTCGGAATCGAATTGAGCACGATCATCGAATCCTGAAATTTTTCGTCCATACCGCAACGAATATTTTCACTTCGTATCATTCGTTTGGCTCCATTGTTAATAGACAATGATTTCCATACGTTGCCGCCAGTCATCGCGATTCGATCAACGAACTTGTTGACAGACTCCCTCCACAGCGAAATTTTCAACGTTTTATTTCCATCGTACTGAAACATGCACGAAGCATGTTTTTCAATGCTCGTTGAATTTTTTAGAGCCGCTGATAAATCGTTGGCATTCGGCCACTCGCGCGATGAATCAGACTGAATATTGAATAAGAAAAGCCATAAATTTATGTAGAATTCGAAAGTGCATGAGATCGCGCCGGTAATGAACGAGCCGAATAAAAGCTGAAATTGAAATGAAAATAGTTTTTGTTTGAATTCTCTCGCTGCACTCGTGTCAATACTCGACATCGTAAATTCCTCATTTCTTTCAACTTCTATTCATATTTCGTCAGTATTTCGTCGATGTTAAGAAATCGGTTGGACAACGAGGAGAAAAAGGGGCGAAAAAACGAGCTCGAGTAACTATTCTTAAGCGCGGAGGAGCGAGCCCAGGCACGATAAATCACGCAATGTATGTATTTTAAATCGATATTTTACTTGCGCAATTTTCGGCAACGAACCAGAACCGTTTTTCGCCACAGCTGTTTCTCCCCTACACTCCGTATAATGGGATCATTTTATGCTTTAATTTCCTCGGAGAGTTATGAACCTGGTCAAACCACATATTGCACATAATACAAGCGTACGTGCGCGTATCGGAAGTCAGGTCAATGCGGACTACCTGAGCAGAGTGTCTGATAAATTAGACGACAAATATTTTCTCACACCTTATTCCGACTGCGATGGCAAAGCTTCGAATTTTAAAGAAAACCGATTTTTTCGTTTTTTCTTCAGTTTTCTCCCTTAATTATAAGTCAATGGGGTCGCTCCGGCGCTCGTTCTCTTTGCATTTTCATTCTCTCCGTCTCTCCAATTAATTCCCATAGTTCCATTAATTCACGTTTTATAAACGAGCT
Source organism: Venturia canescens (assembly GCF_019457755.1). Classification (NCBI taxonomy): domain Eukaryota; kingdom Metazoa; phylum Arthropoda; class Insecta; order Hymenoptera; family Ichneumonidae; genus Venturia; species Venturia canescens. The sequence continues at coordinate 3,503,469 of NC_057426.1, forward strand.
TTTCAAGATCGCGTCAGCAACGACTTGACGAGAAAAAATAATGCGACTTTATGAAAATTCGGTACGAGCCAGTACGTTTTTCATATTCGAACGAAAACAACCCGACGAAATTATCGACGCAGATGCTCGAACGCCTCCTGACTCTTTCCACGTGAGTAATGAACTGGTTTCGCATTACGGAATCTGCGGTACGTCCCCCGAGCGTGAATGAAAAGTTGTCAATATTGAAATTGAAGATAGAATAAGAGGGTTGTTAAAGCTGGAGAGAGCTGTGAGGCTGCTCCTAATTATTTTAGTAGCTCTCGGTCTCGTGGAAAGTTATCCGGGTGTGCCGCCCGAGCGGTGCACGTATCAAGCTCGTGTCTAACATTTCACAAGGGAGCATATAAAGTTGTAACACCCAAGAATCAAAGTTATAAATATAGCATAGAAATTTATGGGCTATCGCGCCGTTGGACAAAACACGAGATCGTATCGAGATTGAGCTTTAATGGCGAAACAAAACGATCGATCCGACGTTCACTCCTGCCGAGGAGTTTTAGCACGCGTGTGCGAGCACTTTCTTTGGAGCAATGCATTCACCCGATCACCGTTGAAATGCGTATTTCATTGGTATCTTTTCATTCTTACGCTTTAGCCAATTTATTTAGTTCCGCAATGGCAATAATGGCACGAACAATTGAGACACACCGCGCCGGATTCCAGCTCGAGGGATCGATGAAGTTTCACCTCGTCGCATCTCACTCAAACTTATTAAACTGGCCGTGATTTTTTGAAAACTCCGCATTTAAACTCACGCGAGAAGAAAAAGTATCCTGCGTTTCACAAACTTTTCATAATTACACAATATTTTTCTTCTTCCTATTACTTTCTTTTTTAACCATACGAAATTACATCCCCGGAACATTAAACTTTGCTTAAGTACACACGGGGATAAGCTCGCGGATGAAAAAAATCTTATTAAAAGTTTGCTCCCGATGATGAAGAAATAAAACAACGCGGTACTGATGGTTAAACGCTCGTGTTCCTTCGTTCCAATAAAATCCTAGATTTTCATTCTTTATTACGAATTATTGTTATCATTGTTAAGAAAACGATTATTATTCTCTTTGATGGGGAATGAAAATAAACGCGATCCGAAGGGAACGAGCGCGACCGGATTTTGTCAGGTCTAATGAATTATTCTATATCGAGGCATCCTTGTTATTTCTCGCACAAAACAGCCAAGCACCTTTTTATGTTTTTGTATACTTTCCTTCACAAAGCTTGTATATCGCTTTAAAGCTTTTGTATGCCGCTTAACGTTTTATGAAAACCCTTGACATTTCGAATAAATACGAGATTCCAGGGTCAAAACGAACAGAAGATTATGCATGTAGGAATTGTTATACGAACTATAATAACTCGAGTTATAAAACATGATGAAATATCGTGGCTCACTCGTGACGTTTCATCCTCTACAAATTTTCTTTTCATAAGATACCTCGCCGACGTTGGCTCGAGCCATGAAACAAAAAATTGAAAAATGCCACTCGGTTGCTCAGCTCCAGGGACATGGGAATTACGAGAGAGCAGAGTGAATCAATGCAGGAAAAACTGCCAGCTATGACTAAAGATATTTATCGAATCTTGAAAATTCTAGAGATCGATTAAAGTACAACAGACGCAATAAGGGCCACGCATATTCGAATAACTGAAAGTGGCGAACGAAATGCATGTGCGTGAAATGAGAATGAAATTGTACAGCGAATGAAACTCCACGGAGAGACTTTTATAGCGAAAATTACTATGTTTTTATAGTAACGTCGGACCACATCGATATTATAATAATAATCGCTACAGAGTGTGTCAAATAATGCAAAAGTTTGGGGAACCATTACCACACTTAATATAGGAAATAACGCGCTGAACTATATAAAAAATGAACACCGAGCAAATTTTGATTAAAAACATAGTAAATAATGAAATGATTTGATGAAAATTTAGGAGATAACATAGCAGTCGTTTCTCTGTGCTATACGAAAAATTGCATAGTTTCGTATTTTCCCTTTTACCGCACTGAATTTTCCTCAATAACAGCAAAATTCATGCGCCCACCCAATTATATGAGGCGTTGCGAATATAAACATGAAAATTAACCAGCGGCACATAGTAAAATTTCAAGCAATTTGTCCACTCCAATTCACCAATTTTTAACATTTCGCCAAAGACAGCACGAGTGACATTCGGATATGGATACATCGCTCGATGTAAGAATGTCGCAGCAGACCTAAATTTTGCATGTCGTACATAGTAAAATTTGAGAGAACTATTCGTATAAAAGTGTCTCCGTGTCTAGTTGATAATTCAATTTCGATTGGATTTGAAGATTTTTTGTGCTTTGCAATTCCTTGATTTTTCGATAAAATCGTTTAACGAGGTTGAAATATTCTTTGCCGTTCGAGGGATAAATAACCCTGGAAAGTGCTTACAGTTGAGAAAATAACGTTGAGAACGAAACGTTCGAGTGCGGGCTGTTGGAAGCTGAGATTATAATCCCTGCGATGTGCTCAATTCGAAAAAAAATCGTTCCCCGATACCGCCCCTATGGAGGCTTAGCAGATTCGAGGCTTTTGTAACGACGATAAAATCCGCGTGTACGAAAATGTGTGTTGAATTATGTAAATGTCGAAGAATAATGGATCTCAATATTGTGAGGAAACAACGATTTATCCGAGCTCTTGAAAATCGAGACTCGTTTCCCGACCGGAATTAAAGAGAGCCGCACGTAGTGTGCGCGAAGCCTAGGAGAATAGCGGCGACGGAAGCGTAACTGAGACAAGTCAGTTCGTTACCCGCCACGCAGAAATGTGGGTAAAAGAAAAGATCCTGGTGGTACACAAAAAGGATCCAAGTGGTGGTGCGAGAGGAGCGAAAATTGGCCAAAAATTGGGCGAATGAAATCTGTGGCTAAATCCTTCACCTCGACCGTTGAGTGAATTTCTATGTCAGACTATACGAAGCTCCCCGTGTCCCGCTGTATGGAAGAATGAGATGAAGGAGAAAACGAGAGAAAAGTGAGAGGCGATAAGGAGGAGGAGGAGGAGTGGAGTAGTACGCTCAGTGAAAAAAGCGAGCGAAACGAGAAGGGTAGTCTGGAGAAACGTCGAGACACACGGGAAGCTAGTACACAGTTGGATACTGAATGTTTTTTGTGCCACATATGCCATCGATGCACGTATACATTCGTACATAGGATAACGAATAGAGGAAGGTGGCCGAGGGGCGATGGGCGGGGTAGATAAAAAAGGGTAAGAATTATGAGGGATGACACGAGGACGGCAGCGGGGGGGCTGTGAGCGCGGCGAAGAGCGGAGTAGAATCGAGTGGGACATTTGGAAGTAACGCAGCGAGGTGCAAGGGAGACAAAAAGATGGTGGATTCTCGAGGAAGGGAGCGAAGGGAAAAGAGAAGAGCGAAGAGGGACCTGCGCGCGAATTTCCCGCGTTCGGGCCAACCTCATATTGATCCCACCCCCTTCGCGCGGTGTTTCTCTGCCGCTGGTGCTCCGCTACGGCCGATCCGCGCTCGTGGTAGTGCTTCGTAGTTGGTAGTGGTGGTGGTGGTGGTGGCGGTGCTACCAGCGCGAGCAACCCCCTGCGCACCCTGACTCCCCTGGCTGCTCGCCTGCCTGACTGCCTGCACGAGTTCATCAGACACAGAATCGCGGTGTCGCGGGATACGGGAGGTCCACGGTCGACGATTTCACTACTTCGAGGACTGAGCGATAACGAAAGGGAGGAGGGAGACGGACTTTTGTTTGTTTTTAGCATCGGGATACTTTAGTGGCTTCTCGAGAGCGAGGCATCGAATGGGCGGACTTTGGTTAATGAACAAACGTCGATTGTTGTTGTTGGAAGATCGAGAGACAGTGGAAGCCTCGAGAAAACCTCTCCGGATATTCGACACGAGGAAATAATCGACTGTTATTATTCGCGTACGTGAACAAACTTTAAGGTGCTAAAACATTGAAGCTTTCTCGCCGAACCGGGAACCGCGGAGAAATATCTGAGAAGAGCAACGCCGCAGCAGCAGCGCTATCCAGCATCACAGCCAGAAACAGCAGCAGAACCAGGGGCAACACCCATCTCTCGTGGCCTCGTCACGCGTTCGCCTTCTACGATACTATACTACGTACCATACTATATATTAATACACTCCTCGCTTTACTACCCTCGTTCTCTCAATATACGCTTACTTATTCTCACTGTGTACCATCGAACGCGATACAGCCGATGCGAATAATAGCGCACATTATTATACTCGCTCTCAATTGTGCTACGAACTTGATAAATCGACGAGAACGAAACGTTATTCGCAACGTAAAAACTATCGTCGAGCGTCGAGGACCACTGAACTCATTTTCAATCTTTGATCCCCCCAGTCTCCGTCTCTCTCCCTCCCTCTCTCGGGGTCAATGACTAAAAAGGAAGGAGAAGACGCTGTTGCGTGTGTTACCGGTGAGCATACGTTGTGCGCTTGTTGCGCTAATAAATAAACATCCTCGTCGTCGTGCTCGGGCGAACGTAATAATCGATAAGACGATAATTCCTCGCCAAAATAAAGCGTTTCATCGACGTACGTTTGTCGTTGGACCGACACGATTGTTTAAACGGTTCACTTGTGACTTGGAAGTAGACATTCGTCAAGATTTTAATCTCGATTCGGTATCCCGGAGTATCCGAAAGATTTTGTTACTGTTGTTTTTCATATTTTCGTGCCAAATTATTGATAATTGTGACGTGCCTCTCCCCGGACTATTGTATCTTCGATAAAATCGCGTACGCGAGTGCGTGGGTGTGTTTGAAATCGTATTTTTTCGAGCGGCCTCAAGTGTGCGCTCACAATCGTCGTCGTCGTCGAGTTCAGTGTCTCCCAAATTGTTAATCAATAGATTTCTCTCCGAAGTGCATCGAGGATTTGTTCTCAATGATTCCCGCTACTTTATCTCGATATTGAGTTATTTCGAGTCCGTGGTGTTCGTACGACGCAATACGAGCCAATTGTTCAACGTTTTATCCCCAAATAGAATGCTCGTCAGTGGCATCTTCGTGGATATATATTAAATTATTCGGTTCTATAAACGTCTACGAGGCTTCGTGTGTGATCGACGAATCTGGTCAACGAGACCCTAAATCAAAGGTTCACATCACGAACATTGTCGCACTCTTTCAAACGAATATTCCAAACTAAAAGAATCTGGAAATTTGCATTTTCGCGACGAGGTTACGTGCCCTGTTCTTTCCAGTTTCCTCCCTCTCGGCTATCCCCTTAAAATGCATCAACGTCCTTTTTTTCGTAATTATGAATAATGGCGATAGCGAAAAGATAAATGGTGATACGGCGACACCCGATGTAGATCGCAAACGCAGTCTGGAAATGAAATAACGAGTCGGAGGCATCGTAAATCGTAATGCTAAGCCGCAAGAGAGCTTGAAGAGTCGTTAAACGTCGGTATAGGGCGACGTACAAGGCGAGAGAGAGAAGGAGAGAGACAAAAGGATGGAAAATATGTACGGCGATTACTTGTCTCTCAGGACACCGTTACGTATAGTTTACCTCTTCAATTGCCTTTCTTCCGAACTCTCTAGCATCCTACACACTGATAGAGCACGACAAAAACACACGTAAATACCGTTAGGGCAGGATTATCATCGGTAATGAATGATTTGCTTGGTGTTCTTAAAGGAACAGGCGATAGCGCATGGACATGTAGAGCCGACAATTTCACGCTGGCAAAAAGAGACTCCGAAAAAAGAAGATTCTCATTGAGAAAAGTGAATAAAATTTCCCATGATAAGTCGCGGATTCTCGACGTTATCGTAGCGCGAAACGCGATAATGTGCGGCAGCAAGTGGTCGAAGAGGGATAAAAAAATATTGCCAGTTTGTTTAGTGTACCCATAACGGGGCAGGTAAATAAACAGCAAGACCGTTCCGGAAATGCCCATAAAACAATTTCCCCCGTATAACGCTCCTCGCAAGAGGACAGCAGCGTCGATACTCTTGGGATATTTCTGGTCTTATTGCGAATCGAGCAAGAGGCACTTGTAACCCGAGCAGCTCTATCCTACTATCATAGATTCATAGAGATAACTGGAGGCTGCTGCTCCGCGCTCGTGTATTTATCGAAGCTTCACGATTTCGTATAAAGCCACGGTCATTACAAGCCGTTATATTAATTAAAGGATCGCTCTCCTTTATGGTAGTTGTTCACGCGATCTCCCAAGTCTCAACGAAGCCACAAACTCGTCCTGTTCTTTGCCTCGAGTCATCCCTCCTCTCTCCCTCTCGCTCGCGCTGCAAAGCTTCGTGGGGCAACGCCTGCGCGCGACTATCATACCACTTATATATTTTATCCCTGAGTACGGTGATAATTTATCCATTTTTTCCTATATACTTCAAAGCCCGATGAATCAAAGCTCGGGGCTCGTATATTTACTAGTTTTAATGTTGCTCGCGCTCTCGAGAATTCTTTTTATTTCTATAGCAATTCGTTACAACTCAAACGGCGCAAAAGCCCGTGCGAACGTTAGGGAAAAAAGCTGGCGTGCATCGCTGAGCAGCGAGGATCGAGTAGCCACGGTAGCAACGTCTTATTTTCGTCGACAATGCAGTAGCTCCTCGGCAAAGTGGAGGTTCGCTCGTTTTCAACGGAGCATCCGAATCTCGGGGGCGACGCTTCTCTCAGCTTCTGTTAAGCAGCTTCTCATTCGCCTCTTCCTTCTTCGCTCCGCGCCGTTCGCTTCTTCTGCTCGGCTCTCGTTACTGCTCGATTATTGCTATTACCGGGTCCGATCCGCCGAGGTCATCCGAAGCATCGCATCGGCTGAGAGGAAACATCGTGCATTCATCTTCTCGCGCGCGCCCGGTGGTTGGCAAACGGCCTCGGCATTTATGCGCTCGAGAATAATAAAGGCAGCGGAGGAGAGACACACTCGTGTCTTGAATTTTTCATCTCGTCGCTCGCGCGCATCGCGCGTCGTCTCGTAAACCGTTTCACACGGTTTATGCGTCGTGTGCGCGGAGCCGTTCGTACGTCGCATCCGTCACAAGAGGACGCGGAAAAGTGTCGACGGCGTTCTCCTTGATGCTGCACGCGTCGAATCCCAATCGGCGATTCTTTCATTTTCCTTCTGAAAAACGAGAAACCGTTTTCATGGGGGTTGTTGCCGCGAGGTCAGCAATCGCGAGAGGATCCGCGGGGAGACCCGTCGGAGCGCTGGCGCACTTTTATGGGAGCGTTATAGCCTCCTCCTTTATCTCCGGGGCAACCCTTCTGTGTACACGAGAAAGAGAAAAAGTCATGGAAGTGACAAGGCAGCAGCGTCATCGACCGATTCATACGATACGATCGCGAGTGCACGAAGAACGCAGCGAGGGCAAGAGACCAGCGTGACACTCGAGGCATATATTCGTCTCGTTTTTCGATCGGCTTTTACTTTTTGCCTCGTGTGTTCCTACGGTCCCTGAAGGATCGAGTGGGCGAGACGCGTGGGCTGACATCGAGTTGTTCATCTCTCGCTACGCCCCGGAGAAAAATCTCTTCTGTTGGTCTCAAAACTATTCGCGAAGTGCTCTCGGGCATCCCTCTACCATGTGGATTTCGGGCGAGCGAGCAACAGCTTTGTCAGCCCTGTGAGACGGGATCGGTGGCATCTCTCAAATCGCGAATCGAACCTTGCGCACACAAAGAGAGTCGGCATGGACCACTGCCGGCCAGCACGCGGTGCATCGACCTCTTTTCTTCCCTCCAGGATCATTCCGGCTTCTCCTTTCTTTCTCGAAAGGTCAAGCAACCTTCGCTCGCGTCGCTTCCTCCCGCGCGTTCCCATATCGGCAATGTCGGGATTCCGAAAATTCCCGGTACCGAATCGCGCACAATACGGGGCCTTGGAAATGCTGGTCTCCTCGAAATCCGACGAGCTCTCCCCGCGCGGACCTTCCTCAATTTCCACGAATAATATCGAGCGTGTAGCCTTCCTGGCTTCCCGTACACCGAGCATACCGACACAGCCTCAGCTCGCGCACACAAACTCGAGGAATGCAGCCCTCCGCGGCGACTATATTCGCTCGTCGAGGCGGCACTGCAGCGCAGACATGCTACATATACGTCCCACTGAGAAACCGTGCTGGCCGCGCCAAGCGCAAATGCAGACACGGCCGAAACTCCGAATTGATCGATCACCGGGCCTTAATTAGTTCCTTATGGGCCTCGGGTTTATCGCGACGACAAGCGCGCGGCAGGTCTTCGTTCTCTTTTGATTTCGGGACCTCCGCGTCTGCAGCTTCGTCGCTGTCCCACTCTCAGTATCGTTCACGCAGTGTAAAACAACCACTAAAAATATACAAATATAAAAGGTTTCTTATGAATATTCAATTTGAGAGAAAAGGATGCCTCTTATCTGCACCTTTCCGAGAATAAGATTCGCCGCATGATTCGTCCTCTGATGAATAGCGCCAGCGCCTTCGTACTTTTATCTCCCTCTGGTCCAGCACACTCGCGTATATCCATAAGCGCTGTATTTCGCACGACCTTCGCACACATCGCGTCGGCTCTCCATCCGCCACTCGATATACACAGCTAAACATATCTCGGTGTGTCTCCGTTCGTGTGACACCTCGATCAAGAGAGCTCGCGGCGCTCTACGCCGCGACTGAGGATTCGACGTCTCGCGTCGTATCTCAAACGCGACGTTCCGCCAACGAGACACATCCCTCTTGCGCTTCATCTCACCGTTCGCAATTGAATCGTAAGATGGCCTTGACGTGTCTGCTCGTCCTATGATTACTTACCGATACTATCAATTATGGATGTATATCGAAGAAGACGGGGCAAGATGGGACGATCGAGCGAGAAACTTTGAGCTCAAACGTTCGTTCTTCTGACCTTTTATTCTCGTACAATCGGGCTATCGTAACGCCGATTAATTTTGCTCGGAGTTTAATCGAATATGATAGTTAAATCATCGCAATTTTTTATTCATTTTACGCAACGCTGAAGTTTGCAATGTCCGAGTTCAACGGAATGGAGGAAAAAGACATTTGTAATTAGCCAATTTTTTATTTCACGAAGTAGCGACGCAGGTTGAAAAACTGCAAACTCCAAATTCGAGAGCAGGGAACAAAATTGAAGAATGACTGGAATTATTCGAGGGTTTTTTTCACGCATCTTTTCGTTGGACTCGAACCCTGGAAACTTCAGCGTCATTATTTGACTCGAGAACTGCCTCGATCTTGCCCCCCTCCGTGCCATCTTACCCCAGCTTCCCATAAATCTTCTTTCCATCGTGCGGAATCGCAAGCGCTGCGTTATTAGTCAGAACCATATAATTTAATGGCGTGTCTCTTCTGCATCATTCTCGAATAATCCATAGACTTTTCGTCCTTCGTGTTTATATTTCTTTTCACAACCGGGTTTATATCGAGGCGAGCGCGCGCGCCTGTGTGTATTAAGGGAAGTATCGGGTGTCCGTCCTCGTCCAGAAATACGGTGACAGTAGCGTGTTACACGTCCGTCCGGTGATGTCCTGGTGCAGGAGACGCGGGCATTTCCAATTTACGACACGTACGTCTCGTTGAAGCTGACGCCTCGAGTTTCTCTCTCTCTCGATAGCTGCTTTCGTTGCTTATCTCGCGCCTCTTTCTCTGTCGGAAAGTCCGCAGATGGAGGAAAATTGACTGCAACTATGCTCGCTAGCAGTGGCAACTGGGGGCGAGATACATCGAGCAATCGCTCCGTTTCACTCGAGCGAATTCGCTCTCTCTCTTGCCCGCATCCACACGCCGGGAGGCTCTCAAAGCGAAACATGCCCATTTGCTCGTCCACGAGAGCTCGAGAACTGAAAATTCATTAGGAACTTTCGCTCAGCTCGGTGTGTTTGTCTCGTTTAATTAGCAAGATCGAGCAGCGTCAAACCGACAACGATTTTCGCACCGCCTTATGCGCAGCCCTGCCCCCATGTTTAACTTCGCTTCTCTGGGAGAAGCTTCTCCGGCGACCTTGCGACTTATACATCCTCCGATTTATACATCCCCGTAATCTAGCCACACTGATATTTATCCTTTATCAAATGCATCGCTCACGCCCACCGGGGAGTTAAGAATCTTGCGTGATCGAGATCCCGCGATCCCAGCTCGTCGCGGTGCAGCGTGCGCTCTCGTTTATCAGAAGCTGCCCGCCGCCGCCGTCGCTTCTTCTCCGATTTCACTCTCGCCCTCCGCACAACCTACAATCAAATGAGAATAAGACGATGCTAAATGCTTACACGTTACTCGCATTACGAATGGTCGTGGTTATCGTCCCGAGCGCAGCAGATTCGTTTTATACTTACGTGCTCCGCGCACCTCCAATAATAAGTTTCTGCGAAGACAGGCTTTATCATCCGATTTTCGTTGTTCCTGTGCTCGCTAGTGCAAGCCCGCAGCGTGCGTATCTTATGCAAATTCAACCTCCTCCTTTTGTGCTCGACGCCAGAGATTCCACTTAGATTCAAAGCCCAGCAACGACGTGGCAACGGAACGGTATGCCGCGCTTGAATACTGACAGGGCGAGAAGCAACAATAGCTTCGTTGCAATGAAATTACTCTAATTCGATGCCACTCAAACGCTTTCAGGCGCTTACATTTTTATCGATCGAGCGAATTGGCTTTGCATTTTTATTTTATCCGCTGGATTAGCTTCGATCCCGAGCTCCGAGCGAAAGTTGCCTCGAACGATACGCGCATATTTCTCGACCGTCTTCTCTTACCAGCCTTGAGAATACCACACAAAAGAGGAGCTAAATCTCGTCCGCTCCTCTCGTGTCGTTAATGACTCGCCCGCCGACGTGTGCACACAATGATAAAATTAAACTGAAAAGAGTGTAACGCAAAAGTCGATGTCGAGCGACGAGACGAGAGTTTCCACACACGTAAAACTCAACGGAACACGCGACGACCCTCGTCCGACGTTCATTGTCAATCCATTAAATTTCAGTAGGATTCAATAACCGCTGGAATTATCGTTAACTCAATGCTCGGGATGGATCTTAAAGCCGAAAAAGAAGCCATACGGAAACGCGCACGTAACACCTCGTAGCGGAATTCTCATTAATCGACCTTTCCTCTCTTCCATTTTCAGCAAAGACTGTTCAATCTTCTCAATCACTGAGATAATAACGCAATTATCAAATGATATTCAAAGCTCGAATATCGAAAGCCAAAATCTAAAGTGTTCCGATAATCAAAATCAACGTAGCCTCAATTGAAAACGATAATAAATTAAACGGTAATTGTAGCCGATAGTTTTTAACATCGAACGACTTTCGTTCGTATTGATCGATCATCGTAAGTCACCTTTAATAACGATTATTACTCGGAATATTAAAGTTAATGTGTCAACCGATAAAAAATATTCGCTAAAGTAGTAACGTTCGTAAATCATTGCAACGTCGCGCCCCGCACTGTTCTCAACTTCGAAGTGTTCCAATATTTTCAACTATTAAAAGCCAAATTAAAATTCGACCGTTAAACAATAATCAGTATTAAACGTATATAATAGAATTTTCTCCAATGATAAATCGCCACTAAATAAATAAATAATCAAAAAAACGTGTCAAATCTGAGATAATCTCGTCGTGCATTTATCGAATTAGTGTGTGACTAATTAATCAAACGTACGTACCACATTAAGAGACAAAAATGATAAAATTAGTCTCGTGCATGTTGCTTAACGGGGTCTGGCCAAATCCTTAGCTCGCACAGCACCAAGCGAAAGATATTTAGAAAGGCTCGAGTCCCGGTTACCGATCGAAAGATCATCGATCCTAGTGAGAAAGGCGCAAGAAATTTCATTGATACGGACCGGGGGGGGTCCGAGATATCGAGCGAAGCAGCGACATCTCAAGGACGGAGCCCAACTTTGCTAGCGATTAATAGCTGCAGCAGGCTTCGACGAGGAGAAAGAGGGAGAAAGGATCTTGAAAGATGGACGCGTTGGGTCTTCAAGCAGCGTTGGTGAAGCTGGATCCGGCGACTACGGTAACGCCGATCGGTTCGAGCGTCAAAATGTTGCCGCGTCACCGGCCGTCTTTCGAGGTCGACGAGGCCGATTTGACCTTGCGCAACGTATTGAACACACGGGACGACGAAAAGTCTCACAATCATTCTGGCCATCATCACAATCATCATCAAAAGAACAGCACCGGTGGAAGCAGCACCGAGACCTCGAGCAGCGGTCAAAGTACATTCAGAAAATTACAAATCGCCAATAACGAGTCGGTAGGTAGCGGCAGCGTAACAACGGTATTGCCCGCGAGTGGGACGAATAATCATCATCAGAACAATCACAAGAATTCCTCCTCGTCATCGACGTCGTCGTCGCAGAAAATCGCAACGACAAAGTGCACCATTACCGAGGTCAGGTGACGCCAGCCTTGTTTCGGTGTTAACATGATATACCACACTTATCCGCCGCATCGCGGCAGCACCAAATCACACGGGAAACATCATCATGCCAAGGAGAAAAGACATCATCATCATCACAGTATGCATCATCAGCATCATAGGACGCATGTGGTGAGTACAAACCTATGAGGAACGCAACGCGCGATCGATAAACCGATAATCTAATTAACCCACCGGAGCATGCAGGGCGTTGTCTCTCGCAAAACAACCTGCTCCAAGCATTATCGCAACTCGATCTTCCTCCGACTATTTCCAATGCTTCCGTCTCATTAGCCCTCGCTCCATTTTTCTCTGCTCCCCTGTTTCCGCGAACAAGTCTTTGTTGTCGGGGAGTCCAACGTTGCCGAGCTCATGAAAATTACTCGGGCAACTTCGGAGGCTCGTAACTCTCGAGGAAATTACTTCGCCTTTGCATTAACCATTGAGACTGGCCTCGAAGAAGCTCCACCTTAAAGTTGCTAAGAAATATTTCTAACTCTAGAATCATCCTCACTCGAGATCAAAGAGGAGAAAAAACTAAAATTTCATCAGCGACTCCGCGAAACGTGGCTTTTTCATGCACAGCTTTCGTTCCAGTTGTTATAGCCGTTCATGTACAGAATCGCTTCGTATACGGGAGCTCCGGAATGGAACTACCGAGACAAGCAATGTCCTGATGAATGCCTGAGAGCGCACGTTAGCAAAGTCCGCCGGTAACTCAGACTGCACCTCGAGTGGGTGAGCAATTCGTACAGCTCGTCGCTCGGGCTATGTGTATCACCCAGTCAACACGCGGACTATGGGTTATGGTCTGACTGGCATTCCGTGACCCTAACAGAGAACCGCCTCCAGTGGTACGCGCTACAAGCACCAACAGCAGAAGCCCCCTACCCTCGTAGACATAATTTGTGCCGCATGCACTGCACCAGCCAAACTCTCCAAGGTGAAGAGAACGAGAGAGAGAGAGAGAGAGAGAGCGAAGGCTGTTCTTCGTTGAAACTTGGCGCAAAGCAAAATATTTCGAGTTGTAAGTCGTGCGGAAATAGTCTTTCGCGTAACTGTGCCGGTAACTATGTGCTGTTATCGGTGCAATTAGCACTTTATTCCTGGGGATTAATGAGTTGAGATTGCGGCTGATGATGCGACGCTTCGCGAAATACTTGTCGATTATTTTGCGGAGGCGTGAGCCGGGGATGATGCCGCAACTTCCTCCGGTAGTCATGTGTTTTGTCGTCTTTGAAAAATGTGCTTTAAAGCTTCGAGTCGGACGACGCGCGACGTACGATTTCGGATAAATTTTTTTCTCAATTTATCGTCATTATGCATTTTGACGTGTGTGTGTGTGTGTGTGCGCGCGCGTCCACACGCATTTGTAAAATATGTTTCGTTTATCGGCGGCACGCACTTTCCCGGATGTGCGTGACCGCGGCGCTGGCCTGGGGAAGATCCGCCGATGCGAACACTCGCCTGCGTCCTCTCCCCGATTCAATACGCGCGCGGTGCACCGATTCTAAAAATATGCAAAATTCACTGAGACACTGTGCAATTTCTACTAATGACACGGTACTCTCTGAGCTGTGTGCACCATCATTTGTGGCCTGCTGTACCAAGGCCTGCGGATGCCCGTTTGTACGTAGAAGCTCCGAGTGTGTCGAGGAGCCAGCAGGAAACCGCACGTCGACGGAGTTTAATATCGTGCGAGAGAGTGTGCCCGACTCTCGCACCAGCATCCCTGCTTCTTGCGACTCTTCGTTATTAAACGGACGAGACCTCTCGTCGGCATTCAGAGGCTTTTGGACAAACTTTTCTACACGTACAACGAGCTATGTGATCACCGAAACAGGAAACTTACAGGTATACGGAATGGGAAGCTCATGATAAATTCATAGGATCACGAAGGATGAGAAAGGGAGGTCGCGAGAGCGGATTGTACGGATCTCATGGTTCCTGGCTATGAATATAATACGGCGTTCTACTGCGAGCGTTCGGTGACCCCGATTGCTCCCGTTCGCGCTCGAACATACCGTCCGATTTCCATTCCTTTGCTATGCCAATTTCGTGGCTAATTTATTTGAATATTTTCCGCTCGTAAATTTCGAGTGAATTGGTTTTAAATGCGAACAGCTTTCCCTTTATCCGTTCGACTGTGTGTTTTTTCTCTTCTTCTTCTTCTTCTTCTTCTTTTTTTTGATAAAATCAAATCGACTTTGAACAGTACTTCTAATTAACGGTACACATTTCTGTCGTTTTACCGACTTCTCATTTTCAAACGTTTTTTTTCCGCGTATACATGTTTTTTCCTCGAAACGAATTAAGTCGTCGCGGACGCTCCTCGCGCCCGCAGGTGTGTCTGCTCGCTCACGAGAGTTGGAATACTCTCTCGCATGAAGTTGTTGAGAGAGTAATGGAAGAAGCAAAACAGTCGAAGAAAAAGAGCTCTCCACTGCTGCAGCACCGTGGCACTGGGATTGAGTAAACAAGATTTCACGAAGCCCCCCGTTTACATTCACGCGCGTTTGCGAATATCTCCGACGCTCCCCGCGCTCCGAGTCAACATCGTTTTTCTCTTTTTACAATGCGCTATTTAATGCTTCAACTTAACTGAAGTTCGCTTCGCTGCTCCATAACCAAAGGCATCGAAGCAATCTGCACGATTATTTTTATTTCGAGTAATCAAACGCGCCTCAACGGAGCTGCGTTGAACGCGGGCTCCAGGGCGTTACGAAGAGGTTAACAGATTATCGGCCCGATGTCCTCTAACCTGATTTCACGACTCTGCAATGAGCCTCGGAGAAAATTTCCATCGTGTTTAAGTACGCTGGCAAAACCGGTCGAAACCGTAGAAATTGGTGGAATCCAGTCGACTCGGAGTCGCGCGCAAACCCTGCGAGTCTCTCAACGCACTCGAAGTAGATTCCAGGAGTTTGAAACAGCAGTCCAAAGTACCCTGGTTTAATGGCTCTCCTGTCCCTTTGCTTCCTCTTTGATATCGAACTGCATGTTTCGACCCTCGTGTCTGCGCGGGGTGGAGCGACGACGGGGGGGGAAAGAGGCTCGTTGGCTCCTGCATCGAATGTGACAAGTGTCGCGTTCGCTGCAACTGTAGGCCAGTAGGTACGAAGGTAATTGAAGATATCATACCGCGGGAAGCTCGCAGGCTGCATCGCGGACAAGTGTGTTGAGGGCATGTTGACGACCTCGTGAGTACGCGCTTCTGTACGCAGGTGAATACGCGTGTGTGCCCCCGCGTTGGTATTCCGAAGCACCGAGTCCAATAATTTATTCACCCTCGCTTTGTGTAGGTAGATGAGTTGTGCTCGCCCGGCGAGCACTTAACTTCGAAAGGGCGTTAGACGCGCTGTGGGTTCCCGCGGAGGGTTGAGGGCACGAAAAAGGGTGCTCTCTGCCGGCGCGACGCGCTGTTGCAGTACACTTCACGATCATATTTTCCCGGTTCAAGCACGACGGATCAGCCGGGGCTCGAGTGTGTGCAGCAACGGACCGCGGGCAACGAAGCTCCGTGCTGGAAATACCGACGAGCCCAACGAGACTGGATTTTTATAGATTTTCGAATCGACGACACAAGTTTCTGGGTAGGAATCCCTAAAAGTTTGATGAATCCTGAGTTACCAGGGTGCTCGTAGCGCTCGCAGGCGACGCGATGAAAAAAACAATGACAGAAACGAGCTTATATAAATCGCCTTATAAAGGACCGCTTTCGCCTGGGTCGATATGACCCGCGGTGCTCGCAAGGTTCAACTCCGCAGCCTATATTCAGCGCTCGAAGTATAACGAAAGATTCGAGAACAGCGAGTGAAAAGAATAAGCGTGTACGGAGAGTCAAAGGGCAGGTCGAATATCACAGAGTGTCTGTGCTCTATGTAATCAAGGGAACGCCGCATCGATGCATACAGGTCGGAAGCCAAGCGTCTGCAGCGAGGGTCCGAGTGTACACGGTACGCTGTGTGTTGCCACTCTCCGCTTCGTCGAACAATGCGCGCGACGTGCACTCAACTACGCGTTCCACACCGCGGCGCGTTTCAATTAGAAATTATAATATCACTCGGCTGCATTCTCGCTTACGTCGACTCTTTTCCTCGTCTATATTATTATGGGTGTCGAGTTGAAGCGTGTGTGTGTGTGTGTGCGTCAGGGATATACGAGCAACGGCAACGACAGCAGCCTCGTCGATGTGTTACAAACAGGGCAGCGGAGCTGCCAAGCGTTGGAATAAACTCCGAGGATGATTACAACGAGGGGTCCCTCGTGGTGGCTCCTCGAACCGCGCAGCGTGGGGATTATAATATCCGTAGCAAAACTTGACGCCTCTCGGATACGCTTCTTACGATCTCTCCTCAGTATATCCCCCCGAAACAACGCTTAAAATCATTTATTCGAAACTCAATCGTATTCAGGACTTTATTGTCCGCTCATTAAATTTATCGGAATTCCGATTTTTCGGAATTTCGAAATCTCCGGGACAGCAGCAGGTTGCTTGCCAATGACAACTTCCGAGATCTCCTCACACCGAGCTCAATACGCGCCCCGCTCATCTCCCCCATGCAAGCATATTCGTAACGAACCGTCAGTATTAATAGGACCCTTGCAATCCAGTTGGACCGGTTAAAAGCTCAACGCACAAAGGCCTAGCTCAGCGTACTGAGTTTCTAGATAATAACGATGGATCCGGAGTCGCATCGCCGCGCGGCTCGGCTCGCTATACGCGTGAGAATAATCCCAGTGCGGCTGTGTCCTCTCGTTGCGAACTTCAAACCCATCGACACGAGCGTGCGTTTAAAGCTTTGTCTATACCCAGCATACCAATAGCGATATTCATACGTGGATTTACACGCACGTATATTACGTTATAGGATAATACGTTGATGGTGAACGTTCTGCCGGCGCTGCCGCTGCTCCTCCTCGCCCAGACTGTAGCACGTTCAGCACACTGACTCACGCATGCATGCCTCGACTCTCGCAGTGGTTGGTGCACCACACGCCGAGAATATATGCGTGCTTATATTAGCGCTCACGCATCGTGCGATCAGTGTCTGTCCGACCATCCTTACCATCGGACGTGTGTCGTGTCGTTGTTCCTCCAGCATTTTCCTCTCTTTATCGTGGCTCTTTGGATGAAGAGACTCGACGGGGGGGAGGCGAAGGAGGATCGCGAGCGAGCGCGAAAAGGGCAGTGCGCGCGAAATCACAGCTGTCGGGAATCTCATTTGGTATTGAAGAATAATAATGGTTGAAATTATCCTTGAGAAAGGTCGCGTCGAACCAACGACCGGAAATTCAGTGTTTCGGTATATATCCGCGTCGATCCGTAGCGCGTTTGTTGGAAAATTATTGATTCGTGAGCACAGAAGGTGCGGAAAATTGATGAGAATTTTCCATCTGGTCTCGATTCACGCGGCACGCACGGTTGAAAGAAAAATTGATAAATCGTACGCGAGGCGCGAGTAACAACGCATCGACGCTCTCTCATCCATCATCGATCCACTTTTGTCGATGTGCATTATTACGATCAACTCAGCCAGAAGAGAGCTGCGCGCGGGGAACGTCACGGAGCGTGCATTTATCGGGAAGATTAATTCAGCCCGCACGCACGCGTTTTACCGAGTGCTCGGAATCGCAATTGATCTAATGATTCGAGTTGGGAACTCTGGGTCTTCCGAGCTCCAGTTATTCCTCTTGCGATTGTCGAACGACCCAAGTTTCCGCGTTATTTTCCCGCAACGAACAACGTCACCGCGGGAGCCACGAGTTCGGTCAGCTCCGTCCCAGGAACTTTGGCTCCGAAAGCCTTCGTCGTAATGTCATAGTCCAAATGAACACGCCAGACACACACGGAGCTCCTTCCTCACGGCTGATTCGATCGATGAACTAACGCGATTTACCAGCAACCGAACCATCAATTGCACACGTAGTCGCAAGTTGGCCCTTCCATGGCGAAGACGCGCGCCCGCACCAGCTTCGAATTCTCATTTTCCGTTTGTCTGTTCTTTCAACAAAAAGACGGAGCAGACACTCGACTCGAACGCCCTCGAAAATGGGCGGGCCAAAAGCCTCGTCGTTTAGAGAGAAAATAGATCGCGCGGCTGTCACGAAATGCTCCAATCCACGCAGCGCCCCAAAAAAAGCCTGGAGAAACCGGTTCATACGAAAGATGCGAAGGATCCCCGTTCATTTTCATCGCTCAACTTTAAAAGCATCAAAGAGACCCAGACCTTGCAACAATTGATCGTTTCTCTCGCAAGTTACTTTCCTTGCCTCGAGTTACCTTCGTCACAGAAGCTCTGTGCTGGCGAGCCATACGTTGATGCAGGCGCCTCTTGGCCCAACGGAACTCGCAGTGCTCGCTTGCACACCAGCCGCTTAACCATTTTCCGGTCTCCAGCCTCCAGTCGCTCCGGCGAAGCAGCCAGGGCGAGCTCTCCTATTGCTTCGCTTATGCTGGCCTCTTGCCAATATCGAATTACCCGCGCACACAACTCGTTGCTGTCCGTAGCACGAGTAGCATACACACCGGGCTCTCGCTTGACCCGTCCTGGAGGACCTGATCCAAATACCTCGTACCCATAAAATCCGCACAGTCCTGGCGGCTTCTGTTTCTGAAAGGACCGAGGCTAGGGCACAATCGATTCATGGGGAGGGGGGTCGAATTCCTATGAAAATGAAGTGGCTCCGCGGCTTAGAAGCTTCCGAAGCCGCGCCATTTTCCAATGGAATGTCCACATGCCGCTGAGTACATTCGGCGAAGCATCTGTCAATCGAGGCACTTTCGAGCATTACAATTCTTATTTCATCGAGCTTCATAAACTTTTTGCACATTATTTCGCTCCCCCTCCGCGCGCAAACCTCGCTGTTCCTCGCTTTGAAGCTTTCGAAGATTAGTTAACGAGGGAAAAAGAAAGCGTAGAACCGCGATCGATACACGCAAGCGAGTTCGCGCGAGTGCTCCGCGCAGCGTAACGCGAAACTACTCGCTTCGCTGTTTCTTTTATTTTTCCCTCTCGGCGTGTTTAACACAGCGAGATCCGAGCGCGCAGGGTGTTCCTCCGGGTCAACGGCCAGGAACACACGCCGAAGTCCACATCTCGGAACGAACCAACGGATTCCCCGGAGAGGTGCTCGCGCGGCCACTGCGTAGTTTCCGCCGTTAAAACGTACACACACACCATCACCCAGAGCCGCGGTCCCCACTCGCTGTCTTCCCGAGCCTCCTGCGAGCCCAGCTCCGCTGAGAAGAGTTTCGAGCTATCGGCCCGAAGCGCTCCGGAACGATGAACCGGCTATTCGGGGCAGAACTCGTTTGCTCTTCGTTGGACCGCCTTCGCGTCGTCCTCGTTGCCGGAATCGTTAATTGCGAAACCGAACCACCGCGGGGACGACGCCCGCAAACGAGACGCGGAGACTGAGAGAAAAACGCGCGGAGCTTGACGCACAAATATTATAAAAAAGGAATAACGTAACGAGACTCTGAGAAAAAAGACCGATGCGCATTGCGCTTCGATTGGTATCTCACAACCGTCGTCTCTGCCCTTAACGATCCTTCGTCATTCCAATCCCGTACGCGGAGAGACTTTATACGAATACTTCCGATGAATTTGCTAGAAAAATTTGCTATGTTTTGTACCAGCGCTGTTCTATATCGCCATTCTATTACATTTCACCAAAGTGCATAGTATAATTTTGATGCCGAAAGCAGTTCTCTCAAATTTTACTATGTACGATAGGCAAAATTTAGGTCTGCGGCGACATTCTTACATCGAGCGATGTATCCATATCCGAATGTCACTCGTGCTGTCTTTGGCGAAATGTTAAAAATTGGTGAATTGGAGTGGACAAATTGCTTGAAATTTTACTATGTGCCGCTGGTTAATTTTCATGTTTACACTCGCAACGCCTCATATAATTGGTGGGGACGTGAATTTTGTTATGTTATTGAGCTAAATTTAATGCGGTAAAGGGAAAATACGAAACCATGCAATTTTTGATATAGCACGCAGAGATTGCTATCTTATCTCCTAAATTTTCATCAAACTATTTCATTATTTACTATGTTTTTGATCAAAATTCGCTCGGTGTTCATTTTTTATATAGTACAGCGCGTTATTTACTATGGTAATGGTTCCCCAAACGTTTGCGCATTATTTTTGACACACTCTGTAACGATTATTATTATAATATCGATGTGGTCCGACGTTACTATAAGAACAGTAACTTTCTGCGCTCGGGGATATGGTAAGTCGCTTTTCGAGCGATGAACTCCGTCGCGAATGAAGGTGAAACTGATTGATGGGGAACTATCTGACTTCGTTCCTCCTCTCCGGGACCCGGGGTAGTATCTCATCCCGAGTATTTTCGAAACTCGAAATAAACCGCGGTTTCTCTTTATCCCAAAGACGAGAGCGAGCCTCCTTCGATTCGCAGGGTCGTTAGGCCACGACACGTGTTTCGACAGCTCGGCCGGAAAAATGTATTTTCACGGATTTAATCCTCCGAGTATGAGCACAGCCTGGAAGAAACGGGTTATTCGCCCATTCCCCAGAGCTCCGTCGTGTCTCGCTCTTCTCGTTTTCGCCTCGAAGGATCATTTCACAGCAGTCGATCATCGCTCGAGATTGGCAGCTTGTCAACGACTGTGCGCTTCGGTCTTTTGAATACTTTTATTCTATCGCAGCGCAGACTAAAACGCTGAATATATTAGTACGAATATCGCTGCACGAGGTTGTACCCAAACACGTTTTTTTCTCGACAAATACACGTACACGCTCCCGCAGCGAAGAAGGCGGAACGCGCAAACCCGACGACCGCATAACCACAAGGTCTGTGTACTCCGCGATATTGGATTATGTCGACGCGAAAAGAGACCGAGCGCTGGCCAAGGGGTAGGATCGGAGCGAGCTCTGCTCGCCTCGTCCGTGTATACCTCGCTCGAACGGGCCGCGCGCGAGCGCGAGTCTCATCGTCGCGCGGCATACTCACTGTAGCTTAATTCGATATAGTGGCTCTCCGAAGTAGTAGTAAGTCGCGGGGGCGGGGGAAAAAGGAGCGAGACTTCCGCGCGGCAGAACCGCGATTCCCAACGGTGGACAGTGTCCACGCGGCCACTGCCGGATGTTAACAGTTTCTCGCGACGCCCGATTCGTCGCGCGCCCGCTGATTCTTCCTGATAATAATAGTGCCGAACGACTTGAGCCCTGCAGCTGGAACGCCGCGACGCGAGAGATTGACGAATCGTTGAGAAAACAGTGTTTAAACTCGTCGCGGAATCGGCATTCGCGCTTGAAAAGACTTCCGCGCGGTTTTGCTCGCTTCGAGTGATTTATTTATTGTGTTACTTCGATCCAGGATCAGTGGATCTCCCTGTAGAACCGTCGAGGGAAGAAAAAAGGAGGAAAAGCTTGATGCAGTAAGTAGCTTTTGACGGAGAGCTGGAAACGTGGTTTTTGAATGTCAACGGGATATGTCAACGTGCTCCGTGATGCCGGTGTCGTTGCAGGACATTCTGGTAAATATACAAACACACGCACACACTTTTTTATTCGTCATCGCAGTCCGTTGCTCCATTGTTTTGACGATCGATCGATCGGAATCGCCGCGTCGCGATGTTTTTATCGGCCGGAAATATATTCCGGATCCGAAAAGGTGATTTTTCCTGAAGGGATCTCGGAGCCCGGCGTGCCCGAACACAAATACGCGCTGCGAGTTAATCGACGAGTCGTGGAAAGATGAAAGGAAGGGTTGTTGCGCATCTCCGGCTCGTTCAAGTTTCCTAAACGGGGAGTATTCCTCGAAGACGCGGACTCGCCGCCAGCGATGAGAATGAGAAGAAAAAAGGGGCGAGAGCAGCAGGAGAAGCGTTGAATATAAAGACTCCCCCGGTGCCTCAAGTACTCTCGATCGGGCTCTCTCGTGGTCCAGCTCGCGAGACAGAGAGATACGCGCATATACAAGATAACCGGTTTCACGGAGAAGTTGCGAACGACCGGCTCGTACCACGCTGTACACGAAAATAAATATATGAAAAAAACGAACAAAGAGAAATGAGCGTGTGCACGCTGCTCTGCGCACACTGCACGCGCGCCTCGCTGTGTGTGACTCCGAGCATGTGGGTGTGTCTGTGTGTTTGTGTGTGTGTGTGTGTGTCTGAGAGAGCGGACGATGAAACAAAGTGCATAAAATCCAGCAGCATCCCCCACTGGCGAGACGAGCGAGATGCGAGGCGATGTGGACCTCGAGCACCTGCCCCGAGAGGCTCCCTCGCTCGCTCTTTTCCCCCGTGGCACAAAGAACTTGTCGAGTTTTCCGAACGCTCTGCTCAACGAAATAAGAACGAATTTTATCTAATAAAAACTCCTCGTACAAAGTCGCATTCCGAATGACGCGATCGGAATTTCGTTCTCTCTCGAACGATTAACCTCTTTCTCATTATCAACGCGTGTGCGACGAGAATTAAGCTAACGATCGTTCACAAAGGAATTGAATCCCACGAATGTTTGTCCATTGAGGAAACTGCGACGTCGAAAGAACAACGTTTTATCCATTATTTTATCTCGTTAATGAGAATGAACAGAAAAACGTTGATTATATTCATAGCCAACGGGCACATTTGTCGAGACAATGATTGCGCTCGCCAAAAACAAACAGGGAAGTTGAGCTTCGACGCGTCACCAATCCCCATTTTTTTCTTGCATCTCTCGACTCGCGACTTTTTTCACATTTTACCTGTCTCAATATAAAGCAGTCGTCGGGTTTCACGGTTAAAACTATTAGTAGGGCATACAGACGCGTGGTCTAGTCTAGTCAACGTGCCGGATGCAAAGGAGAGAGAAAAAAACGAGAGAGAGAGAGAGACCTTTTGCCCGAGTCCGAGAACAAAATACACGTGTTTGGCGGTGAGTGCGAGGTGCGCACTCCTTAATATGTACACACCTATGTCCTCACTTGTAAAATCTTTTTCAACGTGCTTCAACCAGCCGAGCAGCGAACGAGAGAAAAAAATATTCACACGCATACGTATATATTCGTAACTCAATTAAAGGCTTTTTCGCAGTTGTAAGATTTCGATGCTCGGCGCGGTGTATCACGCGCACCGCCGGTGATAAGATATTTCCGTCAAAATCTCTTCAACTCCGCACGTGACCAAGCTCCATTTTTTTAGGCTTTTTCCGGTTACTGACTCCTCGATTAAGCGGCGTGATCGACGCCGAATATGACAGAGGAAGATTGGACTTTTGAGAGCTCTCGTTGGACCTCCAAAAACTCTGGTTCTTGCTCGTCCAGGGTCGAGCAACGCTCCATCAATCGGAGAACGATTCTGTTTAATCTGGTGAATTTGAAAAAAAATATTTTTTAATGGATTCTTCTGTGACGAGTAGATCGAAAGCGTATAATTAGCCTGGTCGAACGCCTCGAGAACTTTGAGTTTAGCAGGTCAAGGTCGTCAATTGATTGGATGATCGAAATGTCACGTTTTCCAAGGTGTTATTCGAGCTCGGATCGGCACCGTGGTCGTTAGCTTTACATCTCTTTCTTCTAGAGCTTTTCTTCTCTTCCACCGTAAACTCGGCGCGAACTCACCGTAAAACAGTTCGACTACCGACGTTCGTTTCTTTTTCTATTATTTTCTGTCTTTCCTGCTTCTCTCACCCCGGATGTATTTTCGTTTCTGGCACGGAGCTGAGGCCTGTGTTGTGCTCTGGTTCCTTGCGTTTTCTCGCTTGCACGCAGCTTCGCGTGTTTTCGGCCCTCGAATCCCCGTGCACTCGGTCCGTGTAGGCGAGCGAAAAAACTCCCGGAAAAACAGGCTTTTTCGGAGCGCCCTGGGGCCGGAAGTACCAACGACTCGAAAATTTGTCCTGGTACTTTTTTGTAGGGAATTCAATTCTCTACAGAATTGGTCCCATTCGTTTTTACTCCATCTCCAACCGTTTACTCAGTAAACGCGATCTAAGATTTGAAAGCTTGAAAAAATGCATAACTCTTGAGGTACTGGTGTCGCATCGAAAAACAATACGAGACTTTTTGGCCCGATATTCCGACTTGGAATTAGGCTCAGACGAGCGAGCAGCCAAGCCAGAAGAGCCTCTGTACACATTTAAATATATAAATAGTTGAGCGATATATTTAAAACGCACCAACACCTGTCCTTGCGGAACCAGCTCGATGAGAGCGAGCTGCTCTCACGTCGATAACGTAAATATAGGTATAGATGTCGACGTATATATGTAGCTAAAACACTTGAGAGCTCGATTGAGCAAATCAGAGCGCTCGCGGCCCGATGAGTGACCTCAATTCGGGTTATTAATCGACGAGCGTTTGGCTTAGGCATCACTCGATTGTAAAATAAAAAATGAAAAGAAAAAAGCTGGCTGAACGTTGGAAAAAGTGAACTTGATGAATTCGAATGAAACTAAAGCTGCCCTGCAGCAGCCTTCCTTTGGCAGCTGGAGTATTAGAAATTGGTTATTCATCTTCGACCTCGTTTTTTCATTCAAATTTATCGCTCCGGGTCAACGAGTGATTTCGTCTTGATGAAAAGTTTATCGTGATTTACGGCTCGCTATAAACTGGCCGTCGAGCAAAGTAGTTTTTTCATTCCGTCACTTTCCACTTGGAATTCTCGATTCAAAGCTTTTCCTAAATTCAACAACTTCAAGAGTGCACAAAAATGAGTTGAACGAGCCAAGTATCGTTGGACATGCCGAGCTCAAAGTGCTCTCTCCGCGGACACCGCAAATAAACCCTCGCTCGCTCTCGTCCGATTGCGTAATTCGGGTATGTGGCACGCACGAGAATGCGTGCACATCGTTCACCCGATGTATTCCTCGTTCCCCGTCGTCTTTCCTCGTCTCCGGCTCGTCCGCTGTTGCGTTCGTACGCAAAACACACGCGATCAACGTGAAGCAGAAAAAGTCGTAACTTTTCTTGAGTCTCGTTGAAAAGTGTTGAAGTTACGACCTTCCTGAGTCGAGTCAAGGAAGCGTCGACGTGTATTTTTGTATGTGCAGTTTAGACGAATTCTCCGCCAATGCCTCCTCCGAATGCACACACTTTCGTACCGAGCCTCTCGACCGCACTCACCGAGCCCACGAGTTTGCACATTTCGGCCCATCAAATCAGCTGTTTTTCGCGCTCCAACCTTTCAGTTGGAATTCGTCCGGTCTCAGAGTTGCTGCAATTTTTTTTCCTCCCTCCCCGTGCGATCGGCGCTCCAACATTTTCGGTGCACAGCGTACCGAGCCTCGTCCCGAGACAACCGAGTTTTTTTTCATCAATCCTCATCAGTGTTTTTGTGCACGCGCGTGACAACTTGAGTGCTTTTTTTCGCCGCATCATCCAATGCCGCGCGCTCGCACGCGCGATGCACTTTTCTCGTGCTCCGATACGGAAATGAGCGATAACGGTGACAAGGCAATACAATCGACGTTTTCTTTTTGTTTTGTTTTTTCACTTTTGCTATCGTCCAGAGGCGACTGACGAACTTCGTTCCGAAGGAAAAGCTTAAAAAATGTTCGCACACCTTTTTTCACGAGGGAATTCATGGCCCTGAAAACAACGTCGAGCGCGTGTTCGATTCTTTTGATTCAACTATGAGACTGAAAAATATGACTCGAGTCTGATTTATATGAAAACAGGAAAATTGAATTCGATGGAAATTTAGCAAATACGCGGAAGAAATTTATCCACGATTTACAAAAATAGGCTGTTTTGGAATTCTCTCGCGGTACTCACCAGTGCATTATTTGACCAAGCGGACAGGGTCAAGGCTCACTTAGATGCTAATCGCATGTATTTGTATATATTTGCACTACTTAGAATAAATATGAAGAAGCTTGAAATATTTCGAAAATACGTTTTGGAGATAACGCGAGGAACGAATTTGTTCAACGACGCGACAAAGTTTGAAATTTTTTCATCGAGTTTTATCGTCCTTAAGATTATTAATAAATCGTTTCCACGAAAAATTATATTCACGCGCGCTTTACTGCCTGCACTTGCGACGTTAAATATCACGTAAAATGAGCGTTGGCGTAATTCAACAAGTTGCGTCCAACTGCAGAAACGTCGAAATAATTGTAAGCGACGAATGGACGAAGGACGTATAAGAAAGAAGATTTTATTAATTGAATAATGTTTCGCCAATGATTGGTCCGACAAAACGGCGAATTGCAACGTCGAATATGACGAGAGAGCATGCGAGGCACGACGGATGGACCACTGTAAAGAGTGAGATCTTTTTGTTATTCGCAGCGGCATCGCAAAGCCCTAATCGTGAAATTGGCTCCAGTCAATCCGGCGAGCTCGTTCGAGACTTCGTATTCGTTCACGACGAGTTGCGAATCCGACGACACGCGGTGCCAAGATAAATCGAAGACTATGAAATTTTTAGTGAAATACTTGGAGACTTTCAGCGTCAAATTTACACCGGTGAGAGCTATTTTAACAGGCGCATTGCCGATCAACTTTGCGGGACTATAAAACCTTAAAATTAATCTCTCGATGGTAGAACGCAACAAGATCGTTGAGAATTTAAGGCATTTCTTTCGCACGAGCGTACTTTTTGGTCGCGCAAATTGGGACACTCGAAATTCGGACTAATTATTGAATAAAATGATGATTTTACGATTTTTCAAGTTTTCATTCTTCATTAAATGTTGGATAACCCGAGCTGAAATTTGGCGAATCTATTCGCACGCGCTTTTCTACTTTACTGTTATTTAAAATCAGTTATTTGTAGAGTATTCGGGTTCGTGAAAGGAATACCTTAACGACATTCGACGTTCAATTCCATGATACGATTCTTGAACATTGAAAACTGGTCGACGCACTAAACTGTCACTAAAAATCCGAGGCTATTGAGAAAGTTACTGGACGCGGGGGGAGGACGAATAGAAAAACGAGAAAATCCGGTTGGAAAACTGCAGCCTTGTAGAATTTTATTAATCCGGCCTTTTGCCGCGCGCGCGCGACTGATTATCTCGATACAAAAGTGGCATCTGATGCGTGCATAGAAAATCCAGCAATTGCGTCTGCGTGCGACCTCGCGGGAGACTCTCGCTCGGTGTGTAGCTTCAATTATGTTAATTCGTGAGTGCGTTCCGTTAATTCGCTGCGCCACACAGCGCGAGTAAATAAATATGAGGACTGACGAACCGAGAGAATAAAAAAAAGGGAACATTTCTCGTCGCACTAATCGCCTGTTGCGTTATCGCCACGTGCTCGTCCAATTCTTTTTTTTATCACCGATCAACCCCACGTCAGCCCTTTTGATTTTTTCAACCATCTTTCTTATCGTCGATCAATATTTTTTTACGTTTCATATGACGTCGCCGATTCGAAAACTCTTACGATCGAGCTGAACCCTCCGAGATAGCGAGCGCGACGATCGTCAGCTGCATTATTTCGTTTAATCTCGTTATCAGTGCTTAATAAAGAAGACGCGTTGACCCTCGAGATACTCTCGCGAATGAATGAACCTCGTTATATGCACGTCTCGCGTCGAGCTGTCACACGAGGACAAAAAAGCCCGAGAACGCTGATTACGTCAGCTCGATGCACAATGTACGTTCTCAGTGCGTCTCAAGCCAGAAAAACTCATTGACATGCCTAATTCTGTTGGCGATCAATTTGCTTCACAGCTTCTCGGTCCTCGGCAGTTCCCTCGAACGTTTTATAGAAGCACTTCCCGTCGAAAACTGAATAATTGCACAAAATTTTTCATCCAAAAACTGATAAACCCTCGGCTTATCAGTTTTGACTCAACGATTGAATTTGATACGAAAATAAAAAATGATTTCGAGTACAAAAAGGCCTCAAGTACGAAGTAAAGAGGAATGTGGAGAATTTCCTTAACAGCTTCTGAAACGATTCGAATAATTCGACATAAAATGTGCCGTGTGTCTGCGGTTTATCGCGCAGATATACGCGTCGTTCCGTCAACGACTCGGCCTTATCGTCTCGCGTGCAGGCAGGCGCGCGAGAGTCCAACTTCTACAATCAGGTGGTGGCCGACTCGGGCGCATACCGCGACGCCTGTACCCCACAGATATTAAAATATGTCGTCGGAAACTTGTTTATATACTTTTGCTGCTCGAGTCCGTTATCAGAAAATGGATGAAAAAAGCGGCGAGTTCGTTGGTGGTGATTCCTCGTTACGTTTCCGCTGCTTATCGGGGATGACGAAGCTCGAGTTACGAAACGTTTTTTTGGACTCTCGCTCTTTTTAAAAACAAAACGACTCGAGTGCGATGGAAATATTTCCGGCCACGATTCCTCGCCTTTTGCTTCGGGTTTTGTTGACGGATGTTTGATCGAGCGAAAGAGAAACGCGTGTCCACATCCGCGAGGAGCATCATCGCACCATCATCTTTAACTTATTGCCGCTCGTTGTTTCATTACGCATTCGTTCGAGCAGCATTTATTTGTTTTCGTTCAAACTCGTCGAGCCAGACACGAAATGTCATTGACTCGGGGCTGACTCCAAATTATGTTTAATCATCGGGCGACTATGACAGCGCATCGGGAATTTTTCTCTACCGCAGTGCTTCCGGCCTGTCGCGACATCGACGTGTGAAACGTGCTCGGCGCCCGACGCACCGAAGAATACACAAACATTTTATTTTTATTTCGCATTTACATTACGAATTGCAGAGCGAACGGCACACTTTTGTCAACATGCTTATTCGCCAATCGGCGAATAAATGTTCCACCACCATTCGCATTTCGTATAAATATTCAACTCCGCAAGTTTCTATACGCACACTATTTTTCACACGATTTTTCACCTTCTCGACGAAAAATGCACCCAACGGAATATCAATAAACATTTCTCCGTGTGTGCTCACATGTTACGTGCGAACGCTTCGATAGAACGAAGTTTGCTCACCGCGTCGATGAAACAATTTCGGCTTGTCGACGTTCCTAAGCTCGTGGTAGAAAATTCATTCTCCGGCTCCGTTAAGCCCGCGCTCGTAAACCGCCAATGTTTGCTCATGTTTGTCATTAATGATCCCATACAGCGGGTATAGCGTGTGTTTACCTGCTGAAAGCTCGTGTCGTTGTAGCCGAATGCACGCTGAATAATAACGTGCGTACAAAACTACGAACTCGCGTGCGTCGTGTTCCTGCGAATGTTTTATTTCCACCCGTCGGTTTCTGTTTTCGTCGAAATTTCGTTTTCCTTCATGAATTTTTTCTCCGTGGGCTCGAGGAGTGCAGATTTTCTCAAATTTTACGCTGAAAAACCGAAAGCGAAATTGCTACGAAATTCCTATTTTGACAGATTTTCAATGATCGTGGCGCGGGCGTGCAATTGTGAATGCGAAAATGCAATTTTCCGAGGGATTCTCAATAATTATGGCGACGTCGAATTTATGGGGCTCGCGTCCCGATCAATACGCACTGCGTTTCGCTGCTGCGTATCATTGGTGCATCCAATAATTAGCACATTCCGCGCGCCTCCCCCTCCTTAAAGCCGCTCTTTCTATATCGGCGGGTTGTCATTGGCGCGTTTCGGCTGTAATAAGCGCGCGCGGTACGCGTGTAAGCGATTAATTACGCGTTTGCGTGCTTGACCATCGACAACTATATACGAGTGTCGGTGAAATCGGGGCGCAGGAGGTCCGCGGAAATATACGTAGTTTGGAGTAACAGCTGCTCCGGAGAAACGTATTAAACGAATCGTCTTTCGCGAGCCCAAAATAAAGAAAAACGACAGCGTCAATCGCACACACGTTGCGATAAACGTGAGTGACGACCTTTCGATTGCGAGAGCTATCGCGCCGCGCACCTCTCATTTCAATGCTGCGATTTAAATTGAACCGTCAACTCTGCTGAATACACATTCAACGGCCAATAGATCACGCTCTCCATACGCGAAGAGCTTCATTTTACTCCACTTGTTTATCGTTTCAACGAAATTTTATTCACGCCTTTCTTCTCTTTTACGCGCGTCGTTGATCGATTTTTTCGAGCTTATGCAAACCGCGTAAACGCAAATGCGACTTTGGATCGATACCCGAACGAGCTTCAAATTCGAAGATTCTATCAGTGTTGAGAAATTAATCATTCGTTTGCTTGGGGTTCGACGCGAACGCCAATTCTCGTGATTTCTGACCGTTTTTTCACTGATTTTTGGAGTTCGTAGAAATATTTCGAAGCGAGGATGCCGGGGTTGTTAATTTGCGGAATTCTCCAGAATTTTTCATCGAAACTTAAAACTTCTAGTAAAATTTGCCATCGAAGCGCTTTTATACATCCATTATTCATGCGGTCTTGGGTAAACACTCACAGACAAAGCGCCTTCGTGGTGTCGTTATCGGTATCAGGGTCAGCGAGCTATTCGCTTACCCGATAAATCCCCTCGGAATAAATCTCGGGTGTGAAGTTTACTCGAAGCTGAGATATTTCGTTGAGAATTTGGGCTAAAAGTAGAAAATTTTGGAATTTTCGGAGCGACCTTCGCCGCTAATTTATCGATATTTTTGACGAGCCTCGCCATCAGCTTTATTGGCGAAGCCCGAATTGGCCTTTTTTCAAATAGCCGAAAAATAATGCTCGCTCGAGTGATTTACACGATTTTTATACACGCGTCGACGAGGGGTCAGCTCGACTCTCCTAATTTACGATCATTCTCTCCTTTTCTTGTCTGCTGAGAGAAAGAGCTCTCGAGGAAATGGAAATCTAGTGGCGTGTCAAAGTTTTACGACCTTGCGAGAACTTCAACGACTACTAAAGCCGTTTACACTTTTTTCCTTCTCCTTTACGATTCTATCGTGGTTAAAGGCTTTTTACGTTACAAACCATTCAGAGACTACTCGTTGGACAGTGACGAAGATCGTTGCACCACGTTTTTTTTCAGCCGCTTCGTACGCCCGCTAATTTTTCACCCCGAGAGCATTTTCTTCGAGCTCTAAGCCGCGAAAACGAGCAGTTTGAATATTGAAGGAATAATACAAATTTATTTCTGAATACTCCCAAAAATGAGAACCAAAATAATTCATGTTTGCCAATCGTTAATCATTTTCGTTCTTCTTTATTGTTGCAGGTGAGTTCGAGGTCAAAAGAACGTGGGTTTTTTCGAGCAGATATGGGGAGGGTGAGTCTCGTAGTTGCGTCAGAAAGCAGCGTGCTCTCAGACTGTAACGATGATTCTAAAAATCATCTTTTGTCACGGTAGCTCGAGGATTCTCTATTTTTACAGAGATCAAAAGAAATTTGCCTTTATCTTTGAATCGGTAAAACTTGACAATTGATCGGTCGATTTTCAACAAAGAATTTTCTCGACGACTCACTTTTTCTCTCTCGCTCTCCCACACACATATTTTCGTTCCGCCCCAAATATCCATTTAAATATATCTCGCACTTTCGTAGAAACATAGGTATTAGAGAGAAAGAAACAACCGAATCCAGGTTAATCTCCGAGCGAGTGGAGAGTCCCTCGAAGCGATTATTTCATCCGCATTCGTTTGTTTTTTGCTCGAATTTCATTCGCTCTATTGGCACATCCGTGAAAAAGTGGTGCTCGAAAATATACAGCAAGGCAGATTTTCACGCCGGAAATACCGAAAAATACTTGCCTTCGGTAATAGCCGCGATGAACTTGAATCGGCAGAAGCCATCAATAATTTAGCGGCAAGTCAAAAGACTCGCTACTTATTCATGAAAAACTCGAGAAAATATCGGGCAGCAGGCAACGAGAAAAATCGTGAACGCTAATTTTCTAAGACCGGATGATTAATAACTCGAGAAATGTCCATTGTGCAGTATAATTGAGTTCACCAGTTCAAATAAGACGGGATCCTCGATAAATCGAGACTGGCAAGAAGATTTCAATGTTAAGATATGCTCTCAGGCCCCTCGGACACGAGGCACATCTCAGTCCTGTGCCCTGGCTATTTATAAGTCTATCAAGATTGAAAAACTTGATGTTGCCTTCGTCCCTCTCGATCTCGAGTGTCTTCGAACAGCACAGCAGATAGCCCCGCTCGATGGGTCGTTTTCTATACATGAAATCGTTAAGTTGGTCAATTAGAGATTTCTCTTGGTGCGAGCGCGCGAGCTTCGAGGTGAGTTTTACTTGGAAATAAAATGAATGTACGCGTAGAGAAATAAAGGCAGGATAATCCACATGGGAATAACAAAGTGCAGCATATCTCGGGATGCTTTATATTTCTTCCATGTGCAAAATGACTTGCTGCTCGAGCGGCCTCGGTCTGTTATTAATAATCCTAGCACACTGTGCTAACTTTCATGCTTCAGTCATTTGCAGGCAAAACGAGTGTATCTTTATTAAGTTTGATGGAATCACTGACTCGTGGAGTACCCTCAACTTTTTTATTTCGTTGCATCAATTTCACTTCGTTTCACTTTTCCAATATTTGGACTCGAAGTTTCTCGCGCGAGTCCTCGATCGACATTGAGTTTGAATTATGGATGGGCGTTTGCAGTCCTGTTTTTCACGACGATTTCCACGCGTCGGAGCACCTTCGATTCGAGGCTGAAACCATTCGAAATTTACGACGTTCAAGTTTGCAGCGCGTTCGAGTCCAACGAAATAAAGGAAACGAGTATAGTTCATCAATTTTTTCATATTTCACGAAGTATCGGTGCAGTTTGAAAAACTACAAATTGAAAATTCGTCAAGGAATAAAATTGAAGACGATCACTGCGAAATAATTGGAGGCTTTGTTACATAATTTCGTTGGATGCTGCACAAACTTCAGCGTCGTCAAAATTTCTTCTCGCACGTAACAATATATGGAGCGATGAAATCGAACGTTTTTTTGACGTCACGTTAGCATGAAAATTCACTTGGTCGATCGTCCTCAATGAGTGGCGCACCCAGGCAGACAATTTATTTAGAAAGTCCCTTACAAAGCCCCTGCTGCAACTCGCGTTAGTCGCAAGACGGCGTAGATGGAGTGTTTGAATCTGCTTAGAACAATGAATCACTCGGAACAATAGTCCATGATTCGTCGTCGCGTCACGGCTCGCAGATGCACAGTAAAATTCACGCGTATCCCTCCGTTCCCTTCGCAACATATTTTTATTTTGTGTAAAGTACATTAAATAATCGGCTTCGCACTCGAATCCGTACGTATCATCGGGATCTTGGATGCTGCTGCGTGGGTGGGGACAGATTCAGAATGAGATTCGACGTCTGCGTTCAGTCGAGTAGGCGAGACTATAAAATTCATCGGCCCTTGCGCACGTTGGATATATATTCGAAAGAAAGCAAAAACGATATGAAAAAGCGGGAGTTTTCATGCCGCGGTGTATGAAGAGTGTGTGTGAGATTGCTAGGAGCTACTTATACGGTTCAGTCAACTCGTTTCCTCGCCAAATATAACCGGCGAGTCATTCAAGATCGTTCACTTTCGATGACGATCTCTAATTACTCAACTCCATTGCCCCAACGAGGCTTCGCTGGGCGTGAGATGATTTTTTCTGCCTCTAACCGCGCGCGCCTCGATAAATTTCCATCGTGATTTTCATCGACGCGCGACAACGCCGATGAAAAATTCATGGATTTCCATCTTTCGCAAGCCCCGCGATCGCGCCACGTGGGCGTTATTTTTTGACAGGTGAGCTGATATTTTTTCTCCGTAGGTTTCGTTCTCGATCATTTATTCACTCGCGAGTAGGCCACTCACCTCTCGACGAGAGCCCTCGAGCCGATGATTCATGCCGCGTCCGATCGCCTCGCGAAATATTTCTTCTTTGGACCGCTGCCCATTCTTCGGGAACGTAACATTACGCGATTTGAGGACGGTCGCACGCGCACCTCGAATCGTCCAGGCACGGTCCCATCGAGGAAGCCAACCCCAGAAAATCCCTTTCAAAAAAGAACACCTTTAAGGACACCTCCTAAAAATCTCACCTTCCAACTCCAAAAACAAAAAACCCGCATTTCCCCCACTCCCAGGAACACTCGCGAAAGCCTTGACTCCAGAAGTGACAGTGAAAAATGATGAGAAGTTCCGCCGCTGAGCGCGGGTTCGAGTTTGCTCAGCTAATTTTCCATCGCGCCCATAAAGCTTGGCACGCATCGATTTGTTGGCACAGCGTCAATCCTCTCGTTCAACCTCGCATATCTATTTATCAGACGAGAATTATTTGTACACTTAAGGCGCAATAGTGCGCCACGAGACTCGATGTGCTCTCCAATCTCGTTTGTATACGTACACGCGAGCGTGAAATCTGACATGTGTGCAACGACTCATTCACAAACGACAAGAGTTTCGTGCTCTCCCTCCTCCCTCTCTCTTGATTTTCCTCCGTTACTCATAACGCTTTGTACCACCTGGCGATGCTGCGCCGTACACACCAGAATCCGTTGTGTATTCGTACCCAAGACCGAGATCTGTCTCCTTCTTTCTCACGAGCTCGATGACGCAGATGTCAAGAATTGCATCATAATTTTCATTCATACTTCTCGCGCACCTCCCTCTCTGGCTTTCGCCTCTCTTGTTTTTTACCACCTCTCCGAGCCCGCGCGGTCTTTTACTCGGGGAGTTAACAGATTCGATAATAATGCGACACTCTGCCCTGGATGTGTATACGTACACAATAAATTCATAATGCATGACTCACTCGACTCGTGCAGATACTTTTTCCACCGGTTTTTTATTTCTTCTCATTTCTGCTTACGATGTTTCACTCACGCTGCAACTTATCGGCAGTATTCTCGGGATATTTCGACGAGATTTCAACGAGCAGATACGAACGTGTTTATTGAGAGCCGTGACGAGCAGCGTACACGGAATCCGAAATCAATTAGTGATTTGCGACCCGTTGACGATGCTTCGCGTCAGCGCTTCTTCTCACACGAACCGCCCCCCGCGTTGTTTCTTCATTTCGATTTCATTTCCGGACTAGCGTCATCTGCAGCGAGTGACTTTTCCAGGAATTTACTGAGCAACGATCCTCCGGGGCGATCAGAATTGCTTCGAGGAAGCCCGCGCACAGGCGCTCCGGTCTCGAGCCAAATTCTTCGTGCGCTCGAACGCAATCCGCGGGCGCTGTTTTCCCTCTGAAATCCCCGCAAGAAATCGACTTTCCTCAATGCTCACCGAACTCTGTCATACTTTTATCGGGGCCCGAGTGATTTAACGGTAAACAAATAAAGATACTCGCGCAGCCGAGTCGAATACTCGATTCCCGATAATAATGCTCGGACACTTTGTAGCTTGTGATTTCATACTTTACATCCATACCGAGGAAATTTATTATCTTTCGCGCAAACACAAAGGAGGTACCGTTCTCGCTCGTTGTACCCTCGGGCCGACCGCGCGCACTCCTCGCCTTCCTTTTCTCTCCTCCGAAACAATATTCTTCCTTTTTATTCTCCAGTTTAAACATTCGCAACGATAACAGTGCGAAATAATAGCAGACAGCTTGGTGCAGGGGCTAAGATAATCAATAAGACTTGAATAATAAGAGCGCTGAGTTCATCGACTTTCCGTCGTTGGGAATTTTCATGCTTTTTTCTACGTCCATTCGCTATCTTTTATACGAGCGTGTACTTTCGACGCGCCGGTTCTTCGATGAATAAAGAAGAATTTTCTCCGTTTCAGCCCCCCTCCTTTCATCTCGGTGCACTTTCTTTTACAAATTTTTCGTCGGTTTTTTCTTTTACGATTTTCTCTTTTGAATATCTCGCTGAGTGAAATTCTCTGGGGAATGTGAAAGGAGCTTTTTTGAGCGTACGCGAAGTATTTTTTTGAAAAAACATGAAAAACAAAAATCTTGACACAAAAACCGTTTTTCTCTCGTCATATTTCGTTCTCGGAGTCGATACAGACGGAATTTCATCGTGATGGAACAACTCGGAAAAGGTTTCTGGAGGTTTTTATTATTAGAAAATACCGAGACATCGAACCAGCGATTTTTCGAGAAGGTTTACGCGCAACTCCGCGAAAATGTAGGTCAAAAGCATTATATTTCTTCGGGATTTGAAGCTTCATCGCTCCTTTGTTGGGCTATTGAAAAAACGGATGATTCCGAGGCGCGGCAAAGTTTTATTTTGAAAAGCTTGTGAACACAAACGGAGACGGATCGACACGAATAATGGAATAACGCGCGCGCGGACCGAGTCGGAGTGAAAACGCGTGAATCGAGAGGTCGCGGGTTCCGAGGTGATAACAACCGGCTCGTCACTTTTCCACGGACTTCTCCATCCCGGTTTTATAACGGTACAATTATTTGTCTTGCGCTCCGTGTAAGAATACTCACTTCTCACCTTCGCGGAGAGCGACGCGCGAGCAACGCGAGTCCGATCGTGCGCGTCCGCGCTTTGGTCCCCTTCTTGTTTTATCAGCGACGCGCGCGAGACGAAGATCTCGAGATGACGTGGCGGGCCAGTAGAAAGTGATTTGAAATCGTCGCATCGCCCCGCGGCCTGCGTGCTCGACGCTAGAAACAAGGCGAACGGTTTTTCGGAACTTCGCAGTCTTCCCAGTCCTCGCATATTTGCCACTCAAACTCGTTCTGCAACTTGGAAACTCACACTTTTGCAGTGCCAAAGGTAAACGTCCGAATCGTCGGACATGAACCAGCACTCCCGGACACACTCGCGGCTCCCCGGCTGTGTTTATTCCCACCCGTTCGCCCGTGCCCGCGAGTGTCTGTGCTCGTTATATATAGCGAGCTTGTAAGCAGTGCTCCGACCTCGAACATCAGGACGTTTACCTTACGTAATAATATAAATTTTCGAGCCGGTGCCACCTTCTCTTGAAAGCCTCAAATTAGTTTCCTCCTCGGCGTCTCGAAGCAGTCGCGATCGATCAACTATTTTAGTGTGCGTTGTTATTTTCTCAGTAAATATTGAACAATCTCCTAGTCCTTATCAGAGTTTGTTGGATCGCAGCTTCTTGGATTTCGGTTGAACGATCGCCAAGTTTTTTCTCCTCCGAGTCCTCCGTCAATAATATCCTTTCGAAATGATAGGATTTTTCTGTCGAACGCGGTGATTCAGACTTGTCTGACAATGCCTCGGACTTCCGGTCATGCGAACGCGTCGTCGTCGGAAGGATTTTTCAAACTCATTATCGCCATAGGAAAAACAGAGATTACGCATTTCGCGTTAGCAACTCAACGATTCCGCATCTTTGACGCAAGTGTGCGAATAATCGCGAGCGCGTGAGTCACGCCAGGGGATCCGTGACGAACAAAGTTCTCGCGAGCGCCGCGTCACACCGCGGGAGTCATGGAAAGATAGTTGAACACTTTGCCATGCTAAATCGCCCGCCGAAACGACAAAGGAGCTTTCGAAAACAAGAAACTCTGCGTTTCCAAGGAAAAGGTGCAGTCTTTGGCCATTAGAAAAGTTGAAATACGAGACGGTTCTACTCCGCGAGATTAAACGGGAGTGAATTTGTACTCGCGCCTCAAAAAAAAATCGATATTTCAGTGAAAAAATGTAGTTTGACGACGCGCTAAGCAAAATTCAGCTTGCATCACACCTCGGTCGTTCAATTCGCGATTAATTGTGTAAAAACACTGTCCAGTGGAGTTGAATCATCGAATAAAGCTGCGAATGGAAATGCACCTTTGAAGCGAAGACAAAAAATGTCAAAGTGACACAAACTCGCGGAGATTCTTCTCTCCTCCGTCAATCATATAGTCGCCTTGGAGCGAGGAACAATTAAGGCGGCCTCCTCACGAAAATACGTGTGAGCTCGAGGCTTTTCCAAGGTTACTGTCATTAGGCCAAATCCGAGGTCGTGCTCAGGAGAAGAAAAGTGCAGTTGAAGTGATCGAAGACCGCTCGAAAGTGACGAAACGCTGCTCATGGAGAAAAAAATTGGACGAGGAGCCCAGGAAATTGTGATATCGAGCTGCTCGCTCTTCCTGGCACGAAACTCTTCGTTAAACGAGTCCGAAAGTTGACAATAATTACAGTTAATAAAGAATAATGCCCATGTGGAAAAAGTAGGTTGAGCGAGCGAGGGATTTTGACGTCACCTTTTACCAAGGCACGGAATTACATTTCCTGGGTGTCCAAAGCTCGTACCCGCTGCGAGACTTTGTGTTCGCAATGGTCAGCGAGTCGAATCAGTCACCGGATCTCCGGGGCAGCAGATAATGCTGGCGTTTGTGCGTTCTGGCGTTTTCACAACTGCGTCGAATAAAGTCGAAAGTTGGAACAAAGTAGATGCGACTATAGTTTTCCTCGTTTTTGTACGCAGAGCTTGGAATAAATCGTTACGAAAAATACTGACAGGGCGGGTTTCATTTTTTCTCTGGAAACACGCGAACCACGGTTCCGAAATCTTCAGACATATGCGGAACGTTAAAATGACGATGATTTAAAAGGAAAACGAATTCCGAAGAATAATTTCACGAGTCGACGATCCCAGGGGGGAAAATTCTCGTTATTTCGGTTTGCAACAAAAACTCGATAGTTTATGCTCAACTTTCGTGATGAGTTTAGTGCACGCAGAAACTGGGTCAGACCCAGTCGGGGGGGGGGGGGGTGGAGGGCGGACGTTAAAAAATCGTTTGCAAGGGCATAAAA
This sequence comes from Venturia canescens, assembly GCF_019457755.1. Taxonomy (NCBI): domain Eukaryota; kingdom Metazoa; phylum Arthropoda; class Insecta; order Hymenoptera; family Ichneumonidae; genus Venturia; species Venturia canescens. Next base: position 3,542,463 of record NC_057426.1, read on the forward strand.
AATGATTTTTCGTTTTTATAAGTATATCATAATATCGGTATAGCATAATTATCGGTTTCTACTCATCTTCCATTAGCAGCTTATTCAAAGGTCGTAAAAGATTCTTCTGTGAGCTCGCGTATACGTGTGCGACTCGAGGATGAAATTGGCAGTAGTCAATGCCTCGAATATATATATTCGTGCTCGTAAATGTTTATGCCTTTGTGACGACATTCGCGTAATGGCGGATAACGAAATCCGCGAGCGAAGATCCTCCGAAAGCACGAAGAGCGAGAGAGGGAGGGCGAAGCAAGGGGGCGAAGAAAACGAGAGAAGAATTCAACGGGTCTCGCCATTCTGTTACACACGTAGCTGCAAACTACTCTTTAAATGTCAGTAACCTACGAATATCCTGAAAGGGAGCAGTGACCTTTTCGAAATACGATCAGTCTCTTCTTCCCTTTTGAAAAGCTGTTTTTCTTCCTCTCTCATTGATACGTCGAGGCCATTCCTCGCTCGACTTTAAATCCCTCGACGAATCCCAGTACCGACAAACGGCGGACCGCGATAGTCCGACGTTCGAGCCTCGGGTTTCCATTTTTTTGCTACTTTTTCGCGAGGGAAAAGAACTTTTCTCATTTTTCTACAAGCTCGAAAAACGAAAACGCAAAATAAATGATTTTTCTCTCGCTCTTTCAATCCGCTCGAAGTGTACGTCAGCTCCACGTTTTTTTCAAGCTTTCTCGTCGGTTTATCTTTTTTGCCAAAGAACCGAGCCTCCGTATGGAGATCCGATGTTTACGTACGTTTGTTTCTTCTCCGCGCACCAAAAGAAACACCGCGAACGGTTGGCTCTCGTTAACCATTCCGATCACTCGCGTATTTCATTTTTTCATTCCTCGCCTCCTTCATTTGTGGCAAATACAAGCATTCGAATGTACAGCTGCCCTCACGAGTTCCGAAGTTTCGCCTCGCTTATGAACCAGCACGTGCCCGGATTAATTCAATACTCCCGCACATCCACAATCTCAGTTCCCCAACTTCCAACCATCCGGAGATATGATGCTCCACGACGTTAAAATCGAGCCAAACTTGACAAAGTTTTGTTACACTCTCCAGGCGCGAGATAAACCGACAATGTAAAGCTAACGATAATTTTGAATCACGAATGGAAAAATAAATCCCCAAATTCCTTTTCATTTGCCGCAATAAATGTTTGCGTCTGAAAAAACAGAGGAAATTTGCGTAAATCAAAGTTTTCCCATTTTTTTGAATCTCCGAGGGTTTTTCGTCAGGTTCGAAGCGCGGAGCCGATGAATACTGGAAATAACAAAGATCCAAATTTGAGCAATGAAAGATAATTTTCTGCTTTCGTTCGTAAAAGAGAATTTCGTACTGAAAGATCGCCTCGTGAAATCGAGCCGGCTCTCGATCACCTGAGCAAAGAACTGATAACGCGAAACTGTCGAACGCGAGAAAATTTGAATATTTTTTGTGCGCGAAAGATTTCGAGCGACCGAATTGGGCGACGATATTTTTCCATTCGTCTCCGCAGATATATTCGATTCGTTCAAGCAAAGATTTTGTCTACCAACGAGCTACTTTGCGATGGAGCATCGTCATCAGCAGCGCTGGAAAAGCCATTATCGGTCTCGAAACTGTGAATTTTCCCACTTTTTTTCGACTCTGCATAACTGAAAACGTGGGTCGGTAAAATTTCATGACAAATTTCAATTTACAAGCCCATTGTCCCGTGCTATCGGAGTCGAAATGGGGGACCCCAGGCTCGAGTATTTTCAGGTAGTTGAGACGAGAGAAACACACGCTTTTCAGGGCACAAAAGTTCCTCGAACTCGTCTCAGCGATACAAGCGTCCACGTGCAAGCGAATACGTGTATTCTTTCCATCCTTCGTTCTCCTTCGTCTCCCTGATTCTCTCGTTACCGCGTGGCCAAGAGAGAAGAAATGTCCGCGCCTCCGGTGGCATCCCAAGATCTTATTTTCCCCTCTCGTATTTTCAGCTTTATTTTTTCTCTCTCGTTCGCTCCTCCTCTCGCTCTCTCCCTCTTTCTCTTTCGCTCCGGTACGAGGCCTACGCCTCGGTCGCGTTTCGTCGTGCCACCGGAGTTATCCAACCTCCAAATAGTACAGGATCGTTCATCGAATCTCCGCGTGCGTTAGAAGTCGAAGAAAATGGCAAAAGCGTTCGATCGAACGTCCTCGTAAGCGCGACGGAGGCAATCCGTACGAGCAACTCTTTTCAGTATTTCCGTCGCTCAACATTGAGACTCGAGTTTTTCGTAACTTTTGAACGAATCTGTAGACGAAAGCTGGCAAGCAGAAGCGTGTACATCGGTGAGGCACGAATTCACGGTGAAGCCCCGAACCTCGTGTACAATGTCCTCTGCCAGAGCGCATTGTGTATCGAAAACCGTTATAAACCGTTGCCATTACGTGACCAGGAAAATGTATCGAGATTTCGTTGAAATAATGTTCAGCGGTAATGCTCCCCTTGGCGGGAAAGTAGTCAATGTCGGTGATAAAAAATCGCCGAAATCCGTAGTGAGGGAGAAAAGTGTGCAAAGTTTCGAAGCTGAAATCCATCGTCTTGGTAAAATTCTTATACGCTGGGGATAGCGATGATAAATGCAGTAGTGCGTGCATTTTATTTCAAATGTGTCGAGAAACAACGTCCTCCGTTCGTTCGAGTCGCAACGACCGAGTCACCAATATAATGAGTCTCCCGACACGGTGCACTTTAAAAAGGTTTCTGTATTAATTACTTTCTGACAATCGTTCAAAGCGACGATCGAATCGACTCCTGTTCAGGGATTGTGAAATTTGAGAGGAAAAATCATTGCATCACGTACCGATTATGGGGTTCGAGGATCGAGTCTGTGTGTTGAAACGTTTAGAAATATCTTCGACGAAAATAAATGTCGTCCTTCGTTTCCTTCCTTTCGTCCGTTGAACGACGCGCCCCCCACCGGTCGAGAAGTTTTTTCTCGAAAGAAATGTTGGAAAAAAAAGTTAAATTTCCATAGGACCGATTTAAAAGCGCTTGGTGGACGATGTGTCGGTGTAAAATCGAAAAATTTGGCCTTTAACATTCAGAATTGAAGAAAAATAAATTCTGAAAACCCTCGAAGAAGCGCCGAACTGAACTCTCTCCTCCGCGCGATGTAAACAAAGCAGAAGCGCGTCGCTCTGTTGTCGAAGTAACCGCCCAAGGTTTACGACAGAGGGCGACAACGTACTGCGCTGCGAGGGAGCGAGGATCGAGTGCATCGTGCGTACTGCGCTAAAAGACGCGTGGTGGAGCATGTTCGAGCCTCCGAGGAGGATCGTCGATTGGTTGAGATCACGAAAACCTTACATGCTCGCACGAGAGAAGAATAAGAACGAGAGACAAAGCGACAGCGCGAAGAGCGAGAGAGAAGAAAAATTGGGGAGGGGATAGCGCCGAGCGCTGAAGCGCTCTCGAGCTCACTATACTCGACTACATAAACTATAGTGATTCCACATCCATATATAAATATGTAGGCAGCGTGTATTAAAACATATTTCCATGTGTGCGTGCGTGCGTGTGTGTACACACGAATATGGGAAGAATAAGAGAAAAAGAAAGAAAGAAAGAGAGATAAAGGCATCGAGAGTCGGAGGGTTAAGCTCGTTCGCCCAGGGAGAGAGGGACAGCCTCTACTACAATTCCCAACTCGGCGTTTCAAAGTGACTGCTAGTGAAAACCAGTCGGTCAGTCAAGCACGGTGAGGCGATAGAGCGCCTTCGGCTCCGTAGCGCAGCCACTAAAAATCCGGGGGGCCTACGAAGTTTTTTTTCCAATTTTCTTTCACTGCCCCTGTGCACCGTGGTTTCCCAATTTTTTGTAATTCCACATTTTTTTTTCACTGAGTGTAGTGTCATTTTTTAACGCGACTCGACGTACTTTGTACGAGGTGAATAAAGGTGTTGGAATACTCGTGCCAAAAAGACTGATTGCGGCCTTATTTTTTCGTGCCTTTGACGAACTTTTCACGTGGAGTAGTCGTCGATGGGGAGAAAAATACTTTGACCAATTGGTCCGCCTTTCGTAATCGATTTATTGTGATTCGCGCGAAATCGTGTAAACGAAACTCGCGAGTTACACAGTGACGTGCCTGAATTATTGGGAAACTCGGATGGATTTTTCGTCGGAATAATGTCAAGGCTTTATTGACACTGCCAAATTTTGATCACTGCCAAATCACTTTTGTCGCGGGGTCTTTTTGACGCTAGACGAAGAATTTGAATTTCGAAGGAGCCAGAAGAAAACTATTCGGTTAGTGGTCGATCGTGCTTTCGCGTACTTTGCTCATTTTCGCTTTTGTTTTTGAGACAACTCTAAAGGAAATCACCGTCGAAGCTCTTCACCTTCTCCTTCGTGATTCCTATTTATTTATTCTCATTTTTGTGCCCTTTTTTCGCTCGCCCTTTTCCAAACCTCGAGGATATTCCGGCCGCGCACATTCGACCACGTAAACATCGAAACCTCTCGCAACTCCCGAGTCTTCTACGAATCGAGAGTCTTGTTTATTTCCACGTCAAATATTATTAATTTTGGAGAATAAAAATGATGTGCTTTCTCAACACAAGAGCCAAAAGGTGATATTAATGTTAAAAGTGGGAATAAACAAGGGAAAATTATCGCTCTAAAATAACTCAAAATGCCGAGCCAAACGACGACGATTTTGCTCAAGTGCTCGATGGTCGACGTGCCTGCACTCAACCACGTGAAACTCAAATCCCTCTACGACGTGAGTACATTTTAAATAATCATTCGATATCAAAGCTCTCATAAAAGTTATTATTTCCTTCCCTCGTTTGTCCCCGTTCGCCTCGAGCGTACCTAACCATCGCCGAGACACTTTTAACGTATTTATAAGCAGAGCAAAGGTCAGTGACGAGGGAAAACTCGCGGAACGTCAACACAACAAAGACTCTCCTCGTTTTCGGCTCGTTCTATTTTTAACACCATTTTATAAACATCCTCGCTCGGCTCATTTTCGATAGACGATCGATCGTCACGAGCCGATAAGAGGCTACGAAAATTTTCTTCAAATATTGCGCTGCTCTCGACGAATTTTTATCGGTCTTCGAACCCGTAAAAAATTCGTTGCATCCGGCAATACTCGTTCACGAAAACGGACTCGTGATCACTAATTTATTTGCATTTCTTTCGTCATTCCAATAGAAATTCGATTCGGAATGACACTTTTGAAAAAAAAAAAAAAAAAACGAACCCAAAACGCTTGCTGCGTTTTTGAAGCGAGGGCACGAAAGCCAGCTGTTCGAAAATAAGCTCGTGCGTGAGAAAACGAGGAAGAGCGAGGCCGAAATGAAAAGAGACACTGACTATTGCGAGCTCCGCGTGAGCCCTTCGCTTGAAAGAGAGCAGCGTCGACTGAAAAATCGGATAAAGAGAGTTGCGCGCACGCTCTTCGAGGAAAAGCATTAAAAACGGGGGGCACATTGGACTGCAGCGAATATACATTTTTCAGCCTCATTAACGTTAACCCCGTTCGAGCTTGGGACGAAACGAGAAAATATGTTGAAAAAGAGAGAGAGAGAGAAAATACATACCGCGGAGAGAAAAGTTTAAAACATTTCTCGCGAAGCGAGCGCCTCGCTGGGTTTTATAACACGTAAAACAAGCATTAAAAACGGCGGAGTCGTCGATCCCATTTTTCGAGCAAACAAGACCATTTCGCCAGCTAATTTTCTATAGGGAAACAATCAAAGGAATGACGATGAAATAAAACTTTGTTGCAAGTTCTTCGGCACACCTACGCGACGAATAATTAGCGTTATTTCTTAGCGCACTGGCTCAGAAAACGATGAAAGCTACGAGATGACGATCGTTAGAAAATCATCGAAAATTGAGTTACCAGCGAACGGCTGCTAACCTCGTTCAATCGTTCGTCCCGTTTTTGTTACTCGCTGACCTCCTTCGAGCGTGGATTCGAATACAAGAGCGCGTATTCAGATAACGGGGAGGGAAAATTCACGGTTGCATTCACGAGGACAACCATACTCGATCCCGGGAGAGTTCTCGTCTTCCCGGGAGTCCGCACAAGCGGCTCTTCTTCTCGTTAATATTCTCGGACACTCGCACACACGCCGGGACGTCCCTCGCATTAATTTAAGTGGGAAAAAGACACGTAACTTGGTTATTACAGGCGTGAATTTGAAAGCGTTAAACTTGCTCGAGGACAGTTCACGTGTGCAGCTTTAAAGCTCCATTCCGCCGCGCCCAAGTGCTCGAAAATTAAACAAATCCGTTGACAATCAGTGAGAAAAAATGCGCTCGATGCTCCGGCAGCCGCGCTCGTTGCCAGAGCGCCAACCTCGAGCGCCCGTAGAAAATGGAGGTGAAAAAAAAACGTCGGAATAATGAGAGCGAGTGAGATAAGAACGGGACACGCGACACACGCGAAAATTGACGAACGAATAATGGATTCGCTCGGGCGAGAATGGGTCTGCTCTCAACGTACGTTGAACCATCGCGCCCCTCGCTTCCCCGCCAACTTCAAACGCAAACCCCTCCGTGTGCTCACTTATTTTACAAACAAGCCCATTTCTCTCTCCTCGATCGCTTCATCTTCGCCCCTTTTCACGGGATTTTCAATCTCGTTTACAGTCATCGAAATGAGCGACAATGCATTGAGAAAAAAAATTTTTAGTAATTTTGAAGTGAAAAAATCATTTATTTCATTATTCGCCGAAACATGTTGGATTCGTTTCCTCATATATTTACTTAATTCATTTGTTTCAGACAATTTCATAAATTTTTTTTTCAATAACAGTAGTTGCTTCGATCTAACAATTTTTTATCAATTATATGTAATATGTAGTTTGAATCAATAACACATTTTATTATTCAAAACATGCATGTTTTTGAAGGAAGCACTTGTTCTTTTTATGAACCATGATTTCAACTATATTATATTGTTTATGTATTTTAACTATATTATTATGTTATCAATTGCAAAATTATTTTTCACTGCCCGTGATGATGGTCATCACAGTTTATATGGTACATCTCTGAAACCATTTTAATCGAAGAAAAATTCCTACCTGCATATGACGCTGAAGTTTCCAACGTTGGAGTCCAACGAAATGATCGAAAAAACTCTCCAATAATTCCAGTAATTCTCCTATTTTGTTGCCTGCCAAATTTGCATTTCGTAGTTCTTCAAGCTGCTTTCGTTCATTTCGCTGGACTCCAACGTTGGAAACTTCAGCGTCGTACCTGCATGGGGATTCGATACCGCGAACTACCTACTTACCTACCTACCTACATTTTTTTAAGGAGGGTGACTAGCGACGATTCAATGTTGCCATGCTAAACCATGTTGAATACATAAAAAATTTCAAATACAAATTTTTTAAGATTTTTCTTCTGTACAGTTATATCGAGTAATTGATCACTAAAGTTCACGTGTATAAGCATAGCGTTTTCATATATATAGGTATACATTCCGGGCATAAGAAATCTGCTTTAATGCGTAATTACTCGATAAATAAGCAGAAGAAAATTTTGATAAAAATTGTGTCTTCGCACTTGATGTTGAAGAACATTATCACCAAATTTGATCGATTTCTTATTTTGACGAATGTAGCCACCCTCCTTAAGTACGCACGCTATCACGACATTGTGTTAGATATAAACTGTAAAAGGAATTATATAAGTCGCGAAAAGTATTATTTCGATTATTTATTTGTTGAACCATATGACAATCAGTGTCAATTTGAAAACATATTTTCACGGATCTATCACTTAATTATATTAAACTCTTATTTAATAGTAACAATTAGATTAATTATTTTAATAATAATAATATTTTTAGAAACAAAATAATGATGAATTCATTGCAAGAAAATAATTTTTTCGAAAAAAGCAATTTCGTCATTTTGTAAGTTGATAAAGTCATTTTGTAGATTCAAATAATCTAATGTTTTTGATGCGATAAATGTAATTAATCCAATCAATAAAAATTTAATCAAATCTATCATGCATCTAATTGATATACTATTAATAAGAGTTTAATATAATGAAGTAATAGATCCATGAAAATATGTTTTCAAATCAACAGTGATTGTCTTGGTTCAACAAATAAATAATCGAAGCAATACTTTGATTTAAATGTTCTCAAATTCAATCATTTTTTCTCTCATTGTTTTCGAAAATGTCCAAATTTTGTTTTCAATGATTCATTAATTACAGCACTTTAGAGAGTACCGTAAATTGAAGTATTTTTTATATTTTTTCTTTCGATTTTGTAATTCATCGTTCAATAAAAAAATGACGAGGAATTCGATACCGGAAAATCTCCGCGAGTCACGATAATTTTGTGCGTTTTTCCACTCTCGATGCTTCACAGTTTTTTGCGTGCAAATCGAGTCGTTGAACGACGCTGAAGTTGCAGCGTTCGAGTCCAGCGAAATTGCGGAAGAAAAGATTTGTAGTTCGCCAATAATTTTTTATTCCACGAATAATTGGAGTATACGTTGAAATCCAAATTTCGAATTCGGCCACAAACTTGGAAATTTGCTGGAATTATTCGAGAGTTTTTTCCCATCATTTCGTTGGACTCGACCGTGGCAAACTTGGTGGCTCTGATTTCCCGAACGGAAGTTTCATCGAGCAACGAATCTCAAAAATCGTCGTTAGCCACGAGAAAAAGGTGCGACTTTGCTTGATCTGCGAATGAATAAATATAGAAACATTCGTATTCGTGTGTCGTTCCTAAATATAAAATATCGTGTCGGCTCTTACGAGAATAGCGTGCATAGGTGTTGAAGGGAGAAAATTCGCGAGGGAGGAGGCCGCGTTAACTCGTTCGGAGTTCGGTGCGGACAGACCGCCGAAGAGCACATGCAGCTTCCACCCATAAAATGTATCGGAGGAGTGAAAAAGCGTTGGAGTGAGATGCGCCACGAGCTCTCAAAAAGAGAGGAACAGACAGAGCTCGGGGCGAGATAAAAAAAGGGTAAAAAACCGGGGAGTAAGAAGAGTTCGTGGAGTAAAATGAATATGTGGAAAGAGCGCGGTTGCACGAGGAGAAAAAGCATCAGCAACTCTGCCCCCTGCGCCTCGTGCGCATGCGTGTGCGTCTCTCGGAGAACAGTTGGGACAGTGTGTATATGCTTTTTGCGAATATACTTGAGCACGATGCGTACGAGTGGAATGAAAGGCGAAAAAATTGACAGAAGGGTGCTAAGAGTCCCCCGCACACGCGCCCAATTTGCAGTCGACTCTCGCAGTCCAATTTCTTATTTCTCTCTCTCTCTCTCATTTTCTTTTTACGTCAATACGGTGAAAGGTACGATTGGAGTAGCAGATGCGGGCCGATGGCGGGGAGTGTTCGAGCGACCTTTCAAGATCGCGAAATATTCAAATTCGGGGTTTCTTCCTGTCCCTGCTATTTGGGATCGCGGGGACGATGTTTTTGAAGGGAATTCGAACGCGATGCTTTCTCGAATGTTTCGAGAACGCGCGCGTCCCGAAATCTTTCGTAAAAAAATCGTGTTTTTCTTCGCTCCTTACCCCCGAGGCGCACGAGGTTTGAATCGGTGAGCGAAAAGTGCCCAAACTGCCGAGAATTTCGACCGGTATTCCCGGGATTGTTGCAGAGATGCTCGATTACTCACAGCAATCGCGCGCGCGCGGGCTTTCCGAAAAGCGAGAGAATGCGCTGCGGAATACACGTTCTGGCGCGCGCTGGAATATCCGGAATACTTCGAGACCTGCTCCGAAGAAGGGAGGAGCGACGAGTCCGGGAACGAGAGAAAAGGTTGAAATTTCTCGCACCCCCCTCCCCCCTCCCCTCCTCCTCATCCTCCTCCTCGAGCTTTCTGCTCCTTCTTCATCCAGTGAGACGAGCACCCGTTTGAATCATCTCGTTCGTGTATACCTGCTGCGAGACAAATCCATTGTGAAGATGAGAGTAACACAAAAGAAAGCCCCAAAACGATGCGGAGCGAGGAGCTCTGAATATACTCCGTTTCGAGAAAACGAGAAGGAGAAATTGAAGATAATCTCCGCGACTAAAGTGAAGCCCGTTGAAAAAAACTCGAATGAAAAATACTCAAACGATTTTATACTTGCCACTAAAATGCGTAAAAATTCTGTATTATTCGTGAGGGGAAAGGATAAATAAAATTCATGATTTGTGGAGACAATTGGAGTGTAAAGATCCGAAAGCTTTTCCCATATTTATATGGGAAAATAAGAATGGACGTTAAAACAAAATTTGAATAATAACATCGATCATCGTCAGCGTCATCGTCGTTATTTCCTTTACGAATTTCATGAATTTGAAGCGTGACACGATGTTCCACTTTCGAGAAGAACACTTTTTCCACGCACTCGCGCACGCATCTCGAGCGAAAGCGCTCTTCGGGATGAACCCACACTCACCCACTCACCAATACGAATCGGAAATCGCCGCCCCGTCACAACGACGAGCCGATTCGCCTCGGGATAGAAATTACACGGTCTTATGACTGGAAGCCCCACTCCGTAGTTCGGGGATCGAACGCATCGCTTTAATTCGATAACCTGCTTATTTTCCTTCCAAACGGACGCAAGCGATAATAAAATGAGGATTAAAGATTTACTCCGATCCTTCCAGTCGAATTTTCACAAAACTTCGCGAGCCAAAAAGCCTGAGATTTGCCGAAGGCGGCTCGATAAATGTGGCTCGCTCCATCGGAATTTGAGTCCAAGACAGACATTTTTATTCTAACAGAAAGAAAAGAACAAAATTTACGCTCTCTGCGTCATTTTCTGGAGAAAAGTCTCCGCGGAATCCAAAAAAGCTCGAAACAGTTGTTCGAGAACGAGATAAAATGAGCAGGAGGGACTAAAAACTTGAATTTTTTTCTTTAAAATTAAAGACAAGCCGCGATCGAAAATTTCGAAATAATCGTTGAAACAATTTCATTCTCAATCGTAATCAATGCAAATCACGAGTTTAACCAAACTCTCGTTAATCCTCTGTTGCTCATTGGATTTTAATAATTAGTATCATTTGATGAACCCGAGAAATTTATTATCAGACGACTCGCGAGCATCGAATGAGAGACTCCTGTGAGGAGAAAAGAATTTTATTGGAATGTATTTTGAGTGGAGGCGCAGGTATGCCAATTATTGTGGGATCGAGGTAAATATTCCTGCGAATTTAGTAGCTTAAACTCCGTCTCGGGTATCTTTCGTCGGATCCCAGTTCTCGCATCTCTTTTCATCTCTTTTTATTTTCCATACTTTATACCTGGCAAGCGCCTCGTCCCCTCGTTCCAAACTGACCTGCTCGTCGCGGCGACGTCTCCGGACCCCCTGGCCGTGAAAGTTTCGTCCCTCTTCGCGCTACCTTTTTCTCGTACGTTACACGCTCGGCGTATACAGACGCACGGGCGCGCACACTCGAGCGTATTCGAGATAAAAGTTCGCACGGTTGATCCGTCGCCGTGCAGTTGAACTTGGCATGTGACAAGAGCGTGTGCACGTTACACCAAAACCTCCATTCCGTTAACCTCCTTTTCGCCTCAACTTTTCGAACTGAAATCCCGAACGAGCATCGACTCCGACGAGTCTCGCAAGCCAGAGAGTATCGACACACCTCGAAATTGCTCGCGGTTTCGTAGTTGATCGAGTTACGGAATTCCAGGGCTGCCGATCCGTTGTAATCTCGATAAAAAACGCTGTCAAAAGTCTCCAAGTTTCGTAGACGATTTTGCGATGAGAATTTGTCTCGCCCGGAGGTGAAAATTCCTCTTTTCTTTTTCCTCTGACGATTTATGTGCTTCGAGCCACTTTCGTAACACCTGAAATATCATCCGCGCTGCTTCCCCGTCGAGCTATTCATCTTCGTCGTTACAAACCCGTTGTTTCGGTGCGTAGAGCGCGCAGCGGTATCTTCACAAAATAAGTCTTGACGCTGCGCGCTAAAGGCCACCTTCGAGTGACGGGGTATGCACTCGAGTGCGTCGACGTTCCAGCGCCTCGGCAAAGTATAAAGTAACGCGGCAATACTCCTCTCGCGGGTACGTACCTGGTGCGCAGGTGAGAATTTTCAAGGCAAATACTCGCGGTTACAGCTACAAATGGATCACAGACGGAACGTCGCACGTTCGCGTGCACAAAGAAAAAACCTGCTCGACTGCGTCGCGCACCGAAGGACCAACGCCTCAATTTTTCCTTCGTTTATTTACGCGGAATGAAAATTTCGACGATGAAAATTATATCGACGAATAAACGTTGCTCCGAGGATATAAATTTTCCGAAAACCGTCCACTTTTTATGTGCTCTTTGCATGGAAAAGTTTCGTCAAAACAAGTTACGAGTTTGCAGCGATCGCGAGAGGCCGGAAAGCCTTGCACTCGAGAGTCGTCGATCGCGCAGCGTGTCGGACATGCCATAAAAACTCGACGAATTCGCGTTTAGACACTTTTGAGTTCGCTGCTTCACGAAACGGGAAAAACTACGAAATTCTCCTCTCACCGCACAGGAGTTTGAAGTTTCACAGTTTTTTATATCCCTCTCTACGTGACTAGAGTTTTCGATTAGCCTCGTGGAAAGTTGGCCGATTCCGAAGGACTCCAAGCTCATTTTCAAACACTCGATATTCAATGGGAATAAAGTTTTGACTTTTCACCAGTTTTCTTTTTCTTTTTTTCTTTTCATTTCTATGTTTGTTTACTTCGAATAAAGTGTCCTGTACAGAGGAAGCTGGAAATGAAAGATCGCGAGAAGAACACACGAGCGAGGCCCAACCTTCGAGCCGAAGGCGTTTAACGACCCTAATTTACAGAATCCCCCCGTTGGAGATGCTTTCTCGAGGATTTCTCTCCTCCGAGTCGTCGAGGAGAGCAAAAGCTTCTCGCTTGACCACACGATGCTTTCCGTTCCTCCTCGCCCTCGCTTCGCCTCTCGGTCGTTTAAACGTTTTTTAAACTCTCGACCTGAGCGTAGCCGCGCGCGCTAGAACGCTCTTATTCTATTTTTGTTTTCCATCGTTTTTTTGGACACGAGGCTTCACTAATGAATACACCTATACAAACTGTATTTATAGTGTGCTCGCGTACGGAGTCGAGCCTCTTGACACCAGTTTTCGAACGATTATTTTCGCCCCCTTCGCGATCCGCGGCCGTCGACACTGATTCGATAAATCAATAATTTCATAACTGTCCGTCACCCGCGCCTCGAAACACTGCACTCTGAAAAATGGGGCTCCTCACACTCGAGAGGAAAAGTGTATCATCGTTGTGGACTACAGCTCTTCGTGCTGCGCGTAAACAAAAACATAAAAATCGAGGCAATTGCAGTGAATCGACGTAACCGAAGCAGGCCCTGAATATCAGTGATTGAGAAAAGATGTCGCAAAATTTTGCGAAAATCTCACGAAAAAGTGATTTTGTCGGTTCCGAACTTTTCGATAAAAATTTGCATTAATTTATATCGCTCCGTGATTATTGACCTCCCACTTCGTAAGCTGAGATTCCACTCGTGTTTCCGGTGTGCAGAGACTGACGAGCACAAAAGTCTCAGATTTTTATCTCGGCTCTCCTTCGCTCCGTTTTTCTCTCTCATTCTCTCTCTCCGTCTCTATTCGCGCGGCTCTTTCTCGGGATGATGTTTATGTGGATTTATACACGTGTGAGAGCGTGTATCTAAATGCGCGCGCGCGTGCGGTGTACCATTTGGCGATACGCGAGTCGCTCGGGAGGCCGGAACCCGAGAAACTTGCTCGGGGCGTTCAGGAAGCCTGCAATGACGTTTCGAATGTCCGAGACCAGTCTGCAGAGCGCACGAGGTCGACTCGCGCTTCGACCTTGTTACTTCTTGCCCGGAGATCGATGCCATGAGATGGAAAAAAGGAGAAGAACAAATGGGGAGTAAAAATCGCTGAAAAATGAAGCTCCGTTTCACGGAAACGTTTAATCGACTCGGAGCCTCGTCGCGTCCCGATTTCCTCCACAAAGGCCCTTTCTCTCCCGTTTATTTACATTTTATTACGCCTTTTCCCATTTTTTACAACATATTTCAGCTTTAATCTGAGCAAGATTTCTCGGATGTCTCATCGAAGAAACAACGATAAGACGAATCCCGATATTCCATAAACCTACTTGCGGTGTTTGTCGTAAACTTGTAACCCGCGCAGACGCACGCACCGACTCTCGAGAAAAGTATAAAAGAGAATAAGATAACTCTATTGATATTTCTTAAGCGGGTTTATCAGTTTCTCTCAACCGAGACATTTTTATCGGCTTCTCCCTTCATCTCACATTCCCCTTATCCTCGCAGCACATCTCGAAACAAACCGTGCGCTCGAGAAATTTGGCTTATCTTATCAGCAGCATCCCGAACAATCTTATCTCCCAGGACTCCTGACAATCTACCGTGGCATCTTTAACCTGATCTCAATAACAATAATGTGTGGTCCAGCCTCCTTTTATCTGATCGAGGCTCATGACGTTTTTATTTTACATTTCATTCGAAATGGAGGAGCCGGAAGTGAAATTCGTGGATGAAATTCACCAAATTACTCCATCTGAATTTCTCACGGCTCGTATTCTCACGCGCTCTCGCTATCGGATTTATCGTTGTTGCGTCTTCTTATCAACTCTTATGTCCATTTTATTGTGAGAAATATTCGATCGAGTTATTCGTCCCGTGACAGAGATTGATGGGAGCCCACAGATGTGGAACGTGGCAGAATATTCTGCAGGGAAATGTTGAAAAATCATTCGCTGCGGAATGAAAATACGGATTTTTTGATATTTCTCTTGAAAAATGTGCCTCCTCCATCAACTGCGACCTCCGCGTTCCTCGTGCTCTTCGCACGAGTTTCATTTTTTTCGATAATGAAGATCTATGGGCCGTCGTTAAAAATATTGCAACGCGAAATTCTTTTTATGGCATATTCCCTGCTAGAGTAGAATTCGCGCTTCGAACGTAGCTGCTGCCTCCTCCTCGTTTCTCGTATTAATACGACGCACTTTCGGAGTAACAGACACTTTTACCTTTATGGCTTAACGTATTTCTCTCCATCCTTCTCACTTCACTTGCGTCCTAGTAATATTCTCGATCCTCGAGAACATCACGTAGACGAAGCTCCGCACACCGAACTCGACGCCGCTTTCATTACGAGCTCTAACGCCACTCCGGGACAACACACTTGCCGCGAACCTTACGAGGGTCGTCTCGAGTCTCTTCTCATCTCCTTGTCTTCTTCGTCTTCCTCCTGACCTCTCGTAACTTATGCCTTTTTCGTCGTTCGCCTTTCCCCCCCGCCCATCCTCCTGGACTTGATAAAATCATAAATTTTGTTGTCCGATATTGAAATTCGCGTTGGGTGGGGTTCAATATGTCGAATAACTGAATTGTAGAACGGTCGATATTTCGAAATTTTTAAAGTTGTCATATCGGATTGGAGAAAAATAAGTAATTAGAAATTCTTATTCCCGATCGACTATTCAGCAGATTGCGCGTTTAATCAAAAATTCCTTCTTTGAATTCATATTTATCCGAAAATATATATTTCAATAGTTTTCATTTAGAATGCAATTTTAACAGATCATCTAAATGTCAAAAGTTCATATTTTCGAATTCAAAATGGAGAGTAATTGTTTTACAGACAGACCAGAATATAGAGTAGCAAAAAATCGAAAGTGAATTTTTCGAGCCTATAAAACTTAGATACGCCGAATAGCGATGGCTCGAAAAGGCGAAAGTCAAAATGACGATGTTTAAAATTGGAGATTACCGGTCTGAGTAAGTGAGTGAGTGAGACGCGTGTATTTGGAGCTCCACTGCATTTCTTTATTTTGATCGATCGACTTTCTAACATTTCGCTATTTTGACTGTTCGACTTTTTGGTGTTTCAGTATTTCAACTTCAGTAATATTTAGTCTTTCGTTATTATATTTTCAAAATTGTGAATTTTCACAGTATCGTTGACTGTAGTAATTTATGAATCGAAAGAGTGATAGTCGAATTTTCGAAAAATCGATATTTCAGTCATCGTCCTATGGGCGATTGTTACATTCTATTTTCGATGTAAAAGTGCTTCGAACCTTGCAATTTCTGCTTTATTTATTTTCGGCATTCAAAGCTCTAGTTGAATCTATCTGTCTCCATATTATTATTCAAAGTTTATAAACTCGAGATTTTAGCTGCTCGAAATTTTAGTCATTCCAACATTTGATCCCCACCCATTCGCGTTGTGAAAATTCGATCGTCGCGACTAAAAGGCACATCGAAACTTGAAAATCTTGGAAAAAATTTCATCGATTTCTCATAAAGTTCAACCGCGCGTGATCGTCGTTTTTCTTATGGTTCGCCAGAGTTATGAATTTTGAGTAAATTTCCATTTCAATTTATCACGAAAAATTCATTTAAATCTTGCTAAATGCAAATAATTATCCACGATAATTATGAATAAAAGAAATATTTGGACCCAAACATTCTTGATTTGAACGAAATCAAAGATTTATCGAAATACGAATGATTCCTTGGCCAACTGAATCGAATCGCCTCATTAAACAATTCGTTAATTCGGCCAATTTTCACTAATTCATTGCAAGATTGAGAAATAGAGATCCGATGCCTCCGAACTTGACATTTATCCTGACAAAATGAAATGGCATTGGCACTAATTTGATAAAACGAAATTTCCCAACTCCACGTTTCCCTCGAAAATTGTTCCCATCGAACGATCTATACGCAGCTCCTGGCTAACGACCATTCTCGTACACCTCTCGTACACGCGTATGCATAGGATTTGCGTAGACGGAGTGCGAGAGCTGGTTAACCCAGGTCTGGCCGACCCTGTTGTTGATCGAAGCATGAAGATGTCCGTGGCTCTCCGAGCAGACTGCTCGTCGGATATTACAGCATATATTTTATATTTATTGGCTATACATTGCGGTGTTTCAATTCGATTGACCGTCGTGTATACTTGTTCATTGATTTTTTGTCGGTACATTACGTTATGAAATTCTGTACTGCATCAGAGACGCGACTTCTCTGTTTCAAGAGAATGAAGCACGTGGGAAATGCTCTCAGCTCGATGTTTCATACTCGACGAGGCTCCTCTTTTCTCATTATCGGGATTACACCACTTTGGTGCATAACTTCCGAGCTTTTTTATCATTCACTCTCCCGAATGATCAACAGTAAGAAATTCGCGGAGTGCTCACCGAATGGAATACGAAATTTAATGAAATTTCTCGTTTTCGTTTTGGAGTAAAAAGCAGATTTATGCATTCTGCTTTATGAGAGGGTGAAGGAAAAATCGAGTGAGAGATTATCGTTTTTGGGTCACTTTGGTTCGAATTGGGGGGGAATGTGAGAAGAAAAAGCTGTGAAACCGAGATTGGAATGAACTGAAAATTGGTCCAAAACTTCAGAGTTTCAATGCGCACTGGAACATTGAGATGCGATTCTCGAAAGAATGGTTTTGGTGCCCCGACGTTTTCACGAGTGCCAATTAGAGCGGTGAGGCGCGATCGATCGGGGGAGAAACCGTTCGACGCATTAGCGGCGTACGGTTAACTCTCAGGCCCATTTGTGAATGGTGAAACCGTTTGCTTTCTGTCGACATGTAACGAGTATGAGAGTTTTCAGGTGTCTGTGTTCAACTGCATAGAAAAGCGTTGTCCTGTTCTCGGAGCTGACGTGGGCACCAAGGTACGGATGAGTTTATCGAACAAAGGAGAAAAGTCGGGCTCGTGTGAGCGTGTGGGTCGATTAGGCTTTTCTCTCTGCTTCGATGTTCGATCGTAATTTTACTTTCTCGAGTAAAAGTTGCCAAGTTACGTCAATTTCTTTCCAAATAATGCGTATTCGATGACAACTTTACTTTTTATAAGTTTATCCCAACGTTTCGAGGTAGATCACGCCCGAACGATCGTATTTAATGCCAGAGTTATTAATTCGAAATCGTAAATACATTTTTTCAACTTATCTTTTGGTGAGTGAAATTACGGGCCGAAATTTCATTCGTCCCTGGCGAAAATACTACATTTTTTATGTAAAAAATCACATTAGAGAGCGCAATGGGAAATGGATCAAGAAAAAAGTATTAATAAAAGGACAGAAGGCTATGACAGCGATGGCTCAAGCCAAGAAGAAATAAAATGCTGAAATAAGCAAATGTGAGGTTACGAGTCCTCATTAACAATTTCGTTCAATCTTTAACGCAGTATATCTTTATCGCTCGTAAGACAATCGTCTCGAATTTTTTCCCAGACCTTTTATTATATACTTCATTGTTACTGTGTACTTTTTCACGTACTTCGTAAGAAGCCGTTCATTCGTAATATGGAAAGATGAACGATTTTTTACGCATAGTCCCTGTGTATTTTTTTTCATATTTAAGCACGTTTATCTCAATAGCCAATAAGACGGAGCCTTTAAAATTCGAAACGCGTGTCAGTCGACTAGCCATCTCTCTAAATTTCAAGACTTTCTTAAGAAAATCGTTCCGTGCACTACCTTAATGCGGACGGACGCGAAATAATAGTAATGACGAAACGAAACTCGTGTCACTGCGATTGTTTTTTAATCGATGCACAATTGTCAGAAGCTTCAGCCTTTTTTTGTTTCTCCAGTGTTAAAAGCTCCGAAGAAAAAGGATTTCTGCGAACGATTTCACCGTAACGACTCTCAGCCGACGATGGACCGTGCGAGCGCCAGAAGTCGAGTACAAGGGCGTGCACTTTTGTGCGACGCGTTTCATTCTGCTCTCCTCCTTTTTATTCATCGAACCGCGTCTTTGTATACGAATTTTTATTAATAAATACAACGATGAGTTTCTCTGAGCGTACACGCACGCGCGTGGATTTATGGAAGCGAGTTTGAAACGCTCGCGTGAGGCTTCCTCGAAACGAAAGAGCCGCTGCTCGCGCTCTCGTCTCGAGATGCTCTAATGCAACGGGCGACGTCTCGTTACGATACCGGGCGTCGTCGTCGTCGTCGTCGTCGTCGTCGTCGTCGTCGTCGTCGTCGTCGTTATAATACTCCGTTCTCCACTCAGTTCGGACTTGCTCGTACATAAAAGTTTACATACATAGACAGACGGCTGTGTTTCTCGTTACTCTGGCACGCGCACTCCACGCAACGGTGCATGAGACAATTGAACGTTGACCCACTTAAGAAAATACTTTGCGATCTCCCGCGAGAGCAGGCTCGTTGTCCACGTATACTTGCGACGCATTTTCCTCGTTTCTAATCTCTCTCGCTCTCTCGCGCACACACCCGCGGAGGTCACAATATTTAGACATCTCAAATTCGACTAATTTACTTTCCCTACGAATGAGAAACGAGCGTTCGCCCTGGTGCTTTATAAGTCGAGGATGAAAATGCTCGCGCTCCATCGGCGCTACACTTTTGACCCCTTAATTCCACAAAATTGAAGAATTTCTCGCGAATTTCATTTCACATTTGCCACCCCGCTCCTTTCGCCTCGGAGTTAAATCGAGTTTCGCGCAATTCTACTCGACGGAAGTGCGTAAGCGCCACGCACGCGCACTCGAATTCTCGTAGCTGTGACACACATAAAGCGTAATAAACCGCAACCAGGTGAACGCGCGCGAGATAAAAAGAGAGAAGAATCCTCAAACTCGTTTCACTTGAGCATTTGACCCCCCGCGAGGCTCTGCGCGGCCGAACGCGCAAGCGGGAGAGAAACCTCGTCGATTCCTCCGAGCCTCCGACATTTCCATACGCGCGCGTATATAAAAAGTGAATAAAGATGCGTAACAACAGGCTTCACCATCAGAGTGCGCAATTTTTATCGACCCGTCCTTAAACTCGCGTCTTTAATTCCTCAGGAGAATAAAATAAAATTAGGGACACGCTTTATGCGGAGGAGAATCGCCGGGAAGAGAGAAGAAAAACGAGGCGCAAAAGTTCGACCTACATGACGATGTATTTTTAGCTTTTTATTTGTTTATCTTTTCTCCTTTTGAGTCACTGCTGCGCGAATCTCCCCAACCCTTTGTCCCCTTTCGCACCTTTCCTTCTCTCCCGAGCCTCATAAATCTTCTGATAATCCGTTTAGTCTCCGCTTTTATATAAACCTGACGAACCACTTTATGATTACGATCAATGAAATTATTTCCGTTTTATTTAACACGCTCGTATTATTGGCGCGTTATGTAGGAGCGTTAACTCGATAAACACGAGCTCAAACTTCAACGTGCTCGAATTTATATCACCTCGATAATTTAATTCTCCCGAAAGATAAGTTTACCTGGCTCTTCATTTATATTAATAGGAGCAACTCCACCCTCTGCAACCGCTCGACTTCCATCGAGCTAATTATTCGGACATAGTGACAAAACGTAACGCGATTGAAGTCGAAACTTTGTTAGTCTCGACCATTCTACAACCTCCCAGCCCCAAATTCTCCTCGCAGCATCCCCTTTTTCCACTCTGCCCATGCTCCTGCATTCACTCAGCTATTTTTTTAACACTTTCCAAAATTCGATTCCTCGGAGCGGCTCACGCTTAAATCCCATCGAAAATCAACCTTCAAAACTGCTTCTGAAGCTCGTTCTCGATTTTTCGAGTCACGGGAACACACGGAGAAAACGAGTCCGAAAATTACTATCTCAGGGGGATTGCAGCATTAATTCAAAGAGCAGTAATAAAAATTGCTCTATCGACAACAGTAAAAAGACCAAAATATACGGAAAGACTTTTATACGAATATTTCGGATGAATTTGCTAGAAAAATTTGCTATGTTTTATAGCAGCGCTGTTCTATTACATTTCACCAAAGTGCATATAGTAATTTTGATGCCGAAAGCAGTTCTCTCAAATTTTACTATGTACGACAGGCAAAATTTAGGTCTGCTGCGACATTCTTACATCGAACAATGTATCGATATGCGAATGTCACTCGTGTCTTTGGCGAAATGTTAAAAATTGATGAATTGGACTGGACAAATTGCTTGAAATTTTACAATATGTGCCACTGGTTAATTTTCATGTTTATACTCGCAATTCGCCTCATATAATTGGTGGGCACATGAATTTTGCTGTTTTATTGAGCAAAATTCAGTGCGGTAAAAGGAAAAATACGAAACTATGCAATTTTTCGTATACCACAGAGAAACGACTGCTATGTTATCTCCTCAATTTTCATCAAATCATTTCATTATTTACTATGTTTTTAGTCAAAATTCGCTCGGTATTCATTTTTGATATAGTACAGCACGCTATTTACTATGAACTGTGGTAATGGTTCCCCAAACTTTTGCATTACTTGACACACTCTGTAGCGATTATTATTATAATATCGATGTAGTCCGACGTTACTATAAAAACAGTAATTTTTGCTATAAAAGTCTCTCCGTGTACTCGTGCCTCTTATTCAAAAGACTCAAAAGTCTTTTTCTCTGTAAGCAATGCTTGTTATATGTATGGTAAAATGTCACACGTATTCGATGCATATTCGTGTATTTATCATAGAATTTACTATGCTGACAGTGAAAATTTGTGATTTACAATAAATTTGTACTTATCGGTAAGTGCTAGTCTGACACGATGAACGAAAACAAAACGAAATATAATTCTGACGTGCATCACTTTTTGCTATCCGCATAAAGCTGTTTAGAATTGAAGGGAGGAAAAATGGTAAAATTCAAAAAATACTGTGCTGTTCGTAATCGGTGGGTAAATGCTTTGAAAATTTTTGAAAAATAATATATTTATCAGTACACAAAAGGAACTCGGTTTCTCCGTGCACGATCGGTGTCTTCGGTCCCCCTCGAAATGTAAATAGCTTAATGAACATGGAGATACTGCTGGCGCAATCTAGTCGGAGCACTCTCGT
Organism: Venturia canescens; assembly: GCF_019457755.1. Taxonomy (NCBI): domain Eukaryota; kingdom Metazoa; phylum Arthropoda; class Insecta; order Hymenoptera; family Ichneumonidae; genus Venturia; species Venturia canescens. The sequence continues at coordinate 3,564,326 of NC_057426.1, forward strand.
GATATGATATCTCCGAAAATGATGGAAACCGGTAGCCACAGCAGATCGCGGATCGGATTTGTTGGAAAGGTTGCGCATTATTCAATGTTAGTGAACTCGGACGACCGTGAATTTAAGAGTCTCGGTTCCAGTGACTCATTGTCGTTGTTCGTACGTTCGCGGGGAGCGGGCGCGAGAGAATAAAAATGTCGTAACGGTTTGTGCGGGATTTTCGAAACTGGTTTCGTCCCTCTTTCGTCCCTTTTCTTTTTTCATATCGCGCGCGGGCATTTCTCGCATATCGCGGACGTAGCGGTAGTTTAATTCAGCGATTGTCAAAAGAATCGAGTCCTCGAGATAGCAACGGTTCGAGATTTCCTTTTATTTTCACGCGATCGATCAAAACTCTGATTGCAAAAATCGTCGTCGTTTCTAATCGCAGAGACGAACGAATTTTTTTCTCCCAAAATCCTCATCATTTCCGTGACATTTTGTGCCAGCAATTGCGCATTTTTTCAACTCGGAGATCGTAGAAGCTATAAAAAGAAGTTTGTATCTTAAACTCTTGGTCGAAGCTCGACTGAAATGTGAGATCGAAACTGCGAGAAAAACGGTTCGTACAATTGTAATTCTTCGGGCGCGTGTAACGAGGGAGGCCGCGCACATGGAATGGGACGAGGAATTCACGGAAATGTCCAAGACGCGATGTACCAGGACAAAGCACGTTTTTCCTACGCGTGAATTGACGATCTCCCACTCCGCGAGAGAGCCGTTCCTTCATTTCTTTCTTTTCCTCGCCGCTTCTCCCTCCTTGTTTTTCACTTCACTCGAAGAGAGAGGCTCGACCGAGTGATTGATCGCGCGAATCTCTCGTCGAGAGTCTTTTGAATTGCGATTGCAATTTCTGTTTACCAACGGCGGACGTGAAATGGCTATCGAATTATTGCGGTGATAGAGTAACAGCAAGAAAAAACTTGGAGGCACGAGAGTGAGGAAAACAATGATAAAAGAATTTTTATTGTTATCACATTCTCGAGAATCCAACCCAAAAAAAAAACAACTCGCTCGCCTTTTTTCAATTCTTTGTCTGAAAATATAACCGAACGAATAAACAGTCCGAAGAACTCAAAATTCTCTCAACACAAAATCAACGCAAAAATATTCATTCTCGAGAATCCAACGTGAAAAAAAAAAAACAACTCGCTCACCTCTTTTCAATTCCTTGTCTGAAAATATAATCCAACGAATAAACAATCCGATGAGCCCAAAATAAAGAAGCTTGCAACGTTGGAGTCCAACGAAATTAACGAAACGCAACAGAATTTCAGAGTTTTCACATAATTTCGTTTCACTCCAACGTTGCGAACTTCAGTCTCATGAAAAATTCAAAATTCACTCAATCGAAAAACAACTGAAAAAATTTCACTCATCCATCGAATCACCAGCTGATTCACGCGGTTTCACGTTCAATCAGAACGTTTCACGTTTATCGTAAATTCTATGAAGACGAAGCGCGCGCTCGCAGTTAATATAATGCTCTTGCAATAGGCGAACTCGGATAGGAAACGCCAAGTATATAAACGGTATATCAATCGCAAATGCGCCAAGTTATATCGATCTGATAAGAGATCAGATTCAGGTATGCGAGTTGTCTCTCGCGGGCCAAGATATGTGTACATCCATTTAAACATTAAAAAGAATACATACACATGTAGAATAATGCTGTATCGGTTTTATACAGCTATTCACGCGAAGCTTCGGACCGACAGATTTATCGTGATCGAGATATACGAGAGAGGTGATCAGTGCCCCGGTCAACACACGGAAGTATCGTGCACAACTCTCCAACGTACAATAATATCGATCTCCACCACCACGACGAGGAGCAGTAAGAGCGAAAGATCGTGTAGTAATTTTGCCCTGTAACATCGCTGCATAAAGTCGCTTCGCGAGCTGCACACGCGGGGGAATTACGGTACTTTGCGATATGCTTACTTTAATTACGATACGACTTCTTAATCCTGGTGCGAAACTTTCAAGTTCATGAGATTTTGACATTTTGTTAATAGGAAAATGGAGAAGTCATTGAGGTTTCGAGTACTGTTAAAATCGATCGTGGGCTTATTAGAAGCGATTTGTCCGGGGAGAAAGTCAGCGAATGACGCTGAAGTTTCGAACGTTCGAGTCCAACGAAATGATATGAAAAACTCTCGAATAATTCCAGTAATTCTCCAATTATTATGACACTGAAGTTTGAAGTTTGCGACGTTGGAGCCCAACGAAATGATGTGAAAAAACTCTCCAACCATTCCAGTAATTATCCAATTTTCTTCCCTGACGAACTTGAAGTTTGTAGTTTCCACGTTCACCAATGATTCGTGGAATAAAAAATTGGCGAATTGCACATTTTTTCGCTCATTTCGTTGGACTCGAACTTTGCAAACTTGAGCGAGCATGTTTTTTCGTAGCTTCGTCCAGGAGTTTTCGTGTTTGGGACTGAGAATTTAAGTTTTATGTGGATTCCGTTGGGAAGGCTGTGAAATGTTGCAGAGATCGAAATTTTTCAGCTCAACGTGTTTATCAATGAAAATATCCGGTACAAAAGTCCTAAGAAATTCTCTCGAGACGTTGGCGAGCTACTCTTATTGTTAGGATTCTCCGAGAGAGGCAGCAGCAGGTTGGCAGGTGTCCAGGTGCGGATCTTGGGATGCATCTGCCAACCTGTGAACTCGTTGTTTTTCTACGTATATTTTGCTACTCTCTTTTTATTGGGCCTCCATGTTTTCTCTCGACTCCACAAGTCCGGCCGCAGAGAATGAGACCGGGCGAGAAAAGTCTGAGAACCGAATAATTCGAGATCCTGGGGATCGGGAGCCAAGATCTTCGTCTTTTTACCATTGACGTCGCATGGCGCGTAGGAAACTTGGAATGAAATAAGGATCCATTGACGAAAAGAGTGGGAATTTGTCCCGGAAGGAACCCATCGAAATATCAGTTGGCTGAATTTCGTGTCGCGATTTTAGTTCGCGCGTTTCAATGAAAGTCCATAAAATTGCATTTTCTATTAACAATGAAAATGCGAATGGGGATTTCCACAAGAGAGGTGTGGAGTTTCGAGTGTTTGCGCGATATTTTCGTTCTAAATTGGCAAGGATGATAACTGCCGAGTGCTCCAGGTCCGAGAGGTCAGGGCGCTCGTCTCTCGATCTTTCTTCCTCGCCTGGTCCTTTAAGCTGCTTTGGACAGTGTTCCGTCGCTCTCTCTGTATTTAACGTAACCAGAGGCTTCTCCTCTCGTTTCTTGTTGACTCGAGAGGCTCTTGAGACGTCGAGCGAGGCGAGAAAGAGGTTTCTCGAATGAATATTGTGAGAGGCACACCCGGAGTAAACTTTGATACGAGGATCACCTGCGTATGAGATTTTTCTTTTTCATCCTTCTTTTACACTTTTTTGTTGAGTTGTTCGCGAGAAAAATATCGGGCGAGGGAGAGGCTGCGTACAGCTGAAACGTCGAAGGCGAAATTCTCGATATATACACAAGCACCTGCCGCGCTGAGCTCGTGCTTTCGCTAAAAAAGCCAGGTGTTCTCGATCCCCTTTTTCGAGCAAGCGACTTCGCGAATGTACATTCGACCGAAATAAATCTGTACGAAATCCCTCGCTCAGAGAGTAACAACGAGGCAAATAAACAACAACGAGATAGAAAAAACTTGCACCACTCGCGTCTCGCTTCGCGCATGTGTCTAATGATAGAGGCCACCAATCCTCCATCGTCCTCGCGCGCTTATCTTTTTTTCTCCCTTTTTTAGACTCTCGCCCTTTTCGTTTTCTTATAATCTCACCTTCTTCTTTTTTCACGCGTCCCACTCCCATGGCTCCGTACCACGAATAACTCTTGTTTTCTCTTATTTTAACCACGTTTTCTCTCTCCTCCCTTCGCCGTACCAACCTCCTGCCGGCTTCTCGTCATCGTTTTCATCTTAAACTACGCCAGCTGTCCCTCCGCTTTCACCGTGAAACGAAAAGATCTAGGGATTTGCTTTTGCCTTTATTTAACCTCTTATTTACACCCACCCGGTTTCAACGGAAAAGCGACGAGAGACGAAACTGCTGCGGGGCTCGCTACAATTTTTTTCATCCCGAATAGCGATACCGAGCTCTTGGATATTTCATTTTGACACTTTTTTCTCGTGTACCAGCATTATTTGGAGCTTCCGAAATTCTTATCCCGTCTAATCTTCGGTCCAAAGTAAAATACCAAATAGAAATTTTACTTGCGAACTTTACTGATGTGAATTATTCGATCTTAAGATCAAATTAGCGAACAACTTCATAATGAACAGTAAACTCGATTAAATGATACGAGAGCGCAGCGAAATGATCGTTTTATCGTTTCCTTCGATAAAATGTATTGGAAAAAATGAAACTTTCTTGCACAGCTTTCAAACCAGGGAAGATTAAAGCGTCGTCGTCCCCCAACGAACGACCACAAACATCAGCTCGTCCAATAAATCCCTGAATAATGAAATTTTCTTGATTGAACGTAAGCACACCATAGAAAATGAGGAGAGAGGCGAACAATCCCGAGATCGTTGAGAATCAATAAGCCCATTTTTGTCCCTGAACAAATCACCGTAGAGTAATGAGAGCGAACGGATTTTTTTTCAATTAATTAACGATGATGCTTGTCGAGACAATGGGAAAGATTCTGCTGGGCGAAGGGAGCGGAGGAGCCGTAAGATTTTCGAGGCAGGGAGGGGCGAGCTTGATTGGCTTCATTATAAATCTAAGAAAGTGAGAGAGGGTGGGACGATACTAATAAATCTCGTGGATTCTTTCAACTTCCCCACTCCCTTTGTTCCCTCGATCACACACAATACCTCGTTCGCATTTAACGAGACGAACGCGTAAGAGAGCGAAACGTGCAGGCAGCAGCGAGCAGGAGAATATAAATTGAGAAGAAAATGGATCTTTCTTCCTCGCGCGGTTATAACGAAAATGAGATAAATAACGAAAATGGAACACAAAGTCTCGGGGCTACGTGACATTTTTCTACGAATCTGCGACACTTATCGAGACTCCTCGCGACGATAACGTTTTTGAGAAATCTAGAGGTTAAAAATCTCTCGATCGATAGTGCGATAAGAAAATCGGGGGAAAGACTTTACCCGGGAGAATCGCGCGAGACAGTGATGAGTGAAGCCTCGCGTTGTGCTGGTCAAATGCGACTAAACTTCAATAACTTTCTTTCGAATAATTCATCCCTCTGAAAACCTCAACGAGACCGTAAAATATATATGTTTCTTTGAATTCTCCTGAGCGTGTGGACCGAACATGAGAACGTACGCGAGCATCCGAGAAATTCTGGTCGATTGCCTGGGCCTCGATCACAAGGAGATTAAATCACGTTCCAGAAAACCAGCGACGAGACGAGCTGCGTAATATTCTCTCAGATAATCGATTTGTCACGAAAAATAAATTCGCGTTTAACTTGTCCGACGATCGAGCACTTAATGCGACATATAAAAGCGTCGTAATTCCTGGATAAAGCGTGATCCAAATTCCAACCTCCAGCTCATCCGCCATCAATCCTTTCGCCCGTTAATTAGAAGATTCTCCGAGTCGAATCAGTGCCAAATGGAATGAGTGCTGCACACTCACCATTCGTAGATAATCGGGCTAGTTTTGCCTCCAACATATTTGCATTCGGAGGATCGTTCCAAGGTCCCGAAGAACGCGGGTACACCGTAACATCTGCGAGCATCTGGTGTCGTCGCGCACAACTTTTCTTGAGTATACATATACACGCGTCGACACGCATACGAGTTTCTCAGCTGCGGGACAATTCTATTGTCACTGTTATATTGTCATGAAAGACGAGACGCGAGCTCGCTTAATTGTCTCTGTTTCGCTCGCGCGTCATTTGATGCCGCACGACGGGGCATTGTTAAGAAAGGAAAACATGAGAAAAAAATAAGCATTTCCCTGATGCCAGGCACACATCCCTCAAGCGGAGAGTCTCGTTCGAGTGTTTGCGAATAATTGTCGTTGTCATTGGAAAACATGTAATTGGGACGTGTCCCCTTGAAATCTCAAACGTGAGGCTGTGTTCCGAGGCTCGAAAATGGGGTGAAAATTCGTTTCGAGAGACTCGGAGATCGCTTTGTCGTCGCGGGGGCGTATTTCCCCTTCGGGGATGAAATTAGCCCCGTAACTTCCGCTTTTAAATGTTGCCTTTGTTTCCTCGACCCCGGGAATCGATATGCTTTCATTCATCGCATTAACTACTGCGCGCATCATTTACGACGAACGCACGTGCTCCAAACGCGATGATAAACAATCTCGGAGCGCTTCGTATCTTCCCCTTTGTCGGTTTTCCCATTTTTTTCTTCCTCCTTCCGACTTTATCCTCCTCATTAACGAACCACCCACGCCATCCTTTTGTTGCGATATCGAACGCGGCGCGAGTTAAATAATAAATGTTGGGCGATCGCGATGTTCCAATCGGTCGGGATTTTGACACGACGATCTTGACTGGGAGGAAGAAAAATCCGGCTATCAATAGTCGAATTTTTTTCAACTCCCTTCAAATTGATTATCACACTCGATTTTACCCGCAGATTCATTCATTCGTGGAGCGAAAATCTTGAGGATTGATTAATTGCAATCTTTTGCCAATTTTCAAGTGTCGAATCAATTTTGCAAGGTTTTTATGCGAGCGGCGCGCGAACCTTGAAAACGATGGATTTAATATCGCACCATAATAAACGAGGCTTTTTCGTTTTATTTTATTACAGAGTCCAGGAACGCTGCACAAGGATGTCGGCGGTGGTGGTACGAAAGTTAGCGGCAAGCCGATCGGTGGCGTCGGCTCCGCAACCCTCACCGCCCTTTCCTCGATCAACAACACCTCCAACGGCAACAGAAACAAAAATAATCCAACTTTTCACGAGGTACGTCATCATTCGATATTTAACCTTCGTCAGACTCCCGGAAAGTCGTTAAACTGTACGGAGGCCGGAGCTTCGCAACCGTTTACCAGCAGCGCTAAGAAAACAACGAATTTAACAACTTAAAATCCTTATTGCCGGGCTTGAATTGCACGTGCATCGTTTTTGCTCCGATTCTTTCGCGTTCTCACTCCGACAAAATTATACCGTACAGCTCGATGCAGGTGCGAAGTTACCAAATTCAAGGTCTTTCCTTCTTCAACTTTATCCTTTCTCCTCTTTTCTCCCTTTCGTCCTCCTCCGATATTCCGTTGACGAGTGTCATTAAAATGGTGCACAAAATGAATCTTCGACCACGAGAAGACGCGTAAACTTCATTTTTTTCTCCAATTTTCTTTTTTTTCCAATTTTCCATGTAATTTTCGCACGTTTATAAATTCCTCCTGTACAAGGACTCGCGGAGTGTTCGATTGAATTCAGTCACGATCGAGAGGCATATCTGCTGCACCGAGTTGCGAGTAATCGCGATTCCCTTTCGCGACTTACGTAAACCTCGGAAAGAACTCGACGAGAGTGTTTCTCCCTCGCGCCCATTAGCTGCATCATAGACTTCTCGTACATGCACACACACGAACACACATAAATATATGTTGATGCGGGAAGACTCGCGCGAAGGCACGCGAGGAGTCTCAGGCCACGAGAATGTGTGTCAGAACGATCATGACGTTTCAAGGAGATTCGAGAGACTTTCCGGTCGTCGCGACCTTAACTCTTTGCGTGTGCATATGAAAATAATCATTATAGAAATAATGATAATCGAGGAGGGATTATTAGCCTCGCTCGCGTCCCCCGGTCGATCCAAGACTGGTCCTTTTCTCTCGAATCCTTTTTTTCTGTGGGGAACAATTCGTCGGTAACAAAAGAACGGTCTCGGCACTTTTCGTCTCGACAAAAAGTCGTTTCTCTCTAATGCATTCGATCGGTGATCAGCCTCGTTAACGATTGAATTCGAAGCCTCAGTCCGAGCTGACTGAGAATTGGATAGTTTCGTTCGGAATTTTTCTCAGGGCCATTCGTTGCTCTGGCAGTTTTCAAATAAATTGATGATCTTCCTCCGACGTATGATAGGAGCGCAGAAACAGGAGTTTATTTGTTTATAAACGTCGAGAATAATTTGACGTATGAGTGCAAAAGAGCGAAAATCGAATCACGTATTCCAGACTCTTTGCGAGAGCGCCTGCTGCTGTGAGCGATTAAAAGCAGGAAAATAATTCAGCCGCGATAGGAGAAAATATCCGGAAACTTTCGCAGCTTATGATGGAAGAGCGTGAGGTAGAAAGGGGCTGAGAGAGGAAAATGAAGAAAGAGAGAGAGGAAGACATAAATTGCGCAAGACAAGAGCAATTAGCCTCACGAGTGTATTTACGGTATTAGTCGTCGTCGCATCAGAACTCCACCGAACTTCCATTGCATCGCTCGTTGCATGTGTAAATATTATTTTCCTCCCCGCAGGACAAACGTACGCGAGCAAATGCACGCGTTTGCATTTATGTTTATGCACACATTCCTATATCTGTGTGTGATACGAGCGCACTGTACTTTCTAAATTCACGTATATACGAATTAGTCTCGAGTCGAGTGCCGGATTTAAAGATGCATTTCGAACAAAGCCCATACTCCGAACGACCTACGTGATTGTAAGTTTGCAAACGCTTTTTATGAGCCTCAGCAAAGCGAAGTGGGAGGGTCAACCAAAAATCTCAAGTTTGAAGCCGTGGAGTCCAACGAAATGAGGGAAAAGATTTGTAACTCACCAATTCACGAATGACTTACGTTGGAAAACCACAAAATTCGGATTCGGCAGGGAACAAAGTTGGAGATTTACTGGAATTATTCGAGTGTTTTTTACATCGTTTCGTTGGACTCCAACGTTGCAAACTTCAGCGTCAAATTTCCAAGTTGGAAGGTACAATAAATTTGAGACCTTTTTTCAAAAAAAATACGATCACCGTTTTTGAGGTATTTTTGTACTTATGCACATGAAAATGCAGGTGAAAATTGGGCTTTTTCCATTTTTATGTGTGTTTTCGTGTGCACTTCGTATGCGAATTTTTCACGAAAATCCGTCATTTTTTTCATCAAGCATCCTCGAATCTGAATTTATGATCCCTGAAAAACACGCTTTCGGAAGTTTTATTTGTAACTGAAACGCGTCACATCTGCGATGTTATTTATATGCAATATTTCTTGTACGCGGCGTACCTCACCGGCGTGGATCGTGCATCGCCTACAGCTCAGTTCGTAATACATCGCTAATATTATAGTATAACCAATCTACGTACAAATATACATGCCCGTATAGTTACGCGGGAATACGATGCACTGCTTGCACTTGGATGCATACTGCAATGGACTTGCATTATATACGAGATTTCCTCGTTGGAGCAGCTCATAAACGTCCTTTCTCGTTACACAATTTCCCACGGGAAAGTCATTTCTGACGTGAGAAATGTCAAAATCGCATTATTTTTTATCTCCTTTCGAATACGAAGAAACAGCAGGATGGGGAGTGAGATAAATTTGGGAAAAAATTCACATTTTTCGTGGTTATTTGGGACTGAAGTTTGAGGATTCCGTGATAAGGCAAGGTAAAAGAATTTTGACGAGGAAATTAGTTGAATGATTGGTCCAATTGTTGAAGAATCGTCGCAAATCACTGGGGCAGATCGTTGAGGAAATTTTAATCGCGACTTAACACGATTATTCTATTTGCACGTCGTAAATTCATGGCTCGTATGCAAAGTGCCACCCACAAAAACCGATTTTTAAAGCCGTGCCTCGTCCAGGTGGGTGGTGAAGGTTTGAGCGAAATGAAAATCGTAGGAAAAGCAGAGCGAGAAGAAAATAACGACGGAGGCGAAGCTCCGGAGCGTCCGCGGCGGTGGGAAAGGCGCCGATTCAAAGAGAGACTCGCGGCCACGAGTCCGTTTGATCGGGACGAGTTATTTTTTGCAATTCAATAGCAGGTGACAAACGACTCGGTTTGTCATGGAACGCGAACGTCAACATACCGTAATCGGACTTCAAACGTATATCATAAGCGTTGCGAGTCTCTCGCTCGATGCTAAATCTCAACACGAATGTTTCTTTTCACCTCGACACGAAACAAGAGCTGTTATTACTGTCATTTTATTCGCTATTCGCACAGCGACGTTCCTCAGATCCATCCAATGGAATATTCCCAAAGGACCCAATTTTCATTCAGTTTGTTCCACGATCAAAATTTCAGTAGCCAGACCATTTAGTTTCGATAAACTCATCCGTTCTGTTAATTCGACAGTCAATCATTTCTCCAACCAACGTTTTCGGTTTTATTAAAAATCAGCGTGATTCAATAATTTCCCGTAAAAATATTTCGTTTGCTCTCCATCGATTTCTTCTTCAGCGACCGAAATCACCGAAGAATCGAATTCGGTTTAATTCAGTCGAATCATTCCCACAATTAATCATTCTCCAATACGAAAATATTTGCTTTCAGGCTTACAGCTGCTACACTGAGAAAAAAATGTTCGATTCAATAACAGTTTACGTTATTGGAAGAGTTTTCTTCGTTTAATTGCAATGTTTTCCAAGAGAATCAATCTGCAGTTTGATCTAAAACATTTCGTTGTTCCAATTACTTTTTTTTCCAGTGTACGTAATAATTTCCGAGCACAATTCTCCTCCGTCGCTTTTAAGGAGGGTGCATCACGAAATAAAAATAATCAGAATTTGATAAAATTTCGTGATAACATTCTTTGGCATCAAGTATACAAATACAATTTTTTTCAAATTTCTTTACCACATGGTTATCGAATAATTGAGCGTTAAATCGAAGTTCTTGTGCACGAGATGTATAATGTTAACTCCATTCTCATACACGTGAACTTTAGTGCTCGATTACTCGAGAGCTATGTGGTAAAAAATCTAAAAAAATTTACATTGTCTCACATATTTTTAAAGAATAGATTTACCAAATTTTATGAAATTCTTATAATTTTGAAATTCTTCATATCTTCAAGATGGTTTAGCATAGCACATTGTATCGTCGCGATCCACCCTCCTTAAAACGGTCTCGATGGAACTGAATTCGTCGCACCGTCGCGTTGAGATTTTCATCTCGATGGGTCAATATCGTTTGATTCGTCGTCTTCGAAAGTTCAATGTACCCGGACGAAAATGATCCGAGTTATTGCCAGCACTAGCAGCAGCATGCTCGCGGGAGAGTTCATGAAAATTTAAGTCCAGTAATTTCGCTCGTACGTGGAGTCAGCGCATGAAGCGTTACGTCCAGATTATTATTGTTATTGTTATTATTTTTATTATTATCATATGCTACACATGTATGCTCCATCTGGGCGAGTACTTGGTCGTCTCCGCGCTCGACATTGGTCATTGCTCTCGACATCCAATTATACGTAGCGAGACACGCCGCGAGAGGTACAAGGTCGTGGAACAATGTCATCGACCGGTAAATCTCTCATTTTTCTATCGCCGCAACCGTTTGCCACAAATTTCATCACTTTTGCCAAGATTTTCACACGCCCGCTGTCTTTATGGCTAAAAATAACGAAGAATTTTAGTCGTTATTTTCAATGTCCAAAATTATTTCAAATATCGACGAACTGGAGTCGGAAAGACTTTTCGAAACTTATTTTCGGTGTATTCAATCGACAGCGAATGAGTCCGGCAGTCGCCTGGAAATAAATTAAGCGTATTATTTCCATTTGAAATTTCTTTCGAGCGAAGAGCCAACACCGAAATGTTCTTACCCATTCGCCAAGGGACTTCGCTTCTGCTAGATTTTCTTGCACTCATATTTATTCAGGCTCTTGCATCGTTCGATATTGAGATACGAAAAATAATGGTGAAAGTTTGGAAATGCTTGGGAAAAGAGAAAAAAACGAAGAGCCATGGAACAGAGTTCATTCAATTTCAACACAATTGGAGTCCGATATTCCGCTTTTGCAAAGGAATATAATCGGAGAGTTTTATTTAGCGGAATTTACTATAGAAGCGTGACACACGTGACAGCTTGGAAATGATAAAAAAAGGATGAAAGTTAAATTGAGAGGATTAAAAATAAGGCTCGCGATCCTCTTATTTTCTTTGAGTCGTGGGTATTAGTGCGAATGGTTTTTCCCCCTTTCAAGAGGTATTTTTTCATCAAAAATGCGTTCAAACGAAGCTTTTTCCGCGGCTTGAGAATACTCGGAAAAATAAAGGTAGAGAAAAATATGGAGAAAGGAGAGTGGCACGGAGGGCAGAGGTGCACAAGACTCGCCTCTGTACAACGCTCCGCTCTCTATTGTTATTGCAAGCCCGCGGGCGTTCATTCCACAGTGCACATAACACGAGCGTATATGCATATGCATTAAACTCGCTGCCACTGAAGATCATCCTGAAACACGAGCGTATCCCTGCGCACGGAAAAGTGCAGTGGCGGGTTGAACCACTCTCGCGAAACTTTTTGTCCCACTTGAGAAACTGTGACGGTTTTCATTTTCAACGAGATTTTGTTATTTTCATGTCAGTCGAGCGCAGTCGGCACTCGGCTCGACGAGATTTCAACTCGATGAAATTTATGGTTTAATAGTTTAATGAAATTTCGATTATTTCGTCCTTTTAAAAGGGCTTTTGTTGAAGAAATTTCGCTCTTCGATCGCCCCGGAGCCTCTGAGTACCATTTCATTTTCTCAGCCCGCAATAACTCCTCGATATTCGATGTTCTTTAAGGAGAGATTAAAAGCGTGGAAAAAAAGTTACGTAACGGGACTCGAGCGGTCAGAGCGTCCAGGAGCAAAGTTCGAGTCGATACAAAACAACGTAATACGCTAGTTGGGTGGGGCGATAGATACGTACAGGTGCAAACCGAACAATGTGCAGTGTAGCGATGCATCCGTGAAGGGGTCATCGAACCATCGATACGCGTGTACCGCTCGGACATCACCGAAGGCCCCACAACGAGCTTTTTATATTACTTTTCCTGCTAATCTTCCAGCCTATCTGCAAAAGGAAATAAAATAAATAACTGCGGCCTGTTGAGTGCAGAGACAAATACTCCGCAGGTAACATGTGCTTGTGTATATAAACTTATAAACGCAGTCAAATGTGCCTGCACGGGGCTCGTTCGAGCACAAGTTTGCCAAGAAATTTATACCAGTCGTCGAAAAAACGTTTGCATTTTTCTCAACTCCACACTTCCTTCAATTCCATGCTCGAGGTATTTTAATAACGGAAATTCCTTTCTCATTTTTTTACCGATGCAACACACAAACATGGAGAAAATCCAAGTGAAAATAATTCTTCATTTTTCTTGCTTTCACATCCGATGGAAACTTTAAGGTATTCCTTACCCATTAACGTAGTTTTTGGTGGCCCAAATTCGGGCACTCGAAATTTGGACTGATCGTTGACCTCTGAGGAGACGCAGTTACATTGGAAAAGCTTCTGCTTCTGCTTTTAAGCATTCGGTAACTCTTTATTTTTATCGTCGCTGTGGATTCCTTAAATTTTTTTCAATCTGTGAGACAGTTTGTATCAGCAATTTAGAATTATTTAGCATATATCAATTATTGAATAGAAATGTGATGATGATGGAATCTCCGCATGAGCTTTGGTATAAATTTTACAATCTTTCAAGTTTTCATTTTTTTTTAAGTCCGTTGTTTGTATAATATTCGGCTTCGTGAAAGGAGTACCTTAAGAAGAGCGATTTCGTGTCAGTCTCTAACAAAGTTCGGACAATTTCGTCGGGCATTTGAATTCTTAATAAAAATAATAAAAAATTGAGATTTTCGATGAAAGTTTTGAGAACTTGGAGATCGGTTCGGAGCATCCTTGCACTCGGATTCGATATTTTCGTATTATTTTTAAATGGTCTCGTTGAGGAAGGAGTGTATAGGAGAGACGGGGCAGAGCATTGCCAATAATTATGGTGTCATTTCGGTCTGAAACGAGCGAAGCAAAGAAAGAAACAGTGACTGGGGCGAGTAGGACCGCGAGTTGAAGTCCGTTAGCAGGGGTTACGAGGTTGTGGTGCGCAGTGCACGTTTACGGCTAGGGGAATAATGATAAAATTTGTTCACGTTAGAGGTTCGGTGGCACCGGGAAAGGCTGAAAAGTGACAAGCGCCAAGAACTTCCGGAAAACGAAAAGCGTGCAGCGAACGTTTCGAACGGTCGTAAAAGCGTTGTCGGCTCGGCACTCGGCGGCCCTCGTGTCAACGAACTTGCTCAACAATTTTTCGCGGCCCTGGAAAAGCCCTGCGATATACCTTAGCAAATATTTTCGCGGTCTTTCCCTCGCAGCCATCTTTACATCGATATTTTTCCGTCAGACCGACTGCTCCAACTGAACATTTCGTCGATTCGTTCATTTCGGTTATTTAGTACTCAAATTACCCAAAAATAGAGCAGAGACACACCAGACCGGTTTCCTAGAGCGCCGAACTGCCCTTGCCAGATGAAAAAAATGTTTACGTGCCCGGGATCCCCCGGTTAGAATTCCTCGTGGCCCACCTGGTCTCTCTCCGACTATTTTTCGGCCCCCCTGCCCAGGAAACAACGTGGGAATCGTATCGGGCGAGCTGCCTCGCGCCATTACTCCGGAAATATTAAATTTCAATGTTCACACACAGCTTTCTGTGTACGTGTATATAGAAATAAACGCGTGTTGAGATGCGCCGTACATACGTGCTGAAATGTCGCTACGGGACAGGCTAAGAGCGATTCGATGGGTCGTGCACTCGTGCAACTATATAGCGACGAGCAGCCGATAATTATGGACTTCCGGACCACTCAACTGTCCTAATTCGAAACGTTCGATATAACAAGCTTGCATGCCCATGCGTTTGTGTGCAAGCGAGGTAACCTAATTTCTATTTGGCAATTATCAATCGAGCGTACGTGACAATCCCGCCATTATTTGATGCTTGTCTTGCGTTTTCGCCGGCGGAGAAACGAAAATTTCGAAATTTTCATTCGATCTTAATCACTGAACATGCGTGAACGAGATATTCGAATGAATTCCATACGTTAATCGTCGCGCGGAAGTACATGAAACATCGAAGCTCGTTAAATGACACGAAATCACTGGACATTGTGACATCAAATGAATAAACTCGTTTATGAGCCTTTCAGGAAAACTACAAATTATTTTTTCCTTTATGAAACCTATGCTGGGAAACAACCGATGGGTCGTTAATATTTTATCCACGTTTTTATTGCTCGTACCCACGTGGAATTTGTCGTTGAATCTACGAGGCTGTTAAAATACTCGAATTTTGTGATCGAAGATTATTGATCAGTTGGAGTTGACGGCTCCGACGAGAGAGTGATCGAGGAAGCGCGAGTACAAAAGCTCTGCTTTTCAAATTTTTCATCTCATGCTTTTATTGCACACCGAATCAGCCTGACGAACGATTTTCTGACTCCTAATCACACTAAAATTGGAATTTAAATAGTCAACAAAAATTGAATCGAAAAGTCTGAGCCTGCACCACTTTCCATTCATCGACGAAACAAACACTTGACAAATTCGAATGGAATTCGATTTAAATTCGGTTCCTCTCACTTCCTCGCTGTGCTAGCTCCCTTCATTCATTCTCCAGTATAATAAAATCTTTTGAAAACGGAGATCGCGATTGAGCAAAAAATATGTCTTACAACACATAGTAAAAGCTTTATTGACACGGCTTCCGTTCCAAGAGAGTCGTGTGATCGTCCCACGTGACTTCCGCTTACATCGATGCACTCGTACGTGTAGGCACCCTAATACACACATTTGCTAACGGATACAGCCATTCAGCTATCGATTCTATTGATGATAATAAAAAAAAAAAGAAGAAGAAAAAAAGTTGACAGACAACGATCGATTTTATGAATAGAAAAGATTAAAATAAGCATCTTCAAATGTGTATGCACGAGGGCTTTCTACTTTGAATCCCCGGAATGCATGACACTGAAGTTTGCAACGTTGGAGTCCAACGAAATGATGTGAAAAAACTCTCCAACAATTCCAGTAATTCTCCAATTCTGTTACCTGCCTAATTAGCAACCCGTAGATTTCCAGTAAACACCAATGATTCGTGAAATAAAAAATTGGTGAATCGCAAGTGCTATTTTCGTTAATTTCGTTGGACTCCAACGTTGCAGACTGCTTCAGCGTCGTCGGAATGCGAGTTCCTGGCCCGCAGGTACCGCATTTTTTTGGTCGAATTCCAAGCATTTAAAACCCTCTTTTAAATTATTTTTTGCACTCACCGAGATTCCGTTGATAATGCAATTTTCGAAAATGTAAAATTTTCATAAATTCTCTCCGGGAAAAGGCCGTACGGACGTTTCACTTATCGCCGGGTCTCTTTCGTCGCTCACGATGCATTTCCATATTCACGCAGCTGGAATACGAAATATACTTGTAAAACTTATATACGGGGGCGAATCATACGTACGTGCATAGGAATGCGTTTCTCGAGTTGCCTTGTTTGCCTCCGAGTCTTGCCGGCTCTCCTTCTCTCTCACTCTCTCTCTGTCGGAGATCTGCGATATTCCCTTCCCCCTTATCGAGACTCAGGATAACGCGAACAATGATGAATAAAATTAATTGGCACTCGTGATTCAGTAATGAAAATCGGAGATTAACAAATTGATGTGTGAAAACGTGATATTCACGAGCTGAAAGATTCTCGCATTTCATTTGCATTCGAATTTATAAAAAAATCCATTTTTTTCGAGTCCCGAAATATTCAGAAATTTGTGGCCAAATGATCGGTCCGAAAGGAGTCTCGTTTTTATCGAAATTTCTCGATAAATTTAGCCTCGCCAATGGGCCGCATTGGAATTACAAAAATCCGGAAACTTCTAGAAAGTTTTAACGGTAACTCGGAGATAATCCTGTTGATGGGAAGACGACACGAAGCCAGACGACTCGCAGACGAGAAATTTGATGTCAGTTATTTCTGTCTCGTCGTGAAAATACCTTTTTTTTTCTTTTTACAATGCAATGATTGAAGCTCCTGCGACGAGCTTCGCTGCATTCGCTGCTGGAGTTGCGAGCTTTTTACCCACTGCGTTCTGCGTGATTGACATTATGCTTAAAACTCACATATAGACGAGATGGAAAATGCAAATTTTTTGTTGTCTGCCACTTAATGTCTCGTCACAAGAAAACATGCGATCGTCGTGTATTCTCGTTACCGGAGTCAACGCTCGTTCCTCCAGATCCGACTCCTTCTCCACTCGGCCCTCATTTTTCCCCACTTTTCTCTCGTTTCCCCATGTTTTTCTTGAATTCCACGATAAATTGCCTGGATCCCATCCAAACTATCACAGCTCCCTCGCAACTTCTCGAGACTCGAGCTCCGTTTCTTTCTCGCTCGCACGCCTCCTTGGAAACTTGAATGCGACCGAGTACGATTCTATATCGATCTTGTGTATGCGCTCTGACAATCTACCGAGAGCAGACTCCACTTTTTATCGAATCAATCATTTTCCTTGAACTATTTTCTCGATTGTATCATTACTTGACACACCGCTGGCTCCTATCGAATTCATACTTCTCGCGGACCCTCATTTACTCAAGGATTGCCAATGAGGCCGATAATAATCGACAAACTATTCTTAGGATTAAGAGTAAAGATCGCAAAGCTATTTCCTAAAGTTGTGATCAATTGGACCGGGATTTATTGATTCACTGAACCGGAAGCGCTCGTTTCAGCAAACGTCATTCTTTCGAATTCGACTTTGGAACTCGAATCGTCAGTTCGAATAGACCGAATAAAAAATAAAATGCAATTTGGTAGAAAAATTTTTTTTTTTTTTTTTTTTTTTTTTTCTCTCTTTTCCAGTTTTTTAACTATAAGCTGCCATTGTTTTGGCATTCAATAGTTTTTTTTTTTTTTTTTTTTTTTTTTTTTAGCGCTTTCTTTTCTTTTCATTTAGAGGGTAAATCCATTGATTTTCACTACTCTATTTTACACTTTTGTTTTTGAATACACCATACTTCCATACATTCATGCTTACATGCATAGATACATTCATTCGCACACATATACAATTTGCGCTACAACTGCATGTTTACAAAGCGTGGAACCTCCGTCGTAGATCCACCGGTTTGAACCTTTTGAGCCTTCGAGTGATGTTTTCTCTGTTGAGGAGGTTCTGTGCTAGGTCGTTTGGGTGGCTCGCGAGCCTCTGTTCGTAGCTTGCGCATAAATTTGAAGCTGTAGTCTTCACAGTTTCGATCTCGAGGTCTTTGTGGAGATCGGCGTTTGTGATGTACCAGGGTGCGTTGGCCATCGTTCTGAGAGCTTTCGATTGAAATCTCTGTAGGATCTCGATGTTGGAATTGCTTGAGGTTCCCCACAGTTGTATGCCATATGTCCAAATGGGCCTTAGGATTGCTTTGTAAACCACAACCTTATTCCAGAGCGACAGTTTTGACTTCTTGCCCAGGAGCCAATACATTTTACGGAATCTTACATCCAGTTCTTTTCTTTTTTTCCTAATGTGGTTGGCCCACGTGAGCCTTCTGTCAAAGTGCAAACCAAGATACTTTACTTCGCTGACAGATCGCAAAGCTATTTCCTAAAGTTGTGATCAATTGGACCGGGATTTATTGATTCACTGAACCGGAAGCGCTCGTTTCAGCAAACGTCATTCTTTCGAATTCGACTTTGGAACTCGAATCGTCAGTTCGAATAGACCGAATAAAAAATAAAATGCAATTTGGTAGAAAAATGAATGAAAATCTTGAAAATTTTGAATTTTCTCGATGAATTTAAACGGAAATGGTCGTTTCTACGCGAGCATAAATTCAGCAGGCCCGACCAATAGTAATTAACAGCACTTTCACATCGAGAACTCGCGAAAAATATTTTCGAAAGCTCAAAGTGGGTTCTCGATGGACGAGTCTGTAGCAAAATCGCCTTAATCAGAGTCCGTGGAAAACAAGCGTCCGGTTATGGGCTACTTCAACACATAAATAAGGTGGCCCCAGTAGCCTCGTGTACTTTGAATGTACGTACGAGATATTATTGTGTCTCTTTGGTTCTCGAGGAGCGTGAACGCGCGCGCGGGCAAGGAACGCGATCTCGTGTGGCATTCCAAATGCAGTTTGTAACACGTGTTCGTTTCGGAACACGTGTGTGCTCTGTGTGGAGACACGTGAGCTACAGAAAACGCTGTGGCGTGAGATTTTTCTCTTACATTTCGTAGCAGCTTCGCCCGACATCCGGTTTCAAGATATACGAACGCGTACGCAGGCTGGCACGCGGAAAGCGATGCGATCGAGATTATTGTGAGGACGAGACGAGTGAAGAGATCTGAGTCGATGTAAACTTGAATTCGTCAATTTGAAGAGTGTCAATTCTTGAAATTTCTTGGGCGTGAGCTCAAGATTGTCAAACTTTGGAGCCTCCCCTTCGTCCGTCAACGGCTCTAGTCACGCCCGACGATGTATCGACGGCGAGGGACACTTCTTTTTATCTTTATCTCCGTGTTAGGGTGAGAAGGAGGCATAAAAAGTTTGCCTCAAATTTTCCAAGTGTTCGGCTCACTCTATCGACGATCCAAACGCTTCGCCCTCCCTCGGAGCTATCCAATTACCCGAAAATCGGGGGAAAGGGGAGCCCCTAATTAGTTGCGCTCTGTATTCAAGCACCGAACACGTAATTCGAGACCCAAAGTTAGCCGTCAAGATTTTTTGTCGGCAAGTCTTCAGGCTTCGTATCCTAAGGGAAAACGTTGGGACGATTATCATTTTCGGATCCGTCCGCTGAGGAAAAGCACCGTGATTTTTCGACATTCGTTCGAGAACGTCTCGGGATTTGTTCGGTGAGAAAGTCTTCACGATCCACTGCCATTGTTTACTCAACGTCGCTATGAAAATTTCCCTCGGGTTTTTTCTTCGCTAATAATTCGCTGTTTTGTGAAATTATTTTTATTTACTCGCCAATGTTTATCTTTCGATCTCTCCAGTTCCGGTTTTTCCATCCATCCTTATTATTCTCTCTCTCTCTCTCTCTCTTTCTCCACCGATCCCGTGTTCCAAGGGACGTTGGTACACTGCTTTTTTATGCTTCGCTAGATTTTTCTCCAGTGATTTTTCTCGGAACAAACAATCTCGTATCCGGGCAAGATCTCCTTTGAAAAAAGCTCCGTTGAGGGAATTTAAGCGCGTTCTAAATCCGATGTAGGTATGGAGTACAGCGGGTATGTGGAGTACGTGTTTTATGTACATATATATTAAGGAGCCTTTGGAGTATGCGCCTCATCTCGATGCGAACTCGAAGAGGTTTTATATACGACACGGCTCCGTACCCAAAGTGGGAATGGTACGAGTGCAATGTCGTCTCGTCTCGCCTTTTACGTTCACCCCTAAGGTTTCATCGCCTTATTAAGATCCCCCTCGGTGTCCGGCATCCAAAGAGAAAGAGAGAGAGAGAGAGATAGGGAGAAAGAGAAAAACAGTTAAATTCGTACTTGCTACTTGAATCTCGAAAGAAGCTCGGAAAACCGGAACTCTCGGACTCCGAGTTTCTTTCAAACACATTTATCTCGTTACGCATCCGTCCTGCTCGAACAACAAACCTCACGAGATGACGAGCACCAGACTCGGCGCTCGTCTCGTGCGAATTTCGGTGTATTCGCGTAGACATTCGTTGTTGAGCTTATTCAGGAATCGCTCGTGATCTATTTTTAACGATTTTTTTTTCAATGTTTCAAAATCGTCGTTTCGGTCCTCTTTTTTTCTTCGTTTTTTCTTTTTGTGTTCTCGATTCTTATCATGAAAAATCTCATTTTTTGACCGAATCCTCTGGAATTTTGAGAACAAATTTGTCTTCAGAATCATGGTTTTTTGGCATATTTTCGGTTTGAAAAAATTTGGTAACGTTCGTCGAAAAGAAGCGTTCGCGTCGTCAAAAAGTTGAGCTTACTCGTTTGAAAGATTCTTGAAAAGGCGCTCTGATCGCCAGAAAATAGCGAGTACAATTCCGGTTTGTTGGACGATCGCTCGTGTCGCTCGTGGGCACGAACGCTCCCGATTTTTAAAGGGGCAAGTATAGGAACGAGAGATTACGACGAAGTGGGTTCAGGAACAACTGGGTCAGTGATAGCGACGCGCCGCCGTTCTCGTCGTTCAAATATTTGTCGCGAGTTTTCCAGCCTTCGGAAAGAAAAAAAAAATTATTAAAAAATATTCTCATGACGAGATGGTATTTGAAATTTTATCGAATGTAAATTATTTTCGAAAAATATCAATGTTCACTTCGGTCAGCTGAGGAAATTGTCATTCCAACGGGCTCTGATGATAAGGTCTTTCAATTGAGAATAAAACAGGGATAAACTGCATGAATAAAAACGAAAATCGTATCAAGCTTCTCAAGGGCCTATTACGGATGTATTTACAAATATATTTTCTATCGCGAATCGCGATAGTCTCATTTGCGAGCAAGCACCAGTAAGGCCGAAGCCGATCGAAGGTGCTACTCGAATTTATTCCGAAGCACCGGACACTTTTATCGGTTTACTCGAATCTCGTTCGCTCGCTCGTTCTTATCGCGCTTACATTAACAGACCGTGGAGAAGAGTGTCTGACAAAACGCTTTTACCGCGCGGCTCGTGCGAACCGATTTGTCGATTATTATCGATATTGTCGTACAAATCGGATCGCGCGACGCGAGCCGAATAAAATGGGTCGTTGAACATCATTCATCTTTCACATCCTGTTCACGTAATACGCGCTGTATTACGTTCTCATTTTCTTTGAGATACTCGCGATAAGGAGTTGAGAAACGCGCGTGTCAAGAGTAACATCGCGGATAACAGTTTTGGGAAAAAAACGATGGCTCGACTGGTTCGACGTTTGAAGCTGAAACGAGAGTCATTAGAATTAGGAAGGTCGGTCGATTTTCGAAAATCGTCGAGTTTTTTTCCCCCTTTTCACTCTCTTTGACGAGCAATTAGCTCCAGTCGAATGGTTTTGTAACATAGAGCTCACGGAGAGCGATTGGCAACGTTCGTTTTCAATGAATGAGCCGCTTCGTCGATGCTCCGAACGTTTGTGTTTTCCTATTTATATGAGACTTTACGATGCGAGATTTTTATTCATCGTGTTCACTCGAACGTTGCGAGCTGCGCGAACGAGCAGCGTCCGAACTGGCCAACAAAAGGGCTCGAGCAATTCACACGCTTTTAAATCCCGCATTAGGACATAGAATTTTCGCGATTTTATCAACCGTCCGACTTTTCAATGATCGATATTTTCTGTCGCTCTGTGCGAACGGCAGGACTCGAGAGCGCCGCTCGACTTGGCCGACACCATTTATTTTCGTCGACTTTCAAGTTGCGCGACGCTTCTTTTCGAACGACCAATGTTTAATAGGCGTCGAGACGAAACGAACCGCGCGTCATCCCACTTGATTTATCTCCGCCGTGTTCTCCAATCACTTATACACGAACGCACATACATTTGTTCCCTTACATTTATGACCGCGCAGCGAAACAAGATTTATTGGTATTAATTGGTACGAATTTGCTAGACGATCAACCCTTGACGCGAGTCAGCAACGTTTTTTTCACGCGCTCTATACGCGTCTAAACAAACGAATCTCAACGATTTTCCCGAGGGAATTTCAATCGGAATATTTCGAGTTGTGATCAAGGGCTCATTGCATCGAAATACGAATACTCGCGTGCACGAAACGATTTTCTTAAGAAAGCCTTGAAATTTACACAGAGTTTATGGGTAGTCGAATGACACGCGTATCAAATTTTAAAGGGTTCGTCTTATTGGTTATTAAGATGAACGTGCTTAAATATGAAGAAAAATACACATCATTGTAGGGACTATGCGTAAAAAAACGTTTATCTTTCCATATTCGTATAACCTCACACTTGCTTATTTCGGCATTTTGTTTCTTCTTGGCTGGGGCCATTGCTGTGATAGCCTTTTGTCTTTTTATTAATGTTTTTTTTTTATCCATTTCCGTTTGTGTTTTCCCTTTGCGCTCTCTAAAGCGATTTTTTACATAAAAAACTGTAGTATTTTCGCCAGGGACGAATGAAATTTGGGGTTCGGTCGGTGATGGATCCTCGATTAATTAATGGCTTGTAATTTCATTCGCCAAAAGATAAGTTGAAAAAATGTATTTACAATTTCGAATGAACAACTCTGACATTAATTTAAAGTGATTATATTTTTAATTGGAAAGTAAAAATCGATGCAATTTATACACCCATCATAAAATACGATCGTTCGGGTATGATCTACCTTAATAATGGAATGAAAACGGAATCGAAACTCTTCGATTAGCATCGAGAACAATCGCTCGTCGTATCGATTACTATTTTATTCGTTTGTTTCCTTTCGCTACGCTGGAGAATTTCTTTCGTTCCTTATTCGAATCGCTCGCAACGCAAGCGATCCGATAAAAAGCAACGTTTAATTCATCGACTCATCCATTTGCATAAAAATTTATCTCACGTTCAGGTAGAAGGGGGAATAAAAAGAAGCGAAGAGCACGCGTTCAATTGTGCACATTTCTCGGATTAACTTCGAGCGACTTTCGCACGGATCACAATTGGAGAAATTCAATGATTCCCGCAATTGTGGGCACACCGCACGTTCGTTTGTGCTAACTCATTGGAAAAGTGTTGTACGACTGACCTAATCGGGCTCGTCTCAACGGAGACACGTGAATGAAACGTTTTTTAAACACAAAATCCTCACGAGAAAATCACGCCGATTGAAACTAACGCTCTTCGATCCTCATTTCCATTCTTTCTAATAATTTCTTATTGGAATTCATTATCTTGAGAATTTCGAGAACAAACAATCCACAAAATTATCGAGATAAAACGAACCCAACGAAACGAGCTTCTCTCAAACTTTCACAACTTCTTAAACTTCTCACTACAACTGTACGGAAACAAAAGGCAAGCTGCAAACGAGAGTAGATAAAAAAAACATTTCCGTTTCTCTGAATGGGACCATGATTCTTTGCAATGTTCAACCTCCATCGTCGTTCACGCACGAAAAGTTTTCTTTAATCGAAAATTTCGTCTCGAAACGAGTACAAAATAAAATGAAGTTCATCAAATTCATCGTTCGATCAGTCTTCGCACGAGTATTTCGAAATCTGTCTGTACTACAAGAATAACGAAGCACCACCTTAAACTTTAAGGCCTTATACACACTTGTGATGGGCAGAAAAATCGAAATTTTTTTTATTAGATATTCAAATACAATGTCTGAAGAATATTCTCACCAAATTTCATAAAGATCGTAGTATTAGATTCGTTACAATGGTTATTTCAATCAACCGTCCATTTATTTCAACCAACGACCTATTTATTATAACAATAGCTAGGGCCTGGACGAAATATTTCGTATTTTGTTGAAAAAAAAATTGTAACAACAAAAAAACCGAAAATTTAGCGCCTCAAAAAAGGAATTTTTTGTTAAAACTGTCGCAATTTTTTGTTAAATCAAAATTTTTACCAATCCGCCGTCCAGGCCCGAGCTATTATTATAATAAATAAGTGGTATAAATTTGGCATGGATCGGATTAATAGTTTTTTAGTTATCACGTCCACCGCAACTGATGCTCAAAAAAGTTGCTACCGGAATACAGCTGGAGTTGGGCCATTTTGAGAAATTGTTCGATAAAAAAATTGTACAAGTACATGAACGTATGTACTGATCAATGTCGTTCGCAGTTTTTCAATAAACATTTATTTTCTTGTCGAAAAAAATGAATAAAATCACGTTTTATCGCCCGCTGCAAGTGTACATGAGGCCTTAATATCGCGTTTTAAAATTCTGGCGTTTTGAGTTGAGGTCACGCTGCGAGATATCAGAACCTAAGATATTTTTTAAAAAAACCATGTAAATTCACAATGGTCCCGTATGTTACGTAAATTTAGTCAACGATGGAGATTAAATTGAGGATCTTTCGGCCACTATGTGTTATTTTCTCAATTGTGTTGTATATCAGGCCTACCCGCACGTAAGCCAATCGGACGTTCGAAAATCTCTTCCTTCGAGCGTATTTATACGCATAAATGTAACTTTTTTTCTTTCTTTTTTAACGACTCATTGACGTTTGTGATGTTCGGATAGAATTTACGTGCGGGTCTACCTGAACACACAAAGAGATCGAGATACCAGCAGAAATTGAGTAGACAGAGAGCAGGAGAGAGTGAAAGAGGGCGATGAAGTTCAGAGAGAGAGAGAGAGAGAGAGCGAGAGAGTGAAAAGCGTTCAAAAGTCATAGCCATTGTAGAAGCGTGAAAGGATTTTCAGGGCGTGCGCGCATCTCTGTTTCTTAAAATGCATTCATGTTAAACGCTTCGAAGAAGAAGAGTGAGAGTAACGATTATCTGGACGTTGTGCGTCTGTACATATGTAAAGCAGAGTCGGAAAGCGTTGTAGAGCATTCCTCGTGGAAAAACTGTCCGAAGAAAGTTCGAATGGATATTAATCAGCGCCTCGTAAATACACGCCTCGCCCATTTAAATAATTAGAGAAGAATTTCCTCGACGTGGTCTCGTTAGAATAAATAAAACAGAACATTCAAATGCTGCTCGAGATGAATTTCCATAAGGAAATGAATTTTGGAATTACTTTCTACGATAATAATATTGATTAATTATTATTTTCGATTGTTATCCCAGAGGATTTGAAGATCGGAAAAAAAGATTACGATTCGTCATATTCGAGTTGTCGGACGATCATCGCCCGAATACTTTCTCCATAAGCCAGCTGAAAATGGTTCTCGATGTAACGAACGTAAGAATGTCTCGGGGAGGCATCGAGAGAGATGAGCTCCCACAGTGAAAAGCTTCGACGGAAGGAAAAAAGTTGGCAAAGCGTACTTTTGCCAAGTGGAAACGAAAAAATCGAGCAAATTTTTTTCATCAAGATAAAAGGAATTTCGGATCTTCGGGCGCGAGACGCGAAAAAACAGACTTCGCGTCCGAAACACTAACCCAAACAGAATTACCGTCCGGCTAAAAGCTTTCCCGTCAAAAAAAAAAAGTAGGTTGCGAAGTAGATTTCGATCTGGTAAAAAAAAGGAATAAAAAAAAAAAAAAACCCTGGCAAGTGTTGAGAAATCGAGGTTCGAGGCTCCTCTAATCCCAAGTGATTCGCACCAATTTCCACAATTCATTGATCACCGCGAGATCACTCGAAAATAAACGAAGAATCGAGTGAAATCTAAAACAACCACGTTTTCCGAGGCATTTTCTTTCGTCATTGAATTTTTTTCAAACCCCCCACTCCCCTCCACCGCCAGTTTCATTCAGCCTGGTCGAGGCGAAATGCACAAGCTTTGTAACGCAGCATCGAGCCAAGCTCCGCTTTGTATACGCGGATAATAACTCTCGCCGAGCTTGGCGAGCTTCCGTTCCGCTGTAATGAACCCAACGTTGACGTCGACGCGATGGGTACGATCCTTTTGCACGCGTAGGGACGACATCGGCGACACCCACGTGTCTTTCATTCTCTCCAATATGTTGACGTTTATTATCGTATACACATACCCTTTTCAAGTGGGTGTAGAAGCTCGTCTCGTTCTCTGGCTACGGTATTTAGAGATACGACAACACTCGCAGCAGTAGGCGAGAGAAAAGGCCAATGCATACTTTGATTCGTATCTACACGGGTCATTCCTTGACTATCCAATTGATTTCCGCTTTCGAGTGGTGCGATCGATCGATCATTAGATTCCGATACCTCTCTATTTTGCTTTCGACAATTGAAGTTGCTTCACGCACGCGAGGAAGTCAGTTGAGTAACGTCATTTCAAAACGTCCGTCACGAACCTTTCGTAGTAATAATTGTTCAAGTTTTGTTGTCACTCAGACGTCAAAGTTGGCGTTGAACGACAAAATTTCAAAACTTTCATCCCAATTATTGTTCAGAACTGAAGAAATTTGAACGCGATCGAAAGTGCTTCCGCGTCACTGTCAACTCCCAATTCGAAATAATAACGACGTTTTTTTATCATCTACTTTTCGACGAGTCACCCCCACGGAGTCGAGTCACCGTTCGAATCGAAAGTTAAAATCGAAATGAATATTACCCGTTCGAATAACTCTGAGAAATTGAGAGTGGACGATTTTTTATTGAATTTCCAATGTGTTTATGACATAGCTCCACTGGCACTCAAACCAGTAACGAGAGACACGCTTTTACACCTACGTATTTCGTCGCATATGTCTCTATAGACGCGCCAGATGCATTAGAAAGGTGCAACACGAGGGCCACCGATGCAGCGTGCTGTACGAAGGAGTGTGTACTGTGATGATCCACAAGGCAAACCGCATTACTCTCCCCGTGTTGAGGAATAATTACGTTTCTATAATACATGGAGAGTCTCGTGTTGCCACGGGAGAACCGACCGACTCTTTGGTCACTGTGTGGCATGCTTTCAGCCTGGAATTTCATCAACCGCATTTGTGGTACCGTTTAATACTTCGTAGCGATGCGCTCTTGCATATTGACGAGTTATAAATATTATAAGCTCGACGTGCAATGTTTTTATCACGACCATTTACGAGCTTTCAATTTACACGGATTTCGCATATTTTAACAAATTCAATGACACTGAAGTTTGCAACGTAGGAGTCCAACGAAATGGGGTAAAAAATCCTCCAATAATAATTGCAGTAATTCTCCAATTTCGTTCCCTGCCGAGTTTCATTCGAATTTGGGAATAAAATTTGTTCAAAATTTGTTGCTCGCGACCATTTTTTCGATCAATTCGTTAATTGCTATGAAATTCGCGACCGATTCGAGGCTCACGAATGGAAATTTGGCTTCCGTCGGTTCGTGTCCTTAACGTCAGTAGAAATGCAGAAAATTGGAAATAACGAACCCCAAAAAACTGATTGGCAGAGGCCAAGATCCAAGAGTTGATAAATAAGAAAACGAATTTTGCAGCATTCCAACGCGATGCAACTCTCAACTCAATGTATAGCTGCTCCAAAAATGTCCAATACAACGGTGATAATTGGGCGAAATGTTGAGCAATACGAATTCGAATTGCATCGATATCGCCATTGTTGCGATTCAACTTTTTGGTCAATTTAAATGGAACTTTCGGGGCATTTTGATTATTAGGTCATTGTGCTTGAATTTCAAAGGATAAATGGAGCACGCCACAAAAGCTGTCGTTGGGCTCGTCCAATATCAGAAACGTTTACTTTTACGAATGTATACATATATTTGTTAACATGTATACACACGTTGTATGCAAATGTCTTGGGATTGCTTTCAATTTCAATTCAACTCTCCCGAGTCTTTTCCTTCTCCTCTCCCTGCCTGCCTCCTCTTTCGCTCTTTTCTCCGTCAGCTGTGCTTGGTTTATTCACCCTAACGATTTTTTCTTATTAATACACTCTTGATAATAAAACTCGGTATGTATCGCGCGCACAGTCCGATGTACATGATGTTTATATAGTGTAACAGCGGACAATAGCGTCTGCCAGTTTCTATGCTCGTTCTTTTCCTCCTTCTCGATTTGGCCCCGTTCTCAGTCTCCGTTCTCTCGCTCTGACTCCCTCACTTTTTCCTTTATTACTCGCGTGCGCTATCTTAACGAATGAATTACCCATCGACCAAACGTTCCGCAAAAAGTGATCGGTTTCTTAACCACCCATAAATTATCACGAACAATCCAATAATTGACAGCTTCGATAGTAAACTCATTGTTGCGTCGCGCACCAACAAGAGAGCGTCCAAATCGTAATGAATATCAACCTTTATGGATTTAATCTCTCACCGAGCCTTTACAACTTGCGATTGCGTTCCAGCTTCCCTCCTGTCGGTGCTTTTGCTACATTGTTTCGTTCAATCGTTTGTCAAATGAAAGTGAAGAATCTTGTTGAAAAATGACCTTTCTGACGGTCAATTTTTTCAAATTTTCCTACTTCTTTTTAGACACTATCACCAACGATAGAAAGAGACTTGAGAAAAGATTAACTTCCGATCCGTTCGTAACGCGTCAGCATGCATTTTTTTATCGGTAATCTCGATAACGGTAAGAATAGAAATAACGAAAATTTCATTACTCAGCAATAGAATGAAGCTTCGCCTCAGAAGGATGATGCCAAATGAAATTCTCGAGGGCCAAAGTAAACTTTGAACGAGCTGACAGATATGCTTAATGAAATTTGAGAAATGTTGTGCCACGAGATTGAAAAGAGCAATGGGGTGGACGAGAAAATGTAAAATTCGCACGAGGTTTTTATTCTTCTTTTGGGTCGAGTGTTTAATCCTCTTGGATGTTTCTGGCACTTGGTCGCGAATAATTTCGAGGTATATTCTTGTGAGTTAAAAAGACGGGAGAGAAGAGAGAGAGAATGAGAAAATCGCAGGAGTGTTAGGTCGCAAAGAAGCAAGGGGTTTCCTCTCAGGATCGATAGGTCTCTGAGGACACGAGTGGAATTGTATTCACGTGTGTTCAAAGTGAGAATGTATGTGTGTGCTAGCTACGAGGAATCGTGGCTTTCTGGTCGTTCTATCCCGTTCCATTTTCGCCCAGATCTCTCGAAAAACACCTCTGCTCCACCTTGTAATGGAAAAGTTTGTAATCTACTGGCTTCGCCACACCGAACCACTGTAGATATATGAACGTATGTAGAGAGCTGTCTCTTCTCGACACTTTAATAAAGATAGAGAGACTCGAACTCTCTGAGAAGGAGAGAAAGAGAGAGAGAGAGAGAGAGAGAGGGAGGGAAAGAAAGTCTGGGTGGCATTAACGCGAAAGCATTTTTCGTCATTAGACACTGGAACACCCTGCATACATTCTCGGATGCCAGGAAAATAAAGTACACTCTGTGGGCTCCAATATCCTGATCTTGAGGAACGACGAATGTGTTTCGACACGTATTTAGAACTGCAGCTTTCACGATTTCCATTATTTTTACTTTTCTCCCTTAAATTTTTGCTTTTCATTGGATTTATGCTTGGAACTTTCGCCTTTAAATTCGCTACGAAATGGAAAATGGGAAAGGGAATGAAAATCCGACTGACAAAAATATCAACCAACAATATCGACCAACAAAAGCCATTTTTGTTGTTTAATTTTGCTTTCGATCGAACGACATCGTGTTGATTCCCCTCGTTATTTGCGGCTCAAACGAACCAGCGATTTCCCTGAGGCTTGTGAAAAAAATTGTCGAGTTTTATAAAATAACGATATTCCCTTGAAGGGGTTGAAAACGCGAACGTTGATAAAATCGTCTCAAAGTTGCAGACGCTTTTTTCGTCCAGTCTCCTATGCAATACGTGACTTTGAACTCCCGCATTAATCTTTTTCGTTTTGTGCTTCGTTTTTTTACAGAAATTGCCGTCTCTCGGTGGCAGCAAAGCATCGCGTGTCGACAGCACCGATAACAACAATGCGAATCACTCAACCTCCAACAATATTCACAATTTGCCGATCCACGATCCCCTCAACACGAATTCGCACGTCGATGCATATGGTGAGACATTTATTCAAAGTTTTCATTTCAAAATCCCTTCATTTTGTTCATTTTTTATCAAATTTACCTACGATTAGCAGTTAACAATAATTAAAAAAATTTCAATGCCATTTTACTTTCATGTTTATTTGCGTGCACATTAAATCCACCGATTTGATAAATTCCATCGTTTTTTGATAGCTTTGACACATAAAACGGTTGCTTTTCATATTTCGACTTTTTTTTCGCATTAACCAGGTCGGAGACTACCAATGACCCCGCAGGAGGCGACCAAGTACTACGGTTCACGTCTGACCGAGTACGAGCGTACTGAAATCGAAAAATACTCGGAAATCTGGTACTTGGGATTGTCCGCGCGAAAAATCTACGGCGAAGAGTTGTCCGAAAACAGTGGCTACGACGACGATACCGGAAGTTACTACAAGATACCCCATGATCACATCTCTTACAGGTAATACGAACGATGGAATTGATTAACCACTTGAAAAAAAAAAAAACATCGAATCATATCAACTCGGTACTAAAAATTATTATGTCGTTGGACTTCAACGAAATTTGAAAAAAATAAAATTTTCGATTCACCTCTTCTTTATTTCACGAATCACTTCGCGAGGTCAAAAAAGGAAGACATGCCAAGTTTGGTCGATAAATTCGTTCCGAAACACCCCCATTTCGGTTCGAAAATTTTAAAAAACGAAAAAATGACCTCCCACGATGGGTTCGAAACATGTTTCATGCGATTCTGAGTCGATTTAGACAAAGTTGTAATGACCGAAAAAAAAAATTTCGAAGGCAATAGACTATGAAAAAATTCTGAGATTCGAAAATTTCGAAATTTTTCGAAAATCGTGAAAATCGAAAAAATTACCTCCCACGATGGGTTCGAAACATGTTTCACGCGATTCTGAGTCAAATGAGACAAAGTTGTAATGACCGAAAAAAAAAATTTCGAAGGCAATAACTATGAAAAAATTCCGAGATTCGAAAATTTCGAAATTTTTCGAAAATCGAAAAAATGACTTCCCACGATGGGTTCGCAACATGTTTCACGCGATTCTGAGTCGAATGAGACAAAAGTGTAATGACCACGTTTTCCCCGTTTGAATCGGCCATATTTTTTTTTTCTTAATGTTTAATCGGAATTTTGAGCTAATATTCACCCAGAGCATAAAATTCTACGTCGATATATCTCAAAACAAAATTTTTTCAACGGCTATAACACAAAAAATAATCGCGTTGAATGTTTGGTTAAAAAAACGGGAGGCTCGGACGTTAATGGGTTAAAAAACACCCACGGAACACAATGTTCTGAAGCAAATTTTCCAATCAATCGTGGTAAGTCCCTCTGTTTCTGCCTCGAGAAGCAAATCGTGAATAAAAAAAAAATAAGAATAATCATTTGTCTTAAAATTCCGCTTCGGGACGGCTTTGTCGATAATAATTGTATCCTTATGACGGGGGTATTCCGGAACGAATATTTCGACCAAATTTGGCACGTCTTCTTTTTATGTCCTCACGAAGTGATTCGTGTAATAAAAAAGAGGTAAGTGCCCATAGGTCTCACGGTTCCCTTTTGAGTCAGCTGTATGTCAAAAATTTCAACCCCCGAAATGGGAGTGTTCCGGAACGAATTTTTCGACCAAACTTGGCATGTCTTCCTTTTTTGACCTCGCGAAGTGATTCGTGAAATAAAAAAGAGGTGAATCGAATTTTTTTTTTTTTCTTTTTTCAATTTCATTGAAGTCCAACGTTGGGAACTTCAGCGACATAAATTATTTCTATAAACACTTTTTTAAGTTGTAAAATCACCGAACCCTCGTTTATCATAATTTTTTTATAAAAAACTCGAACAAACCTGAACAACCTGACAACGTGAGATAAATTATGTACTCATTTATTGCTTTCTAATTGCAGATACGAAATTTTGGAGGTAATAGGAAAAGGAAGCTTCGGTCAAGTGATAAGGGCTCTGGACCATAAAACAGGACAACATATCGCCATCAAAATAATCAGGTACTTAGAAACAATGAATATTGCGTCACGTCTCGACAATGAACGATCCATCAACGAGACAATGTACGAATCAATCAGTCGAGGTTAAAGCCAATTGATTTCCAACGTCATTGCACCAATACGTTACTGCATTATTCACTTATATGTCTATATTTCATACGTACACATTGAAATACGTTGGTACATAATGTAACGTCGATCGCAACATCCTGTTCCATCTGATTCGATGAATAACTCACACTTAATTACCAAGAATCGAACAATCTTTGACACTCCTTCGTCTCTCTCTTCGCAGAAACAAAAAGAGATTCCATCATCAAGCACTCATCGAAGTGAAAATCTTGGAGCATCTCAGGAAGAAAGATCTCGATGCTAAATCTTCGCACAACGTAATACACATGCTCGAGTACTTTTACTTCAGGAATCATTTGTGCATCAGTTTCGAGCTCATGAGGTGAGTCATTGAAACGAGAAAGATGTTGGAAAGCATGGAAATTGAAAATATTTACATGTACTTAAACTCATTGCAGTGTAAAAATCTGCAAAATCTAAAAAAAAAACTTGAAAAATAGATTAGAAAAAATGAAAACCGAAAGATTTAAACGATTTGAAAAATGAATTTTTGTCGAAACTAACTCACCCCCATTTTTTCTCTTTCATTTCCAGTCTCAATCTCTACGAGTTGATCAAAAAGAACAACTATCAGGGATTCAGTATAAGTCTCATTCGAAGATTCGCCAACTCTCTGATCCAGTGTCTGAGGCTTTTGCATCGAGAGAACATAATCCACTGTGATTTGAAACCGGTAAGAATGAGCTGTGAAATATGGCAAAAGAAAACTCGAAAGTTTGTACCCCGACGCTGTTGTTGAAAAAAAATATATTATTGCTCACGACGAATTGTGCAAAGGGGGCACAGTACGAATAACGCTCGATTGACACGTATTTTCACGCTTCGAAGCTTTTTCTTTCTTCCCAGCGAAAAATAACGTTAAATGAAAATAATGCACTGCTACGAAGCCCTAAGCTGCGTGTACTTTACGTGCGTGTCTGATGTGCGAAACGAATTTGATCATACTCGGGTATACATGCTACAATATACAAGCAAGCATATTATGTGGGTTTTATTTACTGATATATTTATACATTTATAAGCATAGAGAAACACGCCAGTCGCCGGAAAGGCATTCCAATTTTTTTATTCCTTTTTTCTTAATGTTGTTTTCCCTCGCCAGTCGCTTTCATCTCGGCGCATACTACGCATGATATTTATTTCACGCACTAGACGACTCGAGCCTGTCCGCTCTCGACATCTCTCATCAAGATATCAATCTCTTTTTTTCGTAATGTTCATTTCTCAATCAGAATTTCCGCAATTTGTTTTTGAGAAATTGAGACTTTGCACTATAGCAGGAAAGAATTCGTTTTAAAAAACGACATTTTTGAAGGAGTCACTAAAAAGAATTGGATTCTTGAAAAGATTCTCAATTTTCGATGGTGGCGATTGAAGAAGGAAGAAAATCGTGTTGGTTACAGATTTTGAAATGTTTTTCTTCTGTTTCTCGTATGCAGGAAAACGTTCTTCTCAAGCAACGCGGCAGCAGCTCAATAAAAGTGATAGATTTTGGTTCCTCGTGCTACAGTCATCAACGTGTTTACACTTACATACAATCAAGATTCTATCGAAGTCCTGAGGTCATACTCGGTCTTCCTTACGGAACGCCAATAGACATGTGGAGCTTGGGCTGCATACTTGCTGAATTACACACGGGATATCCTCTATTTCCGGGTGAAAACGAGGTCGAACAACTCGCGTGTATCATGGAAGTTTTGGGATTGCCGCCAGAGAATCTCATCAATCATGCCTCACGTCGCAGGCTCTTTTTTGGTTAGATTTGCTTTTTTTTCGCCATCTCCGTTATCTGCAAATATCGGTGTCTGAATATTTCACATGGAATTTTTAATCCTTTTCTTTCTGTCACTGACTTACAATTATAATTGACAATTGCTGTTTTTCGCTTTTTATAGACTCCAAGGGAAATCCACGCTGTATAACGAACAGCAAAGGCAGAAGAAGACGACCTGGCAACAAAAACGTAGCAGTGGCTCTACGATCGAACGACACTCTTTTCGTCGATTTTGTCAGCAGGTGTCTCGAGTAAGCACCATTTACTTCATGTTGATGCAACATCAATCGTTTCATTGTTGTTTGTCGTGTCTTCACTTGGCTGCAATTTTCGTATAAAAATGTGAATAAAAATAATGAATATTTGATATTTCGTTGCAGATGGGACGCAAAGAAACGAATGAAACCGGACGAGGCGATGCGTCACGAGTGGTTAAATTCATCGTCATCGACGAGCCATTTGTCGAGTTCATCGTCGATGAGTACATCGGTGGTTGGTTCCTCGATGAGCAGTAGCGTGGTTGAAAGCTCCCAGAACGTTGGACAGCAAACGGTGAACGTCGGTGCGCCGCGTTTTCGAGCAACAACGATGGAGGATCCACAACAGCAATACTCGGTGTACAGGCTTTATCGCGGAAGAAAATGCGTCTCGAAGATAACGACGATTGTCAATCCGGACGGTGGTAGTCTCGTGGTGAAGGGTAAATTAAATGGTAGCGCGAGTAGTCACGCATTGGCTAGTGGAACACAACCGGCGGCATCGAGGCATGCATCAACCGGTGACATAGTCGCTAGTCTCGATCCAAATCTCGACGATTCGGGCACATTTTTACCGGCCATATTGTGAAGCAGAATTTCCGTTAGCCACTTTTGAATTATTTAAAAGCGCGTTCGTGGCTCGCTCCTAGCTCGCATCCCTGAAACCTCCAAAAACGAAAAATTCTTTTTTTTCTTTCGGGACCCGAATGAGAGCCGATTATTCTCAAATTTGTGCTCGAGTTATGTGCTATTGGAGAGAACAAAAATGAATTTCTACATTACGATCTCGAGACGAGAGTTCAGAATTTTCCTTTCCGCGAGATACTTCCTCATCCCGATTTCGCGAGACTCGGATGGTCCAGCGACGACAATAAATAACGATCGATTAACGAAGATACAAAAAAGTAACAAGGCTTGTGATCGCAGACGATGAAATATTGTAACGTGTGGCAAAAAAACAAAGAAACGAGAGAGAACGAGAGTAATGGATTAAACGTATTTGATAATGAAAAAATAACCATCGAGGTAATTAACTACGGGCATGCCCAAACGAGTTCTCCAAAATTTCTCTTCTTTCTTTCGAATCTTTTTGATTATCACTATGTCTGAATTTAGTCGACGAAATAATTATTATTTTAGACAGTGAAAAGACCGAATGTAACGAGTCAATGTTATAAGGATAACAGAGATTAAATTTCGGTTGCTAAAAAATTCTACGACGCGCAAGAAAAAACAATTGTTGACCAAAAATTTAAATTACAATTATCGAGAGCAAACATTGACGAAGCTAACTGAAAAAAGCTCAAAATTTCCTCTCATCACATCTAGTTTTGGCTTAAAAAACGTCACTCGAGGACGACATAAAAAAACGAGAGATCTTCGTTGCATGCTCGAAGATTAAAAAGGCTCGAACAGAATAGAATGAAGACGAGGTAAATAAAACCACAAGGATCGCTTATGACACGAGGCGCAAGACTGTCAAGACGACTCGAACATGAACAAGTGAAAACAAGCTTCTCCCGTCTTGAGCTGAAACATTATTTCCATTGTCATTGTTTTTTCTTCGATAATTGAGCAATTTACGAATTCCGAAATAAAGCTCAACAAGAATATTGAAGTTTACGATTTCTTTTATCTCCACTGAATGGCTATAAAGAATAGAAGAATGAAATATATATTGAACAAAGAGCAATCGGATGACCAAAAATAATAACGAGCCCAGATGTTGAATGACGTTGAAGTTCGCACCGTTGAAATTCACTTGAAATACTTTTCTTCAATTCAAAATTTCGTTGTAAAAACGAGGAAAATTTCAATCAACAGATTTTTGAGTTCATTCTTAAAAAATTGACTGATTAAATGACAAGAGGATTGTTCGATTTTATTCAATTACTTATTACGAAAACAATTCTTCCAACTTTCTTTGTTTTTCAACGTTCCTTACTTCGATATTGTGGTTTTGCGAGATTTAGTGAACTCGGAAGTTCAGCGTACCGCCCCAGTTTCGCGCGAGGCCTGAGTAGTCTTATTGTGATATTAAACTACCACTGTCTTACTTAGATCTCCGATAATAAGAATTGTAACAACTTATATATAAATATATATACACATATGTACATATGCTTACATGCATATGTATAATCATAGATATATTTATGTATATCTATATATGCGTATATCGATGTGTATGCATATACATAAATATATATATATACATATATTCGTAATATTCGTTAATATTAAGATTTAAAAAAATGACAACTATTGTTTTCTCGTACTATCGTTATCATCTCGCAGCTATCTCGCTTAACATAGCATGTCCTCATCGCAAGAATAAATCATTAGCATCTACTGCGGGAAAGTAATCAACAATTGAAAGAAACAAACAAATGCAGAATTAGGAAAATAAATAGTAAACTCGAGACCACGAAGAAACGACTATATCGAAATTTCCATCGTTGGAATGCAGTGATTTTTCATTTTTTGAATAATACTTTATGAACCTTTGCTCGGTCCGGGATAAATGGAAAATACAACATTTGTTTAGCTGGTGTTCTGTAAATCAAAGTTCCATAAAATTTGGACGAAATGAGAATTTTCGCAATTTGTGAATAAACGGAATAGTCTCTGTAATTCAACGATGCTCACTTCGCTGTTGCTAGAAAATGCTCGATCAGACCGAGATCTCTGTGTAAATAGATTAATCAATAAAAATATCGAATACTTTGTACGTCATTCGAGATAGAGACTCGTCCAAGGTGTTTCCCGGTAGCCTTTGAAAGAAAAAGAAACAAATGAAACGTAATATCACAAAATGGGACACATCAAACCAATCATCGTCCTATCGAGCTCCACTTTTTGTTTCTCTTTCTCGTCGTTTTCGCATTTACAAATATTTTCTGTCATCATCGTTTTTTGCTTCGGAGTTTGACATGTTGGAAAGTAAAACTTTTCTTTTTCTCGGTCGAATTTTTAACGGTTTAGTAAATAGCAGGAAAAATCAGCTCAATTAATCGATCAAAATTTTTCGTGCATTCCAAAATTCAAACTTCGATATTAATTTATTTCGTTAACTTTGGGACTACTCAAAGAATTTTTGATGTCCCGCAAAATAAGCAGACGGCATCGTTTCGCAATTATTACCACTGCCCTCATTCACTAAGCACGATTTTATTGATTTTCTTTTTTCATTTTATTTCCATTATAAAGAATACAAAGCAGAATTTGTCTCGAGTAAAGGAACGTGAATATAGAGAATAGAAATAAAAGAATGGAAAATCGGGACAAACAACTGCACTTCGGTCCATCGATCAGTGTGTTCGTCGTTTTTTGTTTTCGTCAAATTGTATTTAATCAGTTTTATGTTAATTGCGTATACATTAATGCCATTGAAAAAAAAAAAAAAAAAAAACAAACAAACAACGCTGAAAACCAAATCGCTCATGTCGTAGAAACGGAGATACTGAGAGATAACCTGACAAGACTGAAAAAACCGAGAGAAACAAATGAAAAAAAACACACATGTAATTACAAGATTTTTAAATTTGTCTTTTTTTAAATAATTTTTTGGACCCGCTCTCATGACTCATTAGCGATATTTCATTCATACAGTATTTCGCGATGAAGTGAGCGAATAAAAATAATAAAATTGCGAGGGAACGAAAAACGGGCGAGATAGAAAGGAACGAAAACGATGAGGCCAGAAGTTCCGAGCTCCGAAATTCACAGAAGTGAAATTAGCGCAGGTTTCTTTTTGGTCAAATTCAGCAATAAAAATCCAGTGCGATAATGCCAATTCGACCGAATGTGAACGCCATTGTAGATGGAATTCCGAAAACTAAATAAGAACAAAATGTACACAGTGAAAAGTAAATAAGATAGAATAAGAGGACGAGGAGCAAAAATTCCACGACGAAATATCAAAAGAGGCGAGAAAAGCGGTGGTTGTAAGAAAAGGAAGAAAGATCTTGGAGCTTCGATAGACATTGCAAATAATCTAAAGGCACGAGAAATTCGAGGAAAAGTGGATGAATCAAGATGAAAGAGGAAAATAGAGAGAGAAACTAAAGTCATAGGAAAAGAGAAAAGGAAGCGTGAGATAAAACTAGATAATCAATGTCATTGTAGAATAATAAGCGTTAATGATAAACCCTTAGAAAAATAGGATTCGAACGACAATTGTAAACTCATTGTAATGATCGACAAAACGAAAAAGAAAACAAAAGTAAGCACGGAACAAAACGAAACGTGTGTACAGAGTTTTACGTTTTTAGGTGTGTTCAATTATATAAAGTGGGAACAAATTACGTGTACAGGCGAGTGAGAGTTTAAAAAAAATATCTCAACAAAAAAAGTTCACAAGCCAAAAACGAGAACGAAAGAACATTTTTTCAAGTCTCTCATAACGCGAGCAAAAATATCGATATATACACGTATAAATGACTGTAACCGAGTACGTTTGAAGCTACAAAAATTAGACGAAGTAAAAAAGAAACATGAAGAAGATGCTTCTCACCACGCAAATTTTTTTCCATTTTCCTTTTTTTTCTCGCCTCGGTAAGCGGAGACGCTGAATCGTCTCGATCCTTCACTCCATTTTTCTTCATTCGTTTGTGTTTGATTTCGAAACGACGACGAAAGAAGGAGCGAATAAAAATTGAAAAAAAAGTAGAGCGAAAAATCACCTTTTTGAAGACTAGTCACGGGCAAATAGGACCATCGGGGCTAGTCCTTTTTGACGAACGATTCTCTTATTTAGAGCCGCCTCAACCTAAACGTGCTTTACAATGTCTATCGTGATTGTATGTTTTTGTTTTCTTCTTTTTTTTTCTTTTATGTGTATAAAAAAGCGTAATTCCACTTTTTCCCCTTGATAATGGACGTGGAGTGTTTTGCAGGAAAAGAGAAAGAGAGAGAGAGAGAGCGAGCAAGAGAACAAAAAAGGAGGAAAAAAATGAGACGAATGAGAATAAAAAATCGAGCCTAATTATAAAGCAGGCGATGTGAGTGTGTTCGTATGTGAGTTTGTATGTTTGAACGTGTGCGTAAGTGTATAACTAGTTATCGAATAACGTGATTAGATTTTCGTATTAGTGACGTTATA
The DNA here is from genome assembly GCF_019457755.1 of Venturia canescens. Lineage (NCBI taxonomy): Eukaryota > Metazoa > Arthropoda > Insecta > Hymenoptera > Ichneumonidae > Venturia > Venturia canescens. The sequence goes on from NC_057426.1 coordinate 3,604,068, forward strand.
ATGATAAATATTATACAACAATACTGTAGATTAGATAGATATAATGAATTAATCATAACGAAAAATAATATTAACGAGGAAGGAGAAAAACAACGTAACGATAATTAAATATAATAACAATTCATAATAAATAAATGAATGAATAACAATAACGATAATAATAATAGTAATAATAACAGTTATGAGTAACGATAATCGTGTATTTTGAGCTCCCCCTCTCCTGCACGGTGAATAAACGAAGTCTCTCATTGCCAAACGACGAAAAAAAAAACAAAATATTTAATCGATAAAGCGAAAAAAAAACGAAGAGATTGAATCAATGAGAACGGAAGTTTGGTTCATTCTCGTCGTCTCCAATTTCTGTGTCTCTTTCTCTCTCCAAAGCGTTTGAAATCGTAACAAACAAAATGACAGACTATTGAAAACACACGTATCTCTGCAGAATAGAGAAGTTTCTAGCCTAGTAGGACAATCATAAGCGCGCTTGAGCGTTCTCTAACGTTTAAGGTGTAGGCTAATAAGGTATTTACATGTTATAAAGTGCCGAGTGACGTAGATCGAAAGAAAGAAAGCAAAAAATGTATCAAACGTTTTTTTTTTATTAATCTCGACGGGAGGTGCGAAATCAACCGGCGATAGTCGTGGTCAATGCTATTCGTACGATGGGAGAGATACGAAAAGGGAAAAAGGTTGGAACAAGACTAAGGGTTCGGCTGGAATTGAGTAATTTCGGGAAATTTAACAATTTCATTTTGTCGCCGGTTATCCTTGGAGCTGGGGGAGCGAAAGCGATCAAATATTATTCGTCGATAATTGATCATTCGTACGATATTTGCGATCGTCAGGATTTTCGAACGCGAGAACTTTTCTGAAAGACACGATCGAACACGTTGAGCCTTCTTATTGAGCCCTTCTCTTCAAAATGCGAGAATGCGTATTCAGTATTGTCAATGTGAGTTTGGGAAAAGCCGAGATAATTTTCAAAACGTTTTTTCAAAAACTTTGATCATTTTTATACAAAATACAAATTTTCGCTACTTCGAGCTCGCTGAGATCTTTGCGAATTTTTATTTTCATTTTCAGGACAAAAACCTCGAGGAATTTGCCCTTTTTCAAAATTCATTCCAAAAGTGGAACTAAATAATAGGCCAGTACGTGGTTAGAGCAATTTTCATAAAATTTGTAACAACCGAAAGTTTTTCTGACAAACGAAGAAAAAAATTATGCAAATGTAAAGCTAGAAAACAGAGAAATTTTTTAAAATCAGTTCGGGAAGCTGCGCATCATAAGAAAAAATCGACTCTACGATAGCAGCGAGGAGAAAGTCGAGGCTTACGATGTGCCGCCAAGTGTAAATTGATTTTCCATCGACTATAATCGACAAAAATATTATTTGAATCGCGAATTAGAAAAAGAGTGCAATATCGTCCATCGTACGTGAAGGAATTTTCAAGCATTAGCGTAGTAACAAACTTGTACGCGATGACTGTAAATATAGTTTGTCAAAGCATGCATCTCCCCCCCCCCCCCCCCCCCGCGCGCGCCAGGATAAAAAATTAATTAAATTGAACGAATAAACTTCAAACAGAAAGCAAAAGCAAACGTACGGACGAGCGAAAAACAAAAATTCAACAAACGCGTGAATGATCCTGCAGGAAAACAAAAAAAACAGCTTGTTGTGACGACGATTTCAACGATTTTTTACGTGTTGGGGTGTTTCAATAGTTCGAGAGCGATTATCGAAAGTGCATATTGTGATTCGTATCATTAAATGATGAACTAAATAAACAATATAAACAAATAAACAGAAACGTGTGAGCGATATGAAAAATTGCTAAACGAACAAACGGATAAGAAAAGTAAATCATTAATCCCAGAAACGTTAGTTCTCGGATCTGTCGAATTTTGACGATACATAAACATATACATATGCGTTGTATAATCGCGAATTAACGTCAATTTAAGCCTGACTTATAACTATAAATGTGAAGAATAAATCGATTACGCAAGAAGACGAAAAAAACAGAAAAGGAAGAGAGTTGAATGATTGACACGTATCTTTAAGAATACGATTATGGAACCGTATACACACATTAAACATATATATAGCGTGTATTAGATACGAAACTATATATGAAACAGAAAAATGAAAAATGGAAAAAAAAAAAAAAACATGAAGCATCATCATCTTTTTTGTATCATTTGTTCGTTTTTCTTTCGTTTTTATCTTACTGCGTTTGTCTTTCATTGATTAATGTAATTGAATAATCTATCATTATCCCGGGCTTGAAAAATCTCGAGATATATTATCCTTGTGTGACACAAGAGCGAATAAACGAGAAATACAGAAGAACTATACAGATATCCTTGTTTCTATGGGTTTAAGGACTTGTACTCGTTTCCCCAACAGTTTCCGGTTGGTCCATGATGCTCCAAAGACTAAGCAGTTTGGCAGGGTTGGTTTTTCGATCCCTCGACAAAGTTGCTTCCCTCGTATTTGCTTTTGTTTTTGTTAGTGATTCAAATAGCAAAATTTGTTTGGATTTTTCGAGTACGTACTTCAGCTTCTGCGATCGAATGGCAGCGATTTCCACACTTGAATATCTTGCGAATTTTCTGTAAGATTTGGTAACTTTCTTCTTAATTATTCTGTTTTCATTTTTTATTCTGCTTTCCTTTCATGCATCAATTTTGTTGGAGAGTTACCTGCGGAGATTAGTCAAAAAAAATTGTCATTCCCGCAATTTAGAACAGAAATATTTTCAAATGAGCGGCCGAAAGTCAAGAATTCATGGGGTTTTTACAAAGAAATTTGTTTTATTCAGTTTTCTGATATTTTACACAATACCACTGGGAAACAAAGCCTTAAAATTATTCATGAAAAACTTCGAATTTTATAAATCCTTTTGTATATATATATATTTGTTGTTTAGTCTTTATAGATGTACATATCCATTCATGTATTCATAATTTTTCCCAAGTCCCGGAAAATTGAAAAATCATTGTTTTTTGCCACTACAAAAAAAGGTTACTCGTTAACTTTTCACGTATCGAGCTAGGGACAGGCGAACATTGAATAGTGCACGAAAATCATTTCATTCATTTTTGCTAAACATGAAAAAGGTAACAAACATGATTTGAGACGCAAACGAAATTTGAAAGACTCCTCAAAACTACTGTAGACAAAGATCTACATCAGTAACTTCATAAAATTAGGGTACGAAAAAATATTTATGTACATTATTGAAAACAAGGAATTAAAATCTTCCAGATCATAGGAAATCAATCTTCAGTTATTGACTCCTTTCCAACAATTATGTTTAAACCTGCATCCCTTTAAATAAAACAAAACCATTGGATCCAAAACTTTCTGATTGAAGAAAAATTTGAATTAATCAAGAAATGACTATTGAGATATTTTAAAAATAAATCTAGGAAAACAACTGATATTTATTTGAATATTGCAGATTTAACAATTTAAATAAATAAAAAATTATAAACTCTACACATATATGGCCATGTATAAATTAATTACTACAATAAAATTTCTAATCACAATCACTTAAAAAAATTGACAGAATCTTTGATTGTTAGCCTGTCCCTCTCTCAAAGACATGTAGCGTTGATAATATATGAATAAAAAAAAATATCATTATCGTCATGTAAAATTATCGACCGTCTAGCAGTTGAGTATTTTTTTGTTCTTTCTCATTTTTGTTGTATCTCAGCTTATTTTTATCAAGCTGTGACGGAAATTAAGGTGAATAAAATTTGATCATCCTGAATACATTTGTGTATCAAAACACAAATAAACAATTGTATCCCAATGATCCTAGTGCATATGAAGTGTATAGCTTGATCGAAAATGATAAATCTTAAAGCATAAGGATTTGTGCATCCAAGCGTGTTTCTCTGTGAAAACAGTATTTTTGTCAACGTATAAAAGGAATCGTTCAATTTTTAAAAGACTCACCAATCAAAATGAAGCCCAAGCTTTGCCTAGGATATTCCAGAGCCCATATTAAAAGTTAATTTCTATATTCATGTAATCATTTTTATCTTCATTTTCGCCTCTCTTTTCAGCTTGTAAAATAACTTCGGAATTCCAATGAAAGTTGCACTTCCGTCGAATCATACAGATTTACAATAATTAAATCGTCTGCATACATAAATTTGTCCTACAAGATTTAGAACATTCAAATATGTGGTAATGAACAAATAATATGAAAAGTTCAGGCAAAGCAAAAATTTCTTCACGTCATTTGACATTTTTGCTGCTCAAACCTGTAGAAAACGAAGGTAAATCGAAGAATTTTCAAGACAATTTCTCGAAATTACTCTTCACAATCTTCATTGCATTCTATACATTTTGTTGAAATCGAACGAAATAAAATTGCAAATAAGCAAAGAGGTCTTTCGAAGATGAGCAGAGAAATAAAGATTTTTCTACTAAAAAATACGTAAAGCAGTTTTTTTATGATGGAAAAATATTAACTGGGTTGATTGACTTCCCTTTCAATTTCCTTAGAATTAGGAGGGTTCGATTGTGTGTAAATTATGCAACGTCAGATCGCTGCACGTCTCTCGCATGCTCCCTCGAGGTATCGTGATAGCCCATACCTCGCAACATTTCACCATGTCGAAAAATGTCGTGGGGCGAAGAAAGAGGCGGCAAATTTGGTAACAAACAACTAAGCATACTGGCACTATCCGACGAGTAAATTCCATTATTTGATGGTCCTGGCATCGTAGTTCCACAAGAACTCGATGTTATTCCTGGAATCGTATGCCCACTTGGATCTTGTTGACCGAGCATACTTGAAATACTTGAAAGACTCGAAACCGGACCCATCAGATTTCCTATCATCATTAATCGAAACTTTTAGTTCTTCAAAATCAATATTTTTCCTCATGAGACAGACCTGAAAAAATGTTCTCACCTGGGAGGCTGAGATTCGAAGCAGCGGAAGTGACGACGGATGCGAGAGAGAGGGGAACGGGTGTCGAATAATCGGAGTTGTCAGAAGCTCTTGTGTTGTGAGAATGCGTATGGGCAGGTCGTACAGTGGCCAAAGAAGATCGATGGAAATCTGATATTTCAGATTTTCGACGTTTCATGCGAATCCCTGGTTTGCTATTGTTTCCAAGTCCAAAATGAAGAAGTTCCAGATGTCGCCGTAGGTTTCGAGATTGTCGTAAAATTGCACCGCACAGGGGACAAGTCGTGGGTTGATCGGAAACGCTTCGTCCCTTCGAACTGTCTCCTGAAAATATTTTTATGAACAAAATATCTAACAAACTTCAAAAGATATTTGAGCGATGAATGTTTAATATTCCATTTAAAAGCGTAAAACGTCAATTTTGGCTGGAATAATTTTTCGTGTGGTGTATTTTTGTATCTTTTTATTTTTAATATTGAGAAATAGCTTACAATTTCTATACGAATTTTTTAGTAATTTTCTTATTTACAGATGCGGAAGGATGAATGATACAATGTACAAGATTTAATATTTTTTTGTTTCTTCTTTCAAACTATGTACTAAATATAAATTCCTATGATGATACAGCATCGTTATAAAGAACCCTGCAATTGTATTTAACTACAGGCTCTGGTTATCATCCAGAGAGTGAAATCTCATCTCTACTCTTGCTCGTTCAGTTTCGTTCTTCTCATTTATCAGTGAATACTCATGTTGAAAAAAAAGAGTTAACGAACAGAAGAAATGTCAGTTTTTCACCCAACAATATTTGCTTTAGCCCTCGAAAAAATAATAAACAGAAGTCTATTCTAAATCAGAGCAGGCTTTTAGAACTGACGTCTTCATCGCTGAAAAACGTAGAAATGTATATTTCTTTAAATTGAGATTTTAATCCAAATGGATATTTTCGCCGATTTCGTTGCGTTATCGTCGGCAATGAAAAATGAACTGTTTTCAGTGTCCTATTTCCTTGGCAATAAAGTTTCTGATTTTTCGAATGCAGTCACAATAATGTGCGCAAGGTGGACTTCGATTTTTCAAAATATCAAGTAGAATTGAAAAATGCAAAAAAAATGCTTGCATTTCAACGACACTGTTTTCAGACAGAAAATTTCAGAAACTCCATGTACTTAAATTCCTCGAAAATACTTACAGGAATCTATCGATAAATCTATCCGCAAAATCTATTTAAAAAATGTGGAAGCTCCAAAAAGTATCCTTCAAGATTATTCGAAATTCCCCTTCAACGAGCGCAAATGTCACAATGTTGAAAAAAATATACCATTTTTTCGACGCGTCGAACAAAATCGTAGAACAAAAGATCCCAAAACTCGTCATCGCGATAGAAACTTCCAATGTCACTTTGAGTCAATTTCATCGCACATCGACGATACGAATGTTCGTTGGGAGCGAGCACAAATCGACGTAGCGAAAATTCTGCCAAAGTCCGTGAAATACACTGTAAAAATGTTCGATTCACCATGAGTTTGTTTTCACACTGGAGTTTTTTTTCGCAGCACTTTTCATTCGCACTCTTTCATAGTTTAAAAGTTGGAGTACGTGAAATACGATTGCTAAAATCGGTTTTCTGTGTACCAAACTTAACATTTTATAAATACGTAATTCTTATTTTGATAGGAAAGAAAAAGTTTGCTATTTCACAGTAAGAATAGTAAAGATAAATCTATATGCTATTTTCTTTCCCGCATAGTTTTATATTGATAATATATTTGTATCGATCTCGAATTCTCAATTACGATCGAATAATGAACGTTCTATTTTCATCGTCCGTACGTTCATATTGTCCCTCACTCATATTTTCCTACGCGATTCAACCGCACATATTTTTTTTTTACTGGATTTAGGAAGCTACCAAGCAATGAATTTTTAATTTTTCGCATGAATTCCTTCTAGCCAAAAATGTTGGTCGAACAAAGTAATGGCTCCAAAATTTTAACCACGTCTCAAGTATTTCGGTTTAACTCTGAGAATAAAAAAAAATGAAAAGATTAATGAAAAGAAAACCGAAAAATTGTGACCAATACACAAATAGTCGGGCCTACTCGTAAGACCTTGGAAATATTTGTTTCTATCACGCATCGTTAACAGATAACAGTCGGAAGTCAAAAAATTGTAAATTTTTGAAATCAGAAATTCCTTTTGAAATAAGAAATTTCTTCAGAGGAGTTTAACTTTCCTTCAGAAGCGAAACTGAGATTGATAAAAGTGTTGTGATTAGTAACTCCCGTATCGTAGCTGCGAGAGGATCGGCGTGTGTGGACCGTATCAAACGGTGGTATTTTCGCGTCGCCTAATGAGAGAGGGTAGCATCTTTCTACCGTTCCTTCGTTCTCATCTGGCGATAGTAGGTGAAGGGATATTGCTATGCGGTGAAACTACGTTAGATCCATGTGGAGAAGGTGAAGGAAGAGGGCTGGGTTTGCAAACAATTCGTTCGCAGCTGTTGCTGCCGCCGCTGTCGTTCGCATATTGCATGGAATTGCCGGTGTAGCCGGGCATTTCGACTTCGGGTTTAATTTCGATGGTTTCGACGTTGGTTTGCGGAGCAGGATGATTGTTGAAGCGATATTTGCAGGAGGACAAAAGATGTCTTCGCAAATTGCGGGCTTGTCGAAGTGTGGCGCCGCAGAGCGGACAAACCCCTGGACAATCGGAAGCGCCACGAATTTTCGTAGATCCGGGCGAGGTTGCGTTGCCAACGGAAGAAGAGGAAGAAGAAGCGACAGCCGCAGCGGCAGCAGCTGCTGACAGGGAGCCTGGCAGTATCGGAACTCCTGGGGGATACGCCAGAGACCCGGGAAACGATGGAATATGCAGCGGCGAATATTGTTGCATCGGCATTAGCGTGTGAATATTTGGTTTCACATCGATATCTTCGAGTTGCGGTGATTGTTGATGCGGATGATGTTGATGCTGATGATGCGGATGCTGATGCTGATGCAATAGCGGTGAATGATGATGCGGATGATGCGAATTTTCAACATTTCCCATCATCGATCCACTTTGTTGTGATGCTGGATGCCAATTGGTGCTCCGATGATTCAAATAATCCGCTGGCGATACACCCGCTGCCAACAGACACAAACACAATGTTTACCATGCTGGGGGCTGAACTGACCATACTCATAACGTTATTTTATTTCGTTTCATTCTTTTTTCAGGTAAATTATTCTCTTTTATATATATAACTCTGATTTTTTTATTTACACATATGCATATGTATATGTCTGTCGCTAATTCCTCGATAATGGACATATTTCTGTCTTACTCGGACTAGAACGTTTGATGACCAATTAAAATTTTTGCAGTTCAACCCTAACGATGGTTGTGCTTGTGTCCGTTAATTATTTTTTTCTTTTGCTGTTTCTCATTTTTTCAGTTATTCCAGACGACAATTATTTATCTTTAATTTCGCAGCCAATCAAATCGATCTTGTGCGTTTCGGTTCGTCATGGGCTCCGGACACAAAACACAAGTTGGGCAAATGCCTCTTTTCTTTGCACCTTGCTTATTCAGAATTCATAGAATACGCGGTTTTTGCCTCTGTTTTTTTGTTACTTGCTTACTAAGCCGCGAGTTATTTATTTATTGAGAAGTGGCAATGATCTTAGATTTTCGAACTTTTATTGTCGTGTGCGAAAACTTTCGATGATATACTATAGAAATTTTGACGATAAAAATCATCAAAACACAAAAATTGTCGCATTTTGATAGTTTTTTTCGTGTGACTTACCCATATCGTCATGAGGCCCACTTTCGCCGTCTTTACTGTGCTCGTAATCGGTCGTTCTTTCGTTACTGTGGTGAGAATCGTGGCCCCGGTCGTCACTGTCTCCGTGATCACTGCGTGGCCATTTTCCTGATGGCATACTAGTCGATGACGACTTCCTCCTTTTTTTTTTTCGTTGCATAGGCATACACGTGTTCATGATTTCTCTTGTAGGTGGCTCAGTACCCGATGGTATTGCGGAGGCAGGTATTTCTTCGCCGTTCTGTTTATAAAAAGAATCCATTGTATTTCTCATTTGTGAAATTCACCGGTTTATTCCCCACTGCTGAGAGCTGTTTCAACCATGAATCTTTCATTAATTGACGTGAATTCGTGATTATTTTTGACAACGCTAAGTTTTTTGTGAAATTTTCTGATCATAATTATTTCAAATGACCACCAATTGAAATGGGAAAAGAAAAAACAAAAGTCTGCATGAGAAATTTAAAAAATGATTTTCTCCACAATTATCAAAGTATATACAGAAAAATAAAACTCTCCCTCAAGCTTTTCAATCAGCAATGATCAGAAAGTCTCTTTTTTTCTTCAATATCAAAGCCGTAATTCATACTTCTGTGAGTATTGTAGGCGGTGTAAGACCGTGAATGCTGAGACAATGTGCGGCTTGTAGTAGGGAAGGTAACTGTGAAGGCTCCACACTCACTTCTCCTCTGTATACGAATTCCAACAGCGATTCAAGATCCTCAGCTCCGACCCCTGCGAGCATAACAACTGGGTGCTGGCATGGTGTACTCTGAAAATGAAATCATGACTTTCAAAAATCATAGCTAGCGAAAAGTTAATCGAAAAGCATAAAAATTCCCATACTACTTCAAACATTACGGTCAACAAATTTTAAAAATACCATGACACAAAAAATGTTATCATCTGGAAAATTTGCAGTTTCAAGAATGTAGAACAAAGAGGCCGCACAAGAAAAAATAAGGCTAACATTGAAATGTAATAATTAGTTGAATAAGCAAACATTAGAGAAGATTGTCATAAAGAAAAATGTTTTGATTTTTATTTACTGTGAAATAAGACCTTGAGTAAATCCAGAAGGAAGGGACTCGCAGCACTGAGAACAATTTTGTGAGCAGGAAAACTTTTTCCACCGGCGGCTAACGTGACATCGACCAGATCACCCTGGCCTCTGAGCAATTGAACCGCCGAGGTTAGCGAAGATCCAAACTCACCCCATGAGAGGCTATAAAGTTGTTGATTACTGCTACCCATTCTGAGAATAAAAAAAAACGAAATTAAATACCAGTAAAAATCGTTTTATAACAAGATTAGAAAATAACAAAAAAAAAATTCGATGGAATACTCTAAAAAAATTCCAACCATTTAAAAATCGTAACTTTCCCAACAGTAAAATAACAACAATAACAAAATGATAATAATGATAGTGAAAGAGGAAGTGGTTGATTTGATTTATTCTTCATCATTTGGCATCGTTTCAGGCGAAATTTGAATATTACAAGGGCTAGAACTGTCCCAAGATTCAAATAATGATTAATATAGGGAGAGAAGAAACTCGCGCACACACACACTCATACACATTCGCGCGCACACGAAAAAAAAACGCGCAGCTTTCACAATTCCAATCTTTTGGTATCGAGCTCAACAGCATTGCTTAATTTGATATAGTACGAAACGAAAGAAAGAAAATGAAAGAAAAACAACAGTAAAGGGATAAACATTTTTCTAAGATGGTAAATATTCGTACAAACGAAACTGATGAACGAACAAATCCCGTTATCTCGGCGAGTTCCTTATAGCACAAGTCCGAAATGACGACCGAAGCGCGGCGTATAAACCGTTTGCGCCCGTTTTTCCAACGCACACACTTAGGGCTTCAAGAAATTCTCTTTCTCTCTTTTCTCTGCATAAATGGCCGACCTAAGCACGAAAGAGAAAAAAGAGAAAGAGAGAGCGCAAGCGATGGAGGGGAAATGAGAACGAACGCGTACGCGCTCTTTTTTCCATGCTAGATGGAGCGCGAGTCGAAGAAAAGCGGAGCTGTAAGAGAAAGAGGAAGAAATAAGACGCCCAAAAGATGTGAGTGCGAAAGAGGGCGAAAGAAATTCGAGTGGGAGAAGAGCGTTCAAGAGGGGGAAGAAAAAAGGGTGAGGGGAACGACAGAGACGGTCGCGCTCTTCGAGCGCGAAGAAAAGTGGCGCAAAAGAGAAAGACAGCTCGCGTCGAATAGCAGTGCCAATCCGTGAGACAAGGAGCGAGTGTGAGAGAGAATCTTATGAACCCTATACTCGTTTCCTCGCCACTGCCCCTGACGTCGAAGCTTCCTTCTCTCGCATGTACAGTTTCGTCGGACCCAAAGAGAGAAAAAGAGTTTTCACCCCACCCAGAGCGCAAATTCTCTCGATTAATGTCGGCGGCGACCCTCTCTTGCCCTTCCCCATTCCCCATGCAACACCTCCACACATGAAGAGAGCAACAGAAGCATCGACGTAAAACGCCCGTCTCGAGAAATTCTGAACGCGGCGTCCCTTGTTTTTAAACCTGTGAAGAGAAGATAACCTAACCCAAAAATTGTGAATCCTGTCGCGATCCGCGCACCGAACGGAAACAAATAAATTCTGTTTCCATTTTTATACTCGTACTCTCGTATTTTCGCTCTCTCTTGACGTGAGAGTGTTTTGTGACGTTTATTACATATTGCATCGAACATTGAAGTAAATTCACTTGAAAAAAAAGGTTGGAAATCGCCTGTTCTTACCTGTGCCGAGAAACAACGAAAATCTCGTAACAAGGCAAACTGAAATTTAAGTCTGCAGAGACAATTTGTTTCGTTTATATGAAACGATATTTATTTCATGATGAGAAAAACGCTTTGCATAAGTTCTCTGCAACTCTCTGGTCCCACTTTTCTTGCCATTACTTCGGTAACCGAAGCTTCATCCGCGCTCGATATATTTATCGTGCGAGATTGGTGTGTATGTGTGCGCGCCTGTATTCGTCGTTCAGTCTCAGTACGATTCCGTCCGCGGACCGGTGATGAAGAAGTCTCCTCGGGGGAGAAGGAGCTCAGAGTTTTATTTGATGTTATTTTTTTATTCCTTTTATTACTTTGTTTTACTGTCTCACGTTTTTTTTATTAATTCCTTGCACGTCCACACGTGTTATATGAAACACGGAAAGATATAAAACACGGAATACCCATGAATTAAAAAAAAACCGCTGTCACGGAAATTGTACGCGAACGTCACATTTCACGGAGATACTGTGCTGCCACAGCTTGGCCGGCAACGACGACGCCAAAGCTAAAATATGTGTTACTATATACATATCGCTCTTTCTCTCTTGCTCTCTCTCTTTCGAGCTCTCCTCTCTCTGCTCTCTCTCCCCTCTCTCGGCTCTCCTCTCCTGATTGCTCTCTCTCCTCTCTTCCTCTATTGGCTTCTCTCTCTCTCTCTCTCTCTCTCTCTCTCTCTTTCGCTATTGGCTTCTCTCTCGTCTCTCACTCTCCCGGTTTTTCTCTCTCTTCTCTCTCCTCTCTATTGGTTTCTCTCGCTCCCCTGGCTTCTCTCCTCTCTTCTCCGCTCTCCTGCTTGGTTGCTCTCCTCTCCTCTCTTCTCTCGCTGTTCTCTCATTGCTTGCTCTCTTTCTCTCTCTCTCTTTTGCGTCTACCAGAATATCCGTTCGTTCGTTTTCACAAAAAGCTCCGGTATGAAAAAATCGTCTCAATCTACTTCGCACGCACGATTTATGCATTATTTTTTCTATCCCAGAACGAATTTACCAGAACATTCAACCCGTCGTCGTTTCTGTTGTTTCTCAAGTTCACGGGACGCTGAACTTGACACACTCGTGAACAACTGATCGCATTTTCGTTTTATGTCATCTCTATTTTGTATAATCAAATGTGAATTCAAGATCACTTCTCAAGGAAACGAAGATTTGTTCCAGGTTCTATATGAAACAAATATACGTCCATATTATACAGCTCTCTCGTCGAGGAGCATCGAGGGAGAGCGAGAAGGACAACGCACTCGTATAAATGTTTTTATGCTCTCACATGCCCGACTCCCGACTCCTCCCCCTTCTGCCCCCAACTTTTTGTCTTTCTCTTCTCCCTCCTCTCTCTCTCTCTCTCTTTCTCTTCCCCTTTCTCTCCCCCTTCTCTTTTACAGTTCGCACTGCTCGCAGTTAACGGTATATAACTTTCTGACCCGAATATAATCACATTCCTCCTCGCTGAAACGATTGTATATAAACAAAAATTTGTCAAGTATCACAAGGATACGGGGTTCATCCAAAATGAGGAATCGCAGCATTACTAGTACGAAAAATACATTATTTGAGAGAGAATCATATTTATCCTCGGGAAAGCCACGTAAATCGAAGCGGCGTTACGTTACAAAAATTAAATTCATTGTTAGCTCGCCTGTTTTTTTCAAATGTAGAACATCGGTACTGTTGAATTGCTTGATATGTGTGAATATATTTGAAAATATATGATATTCATAAATATAGATCGAAATGTCGAGTTTTACGGACAATTTTCAAGGTGACTCTGTCGAATCGGAAATTATAGATGTTATGAGAAAATCACGTAAGTTTCGACTTCGTATTATGGTCGTTTTTTCGTACGCTCGCGATTTCATACGCGTTTTAACGACCATGTGGCGCCACCTGCATTTTGTTTTATCCGTTTTTTTGCTTCTTACTTGCCATGCAGATTATTCACTCGATACTGTCAATAATTATGGCGACGACTTGTTACACGTTACTGCTGCAAACGGTTGTTACTTTGTCATCAAAGAAATTTTAAAGAAACACGACGATTGCGACATTGACAAACGAAATGATAACGGATGGAGCCCCCTCATGCTAGCCATTCGCAACGGCAATGTCGAGAGTGTTAAACTCCTATTGGATAATGGATGCAACCCGGAACAGTCAACATATCAAGGTATCGACGATTCATTCCTATTGTTGCTCGTTGTTTACGCTCTGCCATGAGTTTTTTTGTTTTTTTTTCTTTCTGTTGCGGTGAATTTGTTACGTCATGGATAAAATTACGCTCGGGACTCGGGACGCTCGGGAATACTGTCGTTCACATCAAATTTTGTTGTTTTTACTTTTTGTGTTTTCGAAAGTCTTCGACGAATTGAATTTCAGTGTTTTTTGTTTCCCATTCTTTTAGTTCTTGAAAAAAGTAGAATTTTAGTCAAGTACAGCGGTTCGTGTTGTATTTTCAAATTACAAACGCAATGAAATGTCAAACTGGCAACCCTTTTTTGTAGTTCCGACAACATTTTTTCTCTCGAAAAATCTACATGGAAATTGAATAGTCCATGACACTAAATGCGAAGAGAAATTCGGCGAACTTTTAATAGGTTTATAAAATTCGCAATCAAATATGCACGTTTGATGCAGCTATGGATTCGAATTCACATTCGAAATTCGAATGTTCACGCTGTTGAAGAAAAAATCGTGGATATAATCCTGACAAAACTAGGGAATGAAAATTTTTGACGGACCGTTGATAAATCGGGAAATTGAAGTCGTCGAACATAAACTTGATCGCGTTGATGGAATTCATAAGGGAAATGTCATTTTTTATCGACAGGCGTTTCCGCCATCGCTCTCTCCGTTGCCATCAGCCGAGAAATGTTTGAAATCGTTTACGAAGCTTGTCCATCAGCACTCGAAAAAGCAAAAACGGATAAAATCAACCCGCTCTGCGTCGCAGCGATGAAAAATGACAAAGAATTATTTTTCAGGCTCATAGAACTCGGCCTCACAGTCTCACAAACTGGTAAGCATACGACAAAAATGATAAATTGAATGTTCGAAAATTCTTCGTCTTTCAAGAGGCCCAATCCGAGATGAATAATTTATCTTTTTTTCCAGGTGATTACACGCTGTTAATGATCGCTCATTCGAACGTCCCGGAAATCGCGAATTTCGGTGAATCATTTAACAATGATAGTTTAGATTATTGGAACGAGCACATAACGGTGGAGGATTTGGAAAGTTTTACTGACGAGCATTTTGACGTTCCACAAATGTCGTCGACGTTGCAGAACGGTGAAAATTCGTTGGAGTACCAGGACGAAGAGCCAATTGAAAACCGTGATGTACCGGAAATCAATGTTGATCCACCGCAAGATACGAACTCGAATTCACCGAAAATAAATTCCGATAAAGGGAAATTATCTGCGGACAATAATAATAATAAATCGAAAGGCCTCATTTCACCGAGATTGCAATACACCCGAGAACGCACTTTAGCCATGTCACCCAATCTGTGCCTCGCCAGAAGAAGAAGTGGCAATGATAGCGGTTTTGGAATGGAATTCAGAATCCAACGGGATCAAATGGATCGTAATCACAATCGCGAGACTCACAAAACGGACGACAGAAACGCTAGAGATGGAAATAAACTTCATAAGTACATTCATGTTCACGGATTTCTCACACAGCTTTTCGTTTTGACAGAGTTTTCATTATTTGGCTATTTTCTCTCCGCATTAAGATCTTCGCTTACTGCCAAACGTTTTCACGAAACGAAATATTTTTTTACATATGACCACTGAATGTGGGATTCCGAATATGAGTAAATTGAAAATTATTATGAAATCGTTTTATTTATAGTCCTATGAGATTAACTACAAAAATAGATTTTCGTGGTGTTACACTATTATCGGTTACGAAATTTCACGATTTTCAATAACCTTTGAATTCTAGAATATTCGAAATTAAATTTATTTTTGTTCCTCGTGGATGTTCGACTAATTATTCTTTTTCATCGAAGGTTCCAAATGAATCGACCACCAAATTTGCAAATTGCTAAAACCGAAAACGACCAAACGTCTAACAAAACTCCTGTCGAACCTCGGTGCAGTACACCACCGCGAGAAATGGCTTTGAACGATCATCAGACAAAAATGGCTCGTCTTTTGAAATGCTTTGGTCTCACTCAATTTATTCCTATTTTTCTCGAACAAGAGGTAAGATTTGATCACGATAGAATGAATTTCGGATTCCACAAATCATCATTTTCCACCGAACTAGGAATAAGTTGTTGATAAAAATTTGGATAATTTTGTAATTCTTATTTCTTCCCTTCCACAGGTAGATTTGGGCCTGTTTCTCTCGTTAACCGATCAAGATTTGAAAGAAATCGGAATCGAAAAAAGGTCTGATCGTATTATTTTACAATCTGTTATTGAAGAGTGCAACAGAAGCAAATTTTTCGTTTGAATGGTGAACTCCAAAGGAATTGCTGCAGCGATTGATTAATGATAATTTTCTACTACCTTGCGATATCGAAAGTACCCTGATGAAATTATTTCTTTTCGTTACAACGAGAGTCTTATTTATATATTTTTGATTATCGCAACGTTATTTATTTGACATAATTGAGTGATTTTTGTACTGATTTAAAATCAAGAATGAAATAAAGTAAAATTATAGCCGAGATTGGATTTGCCACTCAGTTTTTCTTCTGCTGAAAAAAAAAATGTTCGTTTTCAATCTCTAAAAAATAACGTAGAAACTATTTTTCAGTGGAATTTAGATCTCACCTCTTTTGGGATCGAATTTCGAAGTAATTTTTGGCTCAAAGTCCTGGCGATTGGCTGAGCCTGGAGATGTAAATTGAAATTTTCGAATTAACTAAACTTTCAAGAAAATAGAGGAAATTCCTTGATTCGGTAGTACGTGAGTACCTTCTCGTATTTTTCTTTACTGCTTTGGGCCATTCCCTCAAAATGCTTTGATTTTATATCACAGTGAACAATTGTTGGCTTTTTAACTATTACAGTCGATTTCATTTTCATTGACGTTGGAGTACCTGGAGAGACCAAAATTTTTGGATAGTCAAAGGGACGTGAAAAATGGTCCAAATCGAAATATTCCCTTTCCATCACCTCCGGATCGAAATCCGTGAATGTCGAGGCTTGAAAATTTGGCGAATGTTTTTGAGGGTCCAGATCCCTCGGGTCGTTGACATTTGGACAGTGATTTTGGATTTCTGAAGTAAGGTCAACGGTTCGGTGTTGCTGTGAAGCGGTTTTCGGTGCTCTCGGAAAACTCGACTGTTCCGGAGTTTCATTGACTCCCGAATTTTTAACGAATCCACTGAGACTCGGAGTGGGTGACATCCGAGAGCTCATTTGACTGCACGCTTCGTACTGTCCTTGTGAAAAGGATAAGCGAGCAGTGTTGTCAAAAGTCCGACGTAAACTCGTGTTTTTTGGAGTTGTCGGTACTCCACCGGTATCTTCCTCTTGGCTTTCGTTCGGAGTCAAATTAGCTAACAAATTTCCAAAGTTGTGATCGTCGCTCGTGAGCTTAAACGTTTTGCCACACATCGAAGGCATTGTCTCGCCCAAATCTTGCACGAAACGTCGTACAACTGGTTCAGGATTTCCCAAAAATTGTCTTTCGATTATTTCCGATCGAACACAAACGTCAGGATACAAAAAGCTGTCGACCGTTGGCACGGGGAAACGGATCTCGTAATATATTATCCCGGCGTCGGTTTTCGGTAAGCGGTAACCGTACTGGAATGAAAAAAAAATCAAGCCAATTGTTCATTCGTTCGATCGATATTTGAATGTAAAAAATCGATAACGATTTTAGTTTTCTCTACTTTCACCAACTTTCTACCGTCACAATATCGAAAGAAACAATTTTATGCGAAAATTTTATTTAAAAATCACAACGTTCTGCCACAGTATCAGAGTTTGTTGCTTAAATTAAAAAAAAAAAAAAAAAAATCTTTTTTACCATATTTTTCCAGTGACGTCTGAGTTCCCCGTAATTTTTGAAAGGACAAGTCTCCGGTATGTATTTGAGAGCCGTGATCAATTTTCCTCTTTTGAGACTAAAATGTCGAGGGAAAACGTAATTTTCTGTTTTTTTTTCGCCATAATGAACTAGCGTACATTTTTATTTTATTTTATTTGAAATGTGACAATACCTCGGCAGTACGGTGACGCGGAAGGTTCCCAGGGACTCAATATCGATAATTCCTTTAGGGTCGGCCATAAAATGTGCAACAATTTCTCGAGGAATTAACAGATTTTCGATCTTAAGATCGATCATGTTAACTTTGAGTGGATGGATTTTCAAGATTGATTGAGAGTCTAGAAGGGATGTTGATTTTTATTTTTTCGGGTTATTTTTTCGCCGATTTTGTGATCGAAGAGAAAATTGAACCTTTTTGTCCCGCTTGAATGGTAAGACTCAATCGTATCACGTAAGGGCCCAACAATGTTAAAAAATTTTCGCCGCTTATTAAATAGGGTCCGACTCGGTTCCAGCGCGGTGCGATCGCAAACAATAAGGAATACCGTAGACAATTTGTGTAATCGTTTACTGTCACGGGCTTAGCAGCTGACCACTTGTACGAAAATTAAAACAACCGTAAAATTCAAATTTATAAATGTACGATTAAAAGATAGAATAATAAACACTGAAAAAGAGCATCGAACGTTTTGCTTAAGACAAAGAGCAGAACATGAAATTTCAATGCCAGCTAGTTTCATGCTCCTGTCAATCATTAATGTGAAAAAATCGTTAAATTTGATTCGCATTGAAGAAATGAAATACCGTCATGTTTATATTTTTCAAATGATTCTGTAAAGTCTCGCCTTTGTAGAATTCCACGCTGGCAATAATGCGAATAGATTCAGGAGTTTCGTAAATTGGGCACGCAATCACGTGATTTTGCATGGTGTGAATGATCAATCTGCATTCGGAATACAAAACACGATTTTTAAACAAAGTTGAAATTTTTATCGAGCTTCAAAATTTTTCGGTAATCACGGTTACTATTTATTTTTAAAATGAGTTATGTGATGTAGGAATGTTAGGAAGACAAAACGTGAAAAGATGTCTGACCTGCACTTCATCGTTTTCCAGTGAAAATGTGATTTCGCCGAGGAATCTTTTATTTCATTCGAGTCGATTTGCGCAACAATGCAGCAAAGTTCGGCCAAATTTGGAATAGAGACATTGAGAATCGTTTCTCCCATTTTGATGATCAAATAGCGCTAAACAGGAAATTCAGTAAATTCAAAACTTTTTGAAATAAAAGCCTGCTTGTTTGAACGAGTTCGAACTGTATCGTACTGCGCGGCGGCGATACGCAATATGATAACAGCGCGGTTGCGGGACGCTGTCGTACTAAGCCCTCGGTAATGCGCGTGCGCACTGGAGGAAGAGAATTTTCATCGTTTTGCCCCCGATGTCCTCGCCCTCATGACAGTTTCCCTGTTCCCTCCGTTGAACATAGGACGTTAGAGAAAGCTTCGTCTTGTTTCGTTCGAAAAGTTGCATTTTTGTTGCTACCGAACTGTTGATCGATTAAATACTAAGGTAAGTTTCATCGAATTAAATTTGTTACGATTAATTATTGCCGAATTACCGTTTTTAGAATGACGTATCGAATTTGTTTCTGTTCATGCGATCGTCTTTGTTCTTGTCCATTTTGCGCTACGTCATCTCGGATTCGTTACAACCCGCCCGTCGATCAATAAAATTTCGAGCTGTCCGGTCGACATCAATTTTCGTTTGATTAAATCGACAAGTACATCTTTTCACACTTGATTTTTCGATTTTCCTTACATTGATTCCGTTTCAATCGTTTAGAAAATATTTTCAAGATAAGTTATATTCCAATCGTAGTACAAGGACGAGGCCATTCTTTGTTCTTTCAGCTTGTGAGTTCGTCGCCATTTTCTCGAATGTTCCTTCTGGCTTTATCCTTTGTGACCCATATTGATTATTTCGAAAGAAATTTATTTCATACGTGTTCATTATTTCTAACTTTGCATACTTATTTCGATAACTGATGTTCCGGAGCGATTTTATTCGAATTATCTATTAATCTCGAGCTTCTTTTCGTATTTTTTTTGGCATCTTGTGGGTAATCGAATAAACGTTTCGTGGTGTTCTTACTGGACTCCATTTTGGAATTTTCCCGTTCACACCCATTTTACTGCTACCTCGTAAAAAATTTAGTGACTGATAAAATCGCAATTGAAAGTCTGTTATCAAATTAATGTGAGTGAATTGGAAACCAAGTTTTCAATATCGCCGTAAACACACTCAATTCGATAATTTGTTATACAGTTCATGCAATGTGCACGAAATATTTTTTTTTTTTTTTAACTTCATGAAATAAAAATCTATACTGGAGTTTGAAAATTGATTACGTTAGATTTTCCAATAAAATTTATGATACTGATGTTTCATTGTATAAAAAAAAAAAAATTAAATGAAAAAAAAAAACAATTCTAGATCCACCATGCAGATTTTCGTGAAGACCCTTACCGGAAAAACCATCACCCTTGAGGTCGAGGCTTCCGATACCATCGAAAATGTGAAAGCCAAAATCCAGGACAAAGAAGGAATTCCCCCAGACCAACAGCGTTTGATCTTCGCTGGAAAACAACTGGAAGATGGAAGGACCCTTTCCGACTACAACATCCAGAAAGAATCGACTCTTCACTTGGTTCTTCGTCTTCGAGGAGGAATGCAAATCTTTGTCAAAACTTTGACGGGAAAGACCATCACCCTTGAAGTCGAGGCCTCTGATACCATTGAAAATGTCAAGGCTAAGATCCAGGACAAAGAAGGTATCCCCCCAGACCAGCAGCGTTTGATCTTCGCTGGTAAACAGCTGGAAGACGGAAGAACTCTTTCCGACTACAACATCCAGAAAGAATCAACTCTTCACTTGGTTCTTCGTCTTCGAGGAGGAATGCAAATCTTTGTCAAAACTTTGACCGGAAAAACCATCACCCTCGAGGTTGAGGCCTCTGACACTATTGAAAATGTCAAAGCAAAAATTCAGGATAAAGAAGGAATTCCCCCAGACCAGCAGCGTTTGATCTTTGCTGGAAAACAGCTGGAAGATGGAAGAACTCTCTCTGATTACAACATCCAGAAAGAATCAACTCTTCACTTGGTCCTTCGTCTTCGAGGAGGAATGCAAATCTTTGTCAAAACTTTAACGGGAAAAACCATCACCCTTGAAGTCGAGGCCTCCGACACCATTGAAAATGTCAAGGCTAAGATCCAGGACAAAGAAGGTATCCCCCCAGACCAGCAGCGTTTGATCTTCGCTGGTAAACAACTGGAAGACGGAAGAACCCTTTCCGACTACAACATCCAAAAGGAATCGACTCTTCACTTGGTTCTTCGTCTTCGAGGAGGAATGCAAATCTTTGTCAAAACTTTGACGGGAAAAACCATCACCCTTGAAGTCGAGGCCTCCGACACCATTGAAAACGTCAAAGCTAAGATCCAGGACAAAGAAGGTATCCCCCCAGACCAGCAGCGTTTGATCTTCGCCGGAAAACAGTTGGAGGATGGCAGAACTTTGTCTGATTACAACATTCAAAAAGAATCCACACTCCACCTTGTTCTTCGTCTTCGCGGAGGAATGCAAATTTTTGTCAAGACTTTGACCGGGAAAACGATCACTCTCGAAGTTGAGGCCTCCGACACCATAGAAAACGTCAAGGCAAAGATTCAAGACAAAGAGGGAATCCCCCCAGACCAGCAACGTTTAATTTTCGCCGGAAAGCAATTAGAAGATGGCAGAACACTGTCGGACTACAACATCCAAAAAGAATCCACACTCCATCTCGTCCTACGTCTCCGCGGAGGGATGCAAATTTTTGTTAAAACTTTAACAGGGAAAACCATAACATTAGAAGTCGAAGCTTCGGACACCATCGAAAACGTCAAGGCCAAAATTCAGGACAAAGAAGGAATCCCCCCAGACCAACAGCGTTTGATCTTTGCCGGAAAACAACTGGAAGATGGAAGAACTCTTTCGGACTACAACATCCAAAAGGAATCGACTCTTCACTTGGTTCTTCGTCTTCGAGGAGGAATGCAAATCTTCGTCAAAACTTTGACCGGAAAAACCATCACCCTCGAGGTCGAAGCCTCTGATACTATCGAAAACGTCAAGGCCAAAATCCAGGACAAGGAAGGAATTCCCCCAGATCAACAGCGTTTGATTTTCGCCGGAAAACAACTGGAAGATGGAAGAACTCTTTCCGACTACAACATCCAAAAGGAATCAACTCTTCACTTGGTTCTTCGTCTTCGAGGAGGAATGCAGATCTTCGTCAAAACTTTAACCGGAAAAACCATCACCCTCGAGGTCGAGGCTTCCGACACCATAGAAAATGTCAAAGCTAAAATCCAGGATAAAGAAGGTATTCCCCCAGACCAGCAACGTTTGATCTTCGCCGGTAAACAATTAGAAGATGGTAGAACTTTGTCCGACTATAATATCCAAAAAGAATCCACACTCCATCTCGTCCTTCGTCTTCGAGGTGGTGATCTTTAGAATGTCTAATTCACGTTAAAATAAGAAAAAATTCAAAAACAAGCAACATTCAAACATTACAGACTTGAAAGAACCACGTAAAAATCAAAAGGAAAAAGAGTAACAGAAAATATAATTCCAAAACATCCAAGAGTTTTCTCTCATTAGTAGAACAAATAAATGGAGTCTATAAGACAACTGAAAGCAGAAGAAAATAAACATCAATGAGAAAACTCTTCGTTTAGTCCCGCGTTCGACGAAATAAACGCGTAGAAAAATGATAGTATCGCTAAAATTAGATCTTCGTCCTTTTTTTCGACTTCTCTTTTTTCTTTATTTCCATTCGATTCTCGCTTCTAAATTGAGGCCAAACTTTGTTTGCGAATTTTCAACTAATTATTCATGTGGCTTAAAAAAGATGAACGACGTGGTATTGTAAACCAAAGTTGAATTAAAGACAAAAAAAACAGTTCGAATTTAAAAGTCTTTTTTATTTCGTTCGCCTAAACCTTGTCCCTCGAAGTTCAACTACGTCGAAAATAAATTCTTTTTTAGGGTCCATTCGCTAGTATACGAAAATTGAATTCATTGGTTGTTCCTATTCCGTCGTCATTAAAAGGAAAACTGTTTATTACTTTAATATTTTTAATATTGATTTTCAGAGTGACTGAAAAAAAGAATTTTTATTGTTTTTCCTCACCGTCTGAGCTCTAGTAAAATTTCTTCACAGTTCGTACATTAAAAGTTGATTTAATTTCTACAATTCGATCTATTTACAAAAAGTTGATGAATATCCATTTTCTAATCCTCGATTCGCATTGTCCAAAGGACCTGAAAAAAAAAACAGAACATATTCAATTTCGACTTCACAAAGTCGGACGGTCGGTTTCATTGATTTTCTCAATTTTTCAATTTTTACCTATAAAACTCAAGAGTGCAGGCAGAAAAATC
Source organism: Venturia canescens (assembly GCF_019457755.1). Lineage (NCBI taxonomy): Eukaryota > Metazoa > Arthropoda > Insecta > Hymenoptera > Ichneumonidae > Venturia > Venturia canescens. The sequence continues at coordinate 3,627,115 of NC_057426.1, forward strand.
AAACCATGTGTCGCACCCATCAACAGAATTCCAAGATACATCCGGAAATAAAAAACTTGAAAAATTTGAGTCTTGGCAAAAGCCAAAACGATTATTCCCACCAATTTCGTCAAGGTTATTCCAGCAAAGACCTGTTGGTCGATTTAAATTTTTTAATCAATAATTCCCTCAATTGTATCATTAAAAAAAGTCTTATTTCATTGAAAAAAAGTTTCTTACTGAAAGTACATTTTTGTCCCACTTACCGAACTTCCAATTGTGTTGAGTGTCGCTGCAATTTTCCCGACTCTCGTTTCCGCATCGGAATACAAATAATGATGAACAACGTGACTGCAAAACTCAACGGAAATACCAACGCCCTGAAAAATTCGATCGGTATCATGCGGAAGGAAAATCAGATTTTTGTCAAGATTGTAAAAAAACTTTTCTACCAACCATGACCAAATTTACTAGAGAAACTGCATTCAAGGAGACGTTGCACCAATGCATAAATCCTGCGAGATTTATAATGATCATTGTGACGGTTAACAATACTATGAAAGCTGAGAATAATGATCTTCCAGTAAGTAAATATGTAACGACGAATATCACGAACAGTGATAAGCCAAGAGATTCCAGAGTCTCGTACCAAATCGTCAAATATTGCTCGTAGAACACGTAAAATACACTGAAAAATAATGGAACGTTAATCAATTTTTTTAAGTCACATTGACAACTTCGAAATTCACAATATTTCCAACAAATAATAACACCAAATTTTCAGTAATGCAAGAAGAATTTTTGAATAATGAAAAAAAAAACCAGATTTGTTAGGAATTGGAAACGTCGAACTTTCAGTTGGATCGCCATTTATGTAGAAATTCAAACGAACGTCTGGGACTGTTTTTTTTTTTCATTAATCATATTACCTGTATGGAAAAACGCGAATTTTCTCATCCGATAAATTGGCCTCGTTAATCGTGTTAGTTATATTTTTTGCAACGAATCTCGCAGCTTCAAGAGCCTTGTACCAGTCACTGGATTTTTTCAAAGGACTGTGATAACTCATGAAATACGTGTCACCAACATCGATCCTTCCATACTCGTCATAGAAATACGTCAATGCCTTTTATTCGTGATAAAAAATAATTGACACATCAGAACTCAAACAAGCTTCGTGGATATTTTCAAATTTTTCGAAAAAATTGAAACATTTGATTTGTTATTCTTCTGTTAAAATTTACTAATTACACTAATTCAATCAACAACACACTCACATCGTAATAAGCTGCTCTTCCACCCTTGGCACAGTAAGCGTCCGGAATATCACTTACGAAATAACTGATATATTTTCGAAAACTTTCAGTTGTTGGTCTCGATGACATGTTAGCTTTGTCGATTTGACAAGATAGACAGCCAGCTAAAAAGTGTAATCGAAGCTTGAATCCTCGTACTGATTTTCGACTAATTTAATGAAATAAATGAGGAAATATAAGAAATGAAAATTTATCTTACCGCTATCGTGGGGACAGAACGATCCATTATTGGGAAAATATTTGCAACAAGATTGGACCGACGTCCAATCGAAATAATCGTCAAGCCACGAAGATCCCGGTTTCGCGAGATAAGATCTAAATACGGATTGAAATTCAATCGATTTTGTATTGAGTTTGCGAAATTTTGTTTTTTACATTTGGGATTGTTTAAGTTCGGGATAATTTTGAGAATCGAGAGTTTTTATTTGACTCACTGCAAGGATTGATTGGCTGCGCTGAACAGTTGGGAGTACAAGGAATTACTGTTGCATTGTGGTCCGCCACAAATTGCATTTTGAACGCTCGTGAGACTGTAATTCAATCCGCTGGTCACCACGAAATAAACTGGCGGCCCCATGGACAACAAATCGTCCATATACTGAGTGAAAAACACAAAAAGGATATTCAATAATAGGAATATTGTTGACAAATATTACTGGACGAACACCTAACCTCAAACGTCCGTAAACGCAACCGTGAAAACTAATATTTTTCTTCTTCGGTTACAACTCTCGATCTGTTCAAGTTCATGTCAACGCGAATGGAATAAAACAGAATGTTTTCGTAAAAAGTAGGATAAAATGTGTTGAACCTGAAAATATTTGAGCACGTAGGAATCTTCAGGCATTGAGAGTTTTTGTTCGAGGCCAATTTCGATTTGAGGAGCGACGACGATATGAATCGTGAGTACAGCAACGAAAATCGTTAAAATAACGATTCTGACCCGTTTCTTCATGAGAAAAGGTGTGTAATAATCCTCAAAGAATTTCTGCACAGATCCTTTATCGGTATTTATGATTGATTGGGAATCCAAGCCGACGCAACAAAGCATGTCGAAGCGGCCGCCCTGTTATAGATCGACAATGTAATTGAGTGTCTGTTTGATCGTGTGACAAAGTGTCGTAGAGTGGACCCATTCAATATTTACCTCGTATCTACGTGTGTCAAGAGCCAAGAGACTAACAAACGCGGTTATTTGAAGTAGAAAATTAATCAGTATCGAGACAGATGCGTACATTGCAAAAGTATTTACAGCAGGCATCTTTGACAGTGTTCCTAGAAATAAGAAATGATAAATAAATCCAGGCTCCTCGATCGTTAACCCTGCTGAAATGCAACGCATCGTAGCTTATTGTGTCATTTTTTGCTTCCATATTTACATTTTAATACTTTTCAGGCGAATTCATGAATTTTTCGATCGTTTTCTTTTTCTGTGACATGAAGAATGTTTGTATAGTATAAATTCTTGAATTTCTCGATTGATGTTTTTGGTGAGAAATAAGTTGAGTTTCCGAGAACATTAGACTTGTCAAAAAATTGAATTTCTCAAGGAATCGACTAAACTAATAATAACTCGACTGATTTTATAAAAATTTACCGATCGCGAAGCACAAACATTCGGAGATGCTCGTAAGCAGCATTGACGGACCAACCATTCCCAAAATAAGTCCCATGTGATCGACCACGGTTTCGCTCGATTTACGTGGATACCTATCGTGGGTTTGTACCAAAATAAATATATTGTCAACACCCACTGCCAGGACGAGGAACGGTATAACCTAAAACGAGAAAATAAACAAGAATTTTTTTTCGATATAATAGTTCTGTTAAATCGAAAGATTTTTGTCCCCTTTCATCGACCTTTCGTGTGCTTTCATTGAAATCGTGCGCTTGGAAAAACGTGTTAAATTCATCGAAAAAATTCGATTCACTACGAAGATCCTCAAATTTTTTGCTTTTGAGGTTATTTGATTAGCTCATTGAAATCTTTATGTGAACAAAAAACTAACCTCAATCGTGAGCAAAGTGGTGGGGACACCGATGTACCCGAAAATTCCTAGGGACGCAGAAACAGAAGCGAGAACCATGACAATTCCACCGATACTAAGAAAAAACCTGGTTGTGACCTGCGAAATAATCGTTGATGACTATTTTCCTCTCGATTTCCTACAACTCGATGATCCTTTGAATTTTCATTATTTTCGTAGTGAATTTTAAAACTTACGAAACATGTGACAGATCTTTTGAATTTTCCCAAAGCACAAGCGATGTAAACAAACATCACGAGGTAGCTGATGACCATGGTTCTCGACTCTGCAATAGAAGTCCTTTTCAGCTCATCCTCGATCGACCTTTCAGCACTGTACGCTATTTCCATGTACTCTGGTTTCTCGTTTTCTGTCCAGTTTTTAAGAAAATCTAAATACCTGAAAAACGTTGAGAATAAAAATGTCTTAAAATTTGAAATGACAATTCCAATTTTGCTTAACTTCGTACTCCTCCGTACTTTTGTTCCCACTTTAACATTGGTTCGATTTCTGTCTCGTTTAGTGAATTTCTGACCATGAAGGAGAGCACCAAACCTGTGGCGTTGATGTAGTCAGAAACTTCCACGGTTATCTGGTCCGGTTGCAAGTACCCTCCGAACGTGATGTCCGGAATAACAGGACCATTGTACGTGGACAGACACTCCGGATTGTAAGAATTCCTGGAAAGAAACAATGTTTCAAAACAAATGGGGACTGCGAATCTCAAAAGAATCGTAAAAACAATAATTATTTGAAATTCTGTGCAAAATTATGGAAATCTAAATCACTGTGATTGAAAATTTCAGGACGATTTGCAGAGGGGAAGATGCAAAAAAAATTGCAAAATATTTTGGCTCAAGGAGGAAACATTTTTGATCAAAAGAAAATGTGAATTGATGCGAGACGAAATTTACTGACTGGATGCAGAGATACAACTGGTCCAAATAATTTTCTTCGTAACCGTTGTCGTTTGTGGTACTGTTGAACAAATCCAAGTCGTTTTGGAAGTATCCCCAAACACTTTGAACCGTGCAGAGTGGGAGGGTCACAGGTCCGGTGAATTCATTCTGCACTGGAGCGTAACAAATTTTCTCGAGGCCTTCATCGGTGTCTTGGCCCAGCTGGATTACCAAATTCTCATTAAACCTCACAAGGAAGCAATTTAATTTGGATGTCGGTTAAAAAAATTGTGACGAAAAGCTCGAGGTCCAGCTCTCCAGGTTTTTACCTGCATTATTTTATCCTGGAGATGGTAAACTGCGAGCAAAAATTCCTTTTGAAATACCGGTCCGAAGACGAGAGTCCCGATGCTCGTCTCGTGAGTTATCTGCAATGGAAAAAGCATCGAAGAAGAGCCTTGGTCTCTGAATTTTCGGCAATCACGACACGATAAAAAACGAGCCCAAACAACGAACTCACTTTTTCGAGGCCAACAGATTTCAGATAAATTTGTTCCGTTCTGTAAAACGGCTGAAAATGTTTGTCGAAATAATCCTTGTCGATTCTCGATTGACTGGTCGGCGAAGCCCATATTTCGATCGGATTAACTGTCACGATGAGAAACTTGATTCCAATACTCAAAGCTATGACGATGAAGGCCGTTGACAGTAAAACTACTGCAGGACTTTGTGCAAAAGCTGCAAAAAAACATTCAAAATTCATGTTCGAAAGTGCCTCGTCGTTCTCATCATACGAAGAAATTCCCCAGTAGGAACTTTATTACAGAAACTAAATTTCCTGATTCCATGCCAATTTTCCAGGTGCTTTGACCTCTAACTGCAAAATTTCTAATTACCGCGTCCCCAAGCTACGAAAATCCTTTCGGTGACGGTATTAAGATTTCTCGTAGGCCTTTGATCGACCGGTCGAATCGTCACGATCGGTCTGTCGATTCCTAAAATGGTTTTTCTCATTATTTTATTGAAAATGAGAAACTTTGTGTTCTGTTTTTATTCCGTACACCGAGAAAATAAGTTTTTTGATTCAACAAAATATTCGTTTGGATCACAAGCGGTGAGCCTGCACGTAGTGTTTGGATGAACCGAATTTCGAGTCACCAAATTCGAGTTTGTTCGGCACGGTTTCTTCATCCAACTAAATTGGTCGAGTTAAAAAATGTCTTTGCTCAGTGCACTCCTGAATCGAGAGTGATCCGACTCACGTGCTGTACGTTTTCGTAAATAAATGAGAACGATGCTCCAGCAGGAGCTGATGAAAACGACGACAGCTCCGACGATGAGTCCGTAGCCACTGATTCCCCAGAATTCGAAGCTCGGCGTGCTTATTTCCCATTGATCATTAGACGAGCACGAACCCGGACAATCGACGCAACTACACGCCGACGAAGAGTTCTGTCGAGTTTTCGTGCATTCAATACGCGCAAAGCGATTGCACGGTGATCATAATTTGGAAGAAGGACAAATGCAGGAGATAAAAAGCGATAAATTCGGGATCGAAATCAACGGATGAAAACTCACATCGTAGGCTTCGCTACACAGCTTCGTTGGCGGATTCAACGGTGGACCTGGCGCTAAAGCATCCTCGCCGTGGTAACAATACACTAAATCGAACGGTGCCATCACATTGATGGTCGAGTTTCCCATGAAGTTGAACCATCTGTAGAACGATCGAAATGACAGTTTGTTCACGCTTTGAACGAACCTCGATCGAAATAAGATGATCGAATTGTTAAAAACCATAATTACCGTTCCGCGGTACACTTATTTCCGGTGTTGCCTCCGCAGGCAATGTCGAGGGCGGAGGTTCCGGTCATTGGATTGATCACTCGACTGCAAGATTCTCGAGTCGCGTGCGTGTATTCTTGCGATATATAAATCTAATCGCACGTCCAAAAATAAGGAGGAAAGTATAAAATCACTAAATTGGGCACCAGATCATTCCACTGCGAATATTGAGCAAGGAAATTCGTAGATTCAACAAAATGTTCGTTCGATCAATCATCACCAAAATCAAGTTTTTGAACTACTCAAATTTCAGAATTAATTGAAAGCTGCAAAAAATAGTATTTCACCCCAACGAAATTGTTGCTGAATCAACAAGTTTCGCGGGTTACACCAACAAAAGCAACGACAAGTTTTTCAGTTTTCGGACCCAGAAAATTCGTGGCTCGATGCAGCCTCGAGCATCTTACCTGCACGCTCGTTATGTATTCTTTTCCGGTGCTCGGTTCGGTGGCCCAATTCGTAGCCTTCATGAATCTGGCCTGATCAGAGGCACAAGTAAAATCGCAGATGGATCGAAATAAATTTTTCGCACAACTCTCGCACCTGCCGAATATTGCCTCGGCCATTTGGAGACTCTTGTCCATCGTCATTATCTGATTCGGATCGCAGCAGGTTTTTGGAGGTTCTAAATGAAAAGTTGTGCCAAAGGAAACAAGTTTTGTATCAACGAATCGAATTCATAAGATTTCGTTGCTTAGTTCGATTGGAAATTCAGAGGTTTTTGACAGCTGCATCTACTGAGTGGATTCGAACGTAAATTTGCGCGGGACCAGTTTTCTCTTGCTGTTTTCAACGCCAAATCTCACCTGAGCCATTAAACAAATGTGGGCATCTTTTCAAAAGTATTTTTTCCGCTTCTTCATGGTCGAGTTGAAGGGCTGTGTGGTTGGCTGGACAGGGTTGTTTGAAGCCTCTCGCATTGCCGCATTCACCGTACCACACGCAATTTGATTTTCCCCGAGCCGCCGACGAAACGCAAGAAATAAAAGCGACGAGAGTGATCGCGAGGTTCTTCATTCTGGGGATTGAGAAAAATCGTAAGAGCTGCTCGGCATTTATTTCTTTCGGGAGTCAGAATTTCTTCAATTTTTTTCACTTTTATAAAATCCCAAGTGAAGCTCTTTAGCACGATAATTTTGTTCAGGAGGCAAGATCCTCCTGAACAATCGGTCTTTCGGTCGCGATTTCAAATCAGATGAGAAAAAAGGTCGATCAAAGATCACGCCGTTGGAATTTCGTTGCGTAAAAATCGCTTTATTAAACTTACTTGCCTTCTCAATGGACTTTGCACTGCGAAATAAAAATCCGTAGTTTTTCGATCACCTAACTTCGCAGATGATTATTTCATAGTTTAACTCAACACTCGTCGCGACGTTGGAGGAGCGAGTTTTGAATCACGAGTACCTGCGATTCGCCGGTCTAGCGGACAATTCGAAGTGCGTGATTATAGAAAACGAAAATTATCTCTTATCGTCTTATTGACAGCATTTATCTCGCAGGTGTGAGAGAAGTTCGAACGATTCGAAACCTTTGAGCGATAACTGAGAATGACTAAGAATGAAGAATATTAAAAAAAAAACTCCAAAATGAGTTTCATGAATCTGGTTAATCGGTCGGCGATCAACAATTTCGGGGCCCGGGTGTTCCTTTTCGATTCTCTTTATTTCTTCGCTTCGAATGAGCATCGAGTGTCGGCACGTGCAACTTAATCCTTTGCATAGAATCGATTTTTCTCGCCCGAGTCGCCGATTCACCGTTCCATGAACGACGAATTTTCCAATACTTTGCGAGCACGAAACGTGATTGGGAATGAAACAGAAATAATCAAAATAAATAAATTCATCGATCGTTTTTATTACTCTTTCAGATTTTCAATTGGGATGAGAGATTGGGAAGGAAAGAGAGAAGCAAAACCGTCAATATTTCCATAATGAATAATCATATTTTAATGACGCAATGATTGTACAAATGGATCTTTCGTAAATCGTTTTACTTATTTACCGTTTTTATTATTTTTCTTTTTTTAATTTTAATTTTTTTTTTTTTCGTTTCGTTATCTTTTGTTATTTTTCATTTTCTCTCTCGCATCTTTGTATCATATTTGTTTGTTTGTTTGTTCGTTTGTAATTTTTTAAATAAATTCTCTTCTTCCTCCTCTTCATTTTTTTTTTTTTATTTTCATCATCATCCTTTCTTCTTGTTTCACCGTGCGCGTGATAAACCGAGGAACAATGTAACAATGATTATACAGAGTAATAATATTTATTAGTAATCGCCAATAATATTATACTATTTACTCGCAATAAATATATCCATTCGTTTGCTATACATACAAAGGTGAAGAAACGCAAACGACAAATTGATCTTGTTCTCGTTTCAATAAATCGCTCCCTCACAAATCTCTTTTCGTATCTTTCATCGTCTCTCTCTTTTCTTATTTCTTTCCATTATTATTTTTTTTTTTTCTTTCATTTTTCATCATCATCATCAATTTAATAATAAATATGATACACTATATTTTTGGCTTGTCACCACTTTATTGGGATTGGGCCAAAAATCGAAAGGAAGATCGTTTATTCGAAAAAGATTTAGTGGGTCGTTCGATTGATGTCAATGTTTGCTTGTTTGTTTTTTTTTCCTTCTTTTTTTTCTCCATTAATCGGAGTTCTTTTCTCCTCTGCCCATTAAATCTTTCTTCTGATTTCGCACACAGTTCGCACTCTTGTCCGTGTGTATCGTATCTCTGTGTGTCTGTGTGTTTATGTGTTTGTGTGTGTGTGTGTGTTTGTGTGTGTGTGTGTTTTACCCTCTCTAATCCAATCTATAATAATCCTAAAGTATAACGATTCGATCGTTGATCGTTTGTTTTTTCTTTTCTCATTTCTCCAATTCTCGTCCGTTCGTTAAATGCGATTTTTCTTTTCTTTTCTTTTTTTTTTGTTTGTTGTTTCTTTTCTAAATCGTTCAGACTCCATAATCTCAGGACTGAACAGGCGAGTCGTTGTCGCTCGTCGTCTGCCTCTCGTTCATCATCGAATTACAAGTTACTTTTTTTTCTTTCATTTCTTTTTTTTTTTTTCGTGTCTTTCTTCGTCTCAACGGTAGCGATAAAAGCTCGTAATATTCAATAAAACGTATTCCTTTTACTCGCGTGCACTTGCTGCTCATTGTTGGATCGATTTTCGTCGTTTTTTTCATTATCGCGAAGTACAATTGTATTTCAATGATAGACGCGACGATTCGGTATATAATCCGTTTGGCAACCAGGGCGAAAAACATGATACTCGTTAACTAGGCCAACTATATATTCTGGGACGCCCCGAATCGAGAGGGTTTCGTTTCATATATTTGTCCGTTATTGTTGTTATTGTTGATGTTATCATCTCAATAATATACCATCGATTAGCGTGTTTACTTTAAATATGTTTGTCTCTTTATTAATTGTTTTGAATATCGTTTGTAGAATGAAAATCTCGTCTCTCTTCGGCGCGCATGCGCACGTTTAACCCGTCTCGCATATATTTATTCATCTACATATATCGATTCGTTTTCGGTATCATATATATTTTTATTATTTGTTTGTTTGTTTTTTTTTTCTCTTTTTTCGAGCGATTTAAAAACGTCTCTTCCTCCAGAGGCGACGAAAAATTGACTAGACTTTTGGATAGCTCGGCCGTCCCCCCGGGGCGGCGCGCGAGCCACTGGCAAAATCGGTGGGTCTTTTTCTCACTCGCCGCGATCTGTGTCCTCAACATCTCTTTTCGACCTCGCGACCGAGCGATTGGAAAATAAATACGAAAATCGTCGACTCTCGCGAGAGCTTTCTGCTTCTATTTCCCGTACGTATATGTTTTTTTTTTTTTTTTCACTCCGCGACCACACACACACACACACACACAGAAACCAGAATAACTCTGAATGATGAATATATTGATCGGATCATCGTGAAAAGGGCTTGTTCAAAGTACCATATAAAACTGGGGCTTACTTCAATGTATATATCAAGAACAATTATAATAAACGGCCTTAAGCGTGTGTGTGTGTGTGCGTGTGTGTGTGGGTGTGCATGTGTGTGTCTGGTAAAAATATGAGATGAGCGCATTACACGAAAGCTCGTTAAAGCGTAAGATTATTTAAAAAACTATGAAAAAATCTCGACCCGGCGATATGATGAGTGATTAAAAATCATTTATTTCACTCATTCGTACGAAGGTGTTTCGTTCCATCGATATTATCAACGGAGGAATAGAATGCGATCATTTGAGATGTAAGACGATTGGTGTTTTAATAAAAGTGTGTGTGTATGTGTGTGTGTGTGTGTGTGTGTGAGAGAGAAAGAGAGAGAGAGAGAATTTCGACAAAAAATGTCCACACTCCCGTTCATTTTCATCATTTTTATTTGTTTCCTCCATTCATATTTTCCAGCCAGCCATTCAAGCCTCATTTTCTTACCAGAATGAATTATAATTACAGGATGCTTCTATATTATTTTGCTTTCGAGAAAGGGCCCCCCCCCCCCCGCCCCCCCGCCCCGCGCCCCTCCCGCCCCGGCAGGGTTATGCGAGGAACAGTTAAAACAAGAAGAAAAATAAATGATTTAAAACACTCTCTCGATCGGAGGACGTACACCACCTCGACAGAATTTATACAATAAAATTTATATTATTAGATAATACAATTATTTCCAGCAACAGAAGGTCCTCCGTATAATATTTTATGTGCGTCACCCGCCTATATAATATATATATATTTTGTTTTTTGTTTTTCATATATATATATATTTTATCGATAAGATAATTATTCACAAATATGTATATATATATATATAGATTTATTTAATTTAATGTTTATATTTATATGTATATATTCGTAAATAGATATCTTATCATTTATGTTTATTTTTACTTGTATTTAATGCTGTTTTTTTTTCTTTTTGGTTTTTCTTTTTTTTTTCGCTGTCAGATCTTAACCAATGTATTAATTTTACATATACTTTTTGCTTAATATTGAATGGTTTCTTTAATTCTTATCATTTGCCAATTTTTTTTTTAATCTCTCTTATTCATCGTCGTTTATGTCTCGTGCGCGCGCACGTACTTGCACTGCTCGCGCCTGATATACAACGAGCGGTTTTTGAAGTTTTCAATAATCGATAGCGTAATTTCGTAAGGAGCTTCTCGCGAGTAAAAATGATTGATTGACTCTCTCTGTCAGCCTTTTCATTGCTACGAAATAAAGAGATTCTCGTTCCTTCGCTTCACCGCTTTCTCTCTCTTTTTATTGCTCTTTCGTTAGTTTGGATTTTATTTTTTTTTTGTGGTTTTACGAACCGTTACAACTTGTCACTCATACTCGTAGCCTAGTGAATATTTCTCTGTGCCGCGTAACTAACTGGTTGCAGGAAATTCGTAAATTTTGTCTTGTCACATTGCCAGGCTTTGGGCGAAAGCAAAATCTTTTTGCATTGTTTTTTTTTTTTCAAGGTTTACGAACTTCGTGATATACCAGGGCCTAAATAAACTTTAACAATTACTTTAAAAACATGTTTTTCATCGAGATATTTATTTATCAAGATAACTCCACTTTTAATATGCATAGGCGCGTATGCATGTTTCTTGTACCTTATTTTTTTGTACGAGACATTGCACGATTCGGTGAGAAAGTTAAGTTCAAAAGTTGTCGTCCAGTGGCAAAAGCTCTACACTTTAATCAAACTCCCTTCGAACACTCTCGATAAAAAAAGGTTGAAAATATTCCGCCGCGTCCCGATGTGCTCGTCTACGTTCGAATCGTCTAAAATTATCATGAGAAACCGAAAATTCCGTTCGTCGAATCGACGCTTCGTGGACGAAACATCGGAATAATTTGTGAAGAGATGAAAATTACAAAGATCGTGAGTGGATCGAAAAACGAGTTTTCGCAGGAGGAATGAAAAAATACAAACGAGGACTTCACGGGTCTGATAAGTGGGCGAAAAATTCGGAAAAATGTTGACGAGTGGCTCGACGCAAAAGAGTGTTGAGGCCATGAGTCATTCCCCGTTTCGTGTATACTTTTTAATTTTAATCGGACGAAAAAAGTGGGGATTCACACCTGCATCGCTGGAGCAATGATCGTACCATCGATACTGTCGTCATTATCGCGACATATTCCTCGAGATAAGAACGAAAATTGTTCGGAGCCGAGAAAAGGGGCGAGTATTGTCGGGGGAGGGGCGGGAAACGCGTAATTGTCTCGTACAAATGGAATCTTCGATGATAAATCGGCGTATATTTCTCGGACATTTGTGTCCCCCTCGTTCAACTTTTTCCATTATTTTCCTTTTAAGTTTCTTATCACACTTTGACACTCACGAAATTACCCTGACGTTTGGTTTTTCATTTTCTACCGTTTACCCGAGTCGAGTAAGATAAAAAGGTGTGAATTTTAAAAAACTGCCCACTCCGCGTCCCCGCATCGATTTATGGCCCATTTCGCTCCATTTTTTTCTCGCTCATTATCGAATCTGATAAAAAAAATGTTTCCTCCAACGACTCTCTTGTCTCCTGTCGATTGAAAAACGACTTAAGCCCGACTCCCGTCGCTGCTTTTCCTTCTCGCAGTTAATATTTTATCTGCTGACTCGAGCTCCGATTGGAATCGCAACGTCGAAGATATAAACCCAGTGGAAAGCGTGCGCCTGAAGGCCTATCTCGACTGATTCTCCATCGCTCGTTTCGTGCCAAACTACACAATTCATCGCGATCAACTACTTTTGCGTCCTTAAAATTTTACATGTGCGTGTGCATGTCGATTGTCCCGTGACTCAGCAGCGAGTCACGAGAGCGCAGGCATCCAGAAATGCGATTTCGCTTTGCGTCCATCTGACGTTAGCACTCGCCTCGAACTATTGAAACTCCCAGATTCCACGATCCCAATGTTTTTATATACGCAATATCTGAGATAATAAAATTCGAGAAGGGAACTTCGACGCTGCGAAGAGGATCGCGATAACGAGCAAAGTGCGTCGAGGATACGAGATGCTTTCTCAATCGTGTTTTTATACATTGTTTTTCTTTTTTTTTTCTTTCTCTTGTTTTAATTTTTTTCAATCTCACGCGCTAATAATGCGACGATCGGGATGCTCGAAATAATTTCCTTCAAACCGCCTACAGATGAGTATAAATAATTCAATAAAATATATAAGCAAAATCGTGTATCATTACGGAAGTATAATACAATTCGTGATTAAAACATGCTTGAGCATCCGATTTCTATACAATTTACTGCAATCAACACTATCATATTCACACAAAAACTTGGTTATCAGCTAAATAATGTACGAGAAAAGCGATGCTGGTACGTGAGTTTCGATACGATTAAACACTTTTTCATCGTTTTAGCGTCTGCTTTTTATATTGATTCGTTTTAATGGTAATTTGTTTTTTCTTTTGTTTGTTTGTTTGTTTGTTTTTTTTTTTTATATTCAAAAGTCGGCGCTTATGAACGAGCCCCAGAAGCCTCGTTTCGACATTAAAACTCTCGTGATAATATATTGATCTATCGATAAACGTGAGTGTACACGTTGGCACTTCACTTTTCCTCGTGTCTCCTCGACGACTGTTTCTCTCCTCAAGGAGGTATATTAAACTGCAAAAGTGGTAAATTCGAGATACTTTTTCTTACCGAAAAACGAGGCTTATGACGAGAGTATGGGGGGGGGGGGGGGGGGGGGCGAGAGAGTCAGAGAAAAAGAGAGAGAGAGAGAGGAGGTTGAAGGACGAGTGGCAAAAATCGAAGATTGGACGAGTGAGATTCGACAGGATCTCACGACCGCGAGGTTTATCGTGGATTTTGATGGACGCGATCAAATTGTAAACGTAAAAAGTTCATCGATACAAGAAAGCGTCGATCGATGCTCACGCACGATCGAATTTTCGAATGAATAAAAGAGAACTGACATTTCTCAGTTTCATCCGACCGTAATAATATTCAGTTTTTTGATAATTCATTCTCCCGCCAATTATCATTCGTCGTTATGAAATTTTTTAAAAACTCTCTCCTCGTGCCAAATCCTGGTGACAAAAAACCTTCCAGGCTCGAATTACGATCGGAATTCCCTGCTAATTAATTCCTAATTCAATGCCGAACTAATAATCATTTATTCATTCGAAATATCATTTCCCCAAGGAGACTCGATCGTAAGCATCTTCCTGCGATAAAAACGATGGTTTTTAGTCTCGGCGGAGATAGTGCGCTGGGCCGGGCGCGCGCAACGAGCTAATTAACATCATTCGGTACTTCGAGTATACGTTTAATAGAGTATCTTTATATTTTAACGTACGTACGTATATAAATATGTATAAACATACATGTGACATATATACGTACGTATGCATTGTTCAATGTTTTTCTTTTCTTTTTTTTTTTTTTTTTGCTTCTGATGGTAGGTATTCATCTATGTATGGATACTTTCTGTTGTCTCTTCTAATTTACACGAATTAATCCCTCAATATCGTTTAATTAATATACCAATTATAACAGTGTTACACATCGGATATCGTTAGATTTTTTTTTTTGTTCTTTTTCATATTTTGTTTTTTTTTAAATATTTTTATTCATTTTTTTTCTCACCACGTCCACGCGTTTCTTTTTTTCTTTTTCTTGGCTCTCCTTTCGAATATTTTCTACCGTTCGGTTTGTTCTTATTTAAAATTTTTTATCGTTTACGTTTTCAGCTCTTCGCTTTTTTCTCCCTTTTTTCACGTCATTCAGTTTCTTTGGTTTAGCTTACACGTTGTCAATACTTCTCTGTCGCTCGCGGATTCGATTTTTTTTTTAGCACTTTCTGATTCTTTCGTTTCCTGCGCGCTTCTTCGTTCCTCGAACTTTCGTTCGTTGAAAAATTTCACTTTGTATGTGTTCGTTTATGATTGACGTTTATCTCTATACTGTACGAGAATTCTTTTAGTTCCGTTATTTAAAGTTTTGTTAACTAGATCGACGCTTCTGCGTGCATCGCTTCGTTTTTTAATGAGCAATTTCATCGATTCTCCTTCTGCATTTATACTCCGCAGCCTTCGCACGATGTTTTTTTACCCTCCCGGCCCTCACGAGGCCCCGATTCGAGGCTCCTGACTCTCGTATATCTTGAGTAACGGTAAAAATAAATGAGCTATGTCGCCCAGCAGCCTCGAATCGCAGGACTCGATTGTTTCTCGATTCACACGATTGCCGCTCTTCCCCGCATTCGCAGGCTCCTTCAAACGCTTGAATTCGCACATCCCCTGGTCTCTCCAAATGCGCGCGCATTCCCCTCGACATATTTCTATTCGTTCAATCCCCAACAAGGTTTTTCGTTTCTCCTTAATCTCACCGTTCCAAAACTTCTCGAATTTGCTCTTTTTTTTTTTTTTTTTTTTCGGTTTGCCAATTCGCAGCGATTCCGTAATCATATTATTTACACATTTCTTTGCTGCCCATGAGAAAGAAGGTCGAAAAAATAAGTGTTTGGAATGCCTCGTTTCTACAGTCTGAAAGTTGGGGGAGGGGAAAAAAAAATCATAGAAAAATCATAAATGGGAAACAAGAGATTTTTAAACCGAGGCTCTTTGCCTCGACTCAGCACTTCCTGCCCTCTGTGTGCGTTTCGTTCAGTGTTTCTCCATACATTTCCAACGTCGAAGCAATTTAATCGTTGCACCATTTTTAATGATATTCAGAAGAAGAAGGAAGGAAGGAATGTTGACTTTTCAACCTTTCGAGAAATATTTCGAACAAGAGAAATTCGTTTTTCGGTGTACGCACCGCAACCAGGACAGCAAAGCCTGCTATAGATATATCGATATCGTTACACAATAATATAATCGAATATAGCAATGTTACTTATACTACCTCGGTGATGAAACTTATTTGACGTTCATTACAATTTATCAATTTTTTCAAATAAACGCCTTACTTTTCTTTCCTTTCTCGTGTCTTTATCGCTTTATTCATTCTTCTTTTCTTTGAATTTCTCTTATCAATCTATTCGCTCACTACTTCATCTTTTCGTCATTCTCGTGCTATTTTTTCATCATTTCTCATTCGATTCGGATTTTCGTCTCCTCACCCCCCCCTCCCACCGCCCCCGCCCCAAGCCGCTTTCTCTCGCATTTGTCTCACATATATTGTCTCACGGTTGTTTCTCTTCGTATCGTGTCTTTCGGAAATGAATTAATAGTATTATTATTAATGTCGTTATTATTATTATTGTTATTATTATTTATTCATTATCCATTATTATTATTATTTTTGGTTTCTTTTTTCTTAGTGTTTTCCATTTCTGCGCAAGCAGTGTGTGTGTGTGTGTGTGTGTGTGTGTGTGTGTGTGTGTGTGTGTGTGTGCGTGTGCGTGTGTGTGTGTGTGTTTTCACGTGTGCGTTTTCGTGTTTGCGTTCGTGTGTTCGTGTGTTGTTTCGTATTTTTTTTTTCTCGTTTTCTTTTTCTTTTTAATAATAATACGGATAAAAATAATGAAAACTTAAACGTGATTATTAAAGTTAGATTGTTGAGCACAATTATTGATTTCTATGAGAGACTTTCGGGAGGCGCTGTGGGCCGAGCTCATATCCGCAAATTCACCGGCGGACTTACCCTTTCGCGGCAACGTTGTGGCCTCCCCGAGCGAAGGTAACTCCCGCGGCTTCCATATCGGCGAACCTGATTGAACACACGCAAATTTTTCTTCGATGAAGCTTTCTTATTTTCAACATTGGCATTCGAGTTCCTCGATTATGAATAAGACAAAAATGAGGCTCATTTCGACCTTGGAGGGCGTACGATCTTTGAGCGAATGGAAAATTCTGTCGACGCTCAATTTCGAAGCTTTTTTATATCGCCAATTTCACAATTCGTCAGAGCTAAGAATCTAAGGAGCAGCTTTGGCAAATGTTTTTCATCGATTTTGTCGAGTATTTTGGGGGAAAAAAAACAACGACGAAATCAACGGAAATATTGATTTTCGAGTGTGGAAAAAAAAATTTGAGAAAATTTGAATATTACGTTTTTTTTTTAAGACTCTGAGATGTGAATTGTGGATTCAGAGACTCCGGGGGGGGGTTAAATAAGCTTTCGAGACCCGATGCAGATCAATTTTTTAAGGGAATTGAATCGAAAGAATCATAAAAATCTTCAGCAATAAATGAAAATTCATCGCTTCGCCGGACTGTATTCAGTAATTTTCCATCCGAACGATCCTCGGCCCTGGGACAACGAAAAACAGAAATCGAGGTAACGCCTCGTCGAGAAAAAGTGTTGGAACGCGAAAAGGAGAAAAAAAACAAATTGTACAAAAAATAAATCAAAGGAAGGGAGGAAAGAGAGTGAAATTGGAGTTCGACTGGCGCTCTCAAATTTTTGTTCTAGCCTCTATCGCTAAGCTCTTTCGCCTCGGAACATAGGCGCCGACTTTTCGAAGGGGAAAATAATTAACTAAAATTTACATTGTTTTTTTTTTCTATGAAAATATACGCTAATACTCGCGACACTCATAAACGTCAATGATAATAATTAACCCACACATACACGTTCGTCGTTCTTTTTCTCTAATCAATTGAAAAAAATAGAATTTTTTTTCAATTGATTCCTGCATGACACTAAATGATTCGGGAGCTTATCTCGTCCACGAGATTAATCCTTTCATTGACAAAACGCAATCGTATTGTCCTAGCAATAAAATTCAACGTTCCTATCATTTGCCCCAATGAACGAGGCGATTGGATCGTTTCGTTTCTCTGATCGAGCATCAAAAATCGTATTTCGTTGATTATTGTCAATGTTTTCATTGTATTTTTACTCTTGTTTTTTTCTTTTTTTTTTTTTTAAATTTTATTTTTTAATGTTTGCACGTTATCGAAAAATGACGAGCAACAAGCAACGTTCTCCCTCCATTCTTTCGTTTTTATATGATTTTGTTATTTTAAAAGAATTGCAAATGTAAAAAAATCTAATGATGGATGAACGATGGATAATCAAAGTGATAATGAAAATTACGAGAACGAACATGTGGCGATGATGAGATATTAAAAATCATTAGGCAAGACACAAACAATACTCATGGCGTAAGATTAGCGACAAAATGAATTTTCAAAATGACATTATTCGGTTATTCGTTTTGTTCAATTTATTTTGTGAAGGAACGTGCCGTAAAAACGTGCAAGAAAATGTTGGGAATTATTTTCGAGCACCCGGAAAGTCGACGCCTGTGATCGAGGGCTGCATGCAATTTTTTAGTTTCTGTTTTTCGTTTTTCAATTCTATGGCTCATGAATTTCTAGTGTGATTAGCATAATTCGTGTCTCGTGTGCGTAAGTGTTAAGAATTTATCATTTATTTTATAGCAACGAGGCTCGTGATGACTCGCGGAGAAAAAATTCAACGATACTCTGCGTTAAATTCTACAATATTTAATATTCGATTCAACATTCGTTAAATATTTATATATTCAATAGAAGCTCGAAACTTTAAATGTGAAAATTCGAAATCTTTGGTTTGTTTGGTTCAAGAGCATCGCGAAGTCGTGGAAATCGAATGATTTCTCATCTTCGTTTGTGTGTTGTTTTCGTGTACTAAAATTCGTACGTATCCTACGTTTTTCTACCATGGGCAATAACAGTTATAATCGCAAAGGTGTACAACTGAGTAATCAACGATTTTCTCTTTCTATTTATGTATAGGCCAACAAAGTAGGACAATCGTAGCATTTAAATGGCCAATGATCGATTTTCGATTTGCAAATAAACCCACACAAAGAGGTTTGAGCCAATTGACGTGGAAATTTCATCCCCGAACCCTCACGGTGCCCACCAGAATTTTCAACAAACCACGAACCCAGAAAAATCCCAAAAGAGACAACTAAATGTAAGGGAAATAATGTTTGAATTTTTAACGCAATTTCGGTAACTCGGACCCACTGAAATTTCACTCCAAGTCGCTCAAACCTTCGTGTGTGTTTGAAATTCGTTAAGTAATTGGAAAGAATTGTTTGAATATCGAAACGATAATTTATTTAAGTTTTTTAGGCATTCTCGTACGCCTCTTACCAAGCTCCTTGACAGCGATCGGCTGATAATTCTCCGGATGATGCGAGGATTGTATTAATCGCGCCTGACTACCTGTACTTCCCGCCGAAATCGTCGAGGTCGTGCTTAACGTCAGATGATTCGGCGTCCGCCCCAAACTCGTTTTCTTCTCCCCTAAAAAAGCCTGCGAGTCCTCCTCACCCTCGGACTTGGTACCCGAATCCATTTCGACTTTCACTTCTCCTGAACACAACGATCGATCTGTACTATATATTACATCCAATAATTACTAACTATTACACTCGAGCTGTCTGCTCGAGCTAATTGGTGCAATAACTTCCAGGCATTTCGAGACCATCTCGACCTTCGAATGCTCCATTTTTCTGCTTTTTTTTTTATCTTGCTCGAACTTCTCATATTGATTGAGGCTTCGAAGAAGTGCTCGGACGATAAAATTGATGGTGTTTCAGGAAAAAAGTGGGGCAAAAAAATTTCTGAATGTTTGGAAGTCCTTGAAAAACCGAAGATCGAAGTACATTCGAACGATTGAAATTTGTCTGTGCTCGAAATTATTGTGTAAAACCGTTTTCTCGAATTCCCTATTAGCGAGGCGAGACGAAACTTCATCGTTGTTTTGACTCGTGCTCAAATTCTATTCGATCAATTATTTGAGATATTTATTGGAGCTTTACGGAATTTTACTTGGCCCCTCTTTGGGAGCCTCTCTAATTAGGGAAATCATTTGAAAATGGTTTGTAACGAAGCTTTTTTTCAGAAAGTATTTGACGAAAAACTTGCATTGGGAAAAAAGCATTTGATGGGAATTCAAAGAAACGGAAAATTCGTACGAAAACGCCAAAATGAAAATTTTATTCTTATGCGTTGCAGGGATCTCCAGTCAATGATGAGAAAAATGTGTTTGCTAACCTGAGGTATCACTGATGGTTTTGCTTCTCGAGCGAAAGGTCGGTTGGTGTTGTTGACTCGGCTGTGGTTCTTCGGTTTCCTTGTCCTCGGAGCTTTCGTGATCGATCGACGGTTTCGAATGGCTGTACTTTCTTTTGGTATTGAGCATGTTAGACAACAATTGTTGTTTACCCGCTTTTTTCGAAACAGCGCCAGTCTGCGATTGGCCGTTTCCGTTTTGTCCCTGACTAGGGCAGATGGGTGGTTTGTCCATTTTTTCAACGTGCCCCGTCGATATCCGTGACAAAGTCATCGGTGGTTGGCTGATGTTCGGCTTGGTCGATGGTATGCTCATGTTTCTCACGGATTCTCGTATTATTTGGCGTATTGTTTTCAAAAATGCGTTCCTGAACTCGGTCGTGCTGGGGACGAAGATAAAAAAAATACGAATTGCAAGAATGAGACGCCAAAAAACCTCTCGAAAATGTTTTTTATGGAATTGAGCTTCGAACAGCGATAATAAAATCGCATTTCAATTTCACAGCTCGTTGTACCTGTTCGAGAGAACGTAAACCTTCTCCGAGCGTCTCTGCAACTGACTTCGTAGATGAATCAATTCCCAAAGGAAGTGCGAGTCCATGTCCTTGGCGCAGCTCGCACGAACCTGGACCTCGGTCACAGGGATGAGCACTTGATAGCGAATGATTTCGACCTCGCTGGAATTCGTTTTTGTCGAAACGCCCTGGAAGTTTGTAACATCGAAAAATCAGCGGTCGACCGGTCGAGCGAATTATTGAAACTTCTGAATTTTCGAGCAATAAATATTCCTCCTTTCTTTCATAATCACCATAAGTTTCTTCTTCTGCCTCAGTCTCTCCTTGCACAGGAAAACAACAGCTGATTTGAAAACGAAGCACATCGCATGAAGCTCCAGACCCTTTTTGATTTTGCCAAGAAAGTCGGAGATGTTCAACCACTCGACTCCACCGTAGTACAACAAATCACCGGGACTCAGATCGATTGGCTGAAAGCACCGTATTGTCATGAAAAATCGAATCGTAGCTGCGTTTCTCTCACAATTATGCAATCGAAATTATTCGAAACCTCACAAGAAACGCTGAATTTGCTGAATTTACCTGTTTGCACGATTTCTGATGCTGCCTGAACAAATGATCGAAAATAGCCCCGTACTCTTCGTGAATTCTTTGCATCTCGTTGATGTGTTCAGCCACTTTTTCCATGCCCTTGAGTGCCTCTGTAAAATAAAGTTCATCCTCATGAGAGTGTGATGCTTAAAAAATCGCAAGAATTTCAAGAAACCGTTGCCACCAATTGTTGGGGGATTTCTCACCAATCAAGTGCTGGTGTTCTTCGCTGCGTTCGTCCGTTAAATTTTTCAATTGTTGCAATAATAAAGGATATTTTAATATCCTTTGAATTGGTTTTATCAGATAAGACTCGAGGGTCGATGAATGTTGCTGTCGAGGATTTCTCGCTTGTAGGAATTCTTGTAAGGCTTGATTTCCTTCGTCTGCAAAGTCAAATGATTTCTCGTTTGACACTCGTCAGTAAAGATCTCGAGTCGTTTCGTTTTTTAGCCTACTTACTCGGGTGTAAAACTTTTTGGGCCTTCGAGTGACTGGCACAGAACGAGCTGTACAGCTTGAAGTGATTCACGTAATGTAAAAAGGCACTTCCAATGGCGAACAGAACATTCTGTACAAAGTGAAAAAAAAAAATGGTCATCCGGCGAGAGTCAGAAACGTCATTATTTGTTTGCTATTTTACCTGAAATTGGCTGGGGACGTCGTACTCCTCGAAATCTACCGCAGCCTCCATAATGTTATCGAGACTATGCAGAAATTGTCGTTGAAACGTTATGATTTCTTGGATATTACCAAAGAGTGCGTTTATTTCAGCGTTCGAGAGAAAAGTCTCGCGTTTCAGGGGCTCCAAATAATTCTCCAGCAAGTTATTTAAATTCTGCAAATAATTTTTTTTTTTTTTTTTTCATTAATACCTAATTTATAATCAATGCGAAAGGGAAAAAAAATCATTTGAGCCAGCAGTGCAGTGGGGGTTGAAAACGATCCTAAATTCCCCTTAAATTGGGCTCGTTTTCGACTCCCCTGTCAAGAACAAAGTTCGATTGAATTTTGAGCTTTGTCGTACCTTTACGTAAGTTCGTTCAGTCTCGATCAATTCGGAAATGACTTTCTTGAGCTTTTCAGCATCACTCAATTGTCGACTCGGAGTTAGTACTTGGGAGTGCGAACTGACGACGCTTCCGGTAGGGCTGGATTTTCTCGTCTCACCGGGTGAGCGGCAAATGCCGGTAACTTGTTCTGCCGTTTTCAACAAATTTTCAATCTCGAAGGAATTCGTCCGCGACGTTTGTTTTCCGTTCTCCAGATGGGAACCCGGTGCGGAGTCTTGCATCATTCCGTCTTTGCCTGAAAATCATTTTTTAACCAAATTTATTGGGGGTTCGATGAGAGTCGATCGTAATTTCTAATTGTTTATTTGACGAGAATCAGCAAAAACTGAAATTCATCAGATTCTCAATCGTTCAGAGCCAAAACTGTCACTCCCACATTCGACAAAATTTGACGAAACGATGATAAGAGTGATCGAAATTAAGGGCAGACTCACTCCACCCCGGTGCCGGAACGATGAGCCCGGTTATCATTTCTTCACTGATGACCGGTGGGTCGGTCGGTGGTGGGGGACAAACGAGGCTCTCGATGATGTCGTCGGTGACTCTCATAATGCCCGAGAGATCGGGAGGCTCGGTTCTGGACGATCTCATCATCATACAAAGTGCCAATTCCTCTTGCAACACGCTTTCGAGATACATCATGTCCAGATCGCTCACAATCGCTCCGTTAATCACCATTATTTCGTCGCTTTTGATGATACCTGAAAAACCGAGTGATTTTTAAGTTCCACCGGCAAAGTAAACGAGTCCCCGAAACCGAGGAAAATCGATTTCGAGACAGAAAAAAATGTCTAACCAAAGGAATGGAGTTTAAAGAAAGCATTTTTATTTTTAGAATAAAAATTGCGAAAAGTTGATCGAAAATAACGTTGATTAGAAAATATCGATTCGTATGGTGGAAAACCTTCGTTGTTCATTACTCGCGTTCGATCCTGCGTAACGCTTTCGACGTTATTGGAAGTGACGTAAGAAAAATAATAAACTTCTGTTTTCGAGATGATTCCGTGTTATTGTGATTATTATATCGAGCCAACGCAAGCGAGAAACGCGAGATTCGAATCATCCCGAGCGTTCCGCCCTCCTGCATCCCCGGGGGAGTTTTCTTCCCTCGCAGAATTAATACATGTACGTATCGCTAAAGCCGCAGCGCACCTTCATACGGATTCAAGCTGCGCGGATATATTTACGTGGGTAAACGCGTCAAGAACGGTTCACCAGAGCGCGATCGTCGAGTGCTTTACGAGGACTTTGCTCGCGAGCAACGAGCGGTGAGCGACGGAAAATCGATGAATAACCAATAGCCGCGGGAGCCACAAAATAAACCTATAGACCTTCCACTCCCGGCTAAATTTCAACAATTTTTTCCTCTATTTTACCTCTCGGTTTTCGGTACCAATTAAACGGTGCTAAATCATCATTGATTTATTGACCGTGACCCTTCACCTTCAATGTAACGAGCTGTATCGAACCCTTGCAGGCCAAATCCTTCGACCATGAAATCTCCCTGACGATATTTATCGATTTTCAAGTTTTTTGCCGTTTCAAACGCTGCGGAGTCCGGGGGCTCGAGGCTCGTTTGAAAAGCATTTTTTTCTCATGAGTTTTTCAAAACGTATCACAATAAATATGAATTTTTTGAATGTGAAAAAAGGATTTTCGCCATTTATCCCCGGGGCTCTTTGAACTCGGAAAAATTGAATCGTTGTTCCTGCATTTGTTTAAGCTTTAGAAAACAAAGGCGTCGAATTTTTGAACGATCATCCCTCGCCGGGATCTAGCGAGATGGTATTCAATCAATTTTCTGTCTATTAACGAGCGAAAGAATGTTTCAAGTAATTCGATTTTTCAATCTCCATCCTTACAATAACGAGAGGAAAAAGTATTTTTGGACTTTTTTCACAAAATTTTCCATTAACAAAATAGTATATTACACCACAAGGGCAGAAAGTTTGATATTCCTGCACTGCGCGTCAAACTTCTGCCCGTGTGGTGTATACTATTTTTCTTCATAGCCGGTCGAAATTACGTTTCTTCCGAAATCATTGACAGCCCCGTCGTCTGCTGGTACGCATCTATCGATAGAAGATGTTTTGATGCCTGCCCCGACATTTGCTGCACGAGCGAAGCGAGTGCTGCTGGTCGGGGGAGGGCAGGCATAAAAAAAACAAGATATTAGCAAAGATAATTAATATGAATATTTGCATTCTTATGAACCTGAAAATAGATCATTATTCCGAACGACTATATTCATTTTATCAGCCTGGTCACTTTATTTTTGGCTTTCACATTGATTTTATCTGGAAGGATAAATGTATGTTATTCGTTCGGATTTGTACTGTTTTGATAACAGTGCTTGGAAATAATATGGCATTTCCATAACATATTTCCGAATGAATAACATAAGCTTATTCGTACGGTTTGCGGATGACTAGACACAACCTTTCAAAAAACACGTAAGCAATATCGGTTCAAACGTGAAACGTCAAAAGTAACAAAAATAATTACGTCAAACATTTCGGAATGTAGAAAAAAGTTTTTGCTCCCGCCGAGACAAATGAAGCGCGTGCAGTTTTGACAGCGCAGAAATGTTATCTTTCGACTGAGGTGTGCAGAAAAAAATTTTTGCGCCCGCTGTCACAGCGAGCGTGTTTTTATGAAGAAAAATTCATTGGTGCAATACAACGAGAGACGGAGAAAGTAACAAAAAAACAGACGCCTTCGTAAGCATTTTGATTCGATGGGACAGCAAAGTGATTTTCAGCCTGTTTTCACATGCCGAATCATTTCGAAAGTCGATTTTCAAGGTAGAATAAAGTGGACTGAAGAGGACGAAAACGGTATTTACCGTTGTGCATGGCGACGCTTTTGTCCTCGACTCTGCTGACATAGCAGCACAGTTCGTCCTGTCTGTCCGCATTTTCGATGAGTTCAGCCTCGACGGAGAAGCCCCACATTTGATCAAGGGTCGTGCGTTGTAATTTAACTTGATAAAGTATTTTAGCGCATACTTCAACGATTTCGTGAGTGTGAAGCTGCGAATTGAAATGGTTGAGCTAATTTACAAGCGAGAAATATAAACTTTCTCCAAAAAATATTGAGCTTCGGATAAAGTTTGGACGACCCTTAAACCTCCTCAGATGGATGAATATTTTTTGAAATATCACAAAATTAAGAATAACGTGGCTAAGCGGTGGGAGAAATATTGACTCACGTAAGTATCGATCCCGTCGGTTCTGTGTGGCACGAAATAATTGTGATCTTCCATGTCCCTCCGTTTTTTAACTCTAACGAAATGTTCCATCGGATTGAGACCTTTTCTGCTGCAGGCACTCGCCAGGAATTCCTCGACGGTCATCGCATCCCGAAGAAACACGGAGACGAGCTGTCAAATCGAAAGCGTTCAGTTATCGAGCAGCCATAAAAGCGCACGAAAGAGCAGATCAAATCGATTTTAGAACGAGCCACTTTTTCCAACTCGATTTTTATCACCTTCCGCGGGGCTCAAACTTCCCTCACGAAAACTTTGCTCGCATTTCCGAGAGAACTTCGTCGCTTTCAACCCGAATTTCACACCTGACGAGTGTGCCAGCTCTCATCGTCGTATCGCTGGAGAAACGTCCCGGGGGGGAAATAGGGCTGTGAGACAAGTTACCGAGGAGCTTCTCGAGCCACCAGCAATAAATTTCGAACATCAATTAATACTCGTGTAATTCGATCGAACTTAATTAACACCGAGATTCTCTCTCCCTCTCTTGCTCGTTGTTCCTCCACCAATTACTGTTGTGTACACAGGGGCCGCGTATTATTTGGAACACGAGTCTCGATAATTGCACGTGCGTAACAGCATCGAAACTCGATCCGTTGAGCGCGCCATTCATCATCAATCCCCTGACACGTATGTGCCACAAGTTGATTGTTTTTTACCTACTGGTGCGTTAAATTATTTGTCTGGTGATTGAAATCAAAGGGAATTTGTGTTTGAAAAGTTGATTGAATATTGGGCGAAGTGGTGAGCGGCGTTAGGAAGCTCATTTTTTCGAAACCCTCGTTTGAAATAAAATCCTTAGAAAAGTTTGATTACTTGAGAAGTTTAAAGTCGATCAAAGGGATGAAAACCGTTGGAGGAAAAGTCTCGGGGAACCTTGGCGACTGGACATTTTATCCGCTCCGAGTATTCATTGTTCACTGATCGAATAAAATGTTACCTGATTTTCCGGGACGGAAACCTTGACCGACTTTTCTTCGTCCCTGGAGGATATTTGCAGCGATCTGCGGCTCGAAGCGCTGTTCGATCTCGACAAAAGTGGGGGCCTCCTCTTAGTGGCGCCACGGCCAGCCAATAAATTGTTGAGTAACGAGGGGCTCCGGGCACAAATGAATGCGTGGAAAGAAGAGACGGTAAATACTCCGAGTTTGTAGAGCGTTTGTTTGGTTGCGCGTGACACGTGGGTCAGGAGGCTCTGCGACATTAACGACTTGGTTAATTAATCAAGTTTTCAAACTTCTCTATTAAATAATCTGGCGCTTTCGAATATTCGTATAAGCTCGGTTCACCTTTGGATTGGGCAGTTCGCCACTTTGCAAGCTCGCCATGTAGCACCGCAAGCGGAATTGTTCGCAGTGCAATCTCTCCAAATTCTCCTCCCACAGAACGATCTGGTTGTTTATTTGCTGTTTTATCTCGATGTCCGAAACGACAGATTGCTGAAGATCGGCCATGTGCTTCAGCTTGTGATCCTACAAATTCATAAAAAATTATCGATTCCCGAACGTCTTCCTCGTTGCTCTCCCCCCGTTTCATTCGACCAACGAAATCGATTATGCTCTCGGAATAAATTCACTCACCGAATCTATCGCCTTGTCCAATCGGCCGATCTCTTCCTGAAGAAGATGAAGAGTCCCGGTTTTACCACGATGACGAGCGAATGCAGCCGCACACGCCGAGTGTATACTGTTCACCCAATTCTCCAATTCCACTTGACACGGCGCCTATTAATTCGAGCGAATATTCCCATATAAGTATAAACCAATCGCAGGCTATTCATTCCACCAAGCTTTTCTGCTCTTTCATTTTTTTCCGAGCTGCAATTCGATTATTTTGTTTTCTACGTTTTTTTTTTTTTTTTCTTCATTTTTCCAACCCTCTGTTCAGCCGCGCAGAATTTTATTTTAGTCTGAAAGGTAATCGAGCCTGGAGTATCAGCGATCGGGCTCGAGCGAGCCGAAAAATGTGCTGGAAGCCTTTCGAGTAGTTTCGTTCTGTCAGAATAGTCGAACGACGAGCAGCAATTCACTTTTCACGTTTATTTAATCAAATTTTATTGAAAACATCGCTAGTTTTGATAGTTCCAATTCGATCAAAAGATTCGTTTAATAAAAATAATTGATTCGATTGAATTTCGAGATAAAAATAAATCCCGAAGGAATTAAAACGGAAAAACTTGACGATGCAATCTCGGGGTCGAAAAACCGATCATGAGCCTCAGTGATCGGCGAGAAAAATTGATGGAGTGTCGAAACAGAGAGTGAAAAAAATGTGATGATAATATACCTGGAAGAGATAAGCGTCACCGAACGCAGTGCTGAGACAGAATATGTAATCCCTCTTAGGATGCTCTGGTATGGGCTGCATAATAGCACCATCAACGATAATAAGATGCTTGGGTGCTGTTTCCACTGCTCTGCTCTCGTGAGAATCGCAAGGATAGAACAAAAGTGTCGTACCCTTGAGACAAACCCAATAACCCTTCCAGCCTCTTTTCTTCGCCAATTCAATCTGGTGCTTCTTGCGCAACAGCCATTTTTTAACGCTGAGAAATCTGTCAATCAAACAAACGCAAAAGCTTGATCTTCGGCTCGTTGGCTTTCGAATGGAAATAAAATGTCATCGAAGCTTTCGGATTTTCGAGAGGCTTTTCTTTTCTCGCAATTTTTTCAATCCTTTTCGAAACGGTCGTCCAATAAGTTACCACGATTTCAAAGTTCTCCGAGCCCGCTCTCTCGTTATTTGGACGTTTTTTTTTTTTTTTTTTTTTTTTCCAGTTTTATAACTTACCCAGCTTTGCGAACAGCGCCAGTACAATTGAACGATGCTGCAGCGGTTCCCGTCTGTTTTCCACTGTACGGTGAGTTCATGACACTTTCGCCGTCGTCGTCATCGCTCACGGCGGTCGTCAACGACATTCTGTCGTCGTCGGACATCTGGAAAAGCAAAGATGATTCGGGTTGAATGAATATTTGGCTATGATCGGTTGGTGAGCGTTTCGACGATCGGAAGCGATCCTCCGTGAGCGTGGAAATTCAGTGAGTGCCGAGTTTATCACTCGAAACGATCTCGAGAATATTGGCTTCGTTCAAAACATTGTCCCCGACAGGAAAACAACGAATGGCGAAGAACAAGAAAAACTTCGGGCTCGCTAATGACTTTTGTATTTTAATTGGGGATTCGTTTAGCTCGACCAACTTTTCTACTCTTTCTGTCAGTGCAGCTTCCGTCGTAACGGACAACGCAAAAATCGCAAGGGAGTTGTTGGCCATTTTTGTATTCGCTTCGCTCTTCATTTACCCGGGAGCAGGAAGAGGATGAAAAAAACTGCGAACTTTCGACTCTCGCTAATGACTTTAGTACGTTGATCGAGGACCGGATTCTGCGTCAGGGACTTGGCGCTCTACTTTGAAATTTGCATCGCGACGCCGTTACAGATTATCACGAGATCGGGGAAACCTCAGTTTTTCCAAATTCCATAATTTTGAGATTAAAATTAATGAAAAAAAAAAAAAAAAAAAAAAAAAAGCAATTACAAGATTTTTCATCGCATTGAAAACTTACGACTCTCTTGAGAAAGTCCGCATTGCAATCGTCCGCGGTAAGGTGCGGATGGTAATGACAATAACAGCTCTCTTTAAGCAGCTTCATATTTTTCTTCGTCGAGCCGTTGAGCTTGAACATTATTCCCTTCCTCGCGTGGCTCAGACCGTCGATGTAACGTTGCGCCCAGGTATTCAACGCTCCATTTATGATTTTCAATAATTTGCAATAATAGCCCTCCCCGTAGCCCTGATTAACCTTTTCCTCGACGTTTTTGCAATTGAACCAATACAATTTCTTTGTTTCGTTTATACATATGACACTGATCTCGTGTCGTTTGCACAAACAATAATACTTTTTGCACTGTTTCTTGTGAAGTGTCTCGAGGTCTGTGTAACCGCCACTGCCACTTGGATTATCATCGAACAGTTCGTTATAATTGGAGGCATAACCGAACGACGGCCATCCTTTATCTACCATCATTCGTCTATCTTGATCCACGCTACGCCGAATTTTTATCGATTCTTGTCGAATCAATAATCAATAATCATCCACGATTGCTTCATTTTATTACGGAGAATTTCGTCTTGTCCATTCGAATCACGTTTCCCTAAAACGTTTACTTCGTTTCTCCCTGGCTTTAGAAGATTTTCATTTTTTTCTGAGCTTTCCATCTTTTTTTTTTTATTATTGCGAAAGGTTAAATCTGCGATTAACTAAGCAATTTTCAATCGGTTTTTATAATCACTTTTTTGACTTTATTTGTTTCAATGAATGCTCAAATTCCCCAGCACTCACGCGGCGAACTGTATCGAAAATATTTTTGCATCCCCTCCCGTCGCATTTTCACATTCACATAAATTTATTCGTTATCGTTAAAGCGCTACACACTTTATTCATTTATTCGTAGACGTTAAAAAGTAACGAGAGTATTTTTTTCCCCTTAAATACGTATATTTTGTTTATTTGTTAAAATGATTATTGTGACTCGAAATAACGCTCGAGAAAAGTCCCTTCATTATCGTTAAAGCGCGTATTTTTCTCTGACCTCGTTTTTCCCTTTAACTCGAGCACATTTTTTTGTTTCCCCAACTCCGTTGTCGAAGTTTTTCACCATTTTTGTTGTTGTTTCTTTTCCCATATATATATATATATATATATATATACTCTCGATTCTCAAGACATTTTGTGTATACATAGAAATATTTGTTTAAATACTCGTCGAAACGGACCATCTATATAAAAATAAATGATTTATCTCTATTTTTTTTAAATTCTTCTTCTTATTCGTTATATATATTCGTCGATTATTTCTCCGAACGATTTACATTTGGACAGTTATTATTCTAAAATAATTCATTCACTTGGTACAGACTCGTATAAGCGCAGGGCGAAAGTTGCATCAGCATTTCGTGTTTTTTTTTTTCGAAATATTCGAAAAGCCTAGTTTCTCCTTGTATATTATCCGGCCTCATCGGAGCGAAAGGTCGTATTTTCGACACGGGAATTCTCGTGCGCGAGGGGATTTCATTTATTATTCTTCCACCTTCTTTATCTCTATTTTTCTCGTATGTTTTCGAGTCGCATATATATCCAGGTACCTGGTCGATATTTCGCGCGTTCCATTGACGGCAATAAAAAATATCTTCAATCACGACGATGTGCTCGCACGAGAAGCAGCAAAAAAGGAGAAAAAATGGCAAATCTCGAGATGGCTGAGGGACGAAGAGAGTGGATATTTGTGAGTGTTTTGCTTCCCTTCTCAGGATTCGCTCCCTTTAAGGAGCCGGTGCAACATTATTCGTTGTTTCTTTGTTCATTCGTCAGACCCGCGCCACGTGGATATGCGATAAAGTAGTAACGCTTCGTTCGCCATATTTCTTTTAAGCTTGAAAAATCCTTTTTACGTCAATAGCTTTCTCCCTTTTGCAATCAACATTAAAGACAGCGACGCAGGAAAATATCGGTGAAGCAAGCGTTGCTCGGAGTATATACGCCGAGGCGATTCCTTCTCATTATTTATAGTCGATGCCCATTATCCCTCGGGTCTCCAAGTTCACGAAAAGTCATTAAGTGCACGTCCATAGATCGGTCTAGAAGCCTTTTATTTATCTTCGACAGGAGGATCGATCTCTTGCACTCTGAGGCTCGTTCAAGCTCCTCGTTATATCTGCTGGACGATAAAGATTTTCGTTGAGGATTGAAGAGAGACGAGGAGAGCAAGAGAGCGCGTTCACTGGAATGATATTCTCTGTCTATTCGTGTTCGTTAGATCCTCGATGATCGTCAATTAAAAGCGAAGCTTCAACGCAACGAGAATATTTAAAAAAGGGCAGGAGGAAAATTAACCGCTGCACTTGGTGTCTCCTCTCGCGGGAGGCTACATCACTCTAAACCGGATTAAAAGCCGCGGCACATTATCGTATATCCCGAAAATTCCAGCCTCTCCGAGTGGCCGATCCAAACAAGTGGATCGAGAAAGAGGCACATTTCCACTCACAATAATCCATCACCCGAGTCCCGCGAGTTTTCGGAAAGCCTCTCCGATTTTCAGTGGTCCATGAGGGCGAAGCTGGCGAGGGAAGCTTGTGAAGAAAAACAATTCGCGGGGAGTTTCGATCGTACGAAAAGCAAGCAAAGATCACTGGGTCGTGCGAAGTGGAGTCTGGCAAGAGCGCGTCGCCTTATTCTCGGGCTCTTCTCAACGTGCCAAATGATCGAGCATAAAACTTGCGATCCCCGAGGCGCTAATTCGTCAAATAACGAAAAAAAAACGCTTGGCTCGAGGGCAGCCAGTCCGTGTGTGCAGTTTCCCCGTCGAGCTCGAATCGTAGGAGAATATTTCGTCGGTCCGGAGAGGGGGCTCCGTGCGACGCAATGCCGCTGCCGGATGCAAGAGCTTTCTCGCTTCAACGTTTATTTGGATCTGTCCTCACAGCCGCTCGGATTCGCCTATGGAAGGCAACGCGCTCGTAATCCGCGCACGTATACGCCTCCAGACTCGCGTACGTGAGCCTCCGTACACACGCGTACGCGGATACATGAACGTGGAGGGAGAGAGAGAGAGAGAGAGAGAGAGAGAGGCACAGCTTTAGCGCCAAGATATCCAGCGGGCCGAAGGGAGGCTTGAAGAGCAGCGAAAGGAGGGTGGAACGTGGAGCACGAACAGGTCGAACAACCAAGAGCGCTTGCTCGTCAACTCCTGGTGGTGAGAAACACAAGAACCTCCCAGCAGCCACGAACGTGCTTTCTCCAGACTGGCCTTTCGGTCCCTCGGTTTCTGGTACTGCTGGCTTACTGATGGTGCGCTGCTGCTGCTGCTGCTGCTGGAGAACGCGGAAAAGAAAATTCTTTCTCCCCCCGCCGCCGCCGCCGCCCCCTCTCGCTTAACGTGCATGTGCACAGATATATGCTCCCGTTTCTTCTCTTTCTCTCTCCTTCTCCCGCCTCGGTAACGTGCTACCGGTGCTGCTGCGATGGGAATCAATACCCGGGGTCGGACGTACGTAGTTGGCCCGGTGGTGGTGCTGCTGCCGGTGGTGGTGGTGGCTCCAGTGGTGGTGGTTGTGCCGGGCTCTACGCACTGGCGAACCGGGGGTCGAGAGGGGCGTGAAAAGAGGGCTCCGGCTCGCTCCCTCCCCCTCAGTATCTTCTTTCTTATACTTTTGACCAATGACACTTGTACCTCACTTTTTATTCCATATACGTTCGGTGCGGGATGGGAGGCGAGAATCATCTCTGCTTTTCGGGTGAACGATAAGTTTCATGGAAATCGACGAAATTTCGATATGACGAGATTGTACATTTTGTCGTGTTACAGCTCGTTAAAGGTCGGCGCTCGAGTGAAATGGATGACCGAGGGGGCTCCGAACGGGCCTGGGGCATCGGTGCGATCAAAACTTTACACGGTGTTAGCGATTTAACGGCGCTCGCGGTCAACGCACCAT
This sequence comes from Venturia canescens, assembly GCF_019457755.1. NCBI lineage: Eukaryota > Metazoa > Arthropoda > Insecta > Hymenoptera > Ichneumonidae > Venturia > Venturia canescens. The sequence continues at coordinate 3,660,100 of NC_057426.1, forward strand.
TTATGGCCACTCGCACCATTATTCTCGTATTTCCGTTTAATAACAATTCCACTAGCCGGATGCCTGCGCGACGTTGCAGCGACCGTTTGACTGAACGATATTTTAGTATGCTTACTGCGGAGGGGATCATGAAAATGCTCAATTGCCAGCTCTCAAATGCCATTTTGCATTCCGCTTGTTTAACTGGACGATTAATTGGGTCACGGGAATAATTTTAATGATCGTGTTGAAAGCACATTTTCGCTTGATGAGCTTGAAAATTCGACGGATTTGACAGGACGTTTTGCAGGGATGCGCACACTTCGAGGAGGCCAAGTGTTCAAGGGAGTTTTATTGTGCGGCAAGAAAAATTAGGAGAATTCTCAGTCCTTCTGGCCACATCTGTCGTCGAGTGCTCTGAATTTGATTGTTTTATCACTTTCTATAGCGCATGACAGATTTATGTGTCAATATATTAATGCACGCGAGGCTGTGCGGGGTTTGAAGAACGTTTGGATTTCCCGGAGCTTTGGACGTGGGCCAAAGAGCGAATTATTGCTTCCGTCGTGGCCGTTACTATGTCCGCAAATATTGTCATTCCTCTGGCAGGAGGGCTGCTGTTGCATCAAACTGTTTTCTATTGTTTCAATTCCGCGGAGGAATAATACGCGCCGGGGGGGAATTAGGAGGGATTTAGGAAAAGCCTCGAAGCCCTCCGGGGCTGCTCGCCGGGACTTTGGACAGGAGAATAAATGAAAACAGCGAGTGCTAACGAAGCTTGGGGTGTTCGGATGCAAAAGCTCGTGCATCAACAAACCGCGTGGTCACTCGCTCGAGAATAACTGGCGAGGGGGCTTACTTATTATCGCTCGCTCGCGAAACCGCTCCTTTTTTTTTATTCGCCTCCGGGGAAGCTCGCACGAGCTTCCGCCCTCGTGCCGAATTTTATCAGAGTCCTTTAGTTTTTTCAGATTTTATTCCACTCCGAGAGACACGGAGAATCATTTATCAATTAAATTCATCGGGCATCGAGGATCCTACGCTCTAAAAAAACGAGCCGAGCCCCGACTCAGCTCGACATTTACTCCAACCCAATGTTCGCCCAACTCTCGGAATTTAAACACCCTCGCGCGCTCGAGCCTAATTTCGTTAGTTAAATCCATACTCATACTCGATACACCGAACCGTCAATTAATACGGTTCAATGGACTTTTCCATCTTAACCAACCCCGAAACACCTTCCCGGGTCTCTGTCTATGTGTGCTAAAAGCAGCAATGGGCTCTCGCACTGGAGATATACTGAATCCCCTCGGCGATCCTCTCATTACGTTTTCTGAGCTTTGCAACCCTCCGAGCTCTCGGCGACGTCGTTTCGAGGACGGAACCTCCGTTCTTTGCGGAGATGCTGCGAACAATGTACGTTTATACGTGGACGTTGTAGTCGGGCGTGTAAGGGTGAAATATATGGCGACGAGGAGCTCGGTAGGCGAGAGCGCATTTTCACTACTTTTCACTCCCAATCTCGAGGAGGAGGGGATAGATTTTGAAAAATGGACTAAAACGTTATCATTGTAGATATGAAAATGATTGAATTTTATTTCAGACTCGGTGATAAAATTTGATCAATATCCAGCAAGGTGAATTCTCGGTTATTTCACGAACTTGTGAATATGACAAAAAAGCGTTAAAAAACCATTTATTAATTTGGTTGCTCGTCCAGTTTAAAGTTGTTCAGCTCTGTTACGAAAGAAAAGGAAAATTTGATTTTGTTGAAGAATCGCTAAGACGAGGACGAGCTCTCGGAGCGGCGAGGCCGGGTGGTAGGTCGATGTGGAAATGTCTCGTGGAAAATAGGGCTCTTGTTCCTTCACAATTCTCCGCGTCTCGAGGCAAAACTTTTCCTCGAGATGGTAGTATGAAAGACGCGATTGTTTCTCGAGTGCTTCACCAGGAGAGAACGCTACTACCTTGTACAGCGAAAGAGAGGAAAAAACGAGACGAGAGCTTTTATGTTTTAAGGTGCAAGTCCGAGCGATGGGAGCCGCGCGCGGGTAAACGATCCAGCAGCGTTGAAAATATTTGCCTTTTTTCATCTCGAAACCGTGGGTTTTTGGAGAAACATTCATTCCGCACGCGATAGCAATGGCAAGAAAATCGAGGTGAAACGTGGCGCGTTCCTATCTCGAGTTTTCTGGCAAAGCTTCGTCAAGTTTTCCTTAAACGTCATTTTCTTGATTTTCTTTCGGCAAGAAAATAAATGTTTATTGAAAAACCTTCGAACGAGGTTCATTAGTGCGCATGTCCATTGGGGACAATTTTTCATTAAAAAATTTCTCGAGCATCAGTTGCGGTGGACATAACTAAAAAACTATTAATCCGATCCATGCCAAATTCATATCACTTATTTATTATAATAATAGCTTGGGCCTGGTCGAGGGATTCGTAAAAAAAGTTGATTTAACAAAAAATGGCGGCAGTTTAACCCCAAAAAATCCATTTTCGAGCTGCTAAATTTTCGGTTTTTCCTTAAAATTATTTTTTTCCAACTAAATACGAAATCCTTCGTCCAGGCCCTATAGCTATCATTATAATAAATAAGTGGTATAAATTTCGTACCGATCGGATTACAAGTTTTTAGTAATCGCGTCGAGCGCAAAGGTATTTTTCTAAAAACACTTTTGAAAAAACATTATTCAAAAAACCCGAAATACCCACAGCTACGAGGCATGCCCCGATCTTTATGACATTTAGCGAGAATATTCTTCAGACATCGTACCTGAGGAGTCTCTAAAAATGTTCCATTTATCCGGCCATATCACAAGTGTGTATAATGCCTTAATAATCCTAAGTAGAGTAAGAACCTTTGTTCGGTTTCGCCCCGAAGAAAATGCAGAGTTAATGCGCATGCACCTGTTGGCAAGTCGGTGTGCACGACATACGAGCAGCGAGAAGCTTTTGCGCCCGCGGTTATATAACGCAATGTGGTTTCGTACACGCTCGTACGCTTATGATTCGTACGTGGACGAGCGAGATACCAAGAGCGCATACATTCTCAGCAGACACGACATAACACGATTGTGTATCACGCTATGGCGCCATAAATATTGCATTATAAAGCACTAAACGTGCATCGCGTACTTTCGCAACGATCATATCGAACGAGAAAGCCCAGAGGAAGCAGGAGGCAAGAAGAGGAGAGAGATAAAAAGGGGGGAAAAAGGAAAAGAGGAGGAAAGCTCTGCACCCGAAGAACATTAGCGAAACGAGAGCCTCTGTGCATCACTCTCGAATATTATATCGCGAGATGTATAACGAAACGATATTCCAGCTTATCCTTTCTCATAATATATCACGAGAATTACGTACCCGCGAACGTTATTTTTTCCACTTTTTATTATTTCTTCCTATTTATTTATCTGACACGAGCTCGCTCTCTCTCTCTCTCTCTGCTTGGGTGAAGCTAAATTACACACGTTTCTCGACACAGATTAATCTCTGCGTCGAGAATTGCGTGATTCGCGTGTGTTAACGAGCCTGCGATTCTCTCTCGAACGGGTAAAAGTACGTTGGAAAATACTTGCGTGGGATTTCCTTAGACAGCAGGCAAAAAAATGGCTGGAAATTTGAGTCCAGTATTCGAGCAATATGTTTTAGTTTGAGTGTTAATTTAGGGAAGCCTGTCGCGGGAACTTTGATTGCCAATGGGAATTCGAAGGAGCATCCGAGAAGCTCTGGATCGAACGGCTCGTTCGTTAACGAGACGCTCCTTCGATGGGGATTGGTTTCCAATAGTTGTCCAGTCGCAATTGCAAATGGGAGGACAAAAGTCGTGGCAATTTATACAACAAATCGATCGAGCTAATCGTCAAATTCCTTCCTCCATGTCCTCGAGCATCCCAACAAACGCGAGCCGTTAATATTCGTCGAGGCAACTCGAACAGGCGGAGAATGGGAAAAAGCTCTCTTTGCCGACGTGTATGAGCATCGTCAAAGGCTTGGCACGAGAGGAACGCTGTTCCGTTTAACCGTATGCTGCTGGCGCTGCTGCGAAGATCGTCGAAGAAGCGATGGCTACGAGGGAATTGCGAACGCGAAGCAGGGTCAGTAGGTTATCGATGTTGCGGGAAAGGACACTCCGATAGGGAGAGGGAGAGATAGGGACTGATAGAAAGGGTGGCCTTCCTGCCGCGTTAACCACACACTATAAAAATAGATTCGAGAGGGTTGGAGCTCTCTGCACGTTCATACACAATCGTACAATGCAACGTTCCTGGATATTTCTGTATACGAAAGTAGTTACCGACTACTTCATCCCTCGAGAAGATATTATTGTGACGACAAATTTGCTTCTCTCGTCGCCGATACTTTCCTTCGAGAGGACAATAAGTTTCGCTTCGTTCTCGATGCAGAACTTGCGACTGAGGCAACGTCATTTCAATCGGTTTTACGAGCCTCGCGGTGTGCTCGGAATTTTGTGCTGCCTGTCCCTATTTCATCGTCGGGGAGCAGCAGCAGTTCAATAACATTGTGTGGAACAAAATCGAACGTTGACGGTTAAGGAAATATTATGATTTTTCACCAATCGTTCAGAGCTTTCAATTGAAATTCTCATCAAGGGGCGTTCTCGAGGATGGACTTTGAACGAGATTTTCTACCATTTAGCGAGATCCCGTACGCAAAGTTTTCTCTGACAATAGAAACTTTTGCGAAAGTAACTTTCTCAGATTCAATATTGTTTCAGTCGGTCCAAGCGTTTCTTTTTTTGTGCGTCATCGATATAACGAATTCTCTCGGCACTTTATTCGCTTTTTAGACGAGTGAATGTGGATTTTTGTATGAATGTTGGAAAGTGTTAGAATGCAAATGGATCGCGACGGAAATTCGCTTTAAAAATATTTTCCTCCAAATCAGACGGTTCGACGTTCGACGCTTTTGAGAGGGCTCGGTCGCTTCTTAGCGCATTCGAAAGAATGTGCTCGAGCCCTTGGAATTTTTACTTTCGTTTAAAGATTCTTCAGTAAGAATTTGGGATGCGAGACGAATTGAAATTTCGTGGATGGGGATTATTCGTGAAAGGGTGAATATTCGTTCGCAGTTTGATTCGCGCTCGGCCGGATTTGCGCCTCGGCATTTTTGTGAGGGATTCGCGAGACACTCTCGCGCCCAGCACATCGGTGCTTTTTCCTGTGACAGTAGTAACAGCGAGTTCTCGTCAGGCGCGTGCTTTAAATCCTCAAATGGGTATTTGAAAGAGTGTATGAAAAAGAAATGCCTTCAAAGAGGCCGGATATGTACGAAAGCGAGTATGAAAATATTCGTGCATAAAAAGCCACGTGGAAATACATGTAACCGAGCGCTCTTTGGTCTCGAATATATCTCGTCGCATTTCGGGCGAGCTGCTGCTCGTGTCACACGTATTTCGAGGGAGCATCGCACACAAAGAGTAAAGAAGCGAAACGTCAGCATCCTCCTCCTCGTTCCTAGCAGACGCGTACGTACTTTCGTTTCTCCACTTTTTATATTTTATTCGGCCTCGTGCAGCAGCACAATTGACGAGAGATTCATTCTCAAGAGGGAACTGCATTTTCATGGAGTTTTCCAGCAGCCACGATCGAGGAATTAAGGTTGCCTGAATCGTTAGCTCCGAATAATGGGACAAACTCGTCAAAGTCTTCGCCATTTTTTCGTTCATCTCTTGCGCTCTCGCATACGGTTACTTGGATTCGTGGAAATTCTGAAACACTTTATCGTTCAAATCATGCGAATCTGAATAAAAAAGTAAGCACGAAATTTGTCGCGGTGGAAAAATATCACTCGCACGAAGGGAACTTGAATAGATTTACGTTCTTTTTTTCCTCCTATTTGCGAAATCTCAACGACGACGATATTTCTCGTTTTTGTAGTTTTTGGCTTTCACCTTAAGCGGAAAATGTCGAAATTTCTCTTTGTACGTTGAATATCGGATTACTCGAAGCAACTTTAATGTCCGGACACGAAGACAGGAGAGGCGGGATGGAAAATTTTATTCTACAAAGTCAAGGGGAAGTTTGGCCAATTTTTTTCCCTTTTTCTCTTCACGGCTCAATGCGATCTTGATATTCAAGTGATAAAGGTCAACAGGCACTCTCACGACTTGTACTCACCTCCGAGGACGTCAAGTAGCACAGCCTCGAGTCTGTGCTCTCCAGTGACGCTTGTTGTACAATTCCGTATCTACCCTCCCTGTCGGACATGTAATCCGATCTAACGCTGTCCTGTCTGTCAAAGGTGCCACTGAAACCGAGCGAATCGATGACATCGAATTAAAAAATCTTTCCATAAAATCCATTTTTTCAAACATTACACCAAATTTTGTTTGCAATTAATGAGCTTTTTAAATAATATATTATAATCAGCATCCGATCGAAAAAATTCAATCATTTTTTCGACAAATTTATCAAGAATTTGAGCGAAATCGGGCTGGAATATTATGTTGAGAAATCGATTGACGGAATCAATTCATTTGGAAACAATGAGAAGCAAAAAAAATGGTTCACTGGGTTAAAGAAACGTCGATGAAACAAAACTCGGAACACGTACGAGCAAATTTTCCGCAATAAATGCAGCAAGAAAAGCCGAGGGCTGGACCGAGACTATAATAAAAACGTTGAACGAGAACAAGCTCTTGAACGGGCTGGATTTAACGAGGCAATGAAAACAATATGACAAAGTCAGTGTGCGCCTGGACCAACATATTCGAGAATGCAGCAATACACACTGCAGCAAAAACTCAGAGCGGTTGGAGCGATTTCTCTCGTTTTTTTTACATCGTCCACCTATCAAAATGCGATTTAATCTACGACATTTTTTTTTACGAATCCAGGCGAAAAATGCCATTTCCATACGACCTATTTGGGCTCGCAGTTGCGACGATTATTTTGCCTCTTCCTCGAATAAATTCTCATCGCGCGACATTTTCAGCCCTTTCATCGTAGTTACTTTGGAATTTCACGCTTCTCGTGGCGTCCTCCTTCTATTTTTTTCTGCATAATGATCTTTCGGAAACGAAGCTCATTTAGAAGCGCGACGCGAAAGGAAAATACCGTGGAAGAATCAAACGATGAACCCGACACGAGAACAAATGGGCAACGAATAAAAGTTTTGCAGTCTCTGTCGAGCATTTTTTCCCCTCAAATTCTCGTCTCGAATGAAAGCGAAAAATTTCAACACTCATCTTTCCACGTAATTATGAAATTTTCGTTTCATTTTTTCGAGGAGAAATTGGCGGATGCAAAAAATGTTGTAATGGCTCTTTGTCTGCAGCGAAGCACCGAGCACTGTGGACTTTGGTACTCGCTGAAAGGAGTATCCGTCAATGGAAAAAAGTACACTCGCAGTCCAAAGGAAGGGTCAAATCGTTGGTTATTTTCGTTTTCTTCTTACTCACGTTTTCGCACGAGCATCAAAATTGCTCTGTTTTACGAATGAAAACCGCCAACGAAAAGCAGCGAACAAGCCTCAAATCGAAAGGCCCTTCCCAATGGGATGATATTCCAGTCAGCACAAAGTACCCTATAATTGTCCTACACGAGGAAGCAGCTTTGAACGACTAATTCGCCTGGAAAGTAGGTCAACACTGACTCCGAGATCAAAACGTTGTGTTTCTTCATCTCTTGTCTTTCGAGTCCTCACTTTCTGTCTCCTTTGGTCTGTGACATTTTTTGGAATTTCGTTATAATGAAATACTCGTTTCGAATATTTCCAGTCCTCGCACTAAAGCCCAATTAATTCTCCATTTTTTCCGCTCCGCTATACCAAATTGGATTGTTTTTTCGTGTTTGTCACTGAAAAAAGAAATTTCACGATTCGGCGAAATTTTCGTTTGGAAATTTGTTGAGCCAGATAAAAATCTGCTTTATTTATCGACTTATTTTTTTTACTCGTTGAATCAAAGTTCAAAATTCTTTTGTTGAAACCAAAGTTTTTGCTGAACCAATAAATTCTGTACAGTCGCTACGAGATTTGTTGGGCGAACAAAAAATTTTGTTGCATCAGCAAATTTCTTTGCTCACGGAAGAAAACAACCGAGTTGAAAAGTAAAGTTTCTTTGCCACGATGAAACGTTTTCGAGATGGGACAAAATATTTTGTGAATGTTTGAAGTTATGGATCGAAGCAACGAAGTTTTTGTGCAGTCAAATAATAAATTCATTTTGAGATGAAAAAGTATCGTTGAGACAAATTAATTCGTTGATCCATTCCCATGATAACCAGTTGATTGATAATTTAAATTTGAGTAGATATTTGATGGAGCAATTGAAAAGCTGTTAAAACAAGATCATTCGGTCCGGCGATTTTTTCGAAATTCCCATAATTTGGTTGAACGAGCCTCGTAATTCGACCGAGAAATTGTTGAATCGACCAAATTTACGTTCAACCGAATGAATTTAGATGACCGAGCAACCTTTTTTCTCACTGCAATATTCGTGAGTTTTTCTGCTGTGAAAAATGGGCCGAAAACGGATTTGTTGAAACGAGAATTCTGAAGCGTCGAAAATGAAATAGTGAGGCCAATTCGAGACACGTAAATCGACGTTTCTTCGAGGCACTTCCTCGAAGTGGAAACTCCGCTTACGAGACCAAGAAACCATAGATGAACGCCCCTCGGTCGTGCCCATCGGCCGAGGGTTAATTGGGGCCACCGCGAAAGACTTGGTAGGGGTTGGAGCAAAGTTTGAACGAAAGTGTAGCCGTACATTTGTAAGCTTTAAAGAGCACGCTAATGGCTAACGAGACGTGTCGCTTTCTCTCACCGTTGTTCGAAGGAATCCGTCCTATTCGACTTGTAACCACTGTCGTTGAGGCTTCCCTCGTGTCTGAGGGAGGGTAATGAGTCCCAGGGCGATTCTCTCTTGTGTCCGCCGTAATTAGGATTCGCGGAATTCGAGGCGCCCGAGCCGAGGGTCGAACTCCCTGATCGCCAGCCGTCAGAATGACGGAACCACTGAGCCCTCGCTGATTCCCCGATGCAGCTTTGACATCTTTCAACAAAACAATAAAAATTTTACATTTTAATCAAATATTTATTCACTCGTATCATCAAAATCAATTCCGTCAGTGAAACGTCAAATAAAAAACTATTATGAGAAATTAATGAACTTTGGCGATAACAAAACACACTGGTAACAATAAAAATCAATCAGAATGATCGGGAACATTTGATTGAATATTTTTCAAAGTTAGCGCTATTCCTGGTTAAAAAAAATCAATACATCATGTTCTCGAAAGTGAACGATGAAATGATTTCAGGAAATGCGTGATGCTGGCTCTTACCTCGAATTGTAATCGCTCAAATATCCTCGTTCGCGTTCAGCATCGCGTTCCCTCGATTCTCTGATTATTTCGTTTCTGTCACTGTAATAACCATCACGATCTCTGTTGGTGGGTCGTTCGTTGCAATAACGATACGAGAGAGGAAGCGTCGAGGATTTGTTATTGTTCAGGCCTGTGACGAACGAAAATCAGTCCAATTATTAGCAAGCTCGATTCTCTTTTCGAGTTTACACAAACAGTTTATTACGAAAAATCATTAAAAACTAGATAAATCTTTAGATGTAATAAAAATCCGAGAACGAGCGTGCCTCCATTGCGGAAAGAATAAAGCTACTATCTGAGAATTTAATCCCCCTCGGTTTTCTTGATAGACGCGAGAACGACGACGACGACGAAAGGGCAAGAGGGGAGACATAAAAGCCAATTAACTATACTTGCGTGCTATAATCGACGGTTCGATAAAATAATGAAGAAAAAAGTGTGAGGAACAGATAAAAAAAACACCAACGAGCGCCCCTTCGTGCAAATGGTATCATTGGAAAAACTTACGCCTGCGCGTAACGTGCGGTGTACGTTGGGCGTTCATAGGAAGATTTTCCGCAAATTCTGCAATAATATAAAAACGATTTAGACATTTTATTCGACTCTGACGAACGACGAATGTGAGCCAAAAATTTCGCTTTTCATTCGACGAAATTCCCGGCAATTGAAAAAATTCATAAAATTCGATTTACACGATTGAAATTATGTTCGCAATTGTCGATCGGGAATTCGGGGCATTCCCGATCGACATTGTTTGAAAATAATTGAATTTAAGGGGTGAATTAAAACGACGGTGAATCCAAGTAAAATCGAAATGAAATGACTGTCAAGTGACACGAGTTTTACCGGATTCGATCGCACCCCAGATAATCGAGTTTTGGTGATTGCCGGATTTCAATCAATTGAATATCGACAACGTACCCAAATTTTCCATGCTCTGAGTGAGGAGAGCTTCGAAAGTGTGCAAACTGTAGCTCTCGGCGTCCATTCCTTTGGCGAGCGTGTTACGAAGATGCATTTCGTATTCGAGTAACAAACGACTCGTTGGACTTCCGGGGGTCGATACCGATTGCATATTTTGCTGCTGATATGTTTGTCCACCGCCCCCTCCGCCGCCGCAGCCACCGCCGCCGCCCTGGTTGTTGCAACGACGCGAATTGCAGTGATTCGGTTGCTCCATGTCCGAATTACCGTTCGATGAGCTCGGCGTCGTCGCGTAGCATTGATTGTCGAATATTACGTTGTCTGACGGTGGGGAAATGTCACCTGTGCACCGATTACGTTCCAAATCTAAGTACAACCTGCCTCTGCCGCCTAAGACAGAGCAGATGAATGCCTCGTGCAGATATGATGGAAATGGTGCGATTTTTTCAAATGACAAACTATTATAAAACACTATTTTCTAATCCCTTTTTATCATCTTATAACATGATGGGCTACGATTTTTATTCGCTCGTCAGCTATCAAATGCACCAGCCAAACTCGACTCTCGGACAAGGTGAACCGATACTTTTGGGTTTCGATTAATCACTTTCTCGTCGAATAGACTTTGGCCAGTTTCTTTGAACTCTTGACCCTGGAACACCACACATCTTCGTTAAGTTTCTTATAAATTTTGTTTTTTGTGCACATTCCGAATGAGAGAAACTTGAATTGAGATGGCCTCTTCGAAAGTCCTGCAATCGTTTGGGAACGTTGAAAATCGAAATGAAGAGTTTTCACCCCACTCTATACTGCTTCAAAATTCCTATCGAGCACTTTTTTACAGTGTGGTGTTGGAGGGTTTGTTTACAACGTGAATCCACAGTCGAAATTGAAACCGGTGAAATTGAGGTTGAAATTCTCCTGGTGAATTAACGATTGAAATAATTTTTGGCTCGAACGGGTTTACGAATCAAATTGTCTACGAGCGATCATCGATCTGAGCATGATGGTGAATTCAATGTTTTTAGCACGAAAATAAATTTCACATGAATTTCGACTTTTAAGATTTTTTTTCTATTCACCTATCTCGAATGGAAAATAATAGTACGAAGTGACAATTGAATATTTAATCGTTCATGGAGCATTCGATTTTTCTTCTATTTGGGAATCAAGTACTGCTATGAGTGACTGTTTTCAAAACTTCGTTGCAGATCACGTGCGAGGATGTGAATGTGCGATTTATTGGTGTGGAGCTTCGAGTGAAGCTGCACGTCAATAAACGTTCTATGATCATTGCCAGAGCCATGGAACACGAAAATCTAATTGACGTTTGCTCGCGTTCGCTTTCAATCGAACTACTTTTATCCTCTATTAGGATCTAAGAATTCCAAATACTGTGTTTATTCAATGAAATTCTTAAGGAACCTGTAAAATGGACAAAATACAGGTGCAAAGTCGCTTCCTCTATCAGGCAGCATTTCGATCAATGCCAAATCAACGAATGAACGATAAAATCGCCCTCAACGAATGTTAAGAAAGTTGAAAATCTACTTGAAAACATTATTCAAAGTATTTGGCTCCTGGAAGAAAATTCGAGAAGAACAGAAGCTTTTACGAGCAGCAGAATCGTCCCATCTTCGGTGTTTTGAAACGAAAAATTTCAAAAAACTCGTGTTCACGTGATGCTTTTGCCACAACAGATCTTCCGAAAAATTGCTCAAAATAGAAACGCTTTTAAAAGTTTCCATATTTCTCTATAATGAAAAATGTCTAAAGAATCGAAAAAAAAAAACTACGAAAAAAATGGGAAGTGAAAAAAGCTTGAGCGAATCGATGTGAAGTGAGCGAGAGACGATTTTGAGATACGTAAAGTCTGAACAATCGTGGAATTAGTTTGAAAAGATCATAACCCTTTGTACCGGTGTACGGGCGTCCGAGCTCGTGCACGCTGCGTGAGACTTGGCACTTGTTGTTGTAGGGGCGTCGATGATGATCGACGTAATTTTCGTTCTCAGCTTCCGACGGCATGTACTTTTGATTGTTGTTGTTCGGATGATAGTAATTGATGGTGTGATGACGTTTCATCGTCATTTCAGGCGAAGTGACGGAGCTGTCGATGCTGGGTATCGGTTTGAGCATTTTTTTCAACGTTATCGGATCGAGACTTATACAACCGTTTTGTGCATTTTCGATTCTCATGTCGTCCGTACTCTTGCTCTTCGATTTACGTCCGTTATGATTGTTGTTTACGATGTTAAAAATATTCCCATTCTGCATCTCAAGCTCCGTGTAATCAGCCGATTTCGTGTGGTGCAGTTGCTCCTTTCTCATCGATTTGTTCTGCAACGTTCCTCCCGCTTGAGTCCCCTCTGATTTCAAAGTCTCACGCTCCCCCCCGCTTCCGTTTTGCTGCGTCCCGCTGTCCTGGTGCTTCACTCCCCTCTTCGGCGATATCGTCGTGCCCTTTTCCTCGGGACTGTCAATCTTTGCGGTAACAAAAAAAAAAAACAAAGTTCTCATTGCCGAAGCCCGGAAGTGGAGGATTCGAAACTTTCGGGAATTCTTGACACACCCTCAAACTTTCGGTCAACAAAAACGTGAAGGAAGACACACCAAAGTGGAGATCGAATCGAAGTTATAAACCGTTAAATATCATTACCAGTGAGTTTTCAAAGGATTTTTTAAACTGGCAACGTTATAATGATTAAGAGAAGGGCGAATCCTGATCACGAGTGCTTCAAAGTGATTTTTTTTTTTTTTGTAATTAGTCTTTCAGCTCTTGGAGGTAATTCAAATTTCATTTGGTCATTCTAAAAGCTCGAACTTGCCAAATTATTCAAATTTTTATGCAACAAAAATTTCTTTGACGTTATGAACTCTAGGGAACGTTAAACATCGAAACTTCTGACAATTCTCGCAACTGTTGAGGTTCTTAATATCGGAAAATGAAAAAGCAGAAAATAATTAGTTTTTTTTCTCGTTTTCAGAGATATTTGACCGTCCATTTATCAATGCCAAGAGCTAATCTGTATAAAAAGTCCATAAAAATGGAGCACAAAGTCATTCGCCTGAACGACTTGAATATTTTGGAGTCTTCGTCAACTAATATCGTACCTGCGAGCCGACATTTGCAGTTCCAGTTGCGGCATTCGCGGTTTTCGGAGTCGTTTGACAAGTTTCATTCTGCTGTTGTTTGTCTTTGTATTTGCACGAGTCACTGGATTTGAGAGTTTTGCCGGGTGTGTCGTTGGCGTTGTTGACGTTATCGTAGAGGGAAGCGCTCGATGTTGCTGCGGTTATTTTGTCGCGATTCGGCGTGGTCTCCATGTCCGATGAGCGTGTCATTGTCCTCGGTAACGTTGACGAGCCTGTTACAGAAAAGGGCATGAATATCGATCGAAAAATTGGCGGATTCGATAGTTTTTAGTATTTTTTAATGGTTAATCTTAATGGTTCTTATCACATCGCATTTTCGGATCTTGATTCCTCAGGGTCGAAAGTTGTTCCAAACGCATGCAAGTGCACTGAGGTGCAGCTTTCGTTCTGCTCGGCGAGGCTGGCGTCGACAATGGTTTTATTCGCGGCTTTACTTTCTGCTTGTTCCCTTGTTCGGCCTTGAACGAGTACAAAGAGGCCGCTTTTCTCGGTGTCTTTGTCGATGGTATCTGCAATCGTTGAAAGCATGAGTTCATTTATATTTAGGGTCGTAGGAATTAAATTCATTCGCTCGGGTCACGATTTGTAGTTATTTTTCGTAAACTTTTCATTCGGCAAGTCGAAGCTATTGGAATATGCGAGGGCTGGCTTTCGCGTTCATTAAATAACAAAGCCTCCAGCTGCGAGCTAGCTCATTTTCGGTCGAGAACACTTTTTACTCACACAACATTCCTTGAACTGTTTCGCATCGATCGGAGACGTAAAATTGAGTCCCCAAGTGTCGTTGGTCATCGTATCTTTCCAATAAATGAAACATTCGGAGGCTTGACCGATTCTCGTTCCTGTAAAAATGAAAAAGTAACTCGTTATTCCTTTCTTTTTTCTCCTTTTCCCCCACAATTATTCATCCGATTTGCCACGAAAAACGCGCTGAATCTTTACCTGGTTGGACAAGTCGAACGTCCAGGATCTTGTCGACTTGACTGTTGTAGGCGGTGATATGGAAGACCAATTCAGGCGTGTCCTGGAGGCATCGAATATTCACGGGAACAAGATCCTCGGAAACTTGTTGCCATTTAACAGTTCCAGCACCACTCGCACTCACGTGAAATACTTCTGCCCAAAGTCTGCAATCATTCTCAATATTTAGTTGGAATTATCGAGCTCCACGTAACGAGGCCACAAAGAGGATATAAAAAATCGCTTTTCCTCATGATTCAACGAGAAGAGAGCAACGAAAAATTTGGCTCTTTTGACACGTATGGGGCTTGCGACAGAGGTAGGAAAATTGGGGATCAACGATGGGGATAACGAGGGGACTGGGGGGCTCACAAATCTATTGGAGTTTATATCAAAAGCTGGCTGAGGTGAAAAACAAATGTTGCTAACACTTCTAACAATCGTGCGAAGCATGATATACGATTAAGGAAATATTTAACGATACATTTGGTATCAATAACAGAGAAGATCGTGCGTCCGAATTTGCAATGATCATTGATGGGGGCCAGGGAGCCAACGGGATCGGGGAGAAAAAAGATTAATGAAAAATGTGAGAAATAGTGGTGTGAATGGGTGAGATTATCTATTCGTATTCATCGCCCAGGAGAGCACAGGAAAGAGTCATTGAAGGGAGGCGAAGTTGAGAGGTTTGTGGAAGATAATTATTCGACTGGTACAACGATACGTTGGTTACGTTCGATTATTAATCAGTTTCATGTTTATTTAGAAGTAAAGTCAAATTATTTATGTGCATGAATGCAATTCAATCGTCTGGGCACACCCTCGTGTTTTTTGCTTCCAGGTAAGACGAACACTTCAGCACCAAAAGCTCACACTGTTTTTAACTGATAAGATAAAACATCATTGGATCAGGCTCACCGTTATTTACATCAAGATGGCTTCAAAATGATCTATAAATATTCATGAGTTTTAGGCCAAGTTGAAACGATTTTAAATCGTCACCTTTATTTAGTTTCTGGTATTAAAACATTATTATTAATCCTACGAAAGAATTATACTTCAAGCTTGACGCAATCGTAAAAACTTTCAACTGTTGTTCGTCACTTAAAGATTTCTCGACCTTCAAAATTTTATAAAAATATATTTCATGAAACTTGGACGTGCACAAGTTTCATAAAAGTATGATAAAATTCGACAACTCCCGGAACGGTTACGAGCTTCGACATTCGATGACGAAGCGCCATCAACGAATCGGGCTTCTTCATCATCGATTCAGCCTTCAGTAATATTTTCTGTGTAATTGAATTTGAGAAAAAAACGAAGCAGTCTTTGGACTCTGTCCTCCTTCCAAGATAGTCCATTGCAGTCATTGCTGCGCAGTTATTGATAAAAAATACGAGATCGTATAAATTCAAGCAGCTTCCAGATTTCATGATTTCGTATAATTCTTTCGATATGAAATATAAAATTGAAATAAAATATTTAACAAGATTTAACGATAGAGAGAGAGGTACAGAGAGAAGAGATATTTAATGGGTGGATAAATAGATAAAAATCGAAAGATAAAGAGAAGGTAAGATGGTCGAATGGAATGGTCGAATGGTATGGTATATGCGCACCTCTTCTTCTCTATTACGCTTCCGCACCTGAGCAAGTGGCCAGCCTCACCCCTGGGGACACCGATAGCGGGTCTTGCCCCAGCTTGCCAGGGTGAGTCCTCGTCCCGATAGCCCCTTTTGGAGAGGGGTGCGCAGCTGCATGACAGCTTATTGCCCATTTTACAAACTTCCGTTTATCCTTTCAGCGTTGGTTTTGTCCTTGTTTATCTCACGTTCCGTTCCTTCCTGAAGCGAGTAGCCGCGATCTTCTCTCCTCTTTGAGCTTCAGCTCCGGTTAATCCGTCATCTTGTAGCGATCGTCCCGCTGGTGGCTCGACGCTGATCCCACTTTCCTGCCCTTTGACACAATTTACTTTTGGCTTATTGGCGATACTGGTTTGGTGTTGTGTGTTGACTCCGTTGGCTCTGCGCTTCGTCAGCTGCCCCCCCTCCCCCCCTCCTCCCTTTCTTCTCCTCCTCTTTGGGCAGCTGCTAGTTTCAATATATTTGGCACGAATTTGACGAAATCCCCGACAAAATGAATCGGTTATTTCGTTATTTATGCGGAAGCACTGAATGTGTGTAGCGGTCGATCGGTCGCCGATCCACCGATCGCTCGATCGAACGAGGATTCCTCTTCGTAATCCTGTTTCCCCCTCTCCTTTTTATTGTCACATCATTAATACCGGCTGAATATATCAGCTCCTTCGCCGCATGATTTCTGCAAAGAGAAGCACAATATTTCATTTAAATCCTCATCAAAATCACCCCTCGACAGAAACATATTCGTTACTCAATTTTTATCTCCTCCTTGTGCACCGCAGTTGCAACGCAGATTCGAGACGAAATTAAAGTTTGTAGAGCTCGAGTCCAACGAAATGACGTGACGAAATACTTCAACAATTCCAATAAATAATCCTCCAATTCTTCGACCTGCCTAATTTACGAGGCTGAAGTTTGCAACGTTCGAGCCCGACGAAATGAATGAAAAAAACACGATTTGTCATTCGCCAATTTTTTATTTCACGAGTCATTCTTGTACACGTTGAAAAATGAAAAATTTCAAATTCCGCAGGGTACCAAAATTCGATATTTACTGAAATTATTTCGTTGGACTCCGACGTTGCCGACTTCAGCCTCGTGCTAATTAGTAACTCGTAGATTTTCAGTCCTCGCTAATAAAATGATGAGTGAAATATTAAATAGTTGTTCCATTACAAATGCCATTTTCGTTAATTTCGTTGGGCTCCAAAGTTGCAAACTTCAGCCTCGTGGAGATTCGAGGCTACTGTGAAACCGGAAGTAGTCGAAGCCCTGAATGGTCAGACGCGCGAGACGAGACCGACCGACCGTGTTTATATCGCGCAGCATCCGTCACCCTTCGATCTCCTCATCTCAACGTTCAAAATCTCTTTTTCAATGGGCTGTACACAGCCGGGGGCGTGGATTTAGAGAATAGTAAGCGATGAAATTTCGTACGTACACATTCGATAATCGATATCCACGGTGCACAAGAGAAAAAACGAGGTAAATGCTGACAAGTCCGAGGATCGAGGCCAATCTCCCGGCCGCGCTGAGAAAAATCTCCACTTTGTACTAGACACGTATGTCCGCACATGTACGTACACATTGAGATTCGAAATGTGGCTAATATTGCCTCTTCTCTACCAAGAGGCAAAACGGTGAATCGAGCTACGAGATAATTGCGAATCTGCCATGTTCCTCGACATTGTGTCCTAACAGATATGTGGCTTCTGGCTATAGAACTCCCACCGACCTTTCCCTCTCTCTCTCTCTCTCGTGACAGAAAAAATGCTCATTCAGTAACGGGCCAGCCAATGGAAAGCCACATGTGATAGAATCTCCATTTTTCTTTAATCTCGAATAGACATTATCCAATCTTTCCACGTAATAACTCAGAACGAAAATACTCTGCTGCAGGCTCACCGTAGTTTATCGATTCTCCCTTCCTCGTGCTCGGCATATCCAAATTAAAATTCTATTTCAACATTTTTTTTTTCATTTTCAATCCCAATGTAGAAAGGAATTGAACGAAGGGATGCGTCGATTAAACGAGATTTTCTTTCATTTTCCATTATTTATTTGGTCGTGTCAGCGTCTAGGTCGTTGGCGACCATTTAGAAACACGTGCATTTGTACATTATCGTAGTAGGATATGGTCTGTGTATACAGTTTGCAACGTTCGAGCCCAACGAAATGACGGGAGAAAACTCTCCAACAATGGGAAGTAAAACAAAATAATAAATGCGTATTATCTGAAATACTGTAATTCATTATAATTATTAAAGAATCAAATTTTGAAAATTTTCAATATGAGAATCAGAGTCCAAATTCTGTAACCCGTCTAATTTGCAACTCGTTGTTTTCCAGTTACCACCAAATTATTCGCGTAATGAAATGAAAAAGTTTATTGCGAATGTTACTTTCGTTAATTTCGTTGGACTCCGACGTTGCAAACTTCAGCGTCGTCTTTTAGATTTTTTCTTCGTATACATCCATTCGTTTGCAATAATCGATTGTTTTTTTCTTGAGTCGATAATTGTCAAGGCTATTTCAGTGGACTCGGTAGGTTTATTTTCGATGCTCTACCGCGAGGGTCACCGAGATTTTCGTTGGATCAACATAAATCGTGGCAAAGAAAATGAAATAAGTTGATTAACATCGTGGAGAGCAAGGTTTGAATCAACCGAATATTTATTCCACTTTGCTGAGTTGGATAATTTTATTTATCAGTGCGTGCGTTGGAAAGTTGAACATTTGGACGGCCGTTCGTCTTCGGAGGGGGGGAAAAATTTGCAGCTTTTCAATAATAAATAGCAAAAGTGAAAGCTCGGGTCGCGAGAGTCCCGGAGTTCTTCGTGTTGAATTTTTTCTCGCAAACACCGATGAGCTCGGTTTTAATTCCCATTTTATAATACACGCTCTCCTCGCTCCCTGTCCCGAGTAACTCGTGGAAACTTTGGCAGCAGCTTGCAAAGAAAGAATTTTAATCATTCGAAATAACATTTTGGCCATTATTCTCAATTCTTGACTCTTCTTCTTTCTCTCTTGATTTTAATATCGAGAGCAGACGAGCCGTCGCCAATCGGGCGGGCAACGTATCCCACCGCCCTCTTTTATTCCGCGCGCCCTCCTCGACTTTAAATTCTCCCGGAGCGTCCCGAGGGTACGTAACACCTGGCGGGTCCGTAGCCAGCCAAAATGTTAGCCCCCAGACCGGACTAATCCCGCTATCAATTACACGAGAAAAAATCCGGCGAGTTAATTCGTCGGGTGGCGATCGAATGTTGTCTGGCTCGAACGCGAGTGCCAAGTTTCGTCGAGAGCGCTCGATGACTTTGGTGATTGGTACTGGTCAAGTGTGATTTTTAAAATGAATGAAAATTCGTTAAGAAAAAAGGTCGAATGGGGGTGATGAGCGAAAGCCGAATAATTGGAGCAATTCGAATCGCCGAAATCGTCCATAATAAATGAGAGAAACGAGCGGAAGTGTCTCCCCTAAAATTCGTCTTGAAATAAATCTCCTCAAGCCGATTGGCGACGTTAAAATATCCATTGAAAGATGAATATCCAAACGAGCCAAAACTGTGTGATTCCTCATTCCGGGATGCCCGATCCCCCCTCCCCGATGGATTGACAATTGTGCAACGGTTCAAAGCCTCGCGGCTTATCGGAATCACGACGAAACCATGTTGTAGAGATACACGAAACAGGAAACTCTTCCAAAACAAAGATGACCTAGTTCAAGGATCGAATGAGTAGGGTTTGCAAGCACGAGCGGGGTGGAGCTCGACGAGAGGGATGACCGAGAGAGCGTGGGAGAAGAGAGAGAGAGAGAGAGAGAGAGAGAGAGAGAGAGAGAGAGAGAGAGAGAGTGAGAGAGAAGGCGGAAGAGAAAATAGGGAGCGCACAGGCTGCAGTGATAAATATCGAAAGGAGTGCCAGAAACCCCAAATCCTTCTTAAGCCCCGTGACTCGATCGATCCCCCCAGTTTTTTTTCTTCCCGAGCAAAACAAATATTTCGAATCGCGAGAAGAAGAAAAAACCATGTCAAAGAAAGATACAAAAATGGGACGAGAACGGCCAATTTTTCCAGCGAGATATCGAGCTGATTATAAAAGTCCTGAAAACCTTCGACCCCTTTGAGCCCACGCACTGGACACACCGGTGCGAATTAGCACATGGACTTTTCAAAACTTAACATTTCCAACAATCCATTACGATGCGATTTTAAAAATTCAAAAATCAACTTTTATTACAGAAAAAAATGGTCAAATTAACGAAAGCAATTTTCAAGTTCCAAACACTTCAAGTTTTCGTCGACGCAAATTTGCACCAATGTCGTGTCTACGGTTTAATCCAAAAAAAAACAAACAAACAAACAAACAAACAAAAACAAAATAAATCGTTAAAATTTTGAGGTCATTCATGCTCGGATTCCAGAGCCTTTCCTTTACAGCAGCACGCCGGATGGAACGACCAGGGAGAAAACCAAAAGAGGGTAAGTTATATGCATGTATAAACGCACATGCACACACACACACACACAGAGCCAGCACGTATATGCAACGTTTCAGCGAGAAACGGGACACGAAAGAGAGTACAAGAGCCAGGCAGGCAGGAAGCCAAACGCGCTGGGCGAATGCCGGGGGTTCCGATTACGGGAGAAAGATAGATATAAATAAAGAGAAAGAGAAAGAGAGAGAGAGAGAGAGAGAGAGAGAGAGAGAGAGAGAGAGAGAGAGAGAGAGAGAGAGAGAGAGAGAGATACGCGGCACATAAATGCGGTGAAATGGCGGGATGTATAGAAGGGGGTAGAAAACGCAGCTAGAAAAAGTATCGTCATATGCATTCTCGAATTCCCGCGTTGCAATATGCATCTTCTCTCTGTATTGGTAGGCGCGTGGATATAAATGCGGCGTGGGTGCAACGAGCTTCGTTCCAAAGAGTATATCGATCTTCAAGTTTCTCGTGCTCAGCGACTGATTTCTCTCTTTCTGAAAAGGAAGCCTCGAAAAAAGAATGTACGAGGGGTTTTATGGACCGCGGTGAAAGGACTGTCGTGAGAACCTCCCGAGAACTCAATTTTCCGCAAGACGTTGGGAGAAGAAAGGTGCTTTTTTTATGTTCGATGGAAATTGAGTGAGAGGTTTGAGATTTAATATCAAAGATGTTTTTGAGCGTTGCGGGGGATCAGAAATTTGGAGCTTTGAGGGCTGTTGCATTTTCGGAATCGTCGGTCATCGAAACGATAATGAAATCGGCCTGAGCTTCGCTTTTCCGAATGCGTACCCCAATTTTCATTCGCGTTGCACACCGTGCCTGCTTCTTTTTCACCATGAGTTTCTATGGGAACGGTCAGTCCTTGCGGCGCTGAATATTGCAACGTTGCAGTCCAACGAAATGATCCAAAAACTCTCAAATTGGTGAATAGCGAATATTTTTATCCTCCATTTCGTCGGACTCGAACGCTGCAAACTTCAGCGTCGTCGCTTCGTTAAATCCGTTGAGATTTTTTTTTTTTTTAGTTGCTCCTCCCGATGGCATTGCACCCCGGTGGCAAATGAGGGTTGACCGAGCGATACACACCCCCGGTGCGAGAGACCGGGCGTCGAGGTATCGACGGTTCGTTGACTTGCGAGGTCACGAGATACTGGCCTCTATGTACAGCTATACACGAGCCCCATTTAACGTGCACAATTATTATTGTGAATCATGAAGGAAGACCCTCGTTCGAGAATCCTTAATTTACTCGGCTCAATCTACGACGCTGAAGTTTCCAACGTTGGAGTCCAACGAATGGAACGAAAAAAACGTTTGTTATTCACCAATTTTTTATTTCACGAATCGTTGGTGCAGCTTGAAAAACTACGAAATGCAAATTTGGCAGGGAATAAAATAGGAGAATAATTACTGGAATTATTGGAGATTTTTTTTCGATCATTTCGTTGGACTCCAACGTTGGAAACTTCAGCATCATCTCAATCTACCAATCTTTAATTCCTAATTTCGTCCCCGAGGCATTTCTCGTTGGGTTGGCTCGTCGCCCCGAAATATCGTCACTGTTTAAACAGAGCTTGAGAATCTCCTTTGCTTTTAAAATTCACAATTTCCCATATTTATTATAATTTTTGGCTGATTCGCTCGTTCGTTTGTGACAAAAAGTTCAATTTCGATGTAACCAATATACAAATTCGCGACTCGTTCCAACCCCGATTTGTCAGAACCCAGCATTTCCACAATTCCCGCATTCGCACATTTTTCAACCAGCATTCCAGTGTTGTAAATGCGAATTTCCGAGCTGCATCGATGCGGTACGATTTTATAGCCGAATTGCATCGAGGATCTTCGTAACATTGATGAAAAAAATGTCGCTCAAATTGCAACGATTTGTAAAGGAATTTATTGATTTTTTCGAAAAAAAAAAAAAAAAAAAAAAAATGTGCTTTACAGTGCTCGATACGATTCTGCTCGATAAAATGTCCTTCAGTGCTTTCTCGAAACTTTTTCATTCATCGAAATTCTATAAATACTAATTTGGTATTAGTTTTCGATTCAAAGACAATATTCAATATATCGTTAAATTTGAAACGTTTCAATATAATAAAAGTGCTCGCACGTACGCCAAAGCACGCGTAAATACGGCATGTGTGGACAGCTAAAGTTTGCAACGCTCGAGTGTCCCGCGAGACGAGGGCGAAAAAAGATTTGCGTAGGTTGAACAAACTCCAAATATCAAATTCGGCAAGAACAAACAGAATAGACGAAGCTGAAGTTTGCAACGTTGGGGTCCAACGAAATGAACGATAAAAATATTTATAATTCATTATTTTTTTATTTCACGAATTATCGATGTGGCTTGAAATATATATGACGAATTGGAAATTCGGCAGGGGGCAAAATTGGAGATTTACTGGAATTATTTGAGACTTTTTTTCGACCATTTCGTTGGGCCCCAACGTTGGAAACTTCAGCGTCATCAAAATATCACATTAACCGTAATAATTAAACATTTCAGTCAAATTCAAAGTTTTACCACAATTTCGTTGGACTCGAGCCCGCAAACTTGAGCGTGAAAATCCGCGTGGATTGTGTTTCCGTAAATATATATCTGTCGCGGGATTAGTGACGCGTACGCGAGCAAAGTCAATAGCCCAATTTATTTGCGTGTACGTGTGTTTCGGGGGGGGGGGGGGGGGGATGGGGGGGGCGATATGACTTTTAATGGGAAATATATCGCGTGTGGGGAATCGGGTTGGATCGTAACGAAGGGCTTTTAGCCCAGGCGAGAATGGGCGTGGAATTTGCGCGGGATCGTAGCTATTATCGTTCGACTGCACACGAAGCCCGGGGCCTCGGGTAAGCGACAAGGTCGGCAGGTTTCTCGTTCATCCAAAAGTGCGGAGATTCACCTCTCGTTTTCGGGTGTACATTATTTCTAGGCAAAAAATTCAAATGATCTCGTTGTCTCGGGGGTCTCGAAAAGTGATTATACCGAGGGGGGGTAGAACGGACGCGAGCAGGGCGCGAGGGAAGTCGTGACGCCGAGACGCTACTGAGCGGCCTCGCTGTGATGCACTTTCTCACCCCCTTTATGCGGACACTCGCGCCCTTACACGGCCACGACATACACAGGCTCAAAGTGACTCGAAAATTCCATCACTCTCGACCAATTGAATTTCCCGGCAACTGATTAACGCGTTCGGACTCGCGATCCCACATATTTTTCCCCATTCACGGAGCTTCGTTCGCGCTCTCGTTCGAAGCTTCGGTTTTGACAAAACTTGTCTCGATTATTGAGGCACATTTTTTTAGGGGAAAACAGTCGGAGAGGATGATAAGGAAAGTGGTTGGGACTTTGGAGTGCGTTGAGATGAATTAAATCCCGGCTATTTTCCTCGCACGTTTATAAAAACAAACAAACGACTCGGGCAGCAGGCTCGCGGTGTATTTTCGCTCGCACCGCCTTTTTTTCACGATCGATCCTGCTTCCGACGCGGATGCGATAGAGAGGACGACAACAAAGAGCCGAGTATATAAGGCGGACGTTGGAATAAGGCGTGGAGAATTCTCACACCCGGTAATCGGAGGGGAGCCCGGGGTACGAGGACGAGAGCCCCGTTCTTCTCGGATGTAGTGCAACGCCGGAATTGAGGCGCGGCGCGTTTGCTCCTGCTGGCGGAGGCTCCCCGCGGCTCGGTCGCGAGGACGAAGGAGGAGAGGAGAGAGAGGCCCGGAGGAGGACGAGTGCAAATGTCAACGGTCGCGCGATCACTGACACACCGCGGGCCCAAGGAAAGAGGAAGCAAAACACAGGGGGAAAGTAGCTCGGGCGAGAATGCATCGAGAAATGCGGTATCCGGGCGGTAACTGCGGCACAGAGGAACGGGAGCGATTTTCACGAGGATTATACGAAATACGAGAAAAGCATTGTTTTTTAATTCCTCTATGAAGCGAGCGCGTTTTTCACGTGATCATTCGTTCCGGGGGGATTCAATGACTCGTTAATTTCTCGAATGATCGAAAGGTCATCAGGTCGCAATTGGACTCGTTTCCTGTTCAACCCCTTCGTGACATTTCTCACGGAGCTTCTATCGAGCCTTTTTATCCTCCGTTTCAAGTAAGGAATCACGGCAAAAGCCTCGGAACAAAAAAACTTGCGATTTTTTTTCTGTTTTCTTTTTCTGTTTTTTCTTTTTTTTTTCTGGATTGGCCGGTCGGAAGGCGATT
Source organism: Venturia canescens (assembly GCF_019457755.1). Lineage (NCBI taxonomy): Eukaryota > Metazoa > Arthropoda > Insecta > Hymenoptera > Ichneumonidae > Venturia > Venturia canescens. The sequence goes on from NC_057426.1 coordinate 3,684,822, forward strand.
GAAATTCGACGAGGTTCTTTTCTCCTCGGCATCGTTAAATAAATTTTCATTCCGGCCTCGTTTTTCCAACGCGATTATTCCAAGGGTAGGAAACGGCAGCGTTGATTTCGATAAATTTTTCAACGCTCGAGCGATTCCCCGCTCGGCACTCGCCTATCCGACAAACATTCGGCGATCTATCGTTGGAGTTTGACGGGACGGAGTTCCGGTGCCAATACTTGGGGGGCCCCGTCGACGTGACAAATTTCCATTTCACGGCTCTTCGAAACGTCAGTCGCGATTATAAAACGTTAAAAAAATATGAAACGATAAAGTCGAGTTTACCAAAGATTTAACGAGCACGTAAATAAAGGCCTGAAATCGTCGCTCATTCGCCGCAGTCAATAATCCCACGTTAAAGAAGAACGCAGAGTTGGCCCGACGAAGAATAAACACAAAAATCGTAAAAACATATTTCTTGCGCAAAGTGTAAGGAAAAGGTAAATCGATAAGCCAGTATTTATATAAAAGCCCTTTCGCTGTCGTTACAGAAATAATAATAAAAATAAAACAATATATAAAATAAAATAAAATAAAAAAGACACAAAGAATCGTGGACAATTTTAACGAAATAATAAAGCGAAATGTTCACCGTCATCTTCGCCGAGATCGAGGCGCGTGTCCGGGAGAATAAATTCACCAAATTCGGTTGACCTTACAATTTCGCAGGCTGCCACGAATTCCTCGAGGGAATGTCACAACACGTCGAGCAACATTTATTGCCAGCCGCGCGTAGAAGGGGAGTTGAAAACAAGAAAAAGCTCGAATAAAGCACACACGCACAGAGAGACACTGGGAGTTAAGAAGCGAAGAGCGAGCGAGCGAGCGAGCGAGCGCGGCACATGCCCGAAAAGCTCTCTCGGAATGGTCGCATCTTGGCAGCTCCGGCCGAGCCTCTCGGGGTGCTCCACCCTTATTTTTTCGCCACTGTTTTCGGCCCGAAACGCGCCACGCACCTCGACGCGAAGCCGCGATATACTATCGCGCGTTTCAATGAAACCGAGTCAAAAGAGTTGCGACATTGTGAGTTGCGAGCGGGGGGGGAGAAGGAAAAGGAAGAAAGAATAAACGAGAGGACAAAGAGAAATAAATGAAGCGCAGCCCGGGGAATATTCGATATTACGCAGTGCCGCTGTGTCAACTGCGGTATTGCACTCGAGGAGAAAAATAAAGAAATAAAGAAAGAGAGAGAGAGAGAGAGAGAGAAAAAAGTGTATTTTTGTCGCAAAATGTCCCCGGGCGACGAAAATCAGAGGAGAAAAGGTAACGGGGCGTTTGTGCGAAAAGTGAAGGAAAATAGGGGATAAATAAAGGTGAAAAGAATTTATGTTGAATTACGTTGATTTTATACACGATGACTTACGGTCGACGACATCATCCTCGACGAGAGTTGGGTGTGCGTCGTCGGGAAAGCTCAACCACCGCGACACATCGCCATCTCGGGGTGGGGGGTCGGGGGATGCGCGATGCACGACAACACCGCGAGCGAGAGAGAGAGGAAGTGCGAGGGAGATAAATTTTGGGTGTTTTGTCGTAAAGGTGCGTATGCCCGGTGAAATGCGTGCGATTCGCAGTTCCGTGCGAATGAGGGAGCGCAGTGGCGGGTACGACGATGGGCGTGGGGTTAAAAATCACGTAAGCTTCGTTAAAGCGGTATCCCGAAAGGCGTAGCTTCACCGGGAGATAAAAAAGCATCGAGTGGTATAACGAGCGAGGCTTTTTTATAACCTGGGAAGGAAGGAAGGAAGGAAGGAGAGCGAGCGTCGCTGTCCGGAGGTTGCTCGGGGCTCGAATTTCCTTTTTATTCGTGCACACCGCGGGCTAACGAGGCGCCTCGTATGTTCCTTCTCTTTTGAGATTCGCCCGAAGCTCGTGCTCTTAAACTACACGAAATTCCTCGGAGCCACCGCACCCTCCGACGCGCCCCCTTCCGCCTCGGCGCCCCTTTCCTTTGCGGATACTTCCCGAGACACGAGAAGAGGAAAATAAAGAAGAGGAATTTCGCGAGAGAGCGGTAAGATGGCCACCGCTGAGACGCTCGCACACGACCGGCACTGTTTCACTGACACTGCGGCTAAAAAATAACACCCCTTCCCACCCTGCTCTGTCTCGTTGAACTTGCTCACACTCGCACTCGCACTCTCTTGTTACCGCAGAGCCACGTTTTTCGAATGAATTTTTTTCTACCTCTCTTTTCGTACTACAATTTTGCTATTCCGATAACAATAATTATTATTATTACTATTACAAACGTTGTTATTACGATTAATGCGATTTTGGATACTGTACCGTTTGTGATAACTGCACTAAGTTGTGTCGTTGTTAAAGCGCGTTAGAATTTCACGTGAGGAAGATTTTATCCGAAATTTGGCCATGGGACACTCGATGGGCGAGACTCTTGGCTATATACACGTTTTTACGTCGATATATGTATCCACATAACACATGTATGTGGTTATATAGATGTATACATGTATAAATTCGTCTTGGAGAGGACGGGAGAGCACGAGCCCTGGTCCACGAATGCGCCCCTATCCGAAAATGTCAATATCCCCGCTGCGTCCGCGATGCGCCCGCGACGTGTTTCCTTTCCTCTCTCGTTCCTCCCTCGCCCTCGCTCACTCTATTTTTCTCTTTCTATCCTCTCGGTCAGGCACTCGGACACACACTTTTAGTCTCCTCGATTTTCCTCAGATTTTTCAGTTCGTGAGATTCTTCGTTCAATTCATTTTCATCAATTTTCGATAGTTGCACTCCCGAGATAAAAAAAAAAACAAGCCCGAAACGCCCGATTTCTGGTGGTTATATATGTTTATCGTTCGGTAGAACATCAACGATTGCATTTGACTCGAAGCGCGTCGCGAGTGAGCGTTCGAAGCTCGTTTTAGGTGTGATTTTTCACAGCGGTTTCATCGTCGTATGTGAGCGTTATTCGAGCATTTGTTTATCCGAATGGCATTATTGTAGGACTAACGTAAGATGAATCCGCGACGTTGTCGGTTCGCGCATTGCCGGTGTTGTTCGTGGCCGAATCTCGTTGCTCGACGAGCGATACAAAATCAACGATTCGCGTATCCCCCCGCGCGAGGGCGCTGCGAGCGCAGAGACGACCGAGGCGAAATAAGTACACACGCGGATAAAAAGGAGAGCGGATTCGAGTGCGCGAAAGCGACCGACGCCGCCCGCTCGCTCGCCGCTCGCCGTCTCTACAGGGAGGAAGACTCTCCTCGCGCTCTCGAGTTCACGATTGTACTACAACCCCCTCCGTGTTACTCTTCCCAGTTCTACAGCCAATGTACCCAGGCCGTCTCCTCGCCTGTTCCACGCTCTCGCCCCCCGCCATTCGCTGCTACCTCCCCCTTGCGCCCTCTGTCTTCTCAGACTCAATCCTCGTTTCGTTCGTGTACTTCCAAACGACGTTTTCCTGCCATCTTCTCTCCCTCTCTCGGCCTCGCACCACCACCTTACTTTCTTTCTCCTGCTTTTTATTCTCTTTCGATCTTACTCATCATTCTCGTCCTCCGCCTCCCTTTTCTCGTCGTCGCCTTCCCTCAACTCGCTCCTCGCGCTCCAACCGTTTAGTTTCGCTTCCCTTCCTGCTTTCCCATTTCTCTGCCCCTCCCCCTCCCCACCTGGCCGTGCATCTTGCGTCGTTTCTCGTCCGTATGTTTCTCTTCAGGTTTTATACTCTTCGTGCTTTATCTTCCAAGTGAAGCGCCAGCTTCTCTTTCCCGCTTCCATCTCTCGTTCCGTGTCGCCTTTTTTCTTTCTTACTTTTTTTTTCGCATATTCGCTCCTACACGTACGTACTTAGAGTTTTCTCTGTAAGTGTACGCGCGAGAGGAATGAGGCTGAAATTTCAACGTCACATAAGCGCCCCCACCCCGCTCCGCCCCTTCGACGAGAACAGGGCGCGTTTCATCCTCGTGTTCGAGTCACCATCGTCTTCGTGTTCCTCGGAGATGCCTCACACATTCCCGAGCGAGCCGGTTGCCATGACGATACCCGATCGATCCCGGAGCCTGCGCGCCTCCGCATCCCCACCCGCTCAATCTCACCACACGAATGCACATTTTTACTGATGCAAATGTACCAGGAGACGCCAATTCACGTGTGCACGCTTTACGTGCTTTATAATACTTTCTCACCACTACCGTCAAACTGCAGAACTAACAATCCTACAGAGATTCTCGTTTCATTCGCCCCACCTGAGCCAAACGCTCCTGTGACCCAATGTTCCATCAACATTGTTATCATCGTAAACTTGTTTTTTATCCTTATTTTTCTCTACGCTGAAATCTCACTGAAAAAGTGCGATTTTCTTCATTGACCGTATCAATTAATGGTGGGAAGGTTTCAAAAATTTTTGATACATTTTGACCTCACTTTGCCCAATATATTTATTTAACGGCATTTGTTTAGAATTGTTAGGTTACTTTTTGTTGAATAGATGCACGAAATTCTGATATTTATTCCAGCTGATGAATTTCGAGTATTATATTGGTGGGAAACATGATATTTGAAGTTCTAAGTAGTAAAAACTTGAATAGGGCGACAAACACGTTTACTTGGAGGGTATAGTTGTCCCTGAAGTGATTTTGCATCTATTAAAATTCGACGAGGTTACTGGATTTCTCAACCGCGGTAATAACGGGACGCATCAATTGATGTTTGATAACAATTATCGAGCTGAAGAACTCGGCAATCCATGAAAACGATAAGAATTTATTGTTTATGGTCAGAAGTTGAATATCTTCCGTCAGGTGATCATTAAAATTACTTATTTGACAGTAAAATTCGAATTGTTGTACTCACGACATAAATGTATGGCTACGAAGCATGTGCATTCGTGAGTATAGATGAATTTACGTTTGCGCAAACGCTGGGCTGACTCGTTCGAGTTTTTACTACTTGATGGCATGAGGAAAAGTTATCCGACACCGACAAAGTTCAAAAATTACAAATATTTCGAACTTTCGTTTAGAAATACTAAAAAAAATCCGGGAGTCTTATTCTTCGTATATCGGATTCAGTGCCCTTCGAACATCTTTTTTCAATCAGGAAAATCTATCAATCATATGCTGGTAGTGTTCCGACTTGAGTTGTGTGAGAATTTGACTTGGTCAGTATAATCAAATATTGCGAGATTTAGCCGGTTTCGCCAAGACAAAAATAAACACGAAAATGAATATCAGTGGTGATTTTTTCTTTTTGATTTCGCAGTTTCATTAATTCGAGGGTTGAATTTTGGATTATATTTTCACTCAGAATGTTATAAATTCCTTGTAAATTTCCTTACTGATCGATTAATGTACGTGTGAGTTTTTCATCATGAATCTAACATAACCTCATTTTCGAAACTTCTATTTCGAATAAGTGATAATTATGTGCAATAATTTTCTCTGAAACAAGTTTTATCGCGACGTATTTTTGAAATATTTCGTTATATTTTTCTGCGATAACATAACCCCACATTATTGGTGAAGAAAAGACTGACTCGCGCTGACAACACAACCTTCGAATTTTCGAGCTTTCGTTGATGTCTTCTAAATTAACGATTCAACGATGTTCTACGCGATTGTGAGAACCTTTCGAAACCCAAAAACCACCCCAAGCGTAATACCGACCAGATTTTTCGCTAATTTGTCCGTGAAATATGACGAAAATCCTGAGGCTAAGTCACGAGCTTGGCAAATACATTCTTATGGGGGTTTGGAAGATTTGAAATTGTCAAATGTACGAATTCCCGTTATTTCGAAACCAAACGAAGTTTTGGTGAAAATTGATGCTTCCAGTGTCAATCCCATCGATGTCGCTATGGCAAGTACGTAATTTTGAAAGCTCAATCTTCGTGCAATAAGAATGTGTATTTTCATTGTTGCAACAGAAATTGAAGAATATGAACCTCCAACTTTTATTTTTCTGTGGCTTCTGAAAGATTTCGAATGAATTTGAAAAATTGGTATAAAATAGAAGCATTCTTTTTCTCCTTCAAATTGCAGGAGGCTATGGATCGACGATATTCAACTTCATGCGCAAAACAAAAAACTTGAATTTAGAGCCAGAAATTGAATTTCCTCTGACATTGGGTAGAGACTTTTCAGGAACCATAGTGTCAAAGGGTCATGGGGTTGGCGACAGAATAAAACTGGGGGATGAAGTGTGGGGTGTTGTTCCAATAGATCGTCAAGGATGCCATGCAAATTATGTCACTGTTGACAGTTGTCTGGTAAATCATTAGCTATATACTCCATTTGGAAAAAAAACTAGCAGTTGAAAGGGATCTCTAAATTATTTGAAAACAATTTCTTGTTTCTTTCCTATGAAAGGTTAACCCACGTCCTCAAAACATATCTTCTGTTGAGGCTGCAAGTATTTTGTACGCCGGTCTAACAGCATGGTCTGCACTCTGGATAACCGGAGGTTTGTGTTATAAAATTGCAATTCCAGCAAGGATAAACCGAAGAGTTTTAGTGTTGGGAGGATCCGGAGGTGTTGGTACTTTGGCAATACAACTTTTGAAAGCTTGGAACAGTCACGTTAGTAAAACTATTCAAAGAGGTTGAAAAAAAACACCTTGGAGGTAGAGAATAGAAGATTGATTCACTTTTTAGGTAATTACAACATGCAGTAGCGATGCTGTTAATATGTTGATAGAATTGGGAGCCGATGTTGTGATAGATTACAAAGAAGACAGCGCAGATGATAGAATTGTCGACGAAGGCCCGTGAGTTTGTCACTTTTAGCTGTTTTTACTTCAGCTATTCACACTTCATGATTTTTTTTTGATGAACAGATACGACATTATTCTCGATTGCTGCCAACAAGGCCCTGACACAATAAAAGAAAAAGGATATCCCCACAAAACTTACATAACTCTGAATTCACCTCTTTTGAAAAATGTTGATCAGCATGGTTTGATCGGTGGCACAGTAAAGAATATTGGAGATTTGGTCAAGTACAATATACCCAGCAGAGAAAATAAGTCGTCAGTCAGATGGGGGTTTTTCACACCTTCCAGAGCAGGGATAAATATGATACAAGAATTAGTCGAATCTGGACAGGTGGGCAGGAAGAATTTCATCTTGAAATTCTGGCCGAATCGTCATTTAACAGAGTATTGGTTTGCAGATTTTACCAGTGATACACAAAACTTATTCTTTCGAAGATTTACCGAAAGCTTATGAGAGAGTCGCGGAAGGACATTTGCGAGGAAAGCACGTCATCGATATGAAACAGTAGTTTTTTAAATTTTATTTCTAGGTCGACACGAGTCTTTGTAAAGTGTTTTTGTATTATTTACAATAAATTAAAAGATAATTTATGCACTTTGATGATAATTCTTTCAACTCTTCACTTTTATTTTACTAGCTGAAGCCATGGTGTTCAAACTTCCATTTCCAAAGCCTATTTTTTCTTTAATGTCTGGCCAAGATTGACTGGCTATTTCCAATGCCTTTCTCGTACCATTTTTCAACACATTTTCTAAATAGTCAGGCTCCTCTATTAACTCAGAATATTTTTGTCTTATCGGTGTAAGATGCTCGATTAATGCATCAGCCACTACTAACTTGTACCTGTAAAAAAATCATTCAATTCAATAGTTTTCATATGGTGAGTTCGACTAAAATTTTTGTGTACTCTGAGCGTTTTTGAAAAATTTTTAAATTAAATTGTCATAAACACAATCCATCACAAAATATGAGAATATAATTTCAAAAATCTTATGATTCAAAAGGTTTACCAAAGTTTCCTTTTTAGATAATTATTATCTTTCAATTTGTTCATTGATTAGTAAAATCAGTAATTTCGTGCTACATGTTCTAAAACTCGCACTCACTTTCCAGTGTCCATTCCTTGGCATTCTTTGCAAATATCTTGAGGTGATTTTCCACTTGAGAGGGAATGTAGAGAAACCAAATTCGAAACGCCTGGCCTCTTTTCAGGCTCGTAAGTTACTTCAGACGTGAAATCTGTAACGGATCGTTTAATCTTCCGCAATATGACGTCCGGAGTGTCTGTGAGTTCAATTTTACTTCTTGCACTGTCGCTTGATTTGGACATTTTCTTTGTTGGCTCTCTCAGTGATTTTATTCGACCGCTTGTGTCTAATTCAGAAAAAAAAAGATTCATTCAAAACTGAACTCAAATTATTTTTGATGTGTAATAATTTTCAGAATAGCAAATTTTCTAATCACACCGTTAATTATTGAATGAGGAAGAGGAAAAGTCTTGCCGAACTTGTTGTTGAATAAATTTGCCAAATGTTGCGCTAGCTGCAAATGTTGGAGTTGATCTTCTCCTACAGGAACATGAGTCGCTCTGCGAAAATTTTGTCATTACCATTGATTTCCCTCTTATTTTATTTCAGTTCAAAAGTAAAATTATAAGAACAAAAATTGATAATCAAAAACCTTGAGGAGAAACTCACTTGTATAATAGGATATCTGCTGACTGCAGTACGGGATAAATATACAATCCTAGAGATATATTTTTGAGATTCTCACTCTTTTCTTTAAACTGCGGTAATTGTGCTAATCTAGGCATTGTTGTGATACATGCTAAGATCCAGCAGAGTTCTGCGTGCATCGGAACTGTGGATTGTTGAAAAAGTATACTGCGCTCCGGATCTATGCCACAAGCCAACAGAGTCGCAGTTAAATCGAAAATGTTTTTTCGTAGTTCTTCGGGATCCTGAATTTTAGAATTTAAGCAATATTGTTACTTTTGGAAAGACTATTAATAAGATTGATGTAAACCAAAAATTCAGAGGATGATAAAAGATAGATGATAACTTCTTATTATAACTGATATACAAATGTAATTATGCTTAAATATTAAATTCAAGTTTTTCGTAACAATTGGCAGGATTACTTGTGGCAATGTGATAGAATGCATATCAACGATACTCCAAATGACGTCTTCCCCAGAATTCTGTAGTCTGACCCATTCTTTAATAGCCCCTAAATAATTGCCAAGATGTACGGCACCTGTAGGTTGTATACCCGAAAAAATACGTCGCGGGTAAATCGGAGCTTTCTGAAAAAAAAATACTGCACCATCATATCATTTAAAAATTCAAGTCATGGAAAACCTCCATAAAAATCTACGAACCATTGTAATCTCAAACTAACCTCTGTATCTTTTGTTTGACTTAAGTTCCGGTGTCCCGTCGCAATAGATTCTCTGAACACTTTCACTTTTGGTAATAATTTGTTGCTTCTCCTCAAATTATTAAACATTATTCACTCAATATCGAAAACTCGGTTTCTTCAAATTTCGAATACAGTTCGCACTATTCAGGGTTATGTTCGTCGGTAAAAAAAACTTTAAAGAAAAATTTGACGACAGAGGTTCTCAACTCTGTTGACAATCGAGTACAGGACTTCACATTTACATCTCTACCAAAAACACTTCTACCAAAATTCAATTCTATCAGACACATCTATACCAAAATTCATTTATACCCAACAAATCAAGCCTCATAATATTTCTACCATTACCAAATACTACCCCATAATAATCCCATTAAATGTAAGAAATCGTTATGAAAAATGAATTCGATTTTGATTGCTCAACTACCACTTACCAACTCTACCAGAAGCACATTCTACCAGAATATTTGTAAACGTATAAATCGCGACGACTGTACCATAAAAATAAATCATTTCAAAAATCATAATCCGCAATTACTTTACTTTCGTTGGTAAAGTAGGTTGTCCAGGTTAATAGCTGTCATCAAAAATAAAAAAATATTAACTTTGATTAGAACGCCATATTTATGGCGTGACAACATCTATTACAATTATTTGGCTAAATCGTAAAGTATGCGATGGACCTGTAAGGAAAAAATTTATCCACCCCGCAGTTGACGTCCACCTCTTTTTATAAGATGACCGCACTGACATTTTACTTTTCAAATTGTAAAACCTCGCGTAAAACGGTTCATTATATTTTCAAAAAATTTTTTCCATCAAATATCAAAACATCATTCAAACGTTCATGCGTATATCACGATCGTTCAAATTGGCAGAACATATACATTATTTTAACCTCAAAATTATTTTTCATATTTCGCGCAATCATATTTGTAAAAAAAAAATCGTTGGTGTGTAGTTACTCACGTTTACAGGAACGGTCCTCGATCTTCTTCCTACCTTTTGCATCCGCAATCCTCGTGCTCTCCCTCATCCTCCACGATCCTCTCGCTCTCCCTCTTCTTCTACGATTCTCTTATCCTGCTCCATACACACTTTTCTTCCCGTGTTTCTGCATGCTCCCACGTTTTGAACTTATCACTTCACCGCATCGCAGAAAATCAAAGTCGATTCACAATCACAAATTTATGTTTTTTTTTCGAGAATGAACTTGGGTTTTTATTCACCAAAAACTTGACTTTATACCGACGCGAGAGAAAAATTTTGTTATTTAATTGTACGACTAATTAAATATGAAAATTAGCACTAACGAAAAAAATGTCCACATTTTTGGGCAAGACTCTCCTTTGCCCACTCTTCCCTGTGTTTCTTTTCTCAGAAAAACCGTTTTGGCGCAAATGAATAAGCCAATGTCGAGTACCAGAAACAATTGTAGCGCCACCTGTGCCACCGTTTCGTGGAGAATCGAGTGTGCCCGCGTGGGTGCACGCGTGTCCGGTTGCTCGCGTCCTATTGTTAGCATTCGATTAGTAAAAACTTCGTAATGCTGTACATAGCTGCGGTTATACGCGTTGCGTGCGTTGCTTAGCGTGCAGCGTTAGCAACTCCGACTTATCTGCATGGAATCTTGCCTGCGCGACTTCAAAGTGATACAGAAACTGTATCGAGTTCGGAACTGTGTCAACTATCAATATATATTGAGTAGATTTACTGACTGTCCGTCTTCGCTTGCCGACAACCCCATGGCTTTAGGACCGTGCGTTAGGTGCTTTGCTTCGCGTTGCGTTGCTCGGGGTAAGTTTGCATCTTAGCTCGCTTGCGAACACGCAAGCGTGCGAGCATACACACGATTCTCGAAAGCTGTGACACAGGTGTCACTAGACTGTTTTTGTTACTGACTCTTGCCTCGAATACTAATTTTTCATGAGTCGCCAAAATTTTGGAAATATTCATTCATGCGTAAATTTTTATGGAATAATAACGTTCGAGTGCTAGAGACTTTCCTATCGGCTTATTCATGTAGTTGGGTTAAAAAAAGGGAAAGTTAGCAATGGAAGGAAAAATATTCTGTATTTATATCGAACGATTAAAACGAATTTTCCATTAAATTTGAACTCCAATATTCGTTTCGTTGTGCCTATTGTCAACATAGACGATTCTATATTTTTTTTTTCGTTTTTTTAATTTTTTTTTAATTTTATTTAACCGTCGATTATTTATTTGAAATTCTATTGACTTTTTCGATCGATTGATAAAAATTACATAGTGGAATAAAATTATATTAGTCATAAGAGATAAAATAGGATTTCACATATCGTGTTTTGTGTCCCGTTTTATCAATTCACTGCAATTTACAATTGATAATACGGAGCGGCACCACTCACGCTTCGTACGATCCTCACCCTACGCCCGCCGAGCGGTGAGTGTGAGTGCGAGTGAAGCGAAAGCGAAACACGTTGCGCGCGCTCTCCACCCGTCCCCCCTCTTTCCCGTTGGCTGGTCGCGCGAGCTGGCCGAACGCCTCTATCCCCACTCCACTACCACTACTGCGCTACGAAGCGAATTCCCCAGCCAGAGTAGCCAGAGGCCAGAGGGGCCAGAGTCCAAACACGACCAAGCGTAAACGCGTGAAACGTAAACACGTGATGAACGAAAACAAACCGAACGAATTATCCACAATCCATTCGAAAATATTCACCGATCGATTGCCATAATTTTATCACTGCACAAAAATTTATGTGTCGAACCGTAAAATAAATGACCATTTTCCAATAAAATTATACATCATTTGTGGCGTTCTAATATTTTTATATTCATATATTAATGTATTTTTTTATACTATTATATTTTTTTATTTTTGACAAAAGTTTTTACCCTGGAAAACCTGCCTCACCGATGAATAAACATACATTTACGAATAAAAATGTTCTGGCTGGTAGAATGTACTTCTGGTCGAGTTGGTATGTGGTAGTTGAGGAATCAAAATTAAATTCATTTTTTCTAACGGGTTTTTACATTTGGTGTAGTTATTTTGGAATAGTGTTTGATTATGATAGAAATATTATGAGACTTTATTTGCTGAGTACATATAAATAAATTTTGGTATAAACGTTTCTGATAGAATTGAATTTTGATAGAGTTGTAAATGTGCCATTCCGCGAGACTAAGTTATGTACTCGATTGTCAGCAAAATTGAGAACCTCTGTCGTCGAGTCTTTTTTATCGACGAAAACGACCGTGGTGACATCTGTGCTTAACATTTAGAACTAGATCCTGACTTTTAGGTTAGGTTCTTGAGTTCTAGTGTTTTTCTTTTACTCTCCACCCTCAAAACTTCCTCTACTATCGAAATATTTGAAGTTTTCAATGAAAATTATTCAACTTCTAAATTTACATGCACGCTTTGGAAATAATGTTTGAAAATTTTCGTAATGTACCTCCAACAAATGCAATGTAAACTATTTTGTCACAAAGATTTTGGCTTAGAGTATTTTATGAGAGACACACGAGCCATGAGTTTTTTAGATAAACTTCACGTTCCAAGATCTTTCCTCAACCACAGCATTTGGAATGAAAGGAGTTCATTGTTTTTGCAAAGATTATTCAGGATCACGTATTTCGAAGTGAAAAACATGAATTTTTAACATCAGAGTATCATAAAAAGACAAATTAACGTCCAATACAAAATCTTATAGGATATCAGTTTTTTAATGTAAGAATGAAGAAAAATGAGACAAAAATAATTTTCTCCGAAAATAAGTGTTTCCGCAATAAAAGAGCGTTCGGAAGTACACGATATCTCGCCAATAATCGTCCTTGAGTTTCCTATAGAAAAAAACTGATTTCATGCATCACACATTAAAACACTGCACGACCAAAAACTAAAGGGAAACCGTGTAAAAACATATTTATAATTTGCATTCCATGAGAGTTGTGTCATTTACTATATAGCCCTCCTACGATTAGTTCACGTAGCGGCCACGACGCGATACGTCGCTGGTGGTGTAGGTTTCATGGGCATATATACAAATAGATACATAGAGAGCTGAGTTTCGCTGTCCCTCAGGAAATTCGGAATAATTCAGTACATCGCGACGTGGTTACGAAGATCGGACGATGGCAAAGTGTTCTCGCGAAGTGAGATGTTTACTACGAAAACGATAAAATCTGGCTTGATATTTCACAAAATCTTCAATCATTGATAGCTATTCGTCATGCAACGAAGTTATTAAAATCATAAGAAATAACAAAATTCATTGAACGAGTTGCTAAAAAAACTCGAGAAATATTTTACTTTAGTCACCCTATATGTGTGCATTGGCCCTTGCGCGGTAGGAACGGAGGAAGCATTTATTCGCGTTTAACGAGGGAAAAATTTTTAAAAAATAAAAAACGAGAAAACTACGACGGTTCGCACAGTGTAACAGGTGCAGGGAAACTGATGTCAAATCAGAGCAACGAAATGCCGAAAAAACGAATGATGACGGTACGATGCATTTAATTATATGATTTCATTCGAAATCGAATTCGCTATATTCGAAGTAAAAAATTTCGAATAATAATAATAACGGTTGTTTCAACTTGAAAGAGGCTTTATTCATTTTTTCATTGATTCGATTGATTTCAAACTATTTAGAAAATCATCAAACTTCTCATCGAAATTTTTCTAACGGTGAATTAACTTTCGAATGTTTCCGGTCTTTAACAACCGTTAAAAGCTTCATTTCTATGGTAAATGTTCTCGATTATCTACTTACACTGAAAAATGTTCTAATCACTCGTTCCATTTATAACTTTCAAAAAATTGCTTTTAACGCGGACGTTCTGACGTCTGTATAAACGTGTATTAGATCGATACGTCAAAAAAGTGTGTTTCAATGTATACAATCCACGAGGAAAAAATTGATGCAACGCACGTGTGTTGCCACTGTTATCGTAATTGCTTTTTAATGGCCTACTGATATATTTGTGTCCTACTTTTTTACTTACTCCTCTCATCTTCGGTTTTTATTCAAACGTTTGTTCCGTTATGTACAGTGTGTAAATTAATTGAACATAAAAAAAAACCTTTATGTGAAAAGAAAAAAAAGAAAAATCGATGCGATTCGAATATTAAGTGGACAAATAAATCAGAAACAAATGTCAGGAGATCGATTGTTTTTTCTGGAAACTATAGAAGTATTAAAGCTTTTGATGAACGTACAATTATTATTGAACAATTATTAGTCGAATAAAAAAAAGACAGGGGAAAGCTCTTAGCATACGAATCGATGAGTTATTTTTTTCAGCATTTACAATTTCATATGAATTTCGAAAAATCAGTTCAGTTACGTTACAGAAGGAACTGACAGTTTAATCGATAAATTTGACGTTAAACGATCGATGCTCAAATTAATGAATTCAATTGTTTATGATCGATAGTAAATTTGGTCGAATTCATTTGGATTTCTATCGATGTTTTGTAATGCTCGATTATTAACAGACGAGTGAATAAATGAAGTGTTTTACTCCGTCGTAAACTCATACAGACGTGCACAAACGTTTCGGCCCAAGCCCATCACGTGTCTCGGGCGAAAAGAGGTCAAACGTTGGGATCGCTGCGAGGTTTCCGTGGCTGTACGGTATGGCTTACGGGTCTCTCCGGAGCGGGAAAAACTTCGATAGCCTTTCAAGTGGAGAAATTTTTGGTGGAGCGTGGAATAGCGGCGTACGGCTTGGACGGTGACAACGTGAGAACCGGTCTCAATTGTAACTTGGGCTTCAGCAAAGAGGACCGCAACGAAAATATACGCCGAGTGGCCGAAGTCGCAAAGCTGTTTGCGGACAGCGGTCAAATATGTTTGTGCAGCTTCGTTTCGCCCTTCGAGGAAGATCGCCAAATGGCTCGGAGAATTCACAAGGATTTCGACCTCCCGTTCTTCGAAGTTTTCGTCGACACGCCTCTCAACGTCTGCGAAGCTCGCGACACCAAAGGATTGTACAAAAAAGCGAGGCAAGGAGCGATCAAAGGCTTCACTGGCATCGACCAGATGTACGAACGACCTGAAAATCCTGACTTGATCGTCAAGACCGAAAATTGTACCCTCGAAGACTCCGCGGCCACGGTCGTCGACCTTCTCGAGAAAAATTGCATTGTTCCCAATCTCACGAGTCACGGTACACCCATTCGTGAGTTATTCGTACCCGAATCGAGAGTCGACAGTGCCAAGGCTGAAGCTGAGACTCTCAGCTTCCTTGAAATCAACGAAATCGATGTCCAATGGCTACAAATTTTGGCAGAAGGTTCGTCCTTTTTATTCCTCCTTAAAATCATTATTTTCCTTGTGTCGAATTTCGGAACGTTTAGTTTTAACGACGATTGCAGACGTTGAACGATTTGTCGTCTTTGAAATCCGTTTTTCAGGCTGGGCAGCTCCTCTGACAGGTTTCATGCGAGAAGACCAATTCCTGCGAACTCAACATTTGAGATATCTGAGCGACAATGGGGCGGAAGTTAGCCAATCTGTGCCAATAGTATTGGCGATAAGCACCGCGGATAAAAATCGTTTGGAAAGTCTTTCCGCTGTAACCCTCAAATACGCTGGCAAATCATTAGCTATTTTGAGAAAACCAGAATTTTACGATCACCGGAAAGAGGAAAGATGCGCTCGGCAATTCGGCACAACCGATCAGCGACATCCGTACGTCAAAATGATCTACGAATCTGGCGACTGGCTTGTCGGCGGTGACGTCGAAGTGCTCGAAAAAATCAAATGGCACGATGGACTCGACGAGTATAGACTCACTCCCAACGAAATACGATTGAAATGCAAGGAAATGAAAGCCGACGCGGTCTTTGCCTTCCAGCTTAGAAATCCTATTCACAATGGACACGCTCTGCTTATGCAGGTTAATTATTATAACGTTGCTATAAGCACTTCAATTTTATTCGGTGACTGCACAGTCGAAGGATAATCTGAAAAATTTCAGACTTCGAATCTATCGATCATTTTCGTTTTTCATACAGTGTTTTTCTATAGTTTATAAAGAAAGAAAAAAAGAATTTTTAAACAATAATTGTTGTTAAAAGAGTCGAATGATTTTTTGATTCGACGTTTTTCTCGAAGCGCTGAGAATTCATGCCTGGACGGAATAAAAATTATTACCGTAAATGTGTGAGACATGCTTCGTTGCATTATTTTTTGCTTCTTCACTTTTTTCATTGTCAAGGATACCCGAGAACGTTTGCTGAGCGATCGTGGCTTCAAAAACCCAGTCTTGCTTCTGCATCCACTCGGTGGTTGGACGAAAGACGACGACGTGCCTCTGCCCACGAGAATTCGTCAACACAAAGCTGTTCTCGAGGAAGGAATATTGGACGCGAGATCAACGCTTTTGGCCATTTTCCCAAGTCCAATGATGTACGCGGGCCCTGTGGAGGTAAAATTTAAAAAAGCCTTCCATGATGATCCGATGGATCAACAAAAGTGGAGGAGAAAATATCGAAATGATAGTAAAAAATAAAGAGAATATCAAATTTTAGTTAAATGCAGATTCTTCACCTCTATTCGCAGGTTCAATGGCACGCGAAAGCTCGAATGAACGCAGGAGCAAATTTTTACATCGTCGGACGAGACCCGGCGGGAATTCCTCATCCCGATAAGAATATGACACCCGATGGAAATCTGTACGATCCATCGCACGGTGCAAGAGTATTGTCAATGGCTCGTGGACTTCAAACTCTAGAAATAATTCCATTCAGAGTGGCAGCTTATGACACGAAAAACAAGAGAATGGCGTTTTTCGAGCCTGAGCGTCGGCAAGATTTTGATTTCATATCTGGCACGAGGATGCGCGGTGAGTTTGCACTTTCGCAACTCGGCTAGATAAGCAGACAAAAACGATGCATGAGAACATTTTTTCCAAATGTCAGAACACTCTTAAAGAGCGGATTGAGTCGGATATTTATTGCTTGCATTCGAATGTCTAAAAAATAAATTTTTTTCCAGGTTTGGCCAGGTCCGGTGAAGTTCCACCCGATGGTTTCATGGCTCCAAAAGCTTGGCAGGTGCTCGCAGAATATTACCAGAACGTAGACAAAAATTGACGCAGGATAAGGACAAATGAACTATTAAATTGTACAAAAGCGAGGAAGCAACGAATGGCTGCTTCGTTGAATATTTTTATCACGCAATCAACTATTTTACATTCCTCTAATAACTCATATTTTATTCGTATCGTTATTACATGTCGTAACGAACAATGTTATTAATTTGCGCGAAATTTTATTATTCTTTTTACCGGTGGTAGAGATCGGCAGGTTATGTGAATGTGCAAATTTTATCAATCATATTTATATGTGTATTTATGATGTTTGTAAATACTCTAGCACTTGGTTAATGTATCTTGTACAAAAGATAGCTTAATTTTCATATATGCACATACTAAAATCAAAGTATTAGAAAAATTACAAGTGTACTGTGTAAAGTCCATCTTTTATCATATTAAACTATTAAACCAAACTTACGCGATTCGCTTCGCCTTCACGTTTTTCATTTATCGAGCTCAGACACTTGACTAACATCTTGAAAAAAAAGATGCACTGAGTTTTTGTAGTAAAAACTCTCTGGGGATTTTTGTTCAGAGCGATCGTTGTTGAGGGAAATCAGTCTTACTACTTTTATGAATAACTTTCCTAGATGATATCACAAATTAAAAATAAATAATTGAGAAAATGAGGGGACGACGACTCGGAAGGGTGAGAATCTTTGTTAGGTGAAACTTGAAAAGGAAAATATTCTTTTTTTTTTAGATAATTGGGAAAAGAATGCAAACTGGTTTGATATTTAAAATATTTTTATTATCGTAGTAAAGTCAAGTTAAATTACATTAAAAAAAGAAAGACCAAACAAAGGCGATTGGATAAAAACACTTTTTTACAGTTACTGTTGAAAGTATTCGTCCTCAAAGTTTCGAGCGCAGAGGATCGAAATTTTGGCGAATATTATTTCACAGCAATTTTTCGAGCTATATCTCATATATGCTTTCTTGTAAATTCACGCAGGCTTTATTTTGTACGACGAAGAAAACATATTAAATACATTATACATTTTTTTTTTTTTTTACCAATATTCAATAACATTCACTAACTGTACAGAAATTTCGTACCTGCGATTGTGTGAAAAGAGAAAATAAAATTATTTGTATTTTTTTAATCCAAATATTTAACGAAAATCATTTTAAGCAACAGGAAAGAAAAAATTGTAAAATATAATATTGAAATTGATTAAACCTTCAAGTCTATCAGTAATGCTTGATGATGAAAGATCCACGAAAAAATGAACGGATACACGATCTAATGAAAAGGCAACTATTATATAAACGAACGATTACAGTCATCAATTAATGTTTTTCTTCAGTATATACAACCATAAAGATAGTGTTTTCTCTTTAAAGACTCATACGATCCGTAAGAAATCTATAACTTTACAAATCCCAATTTGAATTGGAGGGAATCTAAAATTCTTATATCGATTTGGGTTCTAATGCTTGAAGCGTGGTCAAATATTGCTCTTAATCGATGAAAAAAATATTGTTACACGATAAATATTCGTTTTATTCTGTTGCTTTTTAAACTAGAAAATTTTTTCCAATAGGCAAATTATATGCTCACACCTCAAACACTATTTATGTTTGTTTTTTCTTCTTCTTTTTTTTTTTTAATAAGCCATTTACAGCACGAATTATGCTAGTACAAACTTAATTATTGTACATTATTGATGCAGTCGCTAAATTCACTTCGGCGCTCGAGTCACTGAGATCGGGAAGCGATAGCATTACCGGTATAACTTGTATTTTACCGGAATCATCTTGCTGCTGTAAATGAACCACGGTTATGTCCGGTTGCAACATATCACCCGCTATCATTTCGTCCGTTATCATTTCCGCTGTCTCGATATTGTCCGCCGTAACTTCCTCTGTGTACACCGTCGTGTCTTCCATGTTCATTATTACTTCGGCAGCGTCCGAAGCTTCTCTCGACGTCTCCTCGTATTCCTGGGTAAAGCAAAAGAATTTTTTTTTTTTTGTTAAATATGAAATTTTTATAGAGAGCACAAAATTAAAAATTACTCGGCCCGAGTGCCGACGATATTGAGAGTTTTTAAAGCTTTGAAGGCTAAGAAAAAATTGTTTCTTCTTGGAGGAAACGAAGCAAAAAAAAATTCACCTGTTCGTAGTTCTGTTCATACTCTTCACCAATGTCCTCGGATTCGAATTTCACGATTTCTTCTTCCGTATATTTATCATCATTGTACTCTTCGGACTGTTGTTCCTCGATGAGTTGTTCTTCCTCGTCCTGGTTTTCATAATCAATTTGTTCCTGTTCGGAGGTTGAGGTTTCTTCAGTTTGAAGTTTCGATTGTTTGACATTTCGGCCAGCAACGATTCTCTTGAATCCTGAACCACCGAGGCTCTCGTGTCGTCGTTCATGCTTGTTTTTATCACCGAGATACTTGAACCTCTGTCGACAAACGATGCAGGAATAGGGACGTTCGTTGGTGTGAGTTCTTTCGTGGCAAACGAGAGCGCTGACTTGTTTGCATCGCCAAGGGCAGTAGCGACATTGAAGAGGTCTTTCGTCGCTGTGTCGATTTTGATGATGTTTTATCAACTGTATTTTAGTTTTGAGATTAAAACCGCATATCTCACAGGTATAGGGGCGATCCTCGGAGTGCGATATCATGTGAGTTTTAAGGCGCAACTGATTGACAAAACGTTTGGGACAGTGGGGACAAGTGAGCGTTCCCTCGAGTCTGTTGTGGGCGATCATCATGTGATGCCTGAGTCGCACGTCGGACGTGAACATTTCATCGCAGTCCAAACATTTAGTAGGATTCTTTTCGATGTGTGTGTTCTTAATGTGAGTCCTTAATATCATTTCGGTTTTGAATGTTTTATCGCAATGGACGCAAGAAACTCGTTTCTTTTCCGGCTGCGTTTCAGCCTCTGATTTTATGCCACCAGGGATAGTTTCGTTGTGAATATGAGACATGTGCCACTCGAGCGATCTCGTAGAGAGCATCGAACGATTGCAAATGTGACAAGTGTACTGTCGACCGTCCTTGTGTACACGATTCCTATGAATAACGAGCATCGAGTGGTTGGGAAACTTTTCAGAGCATATCTGACAGGAGCATTCCTTGAGGGAACGACTGTCAGACTTCTGATGCACTCGCATGTGGAGTCTCAAACCATCACGACGATTGAAGCCCACGCCACAAGTATCGCAACGATATTGTCGTTGATCTTCGTGGATTCTCACATGTTGCTTGAGAGTCGAACTGTTTTTAAACATCTTGTCACAGTGCGGACACTGTATCGTGTACGCTTTGTGTGTGTACATGTGCTTCGAGAGACTATAAAAGGGTACCAATTTGTGGCAAACCTGACATTCCCGTTTGTTCCCAGTTGGATGATGTTTTCTGATTCGATGATGTCGCAAACTGGCTGGATTTTTGAAATCTGCACCGCAGTCTTCGCACAACCAAGCTCGCAGGGTGGTGTGAACCGATTTCATGTGAAAAGTCAATTTTTGTTTAAACGCGAATTTCTTGGGGCACTTTGTGCACTGGTATATTTTTTCCCACGTCATATGTTGGGTTTTGAAGTGCTGATCGAGGGTCGCTTGGTGCTTGAATTTCTCGCCGCAAACGTCACACATTTGGCCGTACATATTGTCGACGTGCTTTTGCTCGTGTTGCCTCTTTTTGCCCTTGGAATCGAGGACGATTTGGCAATAACGGCAAGTGAGCTTATTGATGCATTCGGCGTTGTGAGCGCGTTTTGTTTTTACCGTTGGAAATTCCAAATGGCAATCTTCGCACCAATACATGAGCTTGTAATCGTGGGATTTTAAATGTTCCTCGAGTACGTCACGAAGCGAAAAAGTTTCGGGACAATAATCGCACTCGAGATAATCTTCCTCGGCGATGTAGTCCAACGGCTCGGTGGCGTCGATGAGATCCGGAAAGTTTTTTTTCGACGTCGCATTGTTGCGATCCTCGTACAACGAAATAACGTCTTCGTCGGTCAAACGATTTATTATGATTTTACGTTGTTTCAAATAACTCTGAAAGTCGGCCAAATTTTTTTCCCTCTCGCCGAGCACGCGGGACAATTTTTCCATGTTCCCCTCGGTGTAAGACTCGCTGATTTCGCGCTTTAAATTCTCCTTCTTTTTTTTCGCTTCTTCCCATTTTTTTTTCAATTTAGCCAACCTCGTCAAATATTCACCAGCGTTGTCGTAAGCTTCGGAGTCATCGTCTTTCGCTTTATTCGTGTCTTCCTTGATTCGTTGCGATTTCGGCGAGCCAATGAAGTGCCGAATGTCGTCGATGTCGTCGACCGGCTCGATTTTCATTCGCGGAGCATTATCCACCGGCGTTGGTGACTTTTCTACAGGATTCACGAAACGAATCGTTCCATCTTCGAACTTCAAAGCGTTCGGCGTTCCCGAACTACCGCCCAAGATTTTTTCTCGCCTTTTTTTGTACTCTTCGATCTGTTCGGCAATTTTTCGTTCCCTCATGTCGAGCTCTTTCGAGCGCTCCATTTCAAATTCCGTTTCTTTCTTAATCGATGGCTCGAGCTTTTTTAAAAGCTTTTCAACCGGCAACGAGGGCTCGGCCGGTTTCTTTTTCTCATCCTGCTTCTTATTGTCCAACCCTTTATCCATTTTTTTGACTTTCACGAGCAGCACCTCGTTAGGTTTAGTTCCTTTCACTTTGACGTACATTATGCCGTCCTCGTTCTCGCTCGGGACGTTCAAAGCGTTTTTCACATCCAACTTTGGCTTTTTTATATCCATCAACGGCTTTTTTAAATCCAACATCGGATTTTTCAAGTCCAAGTTTGGTTTCTTTATATCTAATTTTGATTTTTTCATTTCTTTCGGTCCCGATCTGACGAGCGTCGAATCCGACTGCTTGACGCACGCCACGGGATTCCCTAAAAAATCTTTGTGTATGGAGATCTTACGTTTGAGAATATTCGGCTGTTTTCCCAAGTCCTTGCTCGCTGCTTCGGGTTTGTTGTCGATTTTTTGTTTATCCTTGGCAGGCACGGTTTCAGTCTGATCATCTTTATACCCGTCATCGTCCGGAGGTTCGACTTTGACATAAGCTTTCAATTTCGCGTCGTATTGGTAAACCGTTTTGTTAGCATCTTTGTTAGGATCTGCCTTACGATCGATTTTCGATTCTGTTTTGGCAGGTACGATCGGGTTTTCGGATTGCTTATCTTGCGTTTTTTCAGTTTGCCGCGCTTGAGAATTTTCCGAGTTGTCCATCAAACTGTCAATTTCTTCGTCACAGTTGTCCGACCGAAAAGACGGATCGTCCGGATCGAATTCTTCGATCGATTCGTTGTCATCGCTTAGATTCGCGATTGACTCGGTCGCAACTTCGCACTCGTTTGTCGTTGTAGACGCAATCGGATCATTTCTTTCCGTTGTAGATTCAGGCTCTCCGGCAACTTTTGTAGGACTCAAAGATTTATTCGATGATTCTGATCTCTTGTTTTCTGGTTTTCTAGCGACATAACTCGTTCTTTCGGGATTATTAGTCAATGGAATCGTTGTTATGGGACGAGACTTTTCTTCCTCGCTGCTCGTGCGAGTGGGAGTTGCACAATTACCGTGCAGTAAAGAACTTAAGGACTGCAATTTGACCTGCGCCTTTTTGATCTGCATAAAAAATTTGTAGCTCATTTTCAAATCACAGATACAGTCCATGCACATTTGCGTTGACAGGTTGTCATGCGTCTTAATCTCTTTCAAGTGTTTCATTTGCTGTTGCAACCGCATTTGTATTCCTTTTTCACTGAATATATCAACGAGAGGCAATTTCTGACCCGCACAAGTTCGACAATAATTTCTCAGTTGATTCTTCACTTTTTCTTGGGTAACCACAGCCTTCATTTCCAAAACACTGGTGCTCAACGGATTTGTCAATTGTGCCAGAGTTGTGGGCTCTGACGATATGAGCTTCACGCGTGGCGTAACTTTTTTTAAATCGTTGATATTTTTCACTTGCGATACCATCCTTTCTTGTATCGGAGTTTGTATTCTACGCTGTGGTGCTCTCAGAGGTGAAGCACTGTTGCTTTTCACTATTGTACAAGCCTTTTTATCAAAGATTTTGAGTGATTTTTCAGGCGTTATTATCCGCCGGACTTCGCTGTAATCGTGTTCCCTGTCAGACTTTGATGCTGGACTGGGACATGTTTTGATTTGCCCAGGAACAGCATCTGTGAAATGAATTGTTGACAAGTCATTAAATTCAGAGTTTCATCTCACAGACTTTAAGGGTTGATAAAGGATGTAGATTTGCTCAGAATCCCATAAACATCGGTTCTCTGCACTGAAATATTGACATTTCATTAAAAAGTGATTTTTTTTACCTTGAATGATTTTGATGCTGCCACTGTTCCGAATGAACATCCCACCACCGCTGACAACATTTCCAGCGGCTGGAACCTCTGATAGAGCAGTATTTTGAACGTTTCCATTGCCAGAAACAACAGCATCAAGGGTTACGATACTTTCAGAAGTGAGATCTCGTATGAGATCATCATTGTTGGATTCGTCATCTTTCACATTCTCACGAAAATGTTTTGAATCGTTATTTTCACTAACGCTAAGATTCGACGCGTTTTTAATAGATTCACTCATTTTTGCAAAAATGGAAAAACGAGGTTATGTTTATCCATCTGTAAATTGTATTAATTTCAGAGTTTATTACGACAGTTGAAAAAAAAAATATATTACTTTAAATAAATCGAGTCATCGTCAAAAAATCACTTTTTTCATTCTGGTGAAGAGGAAACGTGATTTTAAATTTGTAATTTGGCGCAAACGGAAAAATAAAGTTCTATGATCGGATTTTTTTATTTTAAAACTTAGCGATAGTTCGCTCCTCCAAAATCATCGTGCTATATTTGTGCGTCTTTGTGGCCAGATGGCGTGTACCCACAATTGGCGATTTACGCGACGTTCTCGAGCATTTTTGTGTTTAATTTCCAACTGGCTTTGGACCTTCTATACGACTACATGATATTCATGACCGAAATATACTACTCTCTTTGAAACATGAACACGAAATGTAGGGCTCTCGTAAGTTTTTCGAGCTACAAGCACAAACGTTACATCCGGCTAATCATAGTTTTTGGAGATTTTGGACACTTTTCAACAGTTTCAAATGTATACTTGCTATTTTGTTTTGCGTGCTATTTTGTTAGAGATATTGAAAAGACACATTGAATCGCAGCGTTTATATATTAGATTTATCGTTACTTTTAAGTACACACTTGTCGACGGTTCTTCCACGTACTAGAGGGATTCCTCTCTTGAGAAATTGACGACGTTCACATCAAAATGGCCGCGACATGGCGTTGCGTGAATGTTGGTCGTTCGCGTTCTCAACTCCGCGTCGATCACGATTATTCCATCCAAAATATTTTATTTCGCCAGTGAAAATTCGACGATATGTCTCATTAATTTCGTGGTCGTATTCGCAAATGAATTTTTTTTCGTTTTTTATATGAACAATTGTTTCAATGATTTTCAGAGAATCACCAACAAGGGGAAAAAGGGAGTAGAGACCTTGAAGTAGGATTGGTCGATGGTAAGTTCAACAGCCAATCGTAAATCACCAAGCGTCGCCCTCTATCGACTTTTCAAACAACTTCTGCATCACAGGAAATTCCGATCAAAGGTCACCAGCGGACGAATTTGAAATGAAAACTTGCATTCGGAAATTCGTTTTTATTTTCATAAAAATACAACTTTTAAAGTGTCGGATATGATCGGGGGAGAGAGAAACCGCATATTTCATGAGTTTGAAAATAATGGTCAAGTAGGTCAGGTAAAAAAAAAATGGAATTTGAATTTGCAAAATGGCATAGAAAAACGATTTCAAAGGTATTCGAAATATTTATTGATGAAAAAGGGTAATTTAAAAAAAAAAAGGCAAAAACGATTACGAAAGATTATTTTTACGATTTTTGACCTAAAAGAAGCCTCCTTACCCAAAACAAACAACAATTATTATTCTTTTTTTTATTTTTCATGGTCCCCGAGTTAAAAACATAGTTTACGGTGCAAGCCCAAACGAATGAATTGGCAATAGAAATCGAAAGACAATGCACAGTTTTCATATACTTAATAGGTTGAAGTTTAATACTTTAACTACACTTAAAACACTTGATTACTTAAGCGCACAGCGCATGATAGCAATAGTAATATTTTCATCTCAAACATTAAATCCACGGAGGAATACTGCTCAATATATTTGTTCTTCATCAGAAAATATTGGATCCATGTAAACACGAACCTATATTATTTATATTACAGAATTCACAACAGTTATGAAACACGGAATTCGGCACATTTAAGGTCTACTTTGAAGGTAACTTTGATCTGTCATTAATAATATATGAGGTGATCCTCAAGAATCCTTAACGATCACCCAATCCTGAGAGGAAATCTTCAAACTCAAAACTATTATCTCATTACTTTAGAAGTAAAAAAAAAAAGAACAAAATAAAGTTACATCCTTTTTGGAAAATTAACTATCATTTTTTTTCGATCATTTTCTTTGGAGTGGTGAAGAGAAATCATTGAATAAATTGTGTGTGAAAATAATGCATTGTCATTTGTAACGATGCATTTGTTCAATATTTATGGAATTAAAGCTCGATGGAGCACGACTTCACTAAATTTATAAACAAATACTGTATGAAAGGACGAAAAAAAACTTCGAATAATTGGAGAAGTACGAATGGCATGCAGAGAATTCCCAACATTTGTACCATTTGCATGCACGTCACGATTCATCGATTACACCGTGCTCATAACCCAGATAATAAGAAATCGTGATAATCCGAAATCCGATGAAATTGACAATTTAAGACGAACTTTCTCTTTGTTTCGGATCATCATAGTTCATGAAAACGACAGAGATTTTGCGTAACTTTGGTAACGAGCAAACTTAGAATTTCCAACGTAGGCTGAGTCTGTGTTCGAGCAGCATGTTGTTTTCAGGCGGCAGAGCCAAACAAGCTCGCAAAATGTTTTCGATAGCTGCTCTCTGTTTGGACAATGCGTTTATCACCGGAGCACCCTCAGGTACCAAAGGAGCTTTGCAGAGATAAGAAAGAATCGAGAGAACGCTGTGAAAGCCAATAAATTCACTGTTCGATCCACTTTCTGTATCTCGGAATGAAATCCTCGAGCACAGTTCAGCGATTATAATGAGATCGAGGATTAGAGGACTCGCCAACAATGAATCCTCGCAGGTGTTGTGCACAACTATCGTGTTGTGACCACCGAGCATTATTTCCGATGTGTACTCGTCCATTGCTCTTTTGCTGTCACCTTAAAAATATTATTAACAATTTTATTAGTCGAATTTTCGACCTTTGTTTCCAGTACATGAGTTATTTGTTGAATCGATACTCACCAACATAGGGCACGTATTTTATAACGACGCAGTGATCCGGTTTTTTTCCATCTTCGTAAAGAATACTGTTGGACTTTACCATATCATCGACCACGTTGCTTTTGGATATCTATTTACAAAATTTAAAGTGATGAGCGGTTATCAATGATAAACCCAAAAATAAGGATCAAAGTATTCACCTCTTTGGATCGAAATTGTTGAGGAGCCGAAAGATTGTATCCATCGTTATTGCCCAGATGATTGTAGCTCACGATAGAAACGGGTTTTATACCAGCGGACACTAAAAAGTCTACGAGCACAGATTTCAACTTGGTTTGTCCCGATTTGAAATCATCACCTCCGATAAAAGTTTTTTGCTGTTCCGCGAATTCTACAGCACCTGGAACGAAAGTATTTTGGGGCGACCCATTTATGTAGGTGCACTGCACCAAAAAAAAAAAAACAAAATTTTAGTCCACTTTCCATTAAGTTTTTCGTCACCAATTATTAACATATAGTAGTTTCGAGACACAAAGTGTGGTACGTTGAGGTGAAAATAACATTTTTTTTGTTTTCAATTTGTCTACAAAATTTTAATTCCATTATTTATACTCACTCCTTCGAGAGCTGAAGCAACAGCAAACATTGTGCTCGGGCTGATCTCCGGATGATCAGTTTTGATCGACTTCAACAAATTCTCCGCTGTATCATTTACTCCTGGAATTATATCTGAGAATCTCTCAGTGTTAGCTGTCCACAACACAATGACACTGTCCAAATTTTTCGAACTTTTAAAATCAACGATATCTTTCCGAATGCTCTCCAGTTGTTCAGATTTTGTGCCTAAAATCAAATTATTCGCTCGTTCTTCCTGGAAAATGGAATTTAAAAAAATTAAATTGTTTCTAGAATATTTACTTCTTGTGCTATTAAGTTTTAGAAAAATCTTGACGAACCTGATTAGCAGCAATGAAGTCTGGATAATAAATACTTTTTCTTGGCTTCATGTGGACCATGTGCGGTTTCAATTGATTCTGCAAATTGATATCCAGTACTTTAGATCTAGACATGGCATCTGCCAAATTCATGCTCGAAATATCCCATCCGTCAACTTCTATATTATTAGGTTCGATCATAGGTAGCATTGAAGAGATAGGAACGTAGACATCTTCGCCGTTGCAGCTGCCAAGTCTTACAGTCGACGCTTGTGTCAATGAACCAAACCTAGAAGGAAATTCAAGTTCACACGAAGCTGTTTAGGGTCAACCAAGAACATTCGGGATCTCTTCGGGCTATCAAAATATGTGAATAGTAATCCAAAGTTTGAATCTCTAAAAAATCTAATTTATTTGCTCATAACATACCAATTTGCTTTGACTATTCCATCCTTTGTTTCCCAAGATAGTTTCATTTTATTAGCCAAAAGGGCAGCTGTTATTGTTGTTCCGTTGTTGCCACCCCAACCGACAAACATAACACCCAATTTTGGCACTTTCAGTTGTGTTCGAATGATCATTTTTTTACACAATGGTGTGACCTGAAATTTTTTTGATACATAGCTTTTTACATGTGAATTATTTGAATCATTTGGAATTTAAAAAAATGAGTGGCATTGGATAATAGAAAATATACACGTTCGAAATTTCTTGAAATTTTCACAAAAACTGTTTTGTACGTGAAAAAATTCGAAAAAAATTTCGTAAGCTCATTACATCTTTAATATAACTTGTTATCTTACGGTATATTCAGAGCCATTGACCCCAGATTTCGTAACACGTGTTGTCTGATATTCATATTCCGCTTCGATGTGTTCGGCCTCGTACTTGACCTTGGGAGAGTCAACGTGGATCTTGAGGGCCATTGAAAATGCGTCGGATAAACAATGACAATAAAACGTTTCAGAAAGTCGTAGAAACCAATGAAGAATCTTTGGATTTTCAGCTGGACTCTTCACAGGAAAAGCTCGGGGTGTAACGTTGCAGAGTTTTTATCTCAAAAACGATGATCAACTTCCGATCGTCAAAAATTTCTAATAGTCCTTTCTGGACTTGTTCTCGATCCTTCGAAACGTCTATCTTCAACTGTTAACGATAGAATTGCGTTCTATTTTTTACACTACACAAAAAATTCATATACTCGTCATTTATCGAGGAATCATGAAATTTTATCGCACCTAATTTGAGTGAATTAGAAAAACTGACGAAGTTACTCGACGGACTCCAAATACCGGTTTTGATGCTTCTTTCACGTAAACGTGACGCGTGTCACTTCCAGTGTTTAAGTATAGTGTGTATGGGAGTATGGGAGAATTTTCTAGTTGCGTGTTTTCAGGGGGTAACGTCGTAACGTGTAACGAGCATGCGCTTGAATAGCTCAAAGTAGATTAGATGTATTTTCGGATTTTTCTTTTTTTGTTTCTCATTGCGCGATCACGATCGAGCAGGGAACGTTCGGTCGATATTTTGGCTCTAGGTTTTCTTTCGAATTCAGCATTTATTTGTTCCTTCGTCATTATATTCTAATTATTTAACCAGAATATTTTTCTTGAGTATGATATATTCCGTTATATAGAAAGGGAGAAAGAACGTTAGAACACCCGAAACTTTTTGAATTTTCTTTACCACGATTTCTTCGATGTCAACCGACCGAACAAACTTGTTCGAACGTTGTTGGGTTAGGATCATCGTTTTTCCAAAACAAATAAACTAATAAAAACATCGCCGCTGTACTCAATTGGTACGCGACTTTGAGCACGAAAACTGCACTTTCTGCTGTCGATAAAAATTACATCTACTCGAATTTTTCGAAAACAAATATCCACCGTAAATCGATATGAGATTTTACACACCAAATAAACTGCACCGTCGTCATTTGAATTCACAGTTGGGTTATGTTTCAAAAACATGTACCGAGGAAGTTTAACAATACAATTTTTTCCTCGGCTATTTCCCCATTCGCTTCGTAAACCCGTGTACAATAACTCATATACTTGCCGATGACTTTTTTGTGTTTATTTCGCATCGTATAAAAAAAATTCATACTCGCGTGAACGTTGAGTCGATGCCGGTGAGCGCATGTGCACGTTAATTCCCTCTCTACAAATATCGAGAAATGCCGTTAACTTCTGGGGTAGCAATAAATCTCACGGAAAACATGACCACAGATTTAATCTGGGGTAGGAGATGAGCTCCTCGTGAATAGCGCGGGTTCATTCGAATTTATTCACGATAGAGAACACGCCAGTTCGTATTATTTTTATTTTTTTTCGAAAACACTTTCCAACGTTGATAGTATTTTCGGTCACTCCCCAGCAAACGGACTCGCTCAACAGGAAAGCTTTTTAGTTCATTTCTATTTTACTTCGATTCTTGGATAATATCAACAATGTCACTGTTCGCATGCTGCGTTCGTCGGGTGAGTCTACACAAAACAAAATTTACAATTCACTCACGTACTTCTTTAAGGTCGTAATAATGCCTAACCTCCTACTCCGTTGGTCGCGCTCGGCAAACTTTTCTGTAAATTTCGAATTCAGTGAATTTACTCGTCGTCTCGAGCATTCGAACTCTCAAAATTAAGGTACTTTTCGAACTGTTCTAGAAAGAGCCGCGACAGTTTTTCAGTTTTTTTCTCATATCTTTGCTCAAAATCGTGGCAAACGGATGGGAATTTTTCTCAGTTTTTCAACCCAGAAAAGCATGTAGAAAAATGATATACCTCTGAACCTAAAGTTTTGAAGTCGCTGCTTAAAAATTCCTCTAAATAAACGAATTTAAAGAAAAACTTCATAACGAAAATTCTCTCCAGCATCTTCCGGAAGAAAACTGTTCGAATTTAAAAAATCTGCGAAATTGAAAAGTCGTTGAAGCGTCCTGTCAAATTTCATTCTGTAAAGTTCGAACTCGGGAGGAATGGCCGGTGAAAATCGTAAAAAAAGACGGAAAACTCGGTCGAGTTTCGTCCAAAGTTTTTCGATCGAGTACCCAAATTTCGAGAAAGTGATGTTTTTAAAATTCGCTTATGCACACGATCTGAAAATATCAATTTCGCACTTTCCCCAAAAGTTTCAACATTTCTCCGATCGCGAGTCGTAGAAATGCGGACGATTTCGGTGTGAAACGGCCATGTTCGAATCGAACGTAAATTCGAAGGTAAAAGTGCTGGGCCCCGAAGCCGATGAAATCGATATCCCGCGCGGATCGTCCCTCACCGTAAAGTACTTTGACGTGCGTGCACGGTGCAAGAAAACACGTGGATTTTGTATTCTAGTACGGCGTAGTGTCCCCGCATCGTTCGCGCATGACCTATTTTCGCATTTTTGCGTAAAGCGCGCGTGTGACGAGGAAAAAGGACTAAATTAAGAGGCTGCGGAGAGGCGGCGTGCGCCTTTGACGTCAGCAGAATCGTTTTTATCGGTCGGTGGCTCGACGTCACGGCTTCGGCTCATCGGCTCGGCCGATGCTGGAGTTGTCATTGAAATCGGACGATTTCGAGCTGTCGATCGAGCAAAATCGTATTTTCAATGAAAAATTTTATTTTTTCATTTTAATATTAGATTTTCGGTTAACACTTTTTTCGAGATTTTACATTTTAATCCAAATTTAGATTCTTTCGATTTTAATATATCATTTAATAATTTGTTTAATTGAAAAAATTTGAGTTGTTTTTTTTTTTTTAATTTTTATTTTTTTTTTTAATTTTATTTTGCACGAATGCACAAAATATTGATTCGCTCGCAACCTTCGCGATCGTTTTCTCGAGCACGATTGCTCGCGGCGGGGTCCTCGAAAGCAGGAAAAAATCTGCACCGCGCAGCTGCCAGCCTGTACGACACGCTAAAATTAGACGGCAAGGATATGACGAGCAGCGTCGCGTCGCACCCTTGCTGATCGAGTGGCAAAATCGATAAAATGTTCACCTCTTTTTTCCTCTCTCTCCTCTCTGTGCAAGACTTTCCGCTAATTAGCTGCTCGATTAGGTGCTCAGCGGATCGTCGGTGGTCGAGCAGCGGCTGAGCCGCAAATTAGCCGGTTAATTCGCCTCGGAGGTCGCGCTCCGAATTGTCCGGAATGCAAAAAAAAATGAAACTTGTATTTGACTCATCGCAAAATTCGCACTTTCAACCTGTTTTTTCGTCCAAACGACGTTTTTGGAGATAAAACCGAAGGGAAATGTTTTTTGCGCGGCCGGTCGACGGCGACCCCAGGGGCAGCAAATCCACGAGTCACGATCGCAAGGCTTCACGATGGAGCCGCCGGAAATTTCGTGGGAAAATACGCTCGGAGCGCCCGGAGGCGTCCCCTTCGACGACGACACCAGAGACCTGCTGAAGGAATGCTTGGACCTGAGGATACCCCAGCCGAGCACCCTCCCACAACTGATAGAGCGGAGCGAAGCTTTCCCCTTGGCGTTTCCGGTGAACTCGAGCCGCTGCGCGGTCCTCAGGGACCGGGGAATTCCCCACGAAACTCTCGAGGTTCGATCTTCTTTACTTTTCCTCCGATTATAATATATTCGCAGCTCCTCGAACCCGGCGTCAAAGCGGTCGCACAAACCCGACGGGAAATGTATTTTTTATTCCGATCCGCGAGCAGTTCAACGCCAACTCGACGTACCCGCTGATCCACGAGGCCATGCTGCCCCTCATCGCAGCCTGGTTGAAGTACAAACGCCGCTACGGAAGCACCGTCGAAAAAGCGCTTTACGCCAAAATGGGCCTCGTCCGATTCGTTCAGAGACTCCTGGAGAAAAGGGCCGTCCAATTTTACGGCGCTGACGATCGGTACAAACTCTTGAGCGGCGCCACCGGGAGCGACGGATGGGAGAACGTCGGGACCGACGACGAACGGGAGCCTTTGGTAAAACACTCTTCTTTCCGTTCGAACCAACTTTTCCTCTTTCGCGATGAGGCTCCAAGGTGACGCGACGATTCATTGGCTAATTTATCGCGTCAGATTCTCGCCAACTGTTTGTCGTACGACGAGATCAAACTGTCGGCGATGATGCTCGTTTCCTCTCACTCCGAATTCATAAACGACGGGTCCCGAGAAAATCGAGGAATCCCGACGAACGACCCCTCGTCGGTTCAACCTCGGGGCGTGATAATGGGCGTCGTGGGCACGAGGCAAGTGGCATTTAACTTCGCCAGGGATTTTACTCATCTTTTCACTTTTTTCGAGCTCCCTCTAACGAGAGCGGTTTTAACAATTTGATTAATCATCCGCGGCGCCACCACCCAACTTTGCTTTCCTGCTCACCAGATTCGAGCGAGCTCGGCTGATGGAGTGCCAAGACATTCTCCTCACTCCGCTCCAAAACAACATGGACAACGGGTCAGTAAATTCTCTCAATTCGCGCGAAAACGAACGAATTTTTTAAAGGCTTGTTCAACGCACTTTACTGTGGTGGGCGGAAAAGTGGAACATTTTTTAATTAGATATTCTTCACGATGCTGAAGTTTCCAACGTTGAAGTCCAACGAAA
This sequence comes from Venturia canescens, assembly GCF_019457755.1. Lineage (NCBI taxonomy): Eukaryota > Metazoa > Arthropoda > Insecta > Hymenoptera > Ichneumonidae > Venturia > Venturia canescens. The sequence continues at coordinate 3,717,978 of NC_057426.1, forward strand.
TGATCTAAAAAACTGTCCAATAATTCCAGTAATTCTCCAATTTATTTCCAGTCGAATTTGTACTTTGTATTTTTTCAATCTACACAATTATGATTCGTGAAATAAAAAACTGATGGATAAATCATTTTATTTTCATTCATTTCGTTGGACTCCAACGTTGGAAACTTCAGCGTCGTTATTCTTCGAGTACAATTTCTGAAGAATATTCTCACCAAATTTCGTCCATAGTACTTGAATCTTTGAACACGATTATCTCAGAATCGTATTTTTTTCAGTACCGAATTTATTCCACTTATTTATTGTATTAATAGCTAGAGAAAAAGGAAAATTGTGACAGAAAACCGAAAATTTAGCACCTCGAAAAATGAAGTTTTCGTTAAAACTGTCGCCATTTTTTGTTAAATCACAACATTTTTACGAATCCTTCGTCCAGGCCCCCGAGCTATTATTGCAACAAATAAGTGGTGTAAATTTGTTATGGATCGGGTTAATAATTTTTCGGTTATCATGTCCACTGCGAGTGCGATGCTGAAAAAAAGGTGTTGCCCCGAAAACGCAGGTGGAGTTGCGCCATTTCGATAAATTTTTTGACCAACGAACGTCGTTGACCAATATCGTCGAAAAAAAATGTAAAAAATCACGTTTCTTCGCCTGCTGCTTATTTGATCGAAACGAATGATTCTGACGATGAAAATTGCACTCGTTTGCAGATATGGGCCGGGGCTCGACGACGCGGGCGGCTCGTCCGGAGAGCGATCGAGTTCTGGGTCCTCCGACGAGACCAAGCGAGGGTTACGAGTAATCTGGTCGCATTTTTATGGGGAAAACTATCATCCGCTGTACGAGGAGGCGGTGAGGAGAGTAAGGTCGAAGGACAATCGGCGGTATCTCGCTCTGACCAGCCAGACGATATTCGACATCGAGAATTACATGAAACGAACTCTCCTCTCGGTGGAAATAATACTTTTGGAGGCGAATACGCGAGCCGAGAAACAAAACACCACAGCTTTTTTGCACGTCGTAGGATTTGGATTAGGTCAAAACTGCTTTCCTGTTTTTTTTTTTCAGTATTCGAAAATGAAAAAAAGTCTTTTCCAATATTTCTCCTCTGATTTGGCATTTTCCTGGAACAGGCGTCTGGAAAATCATCCACGATCAGGAAATGTACTTTTTCAAGACTTTCGAAATAGCTCTGAAGAAAATGAATCGAAAGCTGCGATACGTATCGGACATCATGTTCGCTTATTTTCGGCAGGACAAGTGCGGCGGAGCTGGCAATGGCGATTACCTCGGAGGTCCGTAAATTATTCTACGCATCGCGTCGATTTCCCTTTATTTCGTTTTCGTACAAAATTGCTCGGTAAAAACCAACAAATTTCCTTCCCCAGATATAAAAATCCACTTCGCCCTCCGAGAGCCTCACAGTCGACTGACGCGAGGCGGGGACTCGGACAAGTTGTTGGTCGTCACTTACGCGTGGGACGGCAACGCGTATCCGGGTGAGTGGATCAGACAAATCTTCCGTTTTCGTCGTCGACAGTGCCTCGAATTTGCCTCAATTATCTATTCGTTTTTATCAAGGGAACGAGTACTGGAGCGGTTATTTGACAGCGAGTGGAGATCCGGCAGCTGCTTGCAGTACCCAAATCCCGGAGCTCCATAACCCCTTGATAAATTGGCGGAACTGCGGAGAAAATTTGCACGTTGCTTCGCCCGAGCACGGTCTCGTCCACATAGCAGATTTCGCGAAGTTGCATCTGCTCGCTTAGGTAGAAAGGGAGCATCGAAAATTCCATTTATTCAAACCTCCGTTTAAGTCTCCCACACGAAAAAATGTGTCTCCCCCCTTTTCTGTTATCGTTCAACCAAAAGTGTGGTCAAATGAGCGAGAAAAAATGTGTTTCCCTAGGAACGGCGTGCCCCGTTGCTGGGGGGCGTTTCTCAGCGAAGAGCGTCGCGTTTGAGCGCAGCGCGTTGTCAGCGGAGCAGAAGCGCGGACATAGATCGTTTGAAAAAGTACACGGAGCGGAGGATCGAGGAGAGGAGAAACACGGAGGGTTGTTCGTCCGGTTTGGGAGGAGTCGAGATCGGAGGATTGAGCTTTTTCGGGGGGTGGTCGAAGAAGTTTCGAGAGTTGGATGGAGCCCGACGTCGCGCGGAGTCTGAGGAGCGCGCCTGCGAGGCCGCTTCCCCGGTGGCCCGAAGTCGGTGGCATTCTTTGCGGAGATTCGTCTCGAGCCGAGAAGAGCGAACTTTCGGAATTGGGAGGTTGATATCGGGAGGAGAGAAGGAGGAAAGCAGGGCGGCAACGAGCGAGCGCGCTGCGCAGTCTTTGAGCCAACGAATGAAAGAGCTTTACGACATAAAAACGAGCGACGTCGAGTATTTCGAGGAGTGTAAGCGTCGCTGCAAAAAGTTGCCGCAGCAGAAGAGCCTCGCCGAGGCGAACAACCGGCAGCTCCTCAACGGGGAGCGCGTCAACAATAACAACAACAACAACAACAACAACAAAAAACTCACTCGATCCCCCCCCGCCAAGCCGGATTTGTTCCTGCTCGAGTATTCCCGCTCGCCGAGACTCAACAAAATCGGCCCCAGGTCCGGAATGTCCCGGGGCGTCCGCTCCCACGAGGAACAATCTGCGAGCGCTCGAGCCAACCCGCTCGTCCGGCAGCGACGAACTTGCTCCGACGATTACGATTCCCTCGCCCACAGGAAGTGGGACGACGAGGAAGACGACAGCGCCGACGAGAAAGACACCGTTTTCTCGAGCGCCGGGACGAACCTCGAGAAAAAACAACCTCGAAGCCCCCAGCGCATCGTCGAGCACGCCGAAGAACCCACGAGTCTGGACGTCACCCTGAACGCTGACCTCAACAACGAGCCCGTCACCCCGGAGTCGCCCGATTCCCTCGTCCCCGAGGAATCTAACAACGGCGAACGGATGAAACGTAACAGCACGAGATACAAAGTTTACTTGACTTGATATACCGACGCAGCTTCGGCAGACTCTCGTCCTCGTTGATCCGGAAGTCCAAGATTCCTCAAATTTTCGTCGTCTCTCAAACTTTTTCCACGAGAAAACGTTCGCCTTCCTTCAAATTCATTTATAAAGCGGCTCCCTTCGGAAGAGCCTCACTTTGGGCGAAACTGCATCGCGAAGATCGTCCGCTGAATGAGAGAAGAAAAAGTCATCGAAAAATCGAGCTCCCGGAAGAAAGCGATTCCCTCCGATCCGACGTGAGACTTTGCTCACAATAAAATCGTGCTCCCGGCACCAAAATCCGGGGGAAAATAAATAATCCGCGTGTCCATAGGATGGGAATTCGATTCGCCGCGGGAAGGAACGAGCTTCGCAGCCTGCATTTGACCACTTTCATTTATGTATACGTAGATAATAAATACTGCTGGTATACATATATGTAACAAAGAGAGACAGACAGGGTATAAAATAAAAGTATAATTACACGGCGACGAGTCAACGCGAGAGCACACGCACCCGGGGCAATCGGTGGCACAAATCCCGTAAAGAAGCTCGACTAGCGCCGAGATTTCCTCGCACTTTTTCGTTAATAAGCGGATTATCTCCGCAACTTTTTTTTTTTCTCGAGCGCGCTACGAGTGGAAAATTCTTTTTGAACTTTCATTCGTTTCTGTCGCATTATCTCGGAGGTTCGTGGATTCCCTCGCGAATTTTCCACGAAATTGTGAAGATTCGAGTGGGTAATTTGGAGGTGCCGGTGCCTCGGGAATCTTTCGAAAAGGGCGCGCAGTGAACGCTCTCATTACAAGGGACGTTCCACGAGGCTGTTCGTATCGACGCGACATCGTTTGTTGACGAATCCGGAATCTCTGGGAAGGTTGGTGTTCGCTCGGTTTTTTCTTCTCGAAGAGCTGTTGCAGGGAGCGGCCCCGAAACGTCGACATTCCGACGTTTCCTCGTCCCGCGTTTGCTCGAGTTTGAGGATTCTCGTCGGCGTTGTGGAGCAGCCGATGGAAACGTTGGTTCGAGGCTCGCTCGGGGATTTGATGGGGCATCGAGCGTTGCCGAGCGCGCTCGTCTCGTTGGCTTCTTCGTTGAGCGGTTGCAGCGGATTTCCATTGGTCGATCGGTGGTAGCCGAGCTTCGAATTGGGGAGGCCGTTGGTCCCCGGGCTCGGGGCGATCATCAACAAGTCGTTGCCGTTTTTGTCACACGAAAGGGTCAGCCGAGCGGCGGCGTTGTTGCCTCGGTTTTGGAGCAGTCCGTTGTGCGCGTTGCGGTAGCGATGCTCGACCAAGTTCATCAACAAATTGTCCCCGCCGACTCGCTGGATCGACTCCGAGGGCGGACTCGTCGACGCCCTTCCACCGTTGCTGCTGCTGCTACTGTCCGAGGCGTTGTTCCTCGCCTCGGGCTCTTGCTTGAACATTTTGCGCGCGTGTACGGCGCACGAGCCGGCCTTGCTGCTGCTCACTTCGTAAGGGAGCCAACTCGACGGGTCCGTCGAGTTTGGCTCCGTTTTTATTCGCACGTGGTTGCTCTGCTGCTGACGCCTCCGGTTTTGAGGCTGCTGGGCTCCTCGCAGCGCTCCCGGCCCGGGCGCGTGGCCGTTCGTCTCTTGGGATTTCTGCCAGTCGAGGACGTTGCTCAGGAGCCTGATGTACCTGGGGATCGTGCAACGGGTTAGGCCGGCGCTTCGCTCGATTGGCAATCTCGAGGCCGCTTGTGACATTTTTGGGGCGCTTACCTTATCGCGATTCGGAGAATTTCATTCTTCGACAACTTCTTGTCCGGGGGGTGGGTCGGGACGAGCTTCCGCAGCTCGGCGAAAGCTCCGCTGACGTTTTGCTGTCTCCAACGTTCGCGACTGTTGGTGAAGAGCTTCCTCACTCCGAGGGTGCACCCGGTTTGGTGACGCTGTAGCCCCGATGTCGGGGACTCCGGAAGCTCCGGGGCCGACGCGGCTCGGTCTAACTGCGGACAAAATGTTGTTCAGTCACCAGCGGAAAATGGAGTTTCGTAGCCCCGAAGAATCGAGACAACCGAAGGGAAATACCATGTCGGAGGAAGAGTCGCCGGAGCGGCCGTGGGAGCGGTGACTCCTGGAGAACAAGGAAGATCCGTTCTCCGTGATCCTCGAGTCGTCGTCGCCGCCGCGTTCGGCCGTTTCGTCGTCGGTGTCGTGCGAGTAGAACTCATCGGAAAATATTCCAGCGTCTTCCTCCGTGTCGCGGTTAGTTTCGGGCGAGTCGCCGCCGTCCCCGAGCTCGGGGCCGTCGGAGACGAGGGACTCAGCGGGCGAGCGTCGGTCGTCGGCTCCAGAGTTCATTTCGGAGGTTGAAGACAGAGCGATTGCGGGAGCCATTGTAGGGTTGCTTGACGAGCGACGATCGCTGCTCATCATCCCCGGTGGAGCTTTGTCGAGGCTCGGAACATCGCCGCACAGAAAAACAAACTGCATCGACACCGATAAAGCCTGCGCTCTTCCCAAGGCCCCGCCACTTCGATAACCACTTCGAACCTATTCCCGTCGACGAAGATCCTCATCCGAAGGGGGCGTCGATTTATCTCAAGAGGAAACGCTCCTATCGCGACTCTCGGACTCTACGTTTTTCCTGTTACGACGGTCTATCTAATATTATTACGATTCGACTCCCTCGCCTGTCCCTGACATTCGCCGAGCCTCATATCACCCGGGATCCCCGGAACTGGACTCGCTCACGCTCAAAAATTCGTATCCGAATTACGATCAACGAGTTTCGTGGCTGCCGGCTCCATCGTTCTGTCCGGACCGACGATTGGAAGCTGGACGATTCGATTTTTCTGTAGTTTCGAATCACGTATCGCAGCGGAGCTTTGGCTTCGAGGCACCTCGGAATGGAGCGTCAATCTCAACCACTTTTTTCACCATTTCCGGCTCACTTACAGGCAATTTGAGATGTTTTCAATCGAACGACGTTCAAACGCTCTTCACGGATCTATCAAATTTAGCAGTTTTCATCAGTCGCGGACGAGTCATTGAAATCATGAATTCTCTCAAAGCTTTTATTCGAAAACCCCGAAATCGTCGCTCCGATTGCAACGAAGCCTCCGTTGCGACTCGACCGAATGGAACTGGCTTCCTTCCAGCCCAACCTCGAGCCCCGGATGAACGAATTTCGCCAAACAGGCGGAGCAGAACCGAGTCCTCTCGTAGGGGTGGAGCTTCCGCAGCCTCCCGTCCTTCCTCGAGCAGCATTCCCCTCCCCAGCTCTCTCACATTCTTCTCTCATTGCACATCGACGCGTATCGGATCAGGCTCCGGATCCTTCAAATACGTTTTTTGACGTTCGATTTTCTAGTCTCTCTTTCCCAGTCGATCCGCGCTCGGCTGCTCACGACTTGTTCACGTCGACGAGCAAAATTCTCGTGTAGCCCAGGCAAACAAAGATTTTTCACCAAAGTATCGAACACCACTGGGCCCATCGCAGCCTCCGGATCTCAAATTCACAGTTTCGCGTTTTCTTCGTTTTTTCACAATTTCGCGCTAAAAAATGCGCTTTCAAGATCTTTTGCTTGCAATATTAAAAATAAGGGAGCAACGTACGAATCGTACGAAAAAATTCAAAGAACCAAAATCATTTGCTCCAGTCAGGAACATTCGCATTTTTTATCGTTCCTTTTTTCCAAATAAACAAATCGTTTCGTAGTTGCCGTTGCAACCGGAAATTAACCGAACAATACGATCCCCGCGATTCGGAGGTTCTGTCGGGCGAGGTTCCCAAGGCAGGAGGAAAACAGATCAATTTTTGGTCGAGCGGTTCGTAATAGGGCAGATTTATCCGAGGAGGTGATAAAATTCGAATTAGAACGAAGATCCCTCGTGTCGGGTGCGACAATGGGAAAGAGAATTGAAAAAGGATCATGACGGGGTGCGAAAGGCGGGGGGCGGGGGGGGGGATGAGGATGCATTAGGGTAGAAAATCGGATGAAGAGTTGCCACCCTCTGTCAAGTGGCCACGCGCACCAACCCCTAAGTAGCGTTATGTTTTTTTTCTTTCATTATTCATCACGCATTTTTTTTATTAATATAGACCGATCGTGCGTTGTCTCTCGTCGGAGTCACGTGACTTTTTGTGTCATTCCAGTGACACTTTGAATCTGCTTTGACCGTCCCTCACAATCACTCCCCAGTATTTTGCTCTTGGAAATTCATTCGAGCGCAATTACCGGGAGAGCTCCGTGGGAATGGAAATTTTGGAAATTCGAAAATACCGAAAGAAGCTGCTGGGTTTCTTCACTTTGAATTTCCATAAAACTCCATTTTTCTATATTTTTTCTATATTTTTTCGGTCAAGAATAAAGCAAATCGAAAAATAAAACTTTCCTCGACAGGATTGAGGCTGAGAGCGAAAAAGCGCTTATTACCCAACGACAACGTGCCAAATCGAATGGTCTGAAAATCGTAACGAAACGAAATACAATTGCTCGTTCAGCTGCCATTAAAATTGTGAGTTTGATAAGGGAAATAAAAATTTTACACACGAATCGAGTAAATCAACGACTGCACGACCCGCCCCCGAATGTATCACGAGTCAAGCAGGTTTTGTACAAATACCACCGGCACGTGCCTCCCGCAGCATCAGCATCGAAGTAGGGGCGACAGGAGAGTTTGACGAGCTCTTCCCTCCGTATAAATACACCCGAAAAATTACTGGGTGTCCGGATCGTCAAAAAATAAAAATTGAACCTTACTTACGAAGATTTTTCATCAATTTTTGTGCTTTTTTCGTATTTTTCAAAACTTTTCAACTTTTTTCGGTGCACAGCAAAATTCATGAAGAGTCGTTAGCAGAGTTTTCAAATGCTCACGAGATTTGAAACTTCTGAGAAAAAACCGTTCGAACGAAGGCGTCAGAAAATGTTTCTTTTTTTTTTTAATTTTTATTTTCACGTTAAAACGCATACTGGAATGGAATTTTAATAATTTTCCTTAAATTCCCATTTTGCATGGAAATGTCAGGCATCGGACACCCTGTAGAAACAGCGTTGGGCGAGCGAGGCCATTATTGAAATATTAGGATTTGAAAGCTGGCGGGGAAAGCACGTTTTTTCTCATTTTTTGTCCTCTTCGAAAATTCATTATCGCAGGCCATTATAATAAACGTTATCGCGCACGGAGTACGGGGTCAGGCGATACATCGAGAAGTAAATCGTTCGACATATTAGCGAGAGATTCGAGATACGAAAATTCTCGATCGCGATACCGTGTCCCTCGGAGAAACAAATGGGCGTTGGTGAGATTTTACATTCAGTGGTTTCCCACATGTGGCCACAAGAATCAAAAACGTTCGTGTCGACGAATCCAAATCCGAGCTTTCCGAGTCGTTGGCTCATTTTCCAAAGCTTCTCACACTTTGCCCACGTCATTGTTGAACTTGAATCACTTTTTTCATACGTGCAATAAAATAAGTACTCGACTGTTTATTTTTAAAAAAAGTCATACATTTTCACATTCTCAATTGTGAAAATGAAATTCAATTAGAACTGAAATACAAATGATAGAAGAAATTAATCAAATTCTACAATGAAAGTAAATGCAACAAAATCAATACAGAATTCAACAGATCGGAGACAGTGAAACATTCGTACTCGCAGACACCAGGAACGTTGTTTCGTCACGACTCAAAAAACCAGAGAAAAATCGTCGTTCTTCTTTTTCTGGTTTTTCTCAAGCTCCGAAAAAGACACTTCGATCTAATATTTTTCGCGACTCATATTAAATCAGACGAGTACCAATGTACATTTATACATACATATAAATATGTTCGTGGATGTGGTTGATGGGAGGGACCAAAAAGCTCGTTCCAACTGCCAACTCGGCTCAGCTCGAATCAATTTTCCTTATCTCAACTATCCAGCAACGAACATTTCTCCCTCTCTCACTCTCTGTCTATTATTCTCTCGATTCTGTGCACATAAACTTTATTACAGTATACAAAAAGTATGAGGATTGTCGTGAAACAATTTTGATACTCTCGTTGTCAGTTCTTCCTTCTTTTTTCGATCAAATGATTGATCAGCAAAGTTGTTTTTTAGAAGAGTGGAACCTGCTCGATTTCATCATTCTAGAAATTCGTGAAAATCACAAATTTCCATTCATTTCCCATCGTCGATGGAAAAATCATTTTTTTCCTATACCACATTCGTTAAAATGTGTTAAAAAAAAAACCAGGAAATCAACTAATTGAAAGGGAAGTCAACGAAAAGTTGCACATTCCGAAACACTTTTTTTTCGTCTCTTCGTTCCACGTGTAACTTCGATGAGCTTCGTGTCCGAAATTCGAAGTAACGATTTATTAGCAAATTTATACAAATTGTGGAAAAATTATTTACAATCGTATATACAAATCTCTATACTATTTTAATCGGGAAATATTATGTACAAAAAGTATAGATGTGTGGAGAAGTTTCAGGAGCGAACAACGACGGGGGATTCGATCGGAAGAGTGAGAGCGAGAGAGAGAGAGAGGGGCGGGGGAAGAGAGAGGAAAGGACGAGTGTTCCGGGATGATAAGAGAAGCTCCGCCCAGAATCCCTCGAGAGGGTCCAGCCCCCTCGGAGTGTATGCAGGGTCAAGTTGTCGAGGTGCGAACCTCCGCACCACCGAGCCGATATCTTTTCCACCAACGTGAATTGAATAATATTTAAGGATTAAAAGTACAAATCGAGCGTCAACTCGAAGGAGATTAATTTTCGCGCGGTGTTTCTTATCTTATTATTAAACGGGGCTTTTGTCTCGACTCCTTGGGCACGATATAATTTCGACTCCTGCAAAATCCCCGTTCAATAATCTCGCAGTAATTAAATATTTCGTGTAAGAAAAATAATGATAAACTAATAAAAGCAGGGAGGAGATAAAAAGTTGGAATCGTCAGTGAAAAGCGAAGAGAAGAATTAGCACCGGAACCGTTATAATGCAAATCAGATAAAGCGAAGTTCGGGGCTCGCAAGTGGACACCACGACGTATTCCTCGTTCCACTGGGACTCCTTCCCGTTAACCGGTAATTCCAGCACCGTCTTTTCTCCGCTGAAGAAATTCAACGGCAAGGAACACTCCTCCGTCGTATTTTGACAAGCATCCACCGGATTCGAGGTGTCGTACATCGTTTTCACAAGGTCGAATTTAATCCTCACGTAATTCGGCTGTATCTCGTTCTCGGAGTTGAACACGAAGAAATAATAACCGTCGGTTGGCACTCTGTTAAAAGAGAGATCGAAAATTCCACATTTTTTCATTCTCCCTCTAGCTTTGTCAATTCAACTGGAATTTTCATTTTAATCTTTCAATCTTTGATGCTCTCCGATTTGACATATTCTCCAGCTATCGTTCGACAGAATTATTTTCATTTATCCTCAACAAACTCGCCTGTAAGTCACCGTATTCGCCATCGAGGCCTTCGAGTGCTCATCCTCGTGCTTGGGTGTGCAACGCACGTGCGGATTTAAAGGGAGATTGAGAACGAGTCCTTTGCACTCGAGCAGCCGTTCTTCCGAGCTGCTGAAGGAGCTCCAGAATTCGGAGTTGCTCCGGTCGTTCAACGTCGTCTCGTTCACAGTGCCTCGGTCATCGGCTATTCCGTCCGGAAACAAATCCTCCTGTTGAATTCGAAACGACCGCGTTAATAAAATACAAAAAAGTCGAAGGTGGGAAGAGGAAGGGGGGAAATTGGAAGGAACGGACCTTTTCGAGCGCAGCATCTTCGGCCGAGTCTGTGTCCTCGGCGAGGTCGCTGTGGACCGGCGACCCGAGTACGAGCTCCCTTTTCAGTCGCTTTTTTTCGCGTTCCGAGAGACTCGCGTTGTTCATGACGTTACCGAGCATTTCTCTCAAGCGTCGAGCGTCCGAGTTTCTGCGGTCAACCTCGTCGACCAATTTGTGCAAAACTTCTTCGCCGCGTTTGCCCAAAGAATATAATTTCTGGAGAACGTCGTTGAAAACCTCGGCCGAGGTTTCCGGTCGAGCCGTCGTCGTCGCAGGCCTGATCCGGGGCACTGTCGGATGCACCGAGTCGCTGGAGGCCGCTGGGGGCTTGTCGATGTTCGAAATCTCCCGGAACACACCCTCGTAGCGATGATGAGGATTATCTTTTTGTTTTTTCTTCATGCCCGACGTTTTGTTGAACAAACTCGATAGGATTTCTCGCATTGCTGCCGCCTCGAGTTCACCGCTCGCTTCCGTATTCCCGTTCGCTAATCTCGGGGATCCCGACGACCGGCTTTCGCTGTTGTTCTGATGGAAACGCACGTTTTCGTGGGCTTTTTTCATTCTTTCGGGAACGTTGCTCGGTGCACTATCCTGAATAATCATTGAAATTTAAAGAAATTCAGCGCGAAATCATTTTTTTAAAGACCTTCGTGGAATGAGATTATTTGGCTAAAGATGTACTGACCCCTTTGGCGAGTCGCAGCAGCTCGAGGAGCGTCGCCGTGTCGTTGCTCGTGCCATCAGCCACGCGTTCCCGCGCAACTTGGACGAGTTCCTCGAGCTCTTCGCTGCTGTCATCCCCGATGAAAGCGCACTCGTGCAGATGCTTGTGTCCCCGTATAATGGTCAACGATGCGCCTGGCCATCTACATTTTTACGAGATTATCCAGACATTTATTCAAGGCCTTACGTGCACTTTTGATGACCGGAAAAATGGAAAATTTTTAATAGACATCCTTCGAGAACAATGTCTGAAGAACATTGCCACCGAATTCCATAAAGATCGGGGCACTAGATTCGTAGCCGTGGGTATTTCGAGCGACCGCCCGGTGCGCGCGGTCGTCTAATACTTGAATCTTTGAACGCGATTGTCTCAGAATCGTATTTTTTTAAAAATACCTTGCGGTGGACACGATTTCTGAAAAACTATTAATCCGATCCGTACCAAATTTATACGAGTTATTCATTGTAATAATAGCTAGGGCCTGGACGAAGGATTTCGTATTTTGTTGGAAAAAGGAAAATCGTGACAAAAAACCGAAAATTTAGCACCTCGAGAAATGAAGTTTTCGTTAAAACTGTCGGAATTTTTTGCTAAATCAACATTTTTACGAATCCGTCGTCCAGGCCCGAGCTATTATTGTAACAAATAAGTGGTGTTAATTTTATATCGATCGGATTAATAATTTTTCAGTTATCATGTGTCCACTGCGATGCTGAAAAAAGGTGTTGCCGAAATACAGCTGGAGTTGCGCCATTTCGAGAAATTTTTTTATGAAAAAATCGTTCGCAGTTTTTCAATAAACATTTATTTTCTTGTCGAAAAAATATCAAGAAAGTCACGTTTTTCGCCGGCTTCGATACAAAAAGCCTTAATAAAAACGTGAGTAAAAATTTGCTGAAGAAAAAGATTGTTAAAGGGAAGCTATAAAATAATTGGCGACGTTTTGATCGAAAAAATTTGAATGGATTTGAGCACAAAAGGTGCCAAAATTGGACGGTTTTTACCTGACGCATGTAGAAACAGTGACGCTGCTACCCCGGAGGAGGTAAAAGCCCCAATATTCTTTCATGTCATCCTCGAGAACAAGGTGCCTCGTCATTGAATAAGGAATAGTTTCCGGTTCAATTTTGGGAGCTTCTCTCATGAGATAAGCGTTGAAAGTTGCGTTGACCTTGACCACTTGACGCTGTTCAACCAACGAAAAACGATTTGAGCACAGCGTAACGCTCGAACGTTAACGTGAATGAAAATCACTTACAAACCTGGCACCAAGTCGTTGAAATTCGTCGGTCGATCATTCTCTGGTCGGATGCCGCGAGTGGATAAACTTGCTCGGAAAAAACGCGGTAGCGCAAGTAAATTGGACCGGCTACTAACACGGCCGGAAGAAAAGCTCCGAGGACGCATAATCTCAGGAGTCTCAACGGGCCTTTGTATCCGGCTCTCCGAGGCTGCCAAGCTCGTGGTCGCAGATCACGGTCGTCATCTGCCAATAGAATGACGAGTGACTATTCGTGGAAGGTTTGAAAGAAAGCTCGAAACGGTGACAATTTTTGGGCACTCGCAGCAACGATTCATCGAGATTCGTAATTTTTTTATGAATTTTTCTCAACGTCGGGCATTTTTTAGACAAATAAAAACTCCAATTTCATTCTCGCCTGCACTTCCGGTCACCGAGTACCGGAAGTTGCGAGTCCGTCACTGTCTTTGGACTGCCGGGGACCGGAAGTGGCGTCTCTACCTGCACTTCCGACCCCAGCAGAGCCAAAACCGTTTCCAAATTTGCTGAATCCTCGTACAAACGACTCAGGATCGCAGTGAGAACAAAAGGGAACTAAAATTGTGCAATTTTTTCCCACTATTCGAATGTCTCCAATGAAATTAATTGGACAAATAAAAATCCATAAATACTCCGACAAACTCGCAGTTTCTAACGTCTTTGGACCCCGTCCAATGAGCGCGTGACTCCCTCGAGCATACCAAATGTAATTGTCGAGATCTCGCTTTGAGATCGAATGAACGCATCGCTTTTCACGCAAGATTCGATGCCGCCGCTTTTATTTTTCAATCACGACGACATCCGCGCCCACCGCATGCCAAACACACGCAAGTCTCGTTACGCGAACTTTATCATCTTCGAATAATATATAACAGTGATGCACCAAGTTTCTTAACCTTTGGCATTGAATGCGTACGCAGCACACGCCTGCAGAGCAATCACTCGAAATGCCCTCGTTTTGTCAGCACTATTTAAACGGGCATGTTGACAGCAATTATTTTAATGATAAATATATTTACGGAGAAAGAGGAAGCTGCGGAGGAGCAGACAAAATAAGGCGCTTGGTCGAGGAGCAAAGACGAGAAAAAAGATCTCACCAAAGAGGCGAAAAAAATGAGAAAAGCAAAGCGAGAAAGCACAAGATTCACAACTACGAGAGTGGAAGAATCGCGAGTAAGTCGTGGGAAAATAAAAAATAATAAAAAGCGCGAAGGAAGCGAACTGGAGGATGCAGAAATACGACGAAATCAGTAGAAATAAAGGGGAAAAAAAGGAGCGAGGAGTGAAGAAGTACGTACCGAGAATGTCCAGTCTGAGCGGTGTCGTTGACATGATCGTGATGAACCCGCCGCCAGCGCGGGATCTCGCTATTAATTGTCAGCTGTTACTAAACTACACGAGCGCGTTTCGCGAGGACAACCTCGAGCCAAAAAATACGTTTGACAGATAAGAAAGAGCGGGGCGCTGACTCGTGTGTGGCACTATTTCAAAACGACCATTCGCTCCCGGGCCGCAAACGTCGAAAGCTCATCCTGACGGATCTCTGTTAACGCTCCATTTTCACCACGCTTCTCGTTTTTTCGAAGCGTCCAAACCGAGCGAACGCAGGTTCAACATTGTACGAAGAGAATCGACATGAAACAAAAAGTTGGAAAATCTCGTTACGTTCGGATGCGTAGCATCTCGACGCACGACCACTCGTTCAAGGCCATCCACTAATTACGTTCTCACAGGCTCGAGAATTCTCGATACAATATTATTCTCGCATAATTGATTTCTTCGGTAGAACGATTGTTTTTGAATAATTTGGTGCGAAATACTTGTTAACTTTTTCGCGATAATTGCGAGGAAAAAATTTCTGACACGTGGAGAGATGGAAGAACGAGATTTCTGAAAATGATTGTCACCATTTTCGTTGTTGGCAAAATAGTGAAAATGCCGAAAAAAGTCATCGAAATATCGCCCATTCACAACTTTTTATTAAAACTCCGTTCGTTGACTTCCCAAAGTCTCATAACCGTCCCAATAATCTTAATGGCCCTCAAATTCCAATAATTCCAGTCTCCTAATCAAGTGAATTGCTTTCTCCAACAAAAGTCCCACCTCGCACGCGTCCTCAGTCGTCTTATCAGTGGAAAAACACGGTCTCGATAGAAGCAATGAAACGACGAGCTCGATAAAACAGAAAATGATAAAGACCTTAAGAAACGATGAAATTCAGTAAATAAAATACCGAATTTTTGACACGAATATCGATTGTAAATATCAGAGGCCCAAGGAACAAAATTTAAGCAATAAAAACACGATTATCTGCTCGGAGGAAAAGATGCAACTGCGGAGAATCGGGAGACGCGTGATAAATTTATGAATAAGTGATGTTTGTTTCTCTTTTTTTCTACCGACAGATGCAAGAAAGAAAAAAGAGAGAAAAACAAACGGACGAACTCGAGACTCGGAGGCGACTTCGGCACTGAATCGTTTCGAGAAATGCGGCAGATAAATCACTAAATACACACCTACATACGTACGCATGTGTAACTATTAACGATAGGCTCAGACTTGCGATTAAAAATTGAAAAATAATTCACTGGATGTATCTCGGAGCGTAATCGAGATTAGGGGATAATAACCGACCGTAAAATCCCGAGCTCTTCTCTTGGTAAACAGATATGAAAAACGTATCTGTGTTTAATCCTCGTTTCGAGATTTAATGCAGGAAAGAGACCGAATATCGCGAATTCAACGAGCAAAAAAGATTTTCGAGATTCACGTTCTCCTACAATTGTCATCAGGGAGAGAGGGCGGGAGGGATGATGAATTGCATTGTCGAAAACGCAGCCTAGTCATGAGATATAAATCACAGAGATAGGAGACTCAAGAGAGAAAGAGAGTGAGAGTTTTGTGAAGGTGCGCGACTGTGGAAAGAAGGAATCTATTGTCGATGCGATAAGAATCTCATAAACGACTCACAAGTGTCGAGACAATCCTCTTTTTTTTCTCGAGCAACGAACAAACAAGTTCTCGGTTCTGCAATCATAAAGATTGGAAGAATAGTGAGGAGTTTTTGCAGAAATAGTGACGAGTTTCCGTGAAATATTTTCGGATTTTCAATTACTTTTTTTGATTGATTTTTACAGTTTTTTACAACTTTTTTCCCAAGCGTGATTCCAGTGAAATGATATTCTATCGGAGTCGGAATTTTCGGGAGAGTTGGAAAAAGAAGTTTTTACATTTTCGTTGCAACCGAAAATTGTTTGATCCACTCTTAAACTCTCTCACTTGTGCCTCCCTCGATGAGAGGACTGAGTTTCTCCTCTCCGTCTTTTATTTAAAGGATTTCTGGGATCCGTTATCTCGAACCAATCGTCGTCCTTCGTACTCGCATCCTTCGCCAATACAGCGTCTTTCTCGTCGCATTGTAAAGAGTGGGCAAACCACGATCCATCGTTTCCATCGTCGTTCTCGTCGTCCATCTTCGATCCTCCCAATTTTTCTCTGCTCTTCGATCGAGCTTCACTTGCTTCCTCGCTCGATAGTCCTCCCGTGGTTGCTTCTTCTTTCGCACTTGCCAATTTTCCTCGGAACTTCTTCAGAAGACTCAGTGTCAATTCTTCTCGCGATTTTCCTAGAGTTCAGATAAAAAAGTTATTTTTGTCTTTGAATTATTGCATTACTTTCCTGATGATGGACAAAATGGATTACCCTTTTTAGGTACTTTGGTTTTGGCCTCGTCGTATTTCTCTCGAGTTTCAATGTATTCTTTCATGTATTCTTTTTTCGTTTTATCTTCCTTCTGTGCAGTTTCTTCTGTACGCTTTTCCTTCGCCCGAGTTTCGTCACGAACGCCACGTTTTAATTCTCGTATTTCTTTCCGTATTGCTTCCCTAAGACAAAGAAAAGGAAAATTATTGAATGGAATTGAATTGCGACATTGATGGCGGGCATTTGAAAAATTTCTTACGCTTCTTTTCTACGCCCTTCAATTCTATCCTTTCCCAAATAATATTCTTCCTCCTCATCTTCCTCATTTTTTGGCGCTTCGTTCGCGGAGGAACGATCGTCGTTTGGTTTTCGTCTTTTGGCGCTTAATTTATTCTTTATTCGATCAGTTATTTCTCTGAAAAGTTGGAACAAAATAGATGAAAAATTCAATCGATGTTGCACCAATTTTCGTCTGAATTCAATCGGTAAATGAAAAAAACAATCACCGAGTTTGCTCTTTTGTTTCTTTGTCACTCGCAGAATTCTCGTCCCGATTTGGCATTTTAAGAGGCTCAATTTCCGAACTCAATTTCGGGTCTGACAAATTGTCGTGGGCCGATTTACTTTTTCCTACAAATTTCTTATTCAAAACTACTGTTTCTTCCTCATCCTCTTCCGCTTCTTCACCGAATGACAAAAGTTTGAAGTTCCTGTTGAAGAAACCGTTAAAGGCTCAACGAAAATTGTATCTATTGAATAACTCCATCAAAATAAAAAAAAAGTTTCAATTTTTCTTAACGAATGTTTCACTTACTTTACGCCTGATTTTTTAGCCGGCTTCTCACTCTTTTTTTCTTCAATTGCGGATTTTCCTAAATCCCTTGGAACAATATCTTTAAATGGATTTGTTATCACTTCGGTTTTGAGTATTTTTTGTGGATAAGAAGGCCTCTCGTTCTAAAATGAAAAAATTCAATTCATATAATTCTAAAATCTAAGAAACATTGAAGATTTTTATTTAATTCATCGATAGAATAAGAGAACTTGATACAAACCTCATCGACAAGAGCTTCTTCGAGCTTAAGCATGTTGTAAATCGTTTCACCAGTGACTTTACCAAATATTGTATGTTTATTTTGTAACTCTGGTGTAGCAGCAAGGGTAAAGAAAAATTGAGATCCATTATCGTCCTTTCCAGCATTGGCCATGGCCAATAAGCCTCTTCGGCAAAAACGCAGTCGTGTATGGAATTCATCCTGGAAGTTGAGGTATGATTTATTTTTTAAAAATTCGTAATAACATGCATTCGTTACTCAATGGTAATTCGTGATTACCCGTAATAAAGAGAAAAAAATTTTTTCAGTGCAACTATTCAAAGATGGTCACCTTAAATGGGTGTCCGTAAACACTTTCTCCTCCTTCTCCGGTACCGGTAGGATCACCGCCTTGGACGATGAATCCTTTCACAAGTCTATGAAAAATTGTATTTTCATAGTAACCCTCCATGCACAATTGTATAAAATTTCTGCAGGCTTTTGGAGCTTCTTTCGTCCATAATTCCAGTTCCAAATCTCCTATTGACGTTTTCAATACCACCTGTTTGTAACAATAATAAAAATCATTCTTCATGTTTCGAAATGTCAGATTTTTTTTTAATTAACCAAACAGAGTTTAATTATTCTTACTTTCCCCGTTGTGGGAGGTTCTTGAATGTAAATGTTACTCATTTTCAATGTTTGTTTACACTGAATTCAAGAAATTGTCGCTCCGTTTTGAGGTTACAATTCTCTCGAACTGACCTTGAATTTTCAGTGTTTTGGATCGTTAAATGTTTGAGAAATAAACAGCAGGTGGCGCCACGTAATTGCGCTTGATGCAATTTTGAAACTGACCATATAGTTGAAATATAAAATCGAATTCACGACGAAATCATGATCAATAAATAATTAAGAAAAAAACGAGTAAACAACAAAGGTAATACTCTTCTTCTATTATTAGGACAAATTTGATGAACTTGTTGTCGATCTAAGGAGAACTGTACAATTGGATTTTTTATTAGTTGTTATGGGAACAATTTCATATTGACAAAACTTTGGAATGCAAGCACATGAATCTATCCTCGAGGGTGCGTCGAATATTTTAATACTAATTTTCAATATTTCTTACGAGTTCCCAAAAAAAATTGAATTGTTAAAAATGTCGTGTACGGTGTCATCGACTGGATCAAATTCCGAAAAAAGTGAGAAAAATCACAGTGTAAATCCATCTTCGGAATCGCTCTATACGCTCCGACTGAAAGAGTGGTCGCGACAAATTCTCGTGGCGAAATTGTCGACAGAGTGGGAAATGTGTATCCTCAATTTAATACCATCTCATTTGAAAAATAATCATCCAAAGTGTGTGAACAAAGTTTTGAGAGAAATAAGAGAACTGTACGAAGAAGTGATGGTGGATTGTAGCATAGCATCGATCGTTGGCACGCTGAGTGAGAACACCAACGATAAATTCATAACCAAAACAACGGTACGTTCTTGCGACAGTAGCTACGAATACAGTGTGTCTCGTCAGCGCCTACAACTGTCAAATAAATACTTTCTTTCCCACAGTATAATGAGACGAATAATCGAGTTGGCTGATGAAAAACTTGCTCGTGTCGTAGTCGACCTTGACGATATCGTAGAGGGCAATAATGGCGGTAATTTCGAGATATCGGTATTGGAGGACGAAATGATGAAAGAGGTCGCTCGAGTCGCGTGGATCATAAAGAACGAGTATTATCCCGAAGTGCTGAAGACCATAACAATGACGTTCAATAGTGATTCGAATCCGGTTCAGTCTTCGAAGGGTAACAATGGAAAACGCGTCCAAAAAAATATCGTAAGTGAAGGAATCAGTAAAAAAATTAAACTGTTACAATGTGCTACGAATTTATTCAGTCAACAGATCGTGATGATGATGATCAGAACGATTGATGAACTGACAGAACGACTGACTGATTACAGACTCAGATGTCCTCGATTGGAACTCCGGTTGGTTTGGAAACCTGAGGACAGTCGACTCTCGATCGAACCTCCAATTTTCCAAATATATTCCATGTGGCATTCGCTCATTCGTGGAGTGGAAAACATAGCCGATGATTTGCCAGGATTCGAAGAAGAATCGATGTTCCCTGGAGGGCGGACTGAGCCGATGAGAATAGCTTTGCCCGATTGGTATTCGAGCGAAGGCCATCGAAAGGTTGACGAGGCATTGGCAAAGGCAGTGAACCCCCTGAAAAAATACTTTGTCAAAATGGCAGATGATTTCGAGGCTGTAACATCTGCTGAAACTAGAAAAAAAATAGAAACTTTGATTTTGCCCATGGGCCAAGCAGGGACTGCGCAGAATGTTGACATGAATATCGATTATCGGTCCAGCGTCAAAGTGTTGAACGAACAGAACGAACAGGCAAGTGGGATCACCGAGATTTTGGACTCATTTGACATTGGAAGACTGGATCAGAGACCCGCCAGGATACAACTCATCGACGAAGTTGCTGATACCAGAAAAATTCTCATCGAAGGCATGCTCCAACGTCACGAAGAATACAACGAAAAAATTTGCCAGGATTTCGAAAATTTACGGGATAAATTACTAGACATTCCGGACACTGCACACGAACTGTTCAAGCTTAGTGAGTTGATCGCTTATCCTTCGATGAGCCTTTTACTGGAAGGATTCGAGGCCAGGGTCTCCAAGTCAGTCGAAATGCTGAACTCGTTGCTCGCCCTCACGAGTGACATGAGCGAGAAACACGTGCGGATCAATGGGGCTACGATAAACTGGCTTGTCGACATTAAGCCGATCGTCACCAAAAGTAACACGTTGTGCGAGGCGATGAAGAGCGAACTCGAGGACGAACTGCAGAGGCGAATAGCTCGCTTGAACCTCGAGATCGAAGCTATTCTGCCGAAATTTGAAGTATTGGATTACATGGATGATCCCACGAGGGTGGACGACTACGCGGACCACATCGGAGAACTTCTCGGTCACCTCAACCAGTTGGATCAAGAAATCCAGAAGATTAACTACGAGGAGAAGCTCTTCAAGTTCCCCGAAACGAGTTTTACCAGCGTTGAGGAAATCCGAGAGATTCTACTGCCTGTAAAGACCCTTAATAGTCTTGTTAAGGAGTGGAATCGCGATCACGCCGTCTGGATGGATGGCCCCTTCGAATACATAAACGCCGCTGAGGTCCGAAGGAAAACGATTCACCACTATCGAGAAACTTTCGAGCGACTCAACGGAAGCCTGCGTGTAAAGATTAAAAACGACCTTCAACAGTCATCTTCGTCCGCTGGACCATCAACGGCCAAACGACTGAAACTCTACACTGGAATCGTTGACGATCCTGATCCCATGCAACAACCAGCTCCCCTGACCATGTGCACCCAGGTCCTGGAACAAGTAAAACAGTTTGAATCGCACCTCGAACTCATTGATTGCGTTTGTAATCCTTCACTGAGGCAACGACACTGGCATGAAATTTCCCTCATTTATCAACAATCCCGAAGAATGAGTAAGGCCAACAGCGATCGATCTGCATCGTTAGCATCGTCGTCTTTGATAGTCGATACCCCGTTGGAATCTGCTGGAGAACCGTCGATCTCAGCCCCTGATGCAGGGACCACTCTCTCCAAGCTGATACGCCTCGATCTTGCCAAGGATATTGAGAAATATCGTGTTATCAGTATCGGCGCGAATAAAGAGCTGGCTTTGGCTGATCGTCTCAATCGAATGATTGCACGGTGGGATACCGTCGATTTTAGCATTGGACAGAGCCCCGTTGCCATTAAAACCTTCCTTCGTATCGATGAAATTGAGAGCCTGATGGAAGAGCACGAGACCGTCATCGGCGAAATGAGAGTTTCGTATTTCGTTAAACCAATCATCCAGGAACTTGCCGATTTTTCGTGTGCCTTGAACAATGTGAACTGCGTAGTCAAATCGTGGCTTCGTATTCAGAAAGACTGGCAAGAATTTGAAAAAGTTTTTGTCAAAAAGGCAAAAAATAAAGACCTCGCCCGGGCACACGATCGTTTCTTCAGCGTCCGTCATGACGTTATCCAGGTCGTAGAAAAAACCATTCTCAAAGAACCTAAATTTCGTGCCATCGGTGCAGAATCTTCAAAGTTGTCTAAATTACTGGCCGAAGGTGAAGATACTTTGGAAGGTGTGCGAGGAATGGTGCAGTCGTTCATTGGAGACGTGAGGAAGCTTTTTCCCAGATTTTACTTCATCTCTGAACGAGAAGCCATCGACATTCTTTTCGAGACGAATTTTCAAAAAAAAATGAGCCTCCTCGTGAGAAGGTGCTTTACGAACATGAACGCCACGAAGTGTAATCCTGTTCCACCTCTTAAGAATCGTGACGATTCAAAAGACAGAAATAGTTGTCGAGTCACGTCTATTATCGACAGCTCCTCCCAAGAGTTCACTCTGATTGACCCATTTAACGAAAAATCAAGTGAGAAGTTAGTTCCTGGTGTCAACGGTTCCTTCGTCAGCCCTTTCATCACCTTGGAAGAAACTCTAAGGCACACCATACGTCATACAATAACCAAAAGCTTTTACAGTTTGCTCGAATTGGATGAAGTGGCTAGTAATGACCTAGAGCAGATTTTATCGATCTTGACTGACGGCCCAGTAGAACTGGCTGGACTGTGCAGTCTGCGATTGCTTTGGTCGACGAGGATGGAAGAAGCCTTGAACCATGGTGAAGTGGTACCTGCAATGGATGGTCTTACGTCCTACGAGTTAGAGCAATCGAAAATGATCGAGTTGATGCTCGCCAGGTTAAAAGACAATACGATTCCAAGGACCCGTCGTAGGAAGCTGGTTCTTTTCATTGTTGAGATTCTGAAACAACGTGACATAACGAAATTGATGATGAGCAAAGTCGTGAAAAGTGGTGGAAGGTTTGCTCGAGATAATTTCGCATGGAGGGCACAAATCCGCTATTACTGGAGGGATCCTGACGTCGCAGTGTCGCTACTCGCTTCGGAAGAATCTTACGGCTACGAGTACAGCAGCTGCATCGAAAAAGACTCGGTCATCTGTACACCTCTCACAGAGAGATGTTACCACAGTTTGATGGAAGCCCACCGCAATCGACTCTACGGACTTGTTTACGGTCCGGGAGCGACCGGGAAGACTCGAACCATAGAAGCTTTGGCCCGGGTACTTGGCGTGGTTTTCAGGACTTTTGACTGTGCTCAAGGTCACCTGAATAGTTACCATTGCATGGATAGTGTTTTCCATGGGCTTGCAGGCTGCTCTCCGTCGTCGAGTTCATCTTGTTGGCTGCTTTTCAAGAACCTCGATGACATCAGACTCCAAGGATTATCGGTGCTGGCTGAGAGAATAACGTCGATAAAAAGTATGATCGAGAAGCGTTGTTTCGTCACCGGAACCATATCAACTCGAGCTGGAGCACCAAAAGGTCGATCAGCATTACCTGATGCGGTGAAAGTGCTTTTCCGACCCGTCGCTTTTGCTTTTCCTGATACGAAGAGAATCGTCGAGATCTCTCTTTTTGCTGAAGGTTTTTCAACGGCTGCAACACTCGCCGAGAAATTGGGACTCTTTGTAAAGTACTTGAGTGAAACCACGTGCAGTTTCACTGTCATTCGGGACTGCTGGGACTCTGGTATCAGGACGACCAGGACTCTCGTCAAGACTGCATGTGCGTTAAAAACTCGTTATCCTAACGAGAGCGAAGATACGTTGCTCTTGAGAGCTCTGATCGACGTTCATCTACCAAAGTTAATCAGGCCACATGACCTTGCGACCTTCCAACACATAGCAGACGACTTGTTCCCCAACGTGGTTCTACCGCCTCCGAATTATGGGAATCTCATGAAAGCGATCCGACGAGAACTCGATGAAAATGGGCCTCTGAATGGCGAGCACGATCCCTACTTGACCTTGATATTGAAAATCATCCAGTTGTTTGAACTTCTACTCACTGGGCAAGTCATCCTGGTCGTTGGTTCTTCACTCGCTGGCAAAACAACGATGATCGAGACTCTTGCTCGCAGTCTCTCGTCCATGGATCACGAAGATGAGCCACGGCTGAGTGTAGACTCCACTAGGATCAACCATCAGTCGTACAGCGGCGAAGAACTTTTTGGCAGCTGCGGTCGACGCTCGCAGAGTTCGGGAGGATTATGTTGGAAAGATGGAATTTTGAGCCGAGCTCTCCGAGGCACAACGACAGCGAGGAATCCAGATGGGGGAAAAACGAGGCGGTGGCAGTGGCTTGTACTCGATGGGCCTCTCCACACCTCTCTCATCGATAAAATGACCACTTTGTTGGATACAAATGACAGAACACTGGTCGTCGGATCTGGTGAGAAAATTCCCATGGGCGACTCGACGTCCATCGTATTTGAAACTTCTAGTACGATTGAAGCTACTCCTGCAACCATTTCGCGTTGCGGTATCATTCACATAGAGGAGTCATCGACGATCCATTGGAAGACGAGGATAAAACAGTGGATATTTAAACACCAAACGTCCCCTCGTGGCCTAATACCTTCTCCTTCGTCCTCCGAGCATCGAGATGGAAAAACGAGTGTCAATGAGGGATACGACAATTTTTTGCAATCTTTGTTGGAGTGGTCGCTCGACAAGTGTCTCGGATTCATTCAGAAAAATCTCATCAGTCGTCAAGGTGGTCTACCGATCGATGAAAATCATTCAATTGCATCGGTACTTAGACTACTCGAGATCTATTTGACAGGAGCCTTGGAACAGAGTGAGGATCATCCTGGTAAGGGCTTATTGTCTAAAGATTCGTCTGGGGTATCATCAAGGGATAGGCGGAACCCGCACGAAGAAGATAGGAAACAGGACCACGTAAAAAACGTTAGTACACATTGATAAAGTTAACGATAAACCGATCCATTCGATGTCTGATGGAGAATGTGGTTCTCTTTCTTTACAGTCGGAAAACGAACGAGTGAAATTGTATACCACCAACTTTTTCTCCTGGTCTCAAGCAGCTGTGCTCATGTCAATCGTTTGGGGGCTCGGTGGATCTCTTCATCGAGAGGCTCGCGTGGCATTCGATGAATTCTGTAGATCAATGTGGCGGACCAATGCTGATTTCCCATACGACGTTATAAGTGCACCCAGCGAAGGTCTCATCGAAGATAATATTTACGTCTTCAGCGCAGGAGCTAGTGGAAGTGGGTGCTGGAGACACTCGTTGGAAAGGATAAAAAAAACAAACGTAGCTGGTGATGAGATTGATCATTTTTGGAGCTCCAAACCGAATGCAACGAGCTACGTAAGCACGGTTGATAGTGTCAGGTATATGAGCCTCTTCGAAAGTCATGTCAAGAGTGGGCAGCCGTTCCTTGTGACTGGCGAAACAGCCAGTGGCAAGACTCTCTATTTGCGGCATCTCTTGAAGACCAAGATGGCTCCGAAGGGCTATCAAACGAATTTTTACAATTTTGGAGCTGACAGCTCTTCGTTCGTTGACTCTAACCAAATGGTCCAGAACTTGATTATCTCGAGAATGAAAAAAGTTGACAAACGCGTTTACGAACCGAACAACCGGGCTAAATTCTGCGTTAATTTTATAGATGACTGGAGTGTCGTGCCAGGATCAAAGGGGGATGCAACTTTGAGGGAATTGATCAGACAATATTACGAATCTTCGCATCCCGATGGATGCTGGTACGACGTGAATACCGGTGATCGCATTCTACTCAACAATCTTATATTCCTGGGTGCAATAGACCAATCAGCGACTCGGAAACATTCTAATCTGTGTGGGCTCGGAGACGGGAGATGGCTCGAAGCAGGAAGATTCTTCCGACACTTTAATTTGTACCTCATCGATCCTCCATCAGCAAAATCCATCTTCCGAATCGGTCACAATATACTGTTGTCAAACTTGCGGAGCAACATGTTTAACGCTGACGTTTCTGGAACTGTAACGAGTATCATAAATGCGACCATCGAAGTTTACTCTTCCATTGTCCAGCGCCTGAGACCCGTGCCAAGCAAGCTGCAATACCGGTTCAGTCTTCGAGACGTCAGCCGCCTCATCGACGGATGCTGCCTGATTCACAAAGAATCAGCCGAAACGAAAGTCACGTTGATGCGACTCTGGGTCCACGAAATGATCAGAGTTTTCGCCGACCGTGTGGTGGATCAAAGCGACGCCGAATGGTTTTTCGACAGAATGAAAGAATCTGCAAAGTCCCATTTTAAGGACACTTGGGACACGGTCTTCGACAGCCTACCAAAACACGCAGTCCCTGGCGGTCCAGACCAATTAACCAAGGACAGCTTTCGCCATTTAGTGTTTTCCGATTTTATGCGACTACCGGATACGCCACGAGATTCGGAAGTGATCCGAAACAATGCTAGAGCCTCAATCAGCTCTGGTGAAAATACGGCAGCCAAGCAGCAGCAGCAGCAGCACCGCTACGAAGAAATCAATTCCTTTCGCGATGGGTTAAAAAACCGAGCCCTTTTCTATCTAGAACGCTACAATGATCAAGTCAATGTTGAGAGGAAATTAGATTTACTCCTGTTTCCTGAAATGTTGGAACATCTCATACGGATCTGCCGGATTCTTGATATTCCTGGTGGCAGCCTCTTGATGATTTGCTTTGGCGGAAGCTCCGGAAGAAGATCCCTCACTGCTCTTGCAGCTCACATCAAGTCACAGCGGTTAGAGGAACTCAGCTGCGGTGTCATCGAGTCAATGATGTCTTCGAACACGCCTCTGGCTGCTTGGAGAGATGACTTCAAAAGGGCGTGTTTCAATTGCATTGGAGAATCGAGCAAGGATTTCTGTAATGACCTGGGGGCCACTAATACACGAATCAAAGATTGTACGTTTTTTATAAGCGATCGAGAAATCATCGGTTCCAACAGTTGCTCGAGTATCCTCAGTGATATTTGCAGTCTGATGAAAACGGGGCAAACGACGGATACGAACTTCTTCACGACCGAGGAACGAGACAGTATCGTAGAAAAGTGTCGTTTATTAGCTCAAAAGGGGGACCGCAATCGCGAAATGAGCAGCCTTGAAGTATTGGATTATTTTTATCACACATGCCAAGAGAAACTTCACT
Source organism: Venturia canescens (assembly GCF_019457755.1). Lineage (NCBI taxonomy): Eukaryota > Metazoa > Arthropoda > Insecta > Hymenoptera > Ichneumonidae > Venturia > Venturia canescens. The sequence continues at coordinate 3,744,553 of NC_057426.1, forward strand.
TTGTTTTATATTTTGATAAATCGGGGCTGAGAAGTCAAGGCCCGCTCGGGGAAGGGACTTTAGCTAAAATTCTAAATCACTGTACCATCGACTGCTGTGGAAATTGGCCTGAGGAAGCACTTTACGAGATCGGTAACAAGTTTATGAAGTCCGTTGACATCGAGAATCGTGTGAAATCCGCGACCATCACAGTGAGTAAATATTTTTGGGACGACGTGATCATCGGGAAGGAAAACGCCGAGGGAATAAAGAGCGATCGATCGTCGGCTGTCGTCGCGTCGAGGGGATTGCCAGTAGCCGCTTATATTCACATGGTCAAGTTGTACGGGCTCTCGATAAACAAACGCCAAAACGAGATTCGCGTATCCAGAGAAAAATATCTCAGTGGATTGGACAAATTAAAATCAGCCGACGAGGAAGTGAGAAAAATGAGATCGACTCTGACCAGACTGCGGCCAGAGTTGGAGTCCTCGGCGAAAGAAACCACCGAGACAATGCAGAAAATAGAGACGGAAAATGTGAGCGTCGAAATGGCGACTATTCAAGTGAAGCGTGAAGAAGAAGCGGCCAATGAGATTGCCGAGGTTGCCAGCATTTTGAAGGAAGAATGCGAGGCCGATTTGGCCGTGGCTATACCGATCCTTGAGGATGCGATAGCCGCCCTCAACACTCTCAAACCAACGGACATTACGCTGGTGAAGGCGATGAAAAATCCACCAGACACAGTGAAACTCGTTTTAGCCGCGGTTTGTGTTATGCTTGGTGTCCCACCCGATCGCTCAACCGATCCCGTGACCGGCAAGAAGTCCATAGACTATTGGGCGCCGAGCAAACGCATTCTAGGCGACATGAACTTTCTGCAAAACCTCAAGGACTACGACAAGGACAACATACCACCATCGGTGATGACTGTCGTGAACAAAAGTTACATGAACGACGAAAGTTTCATGCCACATATTGTGGCTAAAGCTTCGAGTGCTGCCGAAGGCCTGTGCAAGTGGGTACGCGCCATGGTTTCTTACGACGAGGTAGCCAAAGTCGTAGCTCCGAAGAAGGAGAAGCTGGCAGCAGCCGAGCGCGAATGTAACGCTATTCTAGAATATCTCAATGAAAAACGAACCAGTTTAGCTGCGCTGAACGAAAAACTAGCTGCGCTCAACGCCAGTCTCCAGGCAACTTTGGCCAAAAAATTGCAGCTGGAAAATGAGGTCGCTAGTTGTACGGACAAACTGAAAAGAGCCGAAGCGCTCATAGCCAGCTTAGCTGGGGAAAAAGCTCGTTGGCTCGAGGCCGCTGAAACTCTGACGCGCACTTGCGACAACCTGGCCGGTGACGTACTCCTCTCCTGTGGACTCGTCGCTCTTTTGAGCTCATTCAGTGTCAACCAGCGAGATAATTACATCATGAAGTGGAGGAAAGAACTCGATCTTCTTAAAATACCCAACTCCGGGGAATCCTATGATTTCCTCGCCTCTCTTCGGAGCAACGTAAACCCTCGTCCGGTCGGCAGTGGCCCTTCCGAAGACCCGAAACATCGGCTGTCTTTGAATTCGTCGTTCAATCAAGCCAATACTTTGATCCTCGAACACTCTCTTCTTTGGCCTCTTATCTTCGACCCTCAGAATCAAGCCAATATATGGATCAAACGCGTGGAATCTTCCAACGGACTAGTGGTCGTTAAACCAACGAATCCACTCTGGTTTGTACAGATTCGAGAATGTATCGAAAGGAATCTTCCAGTTCTGCTGGAGAACGTGGATCGCTCTGTGTACTTAGAAAAGACTCCGGCGATTCTTCGTTACTCCAGTGCCTTTTCGACTTCCCCACACTTCAGACTATACATGACTAGCCGGATATCCTTCAACGAAGCTTCGGGCAGTCGCCGCCTCGACGAGCCCCACGACATGTACAAAAGGTTCAGCGTCGTCAATTTTGCCCTCGCAAACGAGACACTCGAGGATCGTCTTCTGGAGATAATCGTATCGCGAGAGAAGCCCGAACTGCGCAACACTTTCGACCGGCTAATGATGACGAGCGCTGCCAACAGGAGGCTGCTCGACCAGGAAGAAAACCAGATTCTTGAAATCCTGTCAGGCGCCAGCGTCAATATCATCGAGGACGAGAGAGCCATTGAAAAACTGGATCGCTGGAAACAATTGTCTCATGAGATGAAGGTTAGACAAATTGAAACAGTGAAAGCCACCGAGCGAGAAATGGATGAACTTCGAAGTACTTATCGACCTCTGACCAAGTACTGCGCTGCTCTTTACGACACTCTAGCGTATCTCGTCAACTTCAATCACATGTACCGATTCTCTTTGGATTGGTTCGTTCGTCTGTACGTCAGATCCATCGACACCTCAATGAGAAGCGTCATTCTCCATAAGAGGTTGAGGTACCTTGGCTCGTCCTTCACCTTGACCCTTGACGCCAGTGTAAGGAACGCTCTTCTCGATGAGCACAAACTTCTGTATTCTTTTCTTCTCTCCATCAAAATCCTTCTCGACTCTAAGAAAATGGACCGAATGGAGCTCGGAGCACTGTTTCTTACCAATGTGGTTGATTGCAAGTGCGAGGAAGACTACAACTTGGGCCAGGAATCTGGCGTCGAAACGCCGTCCAGTGAAATCAGGTGAATCCTTTTGTATATAGCGTGGATACCACCATTGATATTTCCTCTAATCTGGAATGTTTCCAGGAACATAAGTTTGGAAAAAAATGGATTCGTTGATTTTTCTAGGGACATCAAGTTCACTGTAGGCCAACAACTCAGCAACGCTCTACCGAAAATCTTTCACGACCTTCCAAAGAGTTTCCAGGAAGAATCCTCCTTGTGGGACGGTTTCTGTAACGGTGACATCGAAGGTCTGCCAGCTCCGTGGGACAGTGAGCTAACCGACTTCCAACGATTGATCCTCGTCAACAGGCTGCGACCGGAGAAAACCCTCGAGGAAGTATATCGGCTAGTTGAAAACACTCTGGGATGGAACTCGTTTTCGACTTCTTCAACGAGGATTCGAGACAACATAGTTGCGCGTTCCTACGACGAATCGAGTTGCGTTGTTCCACTGATTTTCGTGTTACCAAGTTATCTGGTGCCGCATGGACTCGTTCAAAAGTGGGCTAGGACCATCGGGTTTTCTTCCAAAGTCCAAAGAATCTTGATGCCTCCTTCCTCACCGGTGGAATACTCAGGGATCGAGGCCAAGATCGAAGCAGCTCGAAAACACGGTGGATGGGTTCTTCTGGAGAACTGTCATCTAGCTTCGGACGAGTGGCTCGCGAGGCTCGAAAGTATTTCGGAGTCCCTTGGTAACAACGATGATACCGCGTTGTCCTTCCGCTTGTGGTTAACCAGCTATCCAAGCACGAATTTCCCTATAAGCATATTACACGATGGTACCAAAATTTATTGTGAGCAGCCCGGAGATCAGATAAAGCAAAGCCTCTTAGACTTCTACGCTTCTGAGCCCTTGGACGATCCAGATTTTTACAACACTCTCAGCGCTGGCAACAACGCCAGAACTTTTTCTAAGCTCGTTTACGCACTTTGTTTTTTCCATGCGATTGTCACTGGGCGACAGCGATTCCACAACCTCGCTTGGAACGTTGGATCTTACGAATTCACCGATTCCGACCTCAAGATCTCCATCGGTTACTTGCATCGAGGATTTCAAATTGATCAAAGTCGAACATCAACTGGCAATGGGGGATTGAAACGAGACAGCAATGGAGTCGCAGAGGACCTGGTTGAAAATTTGATGTATTTGGTTGGGGAGTGTTATTACGGTGGAAGAATCTTGGACCCTGTGGATCGTGACTGTCTCAAAGTCATCCTCAACAGTTGCTGCAACATCGAGCTCGTTCGATCAGTTAATAATTATGTATTCGAAGGTGCCGATCATTCGTCAACGAACGTCTACGAGTACTCTGCACCCAATAGAACGGAATACCGTGATTTCGTTCGGCACATCAAAGACTCTCTACCGATCGGAGAAGCACCACCAGGGATTTTCGGGTTGGACAACAACGCTGCAATTCTGAGAGACCACCAGAATTCAGATTATTTCGTACATTCGCTGACTCGCAGTCTCCTGCTCATCGACAATGACATATCAGCGCATCCGGATGAACCAGTGCGCCCACGATTGTTGGATGTTGTTCGGGACATCAGGACAAAATTGAAACTGAAAAGCATCAATGATTGCTCAGATGCTTGGCTCGATTTGGAAAGAGTCACAAGCCATTACCCTGTCGCTTACAAAGAACCTTTGAACGCTGTTCTTGTCGAAGAAGTTCAATTTCATAACAGATTGATTGCAGTCATAGAAGCCACCCTCACTGATGTCGAAACAAAAATCTTTGAAGCAGAATATGAAATCATTGAATCATTGAGCCAAAATAGAGTTCCCGGTAAATGGATGATCTGTGGATTGTACATGACTAACAGTATTGATTGCTCTACTCTTTCCCGGTTCATTGAAGCTCTTTCCAGTCGCCATGATTTTTTCAGTTCCTGGATAGAAAACGGTCATTACAAAGGAAGTTTGTGGGTCGGTGGATTAGCCGACTGCAGGAAATTTCTTCTTGCAGCCCAATTGACTTTGTCTCGAAAAATTGGAATTCCTCCGAGTTCTCTTGCAGTGATGTACGAGGTGACCAATGTCAGAACCGACCAGCATAAACTCTGGAAGCTCATAGCAGTTGCTGCAGACCTGATGAATTGTACTCACATCCATGGACTTCATTTGTCTGGGGCTCGATGGGACGTTGAACGTTCCACACTCGTCGAAACTCTCCCAAAAGTATACTGGAATCCAATGCCTATCATTCGTTTAATACCGAGCTCTATTGACTCGTTATCCACAAGGAAGGAGGAGCAGTGGAAAACTAATTATTACGCTTGTCCACTTAACCGGTCCCCTGTGGCATGTCAATCTTCTAGTTTTCATTTCCTTGGCTCTTTGTCCGTTAATTATATTACGAGAATACCGCTGGAAAGCAAGGACATTAAAATCGAACACTGGATTAAACGAAGAACTCTTTTGTATTGCAATAAATAATACAACTCAATCGCTTGCGTACTGTCATCAAATGATTAATTTAATCATTCAAGTACCCATGCACTTAGCACCTACAGCACTTTTTTGTTGTATCCGAATCAAATTATTATTAATGTTGAATAAATATGCAAATAGAAGGTCTGGAAAGATGAAAAAATCTTAGAAAACTTGGCAGAGATTTGGAACGAAGATGGGAATCAATTGTAGAAAATATAGAAAAAAACGTACGTGCAGCAATAGACCACGCAATAGACTTTTTTGGCGCGAACAGCGCCATCAAACGTCATGGACGTTGAAACAAACGCACGCGCAACGCGCAAGTGATACACTTGTCACTTTTCCTCTCAATCCTCTCCGAGAACGTGTAGAGATGGTAGACGTAAAGGTGCGAGTATAGATAGCAACAATAGCTGTATATCACGCTGCACAAGCCAATCTCCTTGGCCTTCGTGGCTTTTGCCGGGTAAACGAAAAAAACATTGTCGGAAAAATGACATCTCGAATTATTTAATTTATCTATCCATTAGATAGTAGTTTTGATATCACCCGGAACTCTTTTCTCCGAGCATAGGAACAAAAGTAATAGTCGAGCTGGCAAGTAGTTTTAGATCGTCCATGAGATTACAGATTTATTCCCTAAATAGGAAATAGAAGAAAAAAGCGTGGGTGTCACGAGCGTTATGTGCTGATATCGCTCATAAAACTGTAGGATGCTGTGAATGGTTACCGAGCCGAAAAAACGGAATTTCAGGGCAACAATCCCGTGGCAAAGTAATTCAACGATCAAAAATGTAAGTATATCCAACTCGAAAACCCCGAGTATTCCTTTGTAAGATAAAATGTTTCCCGTGCACGATAACGCGATTTTTTTCTACATCATCCTTTTTGAATTTTCGATAACAAAAAGAATGATTCGTGATAATGTCACGTCCGGTTAGTACTCGTCAATATAAACTTATGAAAAAGGGAAAGTTTTGTAAAAATTTTATCCTGGTATGGATTCTATGTAGGGTCATCATAGGAATCCGACACAAACTGATTGAATAAAATTTTTCAGTCACATTTGTGAAATGCTGTCTAGAAAACCATGTATAAATTTATTTTTTCCACATTTTAATATACATTTCCTAAATTTGATGACTGTTCTATATTCAAATAAACTTACAAAAATGATTGATTGCAGGTACAAGAAAATCATATTATTATTGTTAGTACTGTCAGTGACGCTTGCAGAAGATTACTATGATATTCTGAGCTTAAAACGTGATGCAACGCAGAAGGAAATTCGTCAGCAATTTAAAAAACTTGCTGTATCCCATCACCCAGATAAAAATAAGGTTGAAAATGATTCTTCATTGAAAATATCAATAACTCTGCATTTAGAATATTAAACATGTAGATTGTTAATTTCAGGAAGACCCAGATGCTCATGAAAAATTCATAAAATATACAACGGCTTATGAAGTTCTTAAAGATCCTGATTTGAGGAAAAAGTATGATCTTTATGGAGAAGAAGGTTTGAATGGTGCCAACAAACAACAGAATTATCATTCATGGAATTATTACCGCGATGACTTTGGTATTTATGATGACGATCCACAAGTGGTTACTCTGAGCAAACACGATTATGGTAATTCAAATTTTTTTATGAATTCTATCAAAAATTATGAAATAAAGTTTTAATTTTTTTATTATTTTTATATTTTCTACAGATGACAGTGTCGTGAATTCTGAAAAAATATGGTTTATCAATTTCTATTCGCCAATGTGCAGTCATTGTCATCACTTGGCACCAGTGTGGCGAAAAATAGCCAAAGATCTCGAGGGTGTGATAAGAATCGGTGCAGTTAATTGCGAAGACGATTGGCAGCTCTGTCATCAATTGGGGATACAGTCCTATCCCACGTTGCTATTCTATCCAAAGGTATTAGCATGAGGAGAGGGTAAAATTTTCCTTCTCCGAAAAGTGTGTAAATTTCATCTTTTTTTTTCTTTAGAATTCAAAACATGGCATCAGATACGTAGGCGCAAAAACTTTTGATGACATAAATCGATTTGTGCTCGATCGTATCGATGTGAATATCAACGGAATCACAAAATCAGAATGGATGAGAATCTTGAAAGGAATGAATCTCGAACGTCCCACTCTTATTTTTACTTGTGGCCCTGGACGCGACTGTCCAATTTCCGATGATCGGCTAAGAATCTCAGCGATATTTGTACGACTGATTCTATTATTTCGTTTAAATAATTTCTCGACTGTTTTTCACTCTTTCTTATGTTGCATCACAGGAAAATGTTATCAACGTGGTATTCTACAACTGCGAAGATGAATTATGCGATAATTTAATAGCCAGCAATACTGGATCTGTTTACGTGCCCATGAAAAATGACGATTTTTGGAAACCCATTGAATTCGACGATACTACCGAGGTCGAATCAATGGTACAACAAATTTTGGAACAATTGCCCGAACCGCGAGATATTAGTGCTGATGAATTTGAGGTAACGGAAGAAATTTTCAACAATACTTCATTCGTTCTTTTATTCATATGAATTATCTGACGAAAACAGATGATACGAAAACGTCTCGAGTCGGATAACGATGATGGCTGGCTTTTGTGTTTTTACATTGGTCACGCGACTGAATTGGATCTTCAATTGAAAAGATTACCGAATATAATTCGTGATATAAATCTGGGTAAGTTTTGCTCAAATCCCATTAGATATTATCGTTTTTATACCATCAATGCAATAAATATTCCATTATTGTATCCTTAGGCAAGGTCAATTGTGGTAAATACCCAAAACTGTGTACCGACTTGAATGTAAATCGTTATCCAATGTGGGGTGTTTTCAAACCCGGTGGAGCATTCGAGCTCAGT